>NC_142122.1:12685000-13357572 GCF_056152115.1 Neolamprologus brichardi | reverse complement strand
AGGCATTAGGAAGCTGGCAGGACCAGGTATGCATTAGGCTGACTGGGTCAAGAGGTAAGAGATTAACTGCCATCTGCACCACCAGCCCCACCGATTAATCATTGAGGTCATGTATCTTTAATGTGTTTCTTGCTTACAGAAATAGGCGGTCTGTTCCTTAACTCTGTTAAGGTCACATGTAAGCGTGCGACCTTAACTCTGTTAAGGTCACATGTAAGCGTGCGAGTTGCGGTCATGCTGAATGCATCTAATCTATACCACTTGGTTGCTTGGATAACTTCTGCGTCCTCTTTGAGAGGGGCATGTCGTTGATCCCTCCCTGACACTTGAAGCAGTAATTCCAGGACTATTGGTGCATGTTTGTTTCCTCCCAGGTTGACTTGTTACTCGTGCATCCCTACTTCCTCCTCATTGTGCCCCTTTGTGTTTTATTAGGCTGATGTTCTGTTATTCTTAGCTGAGCAGGATGTTTATAGATCCCCGAACAGAAATATGACTGGCAAGTCCTAAGTGTTTATCTTTCTTTTCCTTCTCTCCCTCCCTTTCCCCTCTTCTCCTCCTGCTCAGGTCTTCACTGTCATCCTTCTGTCTCCACCTCTGCTGTTTTTGCATGTCTGCCTCACGCTCCTCTGAACCCCACTGAACGATGATATTAAAGAATAACCTGAGCTGACTTTTTTCCCCCATCCTAAACCTTGCATATCCCTCAAGCCTCCTCAATTTATTTCTGGATATCCGGCTATTGTTTCTGGCCAGTCGTCTCACAAGCGCAGAAAAGGTTACTTAACAGTGATTCAGACGGAAGCTTTTTAATTTTAACATTTTCAGAGCCATTGTGCACCCTGCTATGATGGCAGTCTTTCTTCCTGAAACAACAAGAGGTTGTGTATATTTAGGGATGGAAAAATTGATTATTTCTATGCCCCAGGGGTTTAAAGATCTCAGACTGTCTCATATCTCATGATTCAGTCCCCCTTGTTAATAATCTCATCTTAATTTAGGTTACATAGAAACTGCAGTATGTGTATAGGTACATGTGTTACATTCAAAAGTTGACAGTACTGATTAAAGGTTCAGATACACAAAGCGGAGACCTAGAAATCCTGGGTTGTACCAGGGATGAGTGAATGATCTGAGTGCTGTTCTAGCCTGTGGCTCTCTTACCTTTTTAATGTTAGGTGTTCTCACTACAAAATGTAATAAAGTTCTTGTGGGTTGGTGTCATCTTGACAATTTCCCAAACAAAAACAAAGGTCAACAATAAAAATTCTTCCATTCAAACAGGGAGGTTGAAGCAATGCAGAGGGGATTGTCAGGACGCTGCGCTTTGAGTGAGTCATGCATGGAGATAATAAGCCAGAACTGTACTTTACGCAGAAATTCCACATAATATATTCCATGTAATGGCAGATGAAGTGAAAGTCAGGGTTTGACAGATTTGTTTTTAGAGAGACTTCAGTTTTTTTCCCTTATCAAGATATATTTATTTCTTTAATAAAATATGATGTCTCTGTCAGAGAATTTGGCAGATCTTTAAAAAAAAGAAAAATTATACCATAATACCATTTTCACCAAAGCCTACCTTTTAAAAAAATATAATTTTCATGCTTCTGATGCATCTAAAAATAAACCCTCCTTCTGAATTTCTGATTTTAAAGTAGGTTAAGTGAAGCCCACACATCTTGTCCCAAAAAATAAATAAATAAGCAAGCCCATCAAACTGGATAATGTGAGTGAGCTTCTTGGCATGCTCTATTTTCTTTGTCCTTTTTAGCCAGTGACCACACAAACCACAAGCCTGTGGCCACTGACCACTAGGCACCAGGCTTTAAATAGAGAGCGTGAGAAGGCCGCTCAGCATCTTGTCTCAAGACAGCATCTATGCGAGTCTTGGGACCTGCTTTAAGCGTTACTGCGACAATGCTGGATAGTGAATGCACTGAGCTTGGATAAACAACCTCTTGCTACTTTCATCTAAAATGGAAAGTTTGGCCAAGCTTTGATGGAACTGAGTGCATCAAGTTCCTCCCCAGTCAAATACCACAGCACGCCCCCAGCACACTCTCACAATGACTGTTCTCTGGTTGCTAGCGCAAGAGCAAATCACTCTGTATTGAGAAACGGCCACCTTATGCAAGCTGCATCATGAGCTCTGCAGCTTTGCAGTGCATTAGCAAAGCAGACGGACTGGATGCGTGTTGTGTTGTGGTGGAGATGTGCAGAGTATAAACAAAACTCAAACATCAGTAGGAAAATAGATCAACCATAACTTTCAGACCTGGGCTGCAAATAGATGGTTTGATAAGTGTTTCTCTCTCTCTTATTGGCATGCTTGTGTTAGTTATTATAGCCTTTGAACTTTTATCCGTTTATCTTCACTGTATACAGTCTGCGCAGTAGTATGCCATACAAAATACACGGGGATTACATTATTATTGATTAGAAACATTTGGATAATTCAACACTATAAATCTTCTTAGTGTTTTTTTTTTTTTTTTTCTCTGCAGATGCCGGGCAACTGTGCTATGATTGTCACTGTGTCTAATCACATTGCCTGTCTTCTTCTTTCAACCCTACAGCCCAGTGTTTGTGCCCAGCCGAGATATGACTGAGGTGATGATCAACAGCACCCCCATGGAGGACATGAGGCTCAGCCCCAGCAAGGACAGACTCTCCTTCCAGGTAGGACACACATGCATGCACAACAGATAAACAGCACTTCCTTCCGAATTCCCAGCCTGTGCCTTTTTAATGCAGCATTGTCATTTCATACCTGCTTTTATCCATTTATTATCTTGAATCTGAGTATCATCTAATGATATAGTGATTATTTTCTTTCTTCCACCATTACGAGCTAAGCAAATATTTGAATTTTTACAGATAAAAATCTGTGTTTTAAGATAAAGCAAGAATGCCCACCTAGATACTGAGATTACGATGATAAGAAAGCATTACAGCTAAATTGCACAGCCCTTGTGTTGTTTGTTTCTTTAAAATTCTAATATGTAATGGAAAGGACATTGCAGATTATAGTTGTTACAACTTCAAAGTCTGTCTATCCGACTGACTTATCCGAGGTCTGCACATTCAAATGATCCGAGGTCCGTCACAAAAATAAACCCTCAACAGATTAGTGTTTTTAAAAGCGGCTATCAGGTGGTCTTGACAAGTTGTAGCCAAAGGCTTTGTTTTGCTGTCAGCTGAGCAGGGTCATCTTAGAAATGAAATTATTTGAATATGCAGCTGCTTCATTATTTTACTGTCTAAAAATTAAAAGGCTTTCTGTCAATACTCTACGGGAGGGAAATTAACATGAAGATGGAATACTTATCAAAGAGGTCGTCTCCTGTTAAGTTCATTTTGATCATTTAAAACTTTATTATAGTGTCGAACTGTGTGTTCGGTGCATTTATAAACCTTATAGAGCTGTGTGTGAAGACTATGACTCAGAGAGGATGTAGACTGACCTAGAGGAAAAGGTCCGCTTCCTCTCCACTCAATTCACACCACAGCTGTGAGTCTGTCTGAGAGGGGCCAAGAGAAAAGGAGGGTGCCAGTGTGTCATTCCCTCACTCTTTCTATCCTTATCCGGCCCAATGTCCCAGGATCTCCTTAGAGAAGCCCTGTATGAACTGGTGATGCTCCATCAGTAGCTTCCACTATTATGAGTTCCTAGGACTTGACTCTAGTAACCATGGCCATGGAATCCCAGATGCTATTACAAAAGCTACTAAAATAAATATGAGCTATGATACTAGATGGTGAAAACTGAGTAGATGTTGACTTTCTGAATTATCACAAGGCAATGTCATGATTCAGGCATACAGTGCCTCCCCTCCACAACTAACCACGCTAGAAGAGCTTAAAATAGCCTACATTGTGCCTGGGTGATGTGTCTTCACTTCCTGTCATTGGAAGTGAAAGTGATTACATGTGTTAGTTAGGGGTCCGAAGGCAAGGTCACTCACTGCCCAACTCCCCTTGGTGCTGACGCACAGTGAGGATTAGCGATGCTGGCCAGAAATGCAGATCGACTCAAGCATTACACATAAATACGGATCTGCATGCACACATAATTACATGGCATTTACTTGGCACAGTTTGTTATGCACCTGGGTTTGAAGAATGTAAAAAAAACAAAAACGACTAATGGACACGTACAACCTTTTATAACCTGAGAGATTTTCCTCGTTTGCTTTTTTCCTCCCTTCTCATCTGTCTCCTATGGAATTCATGGAGACTTTGACACAGCTGGATCTCCTCTATCTCTTGTCTCACTTTCTCTCCTGCCCCATCTAATGCTTTCTTTCCACTCGGCTCTGTGCCCAGACAGCGACATCGCCCCCTTTACCCCACCCCCCAAATGTCTAGGAATGAAATATGCAGGTCTAAAAATATTCATCCACTTTATCCAAACAACAGCAAAAAAGAGGGGGGAAAACTGCTGTTCTTGGACCAGGAGTGGCAGGCTTTTTTCCCCTGGGCCATTCCTCCTGTTCCTGAGAACAGAGAAAGTCGGAGGTTGATGTCAAATCTTGCCAGGACAGGGAGTGCGTGTAATCTCTGTTGTCAGTCTGTCTCTCATGCCCTTCAGTTCAGATCCAAATATTTTAGTGTGACACTCCACATTTATCAGCATACATGGATTTGCAGATAACCCAACAGATTTTGTGTTCTTTCCAAGGAGATTTTTGACTTTACATCCACAGAAGTGTACAATATTCAAAAGCTGACTGTTACAGAGATAGGTTTCCTAATTATGCACAAATCATGTCGCAGTGATATTTTACTCACTCACACTTATTTTTTTAACTCTTGGTTTAAAATGATATGATTATGCTATTGTATAATCCTCCGAGTTGCGGGTGACGTTCATAAGCGGCTATGAGCTGCTTGGCACAATTCCTTCCAAGACATTGAGATTAAACATGAGGCAGCATTTATCCTAAGTCCTGCTAGAGATGCCTCATTTACCCATACAGACCCTTGTGCAGCATCTATGCAGAAAGCTGGTATAACTGAAGGAATGTGGGTTGGGCAAGCACAGGTATGCCACTGGGATTTTAATCAACCCGTTCCTATCGCAGATGTTTAGTCTTCGCATCACTTCCTCCTTCGTTGCAGCCCTATAGTGGTGCCTGCAACACTTGCACAAGATTCAAGTTAAGTTGTAGGAATCCAAAAGCCTTGCTTACAAATAACGTTTTTGGGGGGGATAGCTGACGCTCCTCTACATTTTAGAGCCCAACTAGTATCCCCGTTCAGCTAATGACAGATTAATAACCATTTGTGTATTTTCTCTACAGATATTCCCAGACCCCTCGGATTTTGACCGCTGCTGTAAGCTCAAAGATCGCCTCCCATCCATTGTGGTTGAGCCGACAGAAGGAGAAGTTGAGAGCGGGGAGCTTCGCTGGCCTCCAGAGGAGTTTTTGGTCAGTGAGGAGGAGGAGGACGAAGAGGAAGAAGAAGAAGAGGAACAGAATAGCAACATTCAAAATGGACAGCCAGCACAGAACTCGCAGCACTAGAGGCTGTGTTATAGCACCCATACACTTTCTTCTTTCTGATGGACTCTCCCGTTTCATACACTGGTTATACTTCACAGCAGCACTCCAGTTCACTCAACTGACAGACGCCGTCTCGTTTCCCATGACACCAAAAAAGAAAAAAAAAAAATCACTCCACGCGAGAAGCAATATGCACACATAAACACACTTTTATGACACCGTAACTTATCCTCCTGGACTGCAAATCAATCAAAAACAGACTTGGAAGAGATCAGACAATGCACACCTCTAACCTTCACCTACTTCTTACCACCGTGTGTGTCTCGGCCCAGACCGGATGTCCTGTTGGACAGCGGCAGCTCAGTGCTCCATGGACAGGTCTTGCACTGCAGGATGCTACTACAGCTCTGTACCTAACTTCAAAATGGCTGGCGTCATGACCCCAGAGGCTTCCTACTTGTATGCAGAACTATTGTGGTACCCGTGGGAATTATTGTACAGTACACTGTCCATGTTTGTGTTCAGAATCTGGTTTGCTATATTATTATTATTATTATTATTGTAATTGCCACTGCTGTAGACTTGTCTGTTCTGGAGAAGCTGAAACTTTGTGACTTGTCTGTTGAATGGGTTTTGTGCAAAATGTTGTTGGGAATGTTTTAGTTTTGGGTTTGTTTGGTTTTTTTTGTTTTTTTTGTCCTTCACTGTCAGCCATTTGCATTTAAAAAAAAAAATTAAAAAAAATGGGGGGAATAGAAGTGTTGTGAAAATCAAAGAGGTGAAAATGGTATGCATGATAAATATATATGGGACGAGTTCATTTTTACCCGTTATGTACCAAAGTCAAGTTATGCTATGATCCCCCTCATGACACTGGCCTCCTGAAAGCCTTATGATGGACAGTATTTTGATGATGCAGCAAAATGATCTGACTGAGAACAAAAAGTGTCACCGACGGGCTGCTGTTTAAAGAGAAAAGCTGAATAAAGATGGGAAATGTTAAATTTTGAAAAGCACTTAATAAAGCAATGTACAGACCCAATGAAGGATATGTAAATACTTGTTTCTAGTGAGCCGACCCCCGAGGCCTTGTAGTGCACTGATCGTCTTTTCTTTTTTTTTTTTTTTCTTGATTTCTTTGTAACTTTTTAGAAAGACAAAGTCTGAGATTCACTCTGAGCTGTACACATTTGATTGTCTTTCCCAGTCTTCCTCTTTTGTTTTTTTTTTTTTGTTTTGTTTTTTTTAAAATACAGCCATACTTTTGAAGCAACACCATGAAGTACAGGTTGTAGAGAATTCGTACTGTGGGCCACAGTTTGCAGAAGTAATCTTTGTTCACGTCGTTCTTGGAACTCCTAATGTTTGCCAAAAGCTGTTAATATTGTTACTGGTTCTCTGGCAGTAATGTGTCAGTTTATTTGCCTACAGTGTTTCTGTGTTCTTCTCCGCTCAGTCATCATGACTTGGTGTATGTGGGGTCAGTTTCTAACTGTTGTAGAAGCATGTCTGAGATATTGTCTTTGTATTTTCTCATTTTGTGGCATTAGGGCTGTGTACAGAACATCTCTCTCTCCTGTCACCTGCAGGTCCCACATTGTTTTTGTAAAGCTCAGGGAGATAAGCCGCCATTTTTCTCTTGTTTTTTTTTGTTTGTTTTTTTCCCTGTTATTTTTGTATTTAGACCACTCTTCTCAGTGACTATTACAAAGGCTGTAAATAAACATTTGAATTTGCTATCCAGCTGTGTGAGTCTGACTTCCATGTTTACAGTACAAGTTAATGGCTGTTTTTAGAGGGGTAGTCCTCCAGCACATTTGAAGTATCTTCCAAGAGACTTTACTTCAGTGTTTACTTACATTCTCTATCTTAACCCCTACCCCCCTTCTCTCCATTCACTTCACCTGCAATGGTTAGAGAAAAGCAGTATTACTTCCTGCTTCGCATCATTCGCATACAGAATCTCTTTCTCTCTCTCTACGAAAACAGATGCATGTATCAAATATATGTGTGTGTGTATATATAGAAGCGAGAGCAGGCCGCATGTTACTTCCTGTCTACAGCTTGCACACAGTGTTACACCTAGTATAAGCAAAACCTCATTCCTGAACACTGAACCGATTTCATTTTAAGTTCTTTAAAAATCTAGTTATTTTTTAAATGGTACGTTTAAAATAAGGTGGTGCTATCCAGCAGTATAAAGAACGATGGGTTTCCCTGCCAGTTTTTTTAAAAGACTTCACCATTTTCTGCAAAATTAAGGATAGAACGCTGTCTTACCCCGAGGAAGCACTACTCATAAACACTCTCTAGAATTAAACGAGACTAATAAAATGTGGTTGAGTGGAAAAGCTATAACCGGGAACTGGGGGGGAGTTAAGGGACTAAGCAAAAAGCTTTCTGATCACTGTTACAATGGAAACTTCTCAGGTGATTTGCTGCCATGTGCTCTATTTGTGACCCCCGAGGTCAGCTTGGATTGCCTGGTACTGGGAATAGTTCATAAGAGTTGCTGCAGTAGGCCCTTTGGGGGCCAAGGGCCTCATATACTGGCCAAGGTGGTACTCTTGGGGCCTTAGGGTCACTTCCTGGAAATGGAACAATGAAAGGTCATTTTGTCCCGCTTCCTTCTTCCTGGAAAAAAATGGAACATAAAGAGTTATTAATACCCCCCAGCTGATAATGGTGGTCGGCTGCAGAATGTGTGTGTCTGGCCCAGGAAGCCGCCGCGTCTGGTTTTGAATAGACTAGAAAATGAATGTCCTTTGTGACATTCTTAATAGCTGTTTCTTGATCTCAGTGGAAAAAGTCATGAGATCATGGAAAGAAGAAATTACAAGAAGTTAAATAAGGATAACTACAGCCCTTGGGGAAGCTGACTGAACTTGCATCCAGCTACGCAATCATATGACGTCAGCCAGAGACCTCTGAACTCCACGGCGTCCGTCAAATATTGCTGAAGAAAGCAATATACTTCAGGTTTAATAAAGAAAGGTCCTGTGTTTTTGAGGTTAAGGGAGATATGAAAGCGGGCCCTCCAGCATCTTTCCATGGAACTTTGACATTTTGAGCAGTTCTTATTTTCAGCTCTTTTTCTTCAGTCACTTTGTAGCCGATTAACTCAGTAAAGAACGTTTGAAGTTAGACTTTTTGCAACCCTGCAAACTGTATTTGTTTTTCCCCCTTCAAACCTAACTCTGAAAACCAAACTGAGACAAGAAAATGGCAGAACAATAAAGTTATAATACTCTCATCAGGACAAGTTAAGATCTGACTGCAGGAATGTTTACCTGTAACACCTTAAAATGTTCCTTGAAACAAGTTCAAGCTGTTTCCTCATTCGTGTTTTTTTTTTTTTTTTTTTTTTAATAATGCTGAAAAGTAAGAAAGTGAAAAGACAGGACTTAACACCATTTGCATCAGATGTTTTTGTTGTGTTGCAAAGCCACTGTGAATTAAACCTATCACTAAAGACTTCTACAGCACACCAACATTTTGCTTCCTGAAAAAACAGTGAAAACTCGGCTCTAACTTACTCAGTTATGTTGTTTTTAGGTAAATTAAAGTAAATGTTTCCCAAAATGTGCATCATTTCTAAGCATACTTTTCTATTAAATTTAACTGTGGCCTGTATGAATTTAACTACATTCATCTTATATTCAGTCAAAGCTTCTTCACACTGTAAATCTTTTTTGCTAACTGTAGCGTTTGTGGTCAGAGGTGACAGCATTCATTTTGTAAGATGACTGCTCGGTCAGAGTCACTGAGAACTCTGGGACATGGGGGGGGGGGGGGGGGGGGGGTGTCTAGCACGCCATTGTTGGCATGAGATGCAGTATCTTTAAAAGTGTGTGAGAGCGTGTGTGCCTGGCTGTGTATTAAAACTGCTGTCAGAGTCCTCCGAGTGAAGTCACTGATAGCTCTTCTAGCTCATTCTTGGAATTCTTTCCAATGGAAACAATCCCATCGCTGATCCCGGTGTGTCAGCAGAGTTTGACCTGCCAACCCCTGAATTTGCCTCGACTCCCAGCTGTAGTCCACTGTTTCACTATCACTCCTCTGCGCATAAACTCACAAGAACCCCTTTTTTATTTCCTAAAACATATCATTAAACAAAACGCTTCCCCTTTATGCAACTTTAGATTTTTCCCTTTTTGCTCCACTTTGATTGTTTTCTTGTTCTTTCGCTATCCCGTACTTTTAATCTATTCTGTTGTTCCAACAACATTCCCATACTTACACAACAGTAGACATGCTCTCTGCATTCCCACACTTCAGGTTTTGTTTCATTATAAACAGTTCCCTTGCTATTTTAGTGCTGCAACCTTACTCTGTAAGCCACTGAGTTTTATTCTTTGTGTTCATGCATAACTGTGCCTCTGTGTTTGTGCAAAGCTTGCAAAGGGGTGCAGGGGCTTGAAGGTTTTATGTACAACTGTGTCTGTTATTATGAGCTCCATGTGCGTAAGGGAAAGATTCTTTTCCCATGGTTCCTCAAGTGTGAGAAGAAAGTAGAGCTCTCAGGACATGAAGCAAAAACTCAGATAGTTATTTATAACCTGTCTGGAGTCGGCCTACCAAGCGTAGACACATATCTGGCACTGTTTGCGAGGGAAGAGTTAGAATAAGATACATGGATAGGGATGCAAACAAGAAGGGGGAATTAAAAGGTTAAGGAGTCAGGGGGGTAAAATGAAGGATGAGGAGGAGGGAGAGCATAATGACACCTGCGCCTTGACATTGCTAAATCATAGGTCAAAGACCTTTCATCTCTCTTGGTGGCCAATCTAAATAAGGCTCAGTGAGATTAGGTAAAAGGCAACCATAGTAAAAGTGACAACTGTGATTTTGTTCAGCGCCATTATTGCCCAATAAAATGTAACCAATGTACTTTCCAAATTACACTACAGCACTGATACATGTGATAAACCAATCGAGAACAAAACATCATAAATTGCTATTTGAAAGATATCCTGCATCCCTGCAAAGATAATCCGCTCTCTGAAACTCATCAGACAAGACATAATGCAACAGTTGGACACACAGCTAAAAGCCCAGAGGACTGATGAGTCAGAGCACCCTGGGACTGAGCTCTCTGTTTAACAGTGATGCAAGGTGCATCTCAGTTTAAAGCTTTTAAAGCTTTGATCAATACAAGACCGCTGGCGTCCACTTTGTGTCGGAGTTTTGTGCGTTAATGTGCTAAGCCACAGGCTGCTGCTATTCCATAGAGATCAGAGTGGAAAAAGTGAGGACAGAGAGACGGGGACATGGAGTTAAACAGACAGAAAATAAAAATGGAGTGACAGCGTTGTGTGTGCCTTGTTACAGATGTAGAGCTGAGACGTGTCAGTTTGTAGAGGAAGAGAAGTGAAAGGGAAGAGGATTTAGATCTAACCCTCTTTGAAAAACCAAAAAAGCGCAATAGGTCATCAGAGGCAAGAATGTTATATAAAAAAAACAAACCAAATGTTTTTTTTTTCTTTCCAGTAAAACCTCATTAAAGGGCTATCAATAGATTCTATTTAAAATAAACCAAAACACAGCGTACTATGCCTAAAAAGTCACTCTCTCTCCCACATGGACTTATGTAAGGGGAAAGGCATGTTTAACTTAAATCAGTGTTGTTGCTCATGTCGAGCGTTATCAGTCAGTTTGGTCATAACTTTCGCTGTAAAAAGGAAAACAAAGGTGAATTACACTAACTACACTTACCTCCCAAGTTGTCTTTTATCAGCAAACAAGTGTTTGTGTTTTAACTTTTCCGTGGATTAAAAATACTTGAGCTCTCAGATAAGGGGAATTCTCTTAGGGAATATGTTTGGGAGAAAATGAGCAAAATTCTTTTGCTAAATTTTCTTAAACAACCGTCATCAATCTTGTGGAGCTGCCGCTTTTTATTCGAAGGTGAGCTGCCACCAGTCTGAAAAAACACAACGTTTTTCCATCGTCCTCTGAAGTGATGTAGCTGACCCTTGAAAAGTTTATACTGATAAAGCCATGCAGTTCAATTAGTCTCTCAGATAGAGTGCATGCCACAGGGAGCAAGTCATGGAAAAGTCTTGAGTTTAACTAGGTGCACTCTCTCCTTTACGCTGTCTGTCAGTCCATCTCCACCTCACTCCCCATGCGTGCACACAGAGTAGGCTGCCGTGTGCATGCTCTGACACACTAAGACGCATCGACCGCTCTGTGCACACACATCCCTCAATGCTGAGGTAATTTGTATTAGTAGAACAGCCCATAACTGTGGGTAAAAGAAACAAATGACATATGCAAAGATTTACACTACTTTAAAAGGCTGCGTTGGAGGACTTGAGATGTATATCATCAGTACCTGAATGACGTCTGATATATGACTAACAGGAATCCTGCTGAAGAACAATTTAACATAAGTAAAAGGTTTTAAGCTCTGAAGAGAGAGAGAGATTTAATGTGCACAAAGGCAGTTACCTATGGAAACATATCTGTTCAATGAACATTATTTGAATTTAAAGAAATTTAGACCACTGCGAAGGCTGCATATCTTGAAAGAAAGCCTGATCCAGCTTCAACCAAGAGCCTGAAATGATTGAACTTCTGAGTGTGCTCTGTACTTTCCCTGTTTATTGCTAACCAGTTTTAATGTTTAAAGGAATTGTGTTTTAATTAGTGAAATCAAAACACAGGGTTTTCCGTTGGTTATTTCTGCATAACTGTTTACTTTTAAAATGATCTGTTCTTACCCTTTGTTGCCTGTGACTGCTGCTTTGTTAATGATGCACTGACCTCTCAATGCGTTATGATGAGGACCTGTACAATAGATAATGAGCAAAATGTTTAAATATGCATTGCATGCTTTTCTATTAAATAGTTGAAGCAGCTCACCCTGGGCAAGCAGCAATAAAAAACATTTCAGACCTTTTCATTAATTAAACCATAATACTGCTTAAATTATATATGATGAATAAGCGTAAAATGCATAAAACCATACTGTGCACAAAAAGTACTTAAGTACTTCTTAGCTGGATTTTTCTCTATTGTCAACTACTTTCTTTTTGCACATCCTACGACTTCAAAGGTGCAAACTAGTTCGACTGCTGCTAAAAATATAAGAAATGTGTCAGTGAAAGTCACTATCAGCTTGCGAAATCTACGCTGCGTTCTCTATGAGGGCTCTCCTTGGCAAAACCTGCTCCACATGGCACAGGTCTGCGGTTTTGAGACCGTCATTTTCCTTAATGAAGCTATCCTGTGCAAACAGCACCCCCTGTCGACTCCTGTCTGTAAAGACAGGTGAGAGGTAACAAGTTGAGAGGTCGGCTTCAGCTAGCTAAACGTTAAGGCTGATGCTGCAAGTTTGTGTTTTAATAGTAAGTAAATGCTTTCGTATAAAGTGAAGCTGCCTCGGCTCCGTAGTTAGAGCAGCAAATACTCCACAAAACAAAGCGGGTGCGAGGCAGTTTCAGCCGGTGTTCTACCGGCGCCAGCTCTCGTGTTCTGCCGGAGCTCCTCTTGCTAATGTTTGCTAGTTAGCTAGCTGCTAGTATGTCGCAACCCAGCGTTTGGACTTACCGGAGCTAACGTGACTAGCACACTCGCACCGATCGTTGATTGTGAAGGATAAGCACGAAAGGTGGGTATGTTTAAATTGTATGTGTTTCACAAAACTCGATGCATTAGCCATCACAATTGAAAGTCTAGTAGTTTACCTTAAGGTAGCTTCTCGTTTAATAAATGTAGCAGTTAGCGTGTACGTTGGGAGATGAGCTGTTCTGTAGCCAAGTGATTATAAAGGCAGTTTGTGGAAAACATCAGCTTAAGGCAAAGTGGTGCTTGTATGGTTACCCCTACCTCATAATGCGTTCACCGTAATAGAGCACACACTGTCAGAATGTAAACATTAGCTTCTCCATTAGCCAATCCATTTGACTCTGCAGTATCGCCTCGTGGTTTATTTGCATTAAAGGCTGCTGCTAGTCAATATTTACGTAGCAGCATTATTATTTACAGATAAAATATGGCACAATTCTTCGCTTAAACGTAAATCTAGGCTAATCAGGGCTTTCTTTCTGGCTAAAGTCCTCCTTCCTTACTCGCCCCACCCTGGGATAGTGGAAAAAGTATGGTACGATATGGTCCATTAGCTACTTTTATTGTTGCTTTAAAGGTGGCGTAAGTTGCTGTCAGTTGCCCTTGGATGATATTAGTTAAAAGATATCGTAGTTTGGAAAAACAGGCACCCAAAGTAACTGCATATCAGTTCCCTTTTCAGGCAGCCTTAGGGGTTAATAAATTTCTATCATTTCAAAACAAACCAGCATATAGATTTTATCTGAGGCGATTGAGCTTTCCCTTTATCTAAAACAAAGACTTGCTTAACATGAGATTGTTGTTATAGTTATTGATAACACTGCTCTGCAAAATCTTTTTTTTGTTTGCTATTGGGCACCTCACACCGGCTTTTTATCTGTTTTTTTTTTTTTTTTCTTTTTTTTTTTTTTACACTGACTTCAGAAGTACAACCAACTTGCCTCAGGTTTTTGAGATACACATCACTTTTGAATATCAATATAGCAAAACAATATCTGAAATTTCAAGCATTTGCCCTACAAAATAGTTTTAATGTGTGTATTCTGATAATAAACCAGAAACACCAGACAGAGACGCTAAAGCAAATTCCTGGCAATTTAGCTCAAAATTAAACATGTTAAAAAATGTTTAATACATTTGCTTTTGCGCTTGACTTAGCAAGAACCAACAGTCTTCTCCCATTATGCTAGGATTGAATTTTCCCTGATATCAGTTTATGCTTGATGAAATCTTTCTTCCATGCTCATCACTGATTTGGTGGGGGGAAAAGTCGAGATGAGAACGTAAGAAGTGCATCTAAAGTGATGTTCGGCAGTCATTAGCTGAAATGTCTTTAGCATGTTATCCATAAGCTGAGCACAATTCTGTGATTTCCAAGAAAATTCTGGACAACCTGCACGAAGGCTTCCCATGCTGCTGATCCATTTGGCTTCTGAACTCATTGTCAAGCATCATTTCACCGATTTCAGGTGAAATGATGATTAGATTTTCCAACTTTCCACTTCACCAACAAAAACACCTTCCTTAATTCTGGCTACATTTTTCTTGGGACCAGACTTAGGCAGCTCCTTATTCAAAGTCCTTTGTCCAATATATCCACTATCCCTTCTCTGCACAAGCCCAAACCATCTCAGCCTCGCCTTTCTAACTTTCTCTCAAATCCGCTCAGCCAGAGTTGTGATTAAACAGATTTATACTTCGGCCTGAATAGTTTAGTTTGTGTGGAAGCAACTCTGTTTTCTTTGATTACCTGTTTGGAAAGCGCTTTTGTAGCCTTGCATTTTTAATTTATTTCAGTTGTTGTTTTGTGTTTTTTTGCATGTACAAAATAGTGCAATTAATTAATTAATTTACAATGTGGCATAATGTTGCAAGCTGCTTGCCACACCTCTTAAATGTGGTGCCAAAGAAAGATGGACAGGAGCCAAGTGGGCACAAAAAAAGAGAAGCGAGCAGGACTACTTAATGTCTTCCTCACCTGCGTGCAGGAAGTATGCTTGCAAAGAATGTGGAAGTTGATTGACAAAAAATGGTTTTGTCACTAAAGTTTAGACCAGATTTTCCATCACATCCTCTTTGACAACAGCCACCAGCTTCCTCTATTAAGCCTTCTATAGTCAATTGTGTTTTTCCAGGAGCTTTTGTCACATTTCTGATACAACAAATGTATCCTGTGTATTGATTTTATGTTTGTTATCTTCCCTCGCTACTTTCTTTTTCTGCCCTTAGAATGAATATTTTGGTCCAAATTTCACAATGATGCAAATGGATTTCAGTAGAAGTCAGTGAAACGCTGAGAAACTGGTTTCTGAAATTGCAAGGTAAAGAAATTAAATCAGTTTCTTAACTTCTTGACATGTTTAATCTTGGCAAGTTACTCATTGAGTTTTCTAAATCAGGACCTGCACTTAAATTGTTACTATTACCCCTTTCATTCCTCCTCTTTCTGTCTCTGTCTCTTAACACAAACACACACCACTTAAGCTCATTGTTTAGCCTCAACATGCTTGACCTGTTCACTCTGCTTTGCTCTGTTGGGATGTCTGGTCTTAGCTCGATGCTAGGAATTTCAAACTTGAAGAGTATGTTGTGCTTTGTGTGTGTGTGTGTGTGTGTTTGGGGAAATTATTTCAGGATCATTACTATGGTGATTAAATAAATGTTAAACCAACCAAGTAGACGGGAATAAATCAAACTCACAAGCAATGCTGGCCCTGGAGTATGAAAACAAGTTTCCCTGGATGCCTTGCACAAATAGTGTTACCAGGCCCCATGTGTATATGACAAGCGGAAGAAAAACATGTTTATATAACAATTTAATTTTCATAATTCCACTCAGTTCTCACATCCCTGGCTCCAGGTGTGTCAGGCCTTTTTACTGCATGTATGAATAGCCTTGTCTAGTTGTTTCAGCAGCCACCCAAGGGTGTGTGTTTCATTTGTGTGTGCGTGTGTGTGAGTGGAAAGGGACGTAGCCTAATTGTGGCAATTGTGCAGAGCAAGCTTGTTGTCCTCAGCCCTCTCATGCTTCACATTTTCCGTTGTTAAAACCAGCAACCCTTAAACCCTAAATGCCAACATAATCATGCACAAACACTCTTGGATTGCTTAAATGCACCTTCTGCCACTTTGGTTGGTGTCATGAGACCTGCTGTGTCATGATGCCGCAGAAGGTGTCAACAAGGGCAGGATGATGAAAGTGTTGGGGAAGGTAGTCTGAACCAGAAGCCTGTACAGTCATAACAGTAATTGAGGTGTAAGGTGAGAGCTGAAGTTCACGTAACAGAGGAAAACACCTGCTGGAGAAAATTGCTCCCAGTAGCATGAGCTCAGAGATGCCAGCGTCAGCAAGGGACTTGCTGTGCCGCTCCGTTTAAACCTTCATCTTCTTAATAGTAATTGACCAGCTTTAGGGCTTAACTTTAAAACTAGTAAGTCTTAAAGATTATAAGGGTTTCCACGCCCTTCTCTGTAATGTACACAAATCATTTGGCATGGCTTTTTCTCATCGAGCATCAAATCAGGTTTGCTGCCAAGCATGCAAAGGTGCATTACATCAAAATATTTGACACTTAGGTTACTTGCTTACGTGCAGTTTTAGTAGGTTAAAAACTACTAATACAGAAAAGTGTGTAATGTCTCAACTTGCCCAACTTCAATAGGCTTGTTTGAGATGAGCAAGGCTTGCGTGGAGATGATCACAAGCGATCCCTTGGAATGTTTTCTGGTTAGATTTCTGTCTAGTGACTCAGTCTGAAATCATGCAGATATCAGTAAAGATAACCTCACAGTATCTAGGTGACTGTACCTTGTATTGCTTTCCACCAAAACCTCGGGGTGTGGTGGAAAATGACAGGCTCCGTCTGATCAGCAATACAAAAACATTTCTAACTCCTTTCGTTAAATTAGTCAGACTTGTTTATGTTATCTTCTTTGCAGTCTGATAGTTCTTGTCTACAGAATAAATATTATAAATGTTTTCTTTTTTTTATTGGCACAAAAGCTTTTTTTTCAGTAAAGTAAAATAGCTTTTACTTATATACCCAAATTCAGCACATGTGTTAGAAGAAAAAATATATCTTTTTAAAAATTGCACCAAGTGAAGTGCATAAAATAGTCTTTCCCTTCAATCATTGTACCTGATCTGAATAAAACTAATAGCAAAGTGCTTGACAGCTGTAAGATCCCTCTTTATTTCCCCAGTAGTGTTTTACATACGGCACTGGTATTTCCACTTTAGAAAAATAATTGTATGTTAAACCTTTTCCTGAAGCCATCGTTATGCTCCGTGTTTGGTTGACCCTTGCATCTTTGCCCAAATGCGACTGCGTTGGTGATTTCACTGCATCATTGCTCACTTATATAGAAGTCCGAGCTGAACTGTGATTTTCTTGACCTGCCTGCAGTTTGTGCTTTGTTTTCAGGTGGCTGAATAAGTTACCTGTGTGGTTTTGCGGTGCAGACACAACTCTACAGCACTCTTTGCATATAATTTGTTCCTGGTTAACATCACTTGACCTAAATTTGCAATATCTCCGAACAGCAAATGACGATTCAATTCAAGGGAAAAGCTCTTTGCCTCCTGCCGTGCCACACATTTGAATTTGGTTATGTATCTCTCTTTTAACGCACTTTTACTAAGCCCGTCTAGTCCAGGAAACCTGAAGCTGCACAGTGCAGGGAACAGCTGTGATTGGCTCATGGAGGCATGTTAATCTAGCGACCACTTGATTTGCTTACTTTCTATTGGCAGAGCATACATTTTCAGTGGCACTTAATCATGTTCCTTTAATTGTGAGAAGCCAGCATCATGAGATTAAAATTTGAAAGTGAAAGAGCAGATTATTTATGAATGAGAATTAAAAAAGAGCCGCCAGGTGCTAAAAAATAAACCTTAGACTCAAACGTTAGAACAGGCTTTTCCCCGCAGCACACCGTGTAATAAATACAAAGAAAACGGCGGCCTTTACAACTTATGTCTAAAAATGTGTAGTTTCATGCATCGGTTAAAACACTCGACTCCAGCCACATGACGCACAGCTGGAAACACTTCCCGCAAGATGAGCTGTCCGAGATTCACAGAATTTACAGAAAATGTTATATTTTTGTGATTTATATCGTTATCAGGACGATAGAATTTCTTATATTGGGATATGAGATTTTGGTCATATCGCACAGCCCTAGACTGTGTACAAGATTTGTACTTTGCTGGTTTTTTTTGTTTTGTTTTTTACATTTTTTGATGCATTTACAACAAAACAATAGGCAGACAGCTAGTGCCAGCTACTCTGAAAAAATTGAAACCACACTGTTTTGAGGCTTGATATCTTGTTGTTTATCTCCTGAAAAAAAATATGCAGAGACCTTAGATCACTGTGTAGAATTTCTTTTCAGGCCAGCTGTTTTGTAAATGTAATCTCTGCATCTCTGTCTGCAAGATAAGGAGAATGAGCCTCACAAGTCACAACAATATGTAAACTGTATACTTAAGGACTGGCATGACACAATGTTGCTCCTTCACTATGACTGCCTGACAGATCAATAATGAACACTTGTTTTGTGTTTAGTATCAGAAGGGATAGTACCAGCTTGGCCATGACATTTATTTTTAGCAGCAAACTGGTATAATGCTTGCTTTTATCGTGATCACACTGGCTGTGTGACTAGATCACCCTAGAAGCTTTTGTAAGACACGTTTAGTTCATCTTAAATTAACCAACTTTTTGTATTTGATCAAAAAACATTGGTCTACACTTTGTCATTTTTTTTCGAAAGATGATTTTTTTTTCCTAAATATTGAATTGTTATGTCAATGCCTTGTGCAGTTCAGCCTTTTCCCAGGCTTTGGTGGAACCATACTAAGAAATGCATGGAGGTCTCCAGTCTTGGTATTAATGCTGCATTCAGTGGACACGGGGAATCCACTCTTATCTCTCCCCAGGGAAAAAAATCAAACAAACAAGCCTTAATAGCTCATCTGTTTCTTCAGTTAAGTGATGGGGGTTGTTATTCATAAAATGGCAAAAAAGCAAACCAGGAGGCAGCCAAGAAATTACATAACTCAGTTAAATGCAATGAGATTCCTGATTAGATTTTCCAACTTTCCACTTCTGATGTGCCATTAATGCAGAATAAGAAGGTGCAACAAATTAGGTGGAACAAAATGAACAGGAGAGGGAGGAAGATGGCAGTCTAGCATCTGATCTTGAGAAGGGGTGTAATCAGGCAAACTAAGTGAAAACACCTGTGTGAAAGTTTGCGAAGCACAAATTAACATTCAACTTTCAATTACCATTGGAAGCTGAAATGTTTACCTCTCATATCTCTGAAAAGACAAGGGCTGAATTAAGTCCCTTTTACCTTTTGTTAGAGTGATGCGATTGTTCTTGAGCGTTTTGTTGTGATTTGACACCATTACAAAGTACATACAGCATCAGGTTTCAGTTTTGTTTGCAACCATGTGAATGACAGTTTGTGCATGGGCTTATAATGACTTCAAAAGATAATTTTCCTAACACAATAAAATGTAAGTGTGGTTTATCAAATTTTCCATTGGTTCATTATCATGTAATGTTTTAATGCTTCTCGGTAGCAGGGTTAGTGGGTCAAAGGTTCATTAGCGGCCTACAAATGTTCACCTCGTGCCTGCATGGGCTCTCACCGGGTACTCCAACTTCCCCTGACAATCCAAAGACAATGGTGAATGATTGTGTGTCTTTCTTTGGAAGCCATGCGGCAGACTGGAGAGCTATCTATGGTGTACCCCACCTCTTGTCTTATGGTAACTAGGATAGGTTCTACCCACACTCCTCACCCCACCTACACCTGAGACCCTGAATCTGATAAGCAGAGGAAAAACTTTACAATACAATAAAGTTTAAGTGTGGTTCAACCAATTTTTCCATGGGTTTATCACCATGTGATGTTTTTAGTGCCTCTAAGTAGCAGAGTCAGTGACTCAAAGGTTCAATAACAGCTGAAGTTTAAGGTGTAGTTGTTTTTGTCATTTCCATTGTGAAGTTTTTAGTCTTGCTTTTTTTTTAACTACCGTTTCATAAAAACACATTTCATAAATGTGCATATCTCATGAATAATAACCACAACCTGGAAATTACACAAATGAGTAAGTCTCTGTGTCCCAGTCTTTCACCATACTGAATCCATTCTTCCAGTATGGAAGTACATGTACAGTATTGTGGAGAATTTGCAGCCACTTGTCATTTCTTGATAGTTTGTTTTCCCAAGTAACCAGTCCTCCTTGTAATTTCTAAAGTAGTCAGATGTGGCAAAAGTACAGACATTCTGTACATATGTGGAAATACAGATATTAGTATTAAAATATACTCCAGTAAAAGCTGAAGTACTTATTCAATGAGTGAAAAGGTATAAGTTCTGAAATACTCAAAGCAAGAAAGTAAAAAGTAGCTCTCTGGGAGGATTCTACTGAATGCATTCAGTTTGAATCAGTTATGTAGAATATGAGCAAACAATTGGAGAAAAATTCCTCTGTTTTCTGTTGCTTACAGAACAGAGAGTGACTTTACCTTTAAACTGAAAAATGAATACAGTTAGGGGTTAAAGTGGAATTCAACGCGTGGGGGAACCCTAAAATCGGTTGTAGTGGCTCAATGTGGGGAAACAAGTAATAACTCTTAATGGTACAGGCTCTGATTAGGTGATCTGGGCCACTGCAACTCTGAGGTTTACTCGTCTTTGTGGATTTGCACAACTGAATTCAACAAGATATAAGCATATGTCTCATGAGTTGTCTTGGCATCCTCTGTGATGACAGTATATTGTGCATGTTGTTTTTATACTAGGCTGTATAAGGTTGGTATGAAGGTGGAATTGGGTGAATGAATCTAAGATTCATCAGCTTAACTTCAAATTCAACTGTGGTACACTTGATGTAACCTAACTCTCACCTTGAGCACCATGGCCACTTTGCACTAGTCACACACAGTTCTTTGCTTTAAATCCATCACAGTACGGCAAATCTAAATTGTTTATGCTGCACTAAGCTGCAGAGTATTTTCATGCCGCTTTTGAGTAACACAAACTTGGCATACCTCAGTTTGTTTTGCAGAACGCTTCACAATATAAAAAAATCATTGCTTCACATGTACAGATAACATCTGACATAAAAAATCAGGACTTGCATGTAAGTATTCAAGTTCCAGTTGATCAACTATCATGAGCAGTTATTACCTTTAAATATAATTCTCTCTTCTTCCCCTCCAATCCCGTCTTTCTCTATCTCGAGTGGTTTTAGTTCTTATTCTCTCCCCTGAGAAATATAGCAGCTGTAGCTTTTAGGTAGAAGGCATTTTGTGACAAACTGCACAGAAACAGTTTGTGTGTTTGCTGATGTTTGTTAAGCTGATAGAAATTTTGCATTTGAAATTACCGGCCACGTAAAAAAAGGTATTCCCTTTATACTCACTCCTCCTTCTTAGAGCTAGCTAAATGCTGAAGTACCACAACTGCAAATTATGGACATCTGCACTTGTTGCAGGCCCACTTTAACCAAGAATAGAGAATTTGTTCACATTTCTTTAGTTGAATCTGTGAAAAATGTCAAAGACAACACAGTTTAAAGGGCATAAAATAGTATTTTTACACAAAACGTTGATTCTCACAGAGCTTTTATCAGAAGACTTTGCATAGCTCGACATGATGTGCAATGTGTCTTTAAAAATTTAAGGAAACTGGGCCAGTGGAGGTCAGAAGAAGTGACAGGCCTAAAAAACAGATCTTCAGCAAAGGAACAGTATCTGAACATCATGTTCTCAAGAAATAGGAATCCTGCAAAGACCTGATAAAGATACATTTGGTTCTTCAGTTGATACTTTGAGGGTGGCTGTAGCTCAGGAGGTAGAGCAGGTCATCTACTAATCAGAAGATTAGTGGTTCAAACATGGAAGAAAAGTTAATTCTGTGCATATTCAAGTTCAACGAACTTTATGACACAGGTTTACATGCATATAGGGACCTCGGAAGGAAAGCAGTGTTGTGGAAACAACACACTCTTCACTAGTAGGGATAGTGCCAGAGCGTTATTCTTTATGGATGAGAGATACGTGTTTTGAAATGACAGGGAGCTTGTGCATCCTAGTACACGTAGAGCAGGTGCAAAAAAAATGATGTACAAGTGGAGTGTAACACAATTTTTGGGCCATTTTCTCCAGCTAGCAGTCAGCGCAGCACATGTTGCTTTCTATGTGAAAGGGGCTTAAGTACGCTTGGGCAAGATGCGGAACCCTAAATTGCCCCATCGGAGTAGGAATGTTAGATAGAAAAGCACATAGCTGTAGAAAAAAAGTGCTTGTATGAATTGAATAAGGCTTGTTGTATAAAGCGTTTTGAGTGCTAGAGTAGAAAAGAGCAGAAAAGTACGATATATGAACCAGTCCATCCACTGTTTGCCCCATCAGAAATGGTCTCAGTGGACTGAACCAAAGATCACTAGCAATCACTGGAAAAATCAGTGGCAATCGATCTTATAGCACCTTCGTTCAAATAGTCATCAGTTTGGAGGTTGAGGAGAGAGGTACAACAGCAAGCAGCTACAGCCATCTGTTATACATGGTGGAGGCTCTGTCATGATTTGGGTATGTTGACAAAACTGATAGGATTATGAACACTGAAAAGGACTGTCAGGTTTTCCATCATCCATCATACAGTACCATCTGGAAAGCATCTGACTAGCAATAGCTTCATTATTAAGCATGATAGTGATCCTAAGCACACACCCAATGCAGTAAAAACATACCTAGCATTCCTAATCAGTTGAGACTTTCAATGTAAGAGTATCATTTTCCAGGCTTTTTTGCTTTCAGTGGCTTAACACTCCATATATTGCCATATTGATTGCATCCAAGTTCCTGTTACAATATTTTAATTCTTCTGTTCTGTTCCTGATTATACTTGAAGGATAGTTTAAGATCTTCATTCAACAAAGCCATTTTATTAAGAATAACAGAAAGTTTCTCCAGCAGTACATTCAGTGAATAATTCCAAAACCACAACAAAACGTGATTTAGTGACTGTGCACCCACAATCTGTCACCCACAGACCAAAAGGTTCCCCCATTTACATTCCACCCTAGGAATGTCTGCCCTGGATTTTCCACTGTTTGTGGGCAAATATATTAAAAGAGCAACAGAACTGCAATCTTTGCCTTTGGCGAGACCGCTAAAAACCACATTTGTTTCATATTATCAATGTTCTCCTTCTTAGCTTCTTTCCATAGCAGAGATCCAAGTCTGGAATACAGTGACTGTCATCATCCACCCACTTAATAAAACAGTGTTTCTTTAAAACTGTTATGTTTATTCTGTATGGACTTGTACTCAGCTAATCTTGTCTTGTTCATCTCTTCCAGATGGCTGTGTCAGTGCGGGGCCTGTACTTTGTGGTGACCCTGTTTTTGGGTAGTTTCTTCGGGAGCGTCTTCATGCTGGGCCCAGTTTTACCCCTCATGTTGTTGTCTCCTGCTTGGTACCGCTGGCTCACTGATCGAATTGTGGCTACCTGGCTCACCCTACCTGTGGTGCGTACACCAGCTTACCCTTTTCTTAACCTACTTCTGTGTGCGACAGATGGTCTTAAGTTACCTGTGCTTAGGCTGATGAAAATGTGCCTTTTCTCTTAATTTGTCAAAACTACACTTCATTTATTCCAATTATGCCTGAGAACAAGGCAAAGGTCTTGTGTATCATGACTGCAACAATTGATGATCGTACTTATTTTCTTAGAAAAGAATCTACAATTTGCACACTGCAGAACTCTAATTTCTATCTGTTAATGTGACATTTCGAACATACCTGCTCGTTATCAGATGAAACACAAGGTGGTGCCATGTAAAACCACCTGTGATTGGTTATATGACCATGAACAAGAGCAATAATATCCAACCAGTACCATGTCTTATTATCTTCTCATTCTTTCGGCTCTCTTTTCTGTTTTTCTTCCTACCTTACCTCTTCCTAGTTCCGCCTCCTCCCTTTCTATGATTTTTCTGTCATCATTCTTGACCACCTTCCTATCTGTCACCCTCGCTTCCCTTTCGGTTCTTTTATGCTCCCTCCATCCTTGTCTCTCTTTTCTAGTCCTTGCTGGAGCTAGTATTTGGAGTGAAGGTGGTGATAACAGGTGATGGTTTCATTCCCGGAGAGCGGAGCGTGATCATCATGAACCACCGTACCCGCCTGGACTGGATGTTCCTTTGGTGTTGTCTGCTCAGGTACAGCTACCTTCGTCTGGAAAAGATCTGCCTCAAGGCTGCGCTTAAGGCTGTTCCTGGCTTTGGTGGGTATACAGTGGGTGCTCTGCCCTTTCCTACACACAAAGACACTCGTGTACACTTACACAAACTATAATGTAATATATGCTGAAAGAGGAGATAAAACCATTAAGACTGACTTGGCTGAATGTAAATATAAAAGAGGAACAGTATGATGTAAAGTTAGAGCACTAATGTGTTATACAAGTTCAGCTCCTACTTTAAGATGTTAGCCAGTTTACCTTGATAAGCAGACATGTGACAACTTAATATTTGCTTTGCAGGTTGGGCAATGCAGGTTGCCTGCTTTGTCTTCATTCAGCGTCGTTGGGAGGAGGACAAGAAGCATTTGGAGAACATGCTTGACTACTTTTGTGACATCAGAGAGCCCTTGCAGTTGCTGCTCTTCCCAGAAGGCACCGACCTTACCGGTGAAGTGTAAACCTTGCAGTGTTTAATTCATTCATGGGGCGGTCTGTCCATATTTCAGTTATTACTCTCAAAATGTGTTACCCACCAGTCGGCTTCCAGAGCCCAGCGTAGCGCTCCACCTGTTGCACGCCTTTGCGCTCGACACTGTTATGCAAACAGAGTTTGCATAACAGTTCAGAGTGATAAGACATATCTAAATCTCTTGTCACTGCCATTTCTGCAAGAATGCTCTGATCTCTCGGTCTAAGCAAGAGTGACACTTGTGCCTAAAGGCCCTTCAGATCCCATTTGAGCCAGTCAAAGTCCTGAGTAGCATTACTGGGAGAAGCTTAACTCCCATTTACATATCATGATGTCATGTTGAGCTGAATGTAGTTACATCATAATTAGCCAGTAGGGTCTAAGTATTACTTTACAGTTGGTGTTATGTTTGCACCCTTGCGAGTGTGTTTGCAAGTAAGCCTCTTAGACTTCAAGGCTTGATTTGACGCAAGAAACAAGGGGATATATACACGGTATGTTGACTTCTTACGTGGAAGTTCATTAGTCCCGCACTGCTTATCCTAGAGGCATACAGACTAAAGGATCAAGGTCAGAGCAAACTTTTTAATAAAGCTTTTAAAACTGAAATGAATAAGAGACTGTGTAGGATTGACAAACAGCTTTGTTTAAGAGAACAGGTGTGATCAACAGAGCTGTCTGTTGTCTGAGTACTCTGTCTGAATTTGCTTCTTGTTGCATAATATAACTTATGAGTCATGATATAGTTTACATGTTCCAGCAACAAGTTCCCGAGGAATGTTTGGCTAATAAATAGTCACCTTTCCTGTGTTTATGTCCTCACCCCCCCATGGATTTTTATAAATGGATAAATGTTTATCTTTAGTGGGTGTATTAATGAATCTAATCATATCCCGTAACCCATGTTGTTATTGTTACTTCTATTTTTATAATAGTACACTGGAATTTTTTGATTATGTATCCCCATGAGTTCGGCTGTTGTTATTATTAAGGCTATCTAATATGCAACAGTTAATCTTGTCCATGGTATTTTGGTCTGACGGTATAAATTTCATCGCAGAGGTACTCTAAGTTTAATAGTTTTAAAGTACAAAGTCAAAATGAATACAGACAGCTAATACTCCTAGCATCTTAAAACAATTCTTGATTTATTTACCTTATTTTTTGTGCCTACATAAAGGTTTATGCACTCTTCTTAAAACAGTCATATGATACAAACTTAGTCTTGATTGCATCCCAGTAAAAACACTTATCCTGGAGAGAATGAGTAACATGATATGTTTCTACAGAGTTTTTACTCAAGTTTTATGGTGTGTGTCTTCTGCAGAAAATACAAGGGCAAAGAGCGACGCGTTTGCTGCACAGAACAGCCTGCCGAAGTTTGAGTATGTTCTTCATCCCCGCACCACAGGATTCACCTTCATTGTGGACCGACTACGAAAAGGTCAGCTTTGAAGGACATTAACAGCTTCTGAAATCATCTACATTAAACACGTGACCGATTTACTTGTAATAGACACGTTAAGGATAATTGGCAGCCAGACAGTGTAATGTGTTCACATGAAAATAACCAGCACACAAAGCCTGTCACAAGGACGGAAATATTTTATCTCTAAAACCAACTGAAAATGACATGCTGCTACGATGACTGTACTTATTCCACTGACACTGTTCATACAAGGAGGGATTATACCTGTTATTCTTCAAAGTCTTAGACATATGCTTCATCCCAATGCCAGTCATTACAGCTACCTGATATTCTCATATTTCTGTGTGAGCTCAACCTGGCAGTCTTCCAAAGGTCTTAAATACCATCTCTGGTCCTGCTGTCTCACCCCCCCCCCTCCCCCTCCCCCTCCCCCCTCCCCCTCCCCGACCCTGCATGCTCAGCAGTGACACAGACTCTCCAAGCAGGTGTTGTGAAACACTGTGATATCATCAGACTAAGCCAATTTTCATCTCCCTTTCTTTATGCCACTGACTGACATACTCATGCTGATCATGTTCACCCTGTCCATATCCACTGTGCCCCTCTAAGCTCTATTTTTACTGTGAGAGCAGGCGCTTGCGGGTGTCATCCTGTGCTTTTGGTGATCTATTTTGTTCCCCCTGTGTATACAAGGGCACTGTAGATCAGTGATGACGGTAGTTTTAAAACAGCGAGTTACTGGATAATTGGAGGTGTCTGAGTAACGGGGCCAGTGAACTAGTGTGGTTTTGTAAGAGAGATAATAATTCTCCCTGCAGTGGCTTGTCTTCATGTCTAAAAGATTTACTGTTTGTGGTTCTGGATCTGAAGTTGAGTTTTTCACAGTTCTAATGAATTTGCTTTTATCCTTTTAAAATAGGAAGTGGTGTTATTCTCCCATTCATTTTAAATTGTACTTATTTTTTACTTTTTTCCTAGGTGATAATTTGGATGCCGTCCATGACATTACAGTCGCCTACCCTAAGAACATCCCACAGACAGAACGCCACCTTGTATCCGGCCATTTCCCACGTGAGATCCATTTCCATGTCCGGCGCTATCCAGTGTCGGCACTTCCCACCTCTTCCTCTGACTTAGAATCTTGGTGTCGGGAGCGCTGGGCCGAGAAGGAGGTCCGGTTGCGGGACTTTTACTCAGGACAGCCCCGCGCCTTTGACAGGGATGGCGTTGCACGTGTACCACCCTGTAAGTCAGAGCTGCGAGTTACTCTGATCAAAGCGGCCTCGCTGCTGTATTGGAGCAGCTTCATTGCTCTGTGTTTCACTGGCCTGTGGCTCTGGGCTCCTTTCAGGCTTTACTTCCTGATCATGGTTGGAGTGTACATAGCTCAACATAAGCACTTTGGAGGGCTTGAGATGCTGGAGATGGCCTGCCATCGATACTGGAAGTCGATGTCTGCTGACGTCAGTGAGAACAATAAATTGCTAGATGGAAAAATGAAGTGAGGTAATACAGTTGCGAATGAACAATGACATGTTACCACCTGTACTCAGCAAAGACTGAGGACTCATTTGTCTACACTTGTTCAGTCCAGTGAGCTAAAGTATCCCATGGTGGAACCTAGTGCTCCATGCCTTAGAAAGACAAAAATAAGTGCACCCACGATGGTATGCATGGCTTCAGTGGAAAGAGCTTAGCTTTCGGGGGGGGGGGGGGGGGAAGGAATGTTAACCATATTAAACTGTGTTGGGTTTAGGGAATTCATCGTAAATGATGTATCACTTGCCCTTTCTGTGACTTTTCTTGTGTAATCACTGTTATTTAGCTTGCCGTCTGTCCATTTTTAGCAGTTTCATGTAGTAGGTGTTTGTCATGGTTTGTTATTTGGGACCTCGGTATGGACCTGTGTCACAAAATACTGCTGTTGGTATTTGTCATACTTGTTAGATATTCATATTTTTGAAATGTATTTTATTGTATGCTGTAATAATTTTTTTTAATCATGAATGGAGCAGAGCCATAGTACAGAACGTGTATGTATGATGATTTGACTTCTGCTAATACTCCTATTAGCAGTATAAGCTGGATTGTTTAAATCAATCAGCTTCTGTTAGAAGTGTTCAGCAAGGGGGAAAAAAAGGACAGATGTAATTCCCAGAGAGTTATTAAGGCACATGAGTAAAACTGTTTACTTTTAGTGGGTATAATTACCCTTTTAGCCCTTGATCCTTAGCCTATATGGTGGTTTCACTGTATATGTTTCAATTGCTCAAGTCAATATGACAATGCAGCTTTTCCATGTAAACCCAGCAGTGAGAAAAGCAAATGTCAACTTTAAAAACAAAAAGCAATCAAAAGCAAGTAGTCTGTCATGTGAGGAAGCGGTAGATCCACATGTCAGTGGCAGGGTTGCCTGTAGCTATATTGAGGCAGCACTTGTATTATTATCAAAATTAAAGATCTGACTGATAAGTCTGGCTTACTGTAGAAGCAGATGGGCTTTGTGCCCTTTCTGGGGATGAAGAGACACCTTGTAGAGACGGGATGTGTGTGGTGCTGGGGTGGAAGAATGTCCTGTTGGGACAACGTTACCCCTCAATGTGCAGGGTGGCACAGAGAACCAGACTTGGAGTGGAAAACTGGCCCTGAACTCAACCTAATCCAAAAAGGCCCTGTAATGCCCACCGCTGCTGGTATCCCTCTCCAGAGGACTGGCATTGATGCGCCGGCTAAACCCAATTAGCAAATGACAGCTGAGAAAGCGACTCCAGTTGTGCCAAAAAAGGAGTGAAATTGAAAGAAGATTGAAGCAGTTCTTCAGCCGCATGTTTCACCTCTTGTTCTCTTTGCCTTTGCTCTCTGTTCAAACTCAATTACATTTTTACTTGAGTGAGTAAAGAAGCATTTTGTGTTTGGAGGTCTACAGCAGTTTCTGTAACACTGTGAAATGTGTGATCTAGCTGACGACTTCAATCCACTTTTGAAGTACTAATTGTCTGCCACGCAACAGAGTCGACAATGGGGTCTTTTTTTGTTTTGTTTGGTTTATGCAAATCCGAAGCTCCTCGAGTTTATGTCAAAGGGGCTGTTTCTAGTCACTGTGATATAGTTTTGTTAACAACTCGATCATCAGCATGTTTGTTTACCAAATACGGTACTATATAAATGTTTTGTTTTTTTAAACCACTTAAAACTCCCAAACCAGCTGGAAATCTGTCTCTTTCACCTGTGCCGTTTTGTGTTGCTCATTTTTACATTTACTTGTCGATGCTGGACCTCTTTAAAAATCACTGTCCTCAGGTAAACGCAGTGGACACTGTTATGAGTCAGTCTTTTAAATGAAGAGATATATATATCTAAATAAATATGCTGTATCAACTCACTGATGTCTCTCGTCATTTTTTTTTTTAAGTTTAGGAAATGTTGACTCCAACTTAAGTAGTAACGGAGCTTTTGATGCCCCAGTGTCATGTGATCGGCAGTTTCATTCATTGCATTTTTTTTCCACTGCAGTCCTTTAATCTTGCATGTCCGGTAACAACTACTGTATTGCAGTGGATGACTCAACAAGACCTTGAATGCTCATGTTGCACAACACTAAGGATGGAAGACCATCCTGCCTCGTGTATTTTGTGCACACACACAAAACACACACACACAGACACACACAGACACACATATACATGTCACAAATATACATGTCACACACATTCTAGTCTACCATAGACAACCAAAAAGGTCAGGAGCTTTGAAGGTGAAGTGCAGTCGCCATAGTAACTAATGTTGACTCCCTTGTCTCCTGGCAACAGTATGTGGAGTGATGTCAGTGGAAAGCATGCCATTTTCTCCCACTGACAGAATGATGTCACTCCTTTTGTGTGTGTGAAGAGAGAGCTGGAAAGAAAAGTTTATTTCTATATTATACATCTCTGCTCTCCTGTGGGCACGGGAGAGCGGGCAGACACATCCAGTCGAATTAAAGACAAAAAGTGAGGACATACTAAATTAGCTGTCCGCAGATGATGAGTCATTGGACAATTACAAATGCATTTATCCACCCACTTTTTCTCTTGCCCCACCCCCTCACCCCTCGCTTTTCCACCTCTCCATCTGAATGTATCTTCGTCTGTATCTGAATATAACTTCAAAATTGCCCTGATGGGTTTGACAGTGGGTGGAAGGAAGATGGATGATTCGCATAGGCTATCATCTACCTTTTTTTTTTCTCTCAATTAGATTAGCTTCCAAAAGTCGGACTCTTTTATTAGAACAGTACTTTGATGGATATGTAGGAGTCACCTGGGGTCAAAGTTTTCAGGAAACTCAGTATCCCAAATTTCTCCCCTAGAGCACTTGTACAAATAGAAATACAGCCATCTTACATAAAGATTGTCACATCTAGACTATCTAGTTGCATGCAGGCTAATAGGATCAAGACAGTGTAATTATCCTTATCTAGCCAGATAGCTTTTTCAATAACGACTGCAGCAGACAATCCAGAGGATAGGCACAGCCGAAGTCAGAGACTACTGAATTATAAAGTAGCACCGTGACTTCTCTGGAGCTAGGAGTATCACTTTTGCCTCTGGTTCTATCCAGCTTTTAAATGGGTGTAAATAGCTGTGGAAACCATAAAGCGTCGCACATCCATCAAAAAATGGAGAACAAGCAACTACGATGGGTACGAAAATAGCCATGACCAGAAGAGTATATTGTGTTCAGCTAACTTAATTAATATTTGTTTGAGCTGGGTTTAGTGCATTGTGCCTGCAGGAGTGACTGCAGAAAAGCAGACCTGTTGTTGATTCCACCACAGTGACACAGACCATTACAGACACACCAACAAAGAAGCCCTCCTACAGGAGCTGAGCTATAAATAACTCTACAGCAGAGATGCAATATTAGTGGGTGGATCAGAAGTTAGTCGTCACTTCCTATTTATAAAGCAAATGCAGTCAGATTTTACATCGTGGGTGATTCATACTGAGTGGTGAATAGCTGGGATTAAAATGGGACTTGTTTCGATGTGGTCCATTCTTGATTTCCTTTTTAAATGACATTTTCTCTAACGGTTAAGTAAATATTTTCAACTGTCGGACATCTAATCAAATATATGTCATTTTTGAGTTCTCTTATTTGTTTTTATCTGCTTCAGGGAATAACATCTCTAATATGTCTTGCCAGACTGCAGTGAAGCTCTACAGATCTTGCCAAGCAGGTTTACGTCAGAGGCAGGCAAGGGATTCAGCATCACCCTACCAAGGAAAACATCTTTAACCTGGTTCTCTGTATTCTGCTGCCACCTAGCGGAGAAATGCTTAGGTTTTACTCATGATGGCACGTACCAAATCCTGGTATTTTCATGCCCCAATGTGTCTTTCATTTTCAGAAATGTTAACGTAAGAAGGTTTTGCCAATTGATAGCAACTACAACCACACCTGCCTTCTATTAAGAGCATTAATACATTAAAATATTCAGTGAATACTGTCATAAGGTTTAAACCCAGGTACTACATCTTTATTTAGAAATCACATCAGAGAAAATCTAGCCATAACCATAGAGGAAAACAAGTATCATATTAATCCCCCAAACAAGAAAATATGTCATAACATAAACATAATCGATCAATAAAACAATAATCAGATAATATAAAGTAAAAACAATTGCTATCAATAAAATGCTGAACGTGAACAACAAAATGATGATATTCGATTGTGGCCACTAGCTGTACACTGCACTGACTTTGGAACATGAATGGTTTCAGTGTCCTGGATATTTTTTTTTTGTCTTCTGGAAATTAAAACTTGCACCGTCAAGCATGACCTTGCAAAAAACAAGCAAAACATTAACAGTGTCACTAGTGAAGGCTGGACCATTCTGGTAACGCCCAAAGCATAAATAAGGTAACATCAGGGCTGGGTGGCTGTGCTCCAACCCAGTCCCAAATTACCCTCAAATGTCAAGTAAATTATCTATTTTTATTTTACAGTTTGACAATATAAAATGCAGGCTCTGGCCTACTCCAACAGCAAGGGCTTGACTTTGAAGATAAATACTCAAAGCTTGCCTGGCTTTGTGTTCTAAGAAGCGATTCATCTTATGACCAAACATGCCCCAAGCCTAGGATTATAAAGAGGATGTGTCACAAACCTGAAAGTAGCTCAGCAGCATTTGCATTGATGTGTTTAAGGGTTTAAATACATGTAGGATGGTCAAATACAGTACTGAACATATTTTTAGATTCAAGAAAATGCTGTTTGATGAATGCCCACTGCATTGTGTTTTTAGTTATTCCTTCAAAACCTGTACACTTGTCCCACACAATCACTGAGCGACTTTCAAATATGACCTATTCTCTAAAAATCCTGTCCTTTAAGCTGCCGCGCAGTCAGAGAATGTCTCCGTCATTTTTCAGACACACTGTGTCACACTGAAGACGAACGGCTGAAAGGAACATGCTCCTGACAAGTCACTAAAGTGGCATGCTGCTCTTCACACGCAGAGGCACAGAATCCATGGTAAGCTAAACACAGGTGGAACTGAAGTAAACAGGTTGTCTACTCTGTTCATCTGAAATACGTCATGTCATTAAAATAATGAGCCTAATCTAAAGAAAACTACTGTTCAGGCACAACAATGAATACTTAAATATGACATCAATCTGTGCAGTCCTCACTGTATCAGTGGGATGAGAACACAATTACATCCACTACACTGCAAGCGAAGAAAAGGTAACTGACACATAATCAACTATCATGATATTGAATGCTTTCAGTGCAACCAGTGACAGATACATTGGGTCAACATTCACAATACGGAAACACAAATACCACTAAACCAGTATGTTTGGCTCATTTAACAGCGGTATGGAGCACTGGCTGGTCGCTTTGCCCATGCTTGGATAATGATCATACTAAGCTCCACTAGCTCCTGTTACACAAACAAATAAAAAAGCTAGCAAATATTCTTTAAAATGTGACTGATCTGTGTATTATCATGCATGTATTTTAATTACCATGAAAGTGTGGCACATGCCTTGTGGATCTGTGATGACAACTGTGTGTGAGACAGTGCTTAAATGCTTTAGCGAACTCTCTAAGAGCATTTCCAGCTGTTTCAATTGACTGCCCTGTGAATCATCAATCAAAAGATATTTTGGGGAAGTCTATTCAGCAAGAATAGATCAAGCACACCAATCTTTTAGTCAGCAAAGATCTAAGATCATTGGCCAGAGAGAGAAGGGGTGTGGGAGGGTGAAGCCAGAACTTCACTGACCACTAAGTCTGCAGGTGGTGGTGTGCAGCACAGAGGCAAAGGGGGCAAAGGAGAAGGAAAGGAGGGCACAGGACTGAGCCTTCCCACTCAACCTAATACCACTTCAAGGACTCAGGAGTTATCTGAGGGGACATGCTCTTCAAAGCCCTCACTCTCCCTAACCAGTGCCCTCTCCAGGATGACTCGGCCCTCCTTGTACCGCTGACTGTCCTCAGTAGCAAACTCATAGATCCAACCCAGCTTGCTGTTGCAGTTCTTGCAGCTGACGTCCCTCACCATGTGTCTGCCGGTGAGCATCACTCTGTCCTGCACCTCACTGTACTGGAGGTTCACCACCTATAGGGAGGAGTTTAAGTTAAAGTATATCTAATGAATGCCTGTATTTTATTTGGTTTAGGGAAACATGTCACAGATGGTGTGTTCATGGCTAATTTCACTGTACCTTATTGAAGAGGAAAGCTCTGCCTGTGGCTCCTGTGAATCGTGTGGAGATTAGCTCAGACCTATTAGTCAGGATTGTGTCACAGTTGGCACAAGAGAAGAGACGTGTTCCGCCGATGTGGTCCAAGAAGATGCGCCCCATTGTCTGATCACCGGGATTGACTAAATTAAGGCTAAAACATGAGAAAATTAAATAGTACGCTATGTATTCTAAGACTGTTGTAAACAGTATGAAGAAAGTGACCCCTTATAAAATAATACCCTTGAGCTGGCCAAAGTAATAATGCATATCAGTCTCAAACTTTTTTCTGGCATGTTCCACAACACACAATTGTTTGTTAATCAATCATTAACAATACAAGTTGAATACACATATATAAAGGAGTTGTTCAATCTCTGTTCATCAAATAAAAATAAATACATTAAAACTTGGGTATTTTAAAGATTTGGGTTTTTTTAAGATTTGTTTTTTAGGAACCATTTTAAAATTTTAATATGTGGAAAACTATCTGAGCTCAGTCACTCACTTATCATAGCTGTTTTACAAGTTAAGAAAGAAAGAAAGACGCTTGAAATATCCAAAATAATTGTACCCAATAAAAAAGGGGGTTGTTCTCCGAGATATTAAGGCATAAGCATAATTTAGGCATGATTATGGAAAAACAAACAAACAAAAAAAACAGTCTCTGTTATTATCTCAAAAATCTATTATGCGTTCTCTCTATATGGACTGGGGAAGATGAATGCACAAAACTATGTTTTGAATTGTACACATAATACAATACTTTGGTAAAATTGATAACACAGCCACTGAAAGAGTATCAGTAAAAACATGAATGTTTCTAGTGATACAGAGAAAAATTACTGTTTTCTCAGTTCCCTTAAAACACAAATATAATCCTTAATAATAATAATCGAGATAAACTAAAAGAAGGAGCAAAGAGACAAAAAGCCACAAAAAATAGAATCAAATGGCTTTTTCAACTTGCTTATTGTTACTTTGATTACAAACAGCTGCCTTTTCCCATTTTTCTAATTTATTATCAAAAATACTGTCCTTTATAGAACTGCTTACAGAAGCTTAATATATCCGTCTATGTTTTTAAAAAAAATCCTATAATAGGATAAAAACATTTTCATTTCATTAATTTTTCATTCGTCTTTTCCATTCTCATCTCAGGTCAGGCTTTGTAAGAACAGGGATCAGTGCCACATCATCCCAGCCCTCTGAAAAATGCTCATCAATTCCCATTATTTTGTATAAAATTTGGTTTCTTTTGTTTGTTTGTCAGTGGAACATGTGGAAACTAAGGTGTAAATAATCTTAACAAAGAGCACTCCAGTCGCCTTGGCACAGTTTCTCCCTGTTTCAACATTTTAGTCGTTACAACCACAGAAGTACTTCTTGTTCCTGGATGCCTTGTTATGAGTAATACTGACTGTAGATGGCAGCTAGGCTTTGCATGGTGTCGATGCAATTATGAATAATGGAAAACAAACGAAGCAGGGATTTTCTCAGCTACCTAAAGAGAATACTTCAGAGGATTTTCATTGGGATTTTAGATAACCTAACCGACTGGTTTCGTAAAAATGCACCGAGCCAGCGTGTGAATGGAAGCTAACGCCAGGTTAGCCGTTCAGCTAACAGAGTTAACAAGCGACCACAAAACAGATAATTCTACTAAACTCCAAATGACGGCTGCCTACCTTTTCAAATTCGGTCTGGTGACATAAAATGTTGTGCCCAGCGATGGTGTCACCGACTTTTTAAAGTAAATTTCAGTCGCACATCTGCTGTTTATACCGTCGTCGTCGTCGTGGCTTTGTTTTTCTTTTTCAGCTGTTCCTGTCCTCTGAGCTGAGCTCCAAACTAGTATCAACATCCGGTTTGTGACGTAGCTCCGTCTGCAGCAGCGACATACGGGTTTTCCGCCAGGTGTCAGCATGTAATATCTATCCTCAACTTCTGAAAAATATGCTCCCATTAAAATCGTTAAAAAATAATGCTGAAGCTTATTTAAAAAAAACGAAAACATAATATCTGGATATAACAAAAAAAAAAAAGAATATACCATATATATATGGTTGGTTAGGCACTACCATTTTGTCCGTCTGTATCTGGAAGTCCCACAGGATCTTAGCTCGGCCATTCTCCACCACCCTTGGGGGGCGTCTCCCATTTTGACCTCGGGACTTCCAGGCTATATTCGGCACAGATGTTTCTGTACACTATGCCGGCCACTTGGTAATAGTGTTCAATGTATGCCCTGCCTGCTTGCATCTTGCACCCTGCTGTTATGTGCTGGATTGTGCATCAGTTCCTGATGAAGCCTCTTAGGGTCCTGTTGATCTTGTATAGGTGTAGGCATTCCAGGATCCAGGTGTGGGGCATTGAGTCATAGGCCTTCTTGTAATCAATCCAGGCAGTGCACAGGTTGGTCAGCCTAGTCTTGCAGTCTTGGCTGACTACTAGGTTTTGCGCCTCTGGTTTTCTTGACAAATCCTTTCTGTGCCCTGCTTACGTATTGACCCATGTGCCTGTTCATTTTAGCCAACAGGAGCTTCTATGTAGTACTGAGGCAGGTTATTGGCCGGTATTTGGATGGGACCGGACCGTACTGGGGGTCCTTGAGGATCAGGACTGTCCCGCCTTCAGTTAGCCATTCCGGGTGTCTCTTGTCAACCAGCAGCTGGTTCATTTGTGCTACCATACGCTCATGGAGTGCAGTCAGCTTCTTCAGCCAGTAGGCATGAACCACGTCGGCACCTGGTGCTGTCCAACTCTTCATACTGGAGACCCTTTCTTGGATGTCTGCCACTGTGATGGCTACTGGACCCTGCTCAGGGTGGTTGCTGTGGTCTGCTCTCAGATCCACCATCCACTGAGTATTGGGTTGTGTCCTTCTCCCATATGCTCTTTTAGTATTCTGTGGAGAACAGCTGGTTTATTCTCATGCCTTCAATCTCTCTGGTGTATCTCTTCAAGTGGCTGGCCAAAGCTGTGAGTCTTTCCAAGGCTGTACTTCTTAGGCATCTTCTTTGTTGCACTTTTCTGCAATAGCTACCATATTCCACTGATATGGAATATGAGAAGCTGCAGCAGCGAGGGAACTGGGTGAAAATGAAAAGAGAAGGCAGTTGTGTTGAAGTTGTAGACCTTAGCTCTTTCAGCTTCTTCCCAATACACCTTCAGGCTCTCCAAAAAGCAACACCCTTAAATCAGCAGTTGTAACACATATGTAGTGTGTGTAAGTAAGATATCAGTTAACTGGACTAGCTCCATTTTTCATAGATCAAAAAAGTCCCAATCACTAGTGAAGCTGTTTCTTATCTTTTTCTGCTTAGTTATTCAGTTTGTCCTTATTTATCACCTGGCTGTTTATGCCTGTTTTGATATAACATGTCATAACATTATAAACCTAAAATGTTTTGCTTGATGAAAAACTCCTGACAACTCGAAAACATCAAGATATCTTGATGGATTATCCTGCACTGATTCCAAGGGTCGGGTCTATCTGCACAGCCATCTCAAAGGACACAACTCATAAAGTATTTAGCAATCTAATCATATCTCAAAACATCTCCAAAAGCGAACTTGCTGGTTGTTAGCATAAAATTATATAACCTGGGTGAAACACATGCAACACCCGAAACTCCCATTCATCATTATTGGTTAAGAACCACCTTCCGACAAAGTGAAGCATTAGTCCAACTATAAATTGCGGGGCAGCATATTTAAAATACACAGAAATCATCCCTGAAAGCTAGAAAACTATAAACCTGCAAATAATTTTCTTAGTTGTGTCTTTACACCCACGTGAGTTTTACTGTGAATCACTAATGTGATCATCACGATGTGCCATTGTGTCCACAAACCCCTTCCATGACATAATGGAACAGAAACTGGTAAAATTTTAACTTCAGAATAGTCATTTGGTTTAAAATAAGCAAATTACACACAAAAAATTACCTAAAATCATGACATATGGATTTTATTCATTCAGTTGATTCACTAATATGCCAGTCATTGTTATATAAAGGTATTTAATCTCTGATTTAGAAGTCCAAAAACTGATACTCATTTCATGGTCCTTTGATTTATATGTCCCAATAGGTGACACAGCACAATTATAGATGTAGAGATAGAGAAAGGGATGCGATCGATTGTCATCTGGATAAACTGATAAGAAGGGGTTATAAAAGAGAATAAGAGCAGATGTGTAAAGGACAAACATAGCAAGGAGGACTCTTTTCTTTTCTGTTTGACAGGGTTTCCTCTCTGGCTCCCTTCTTTGCCTTTTAAAACTTTGCTCTCTCTGGAATCCCGGTCTTTTCCACACTCTTTATTGATATGCTGCACTTTTACAGCGAGTGAGAGTTTCGTTCTCTGAGTCTCAAAGGTAAATAAGGAAGAACTGCACAAATTCCCCAGTGTGGAAAACACTCTGACCACATCATGGCTCGAGCTGCGCTCCTGATTGTGGCTATCCTTGTTGGATTATGCATGACATTTTCAGGTAAGTACTGAACAGTTTGGACTACTTTAATGTGCTCAGTTATGTAGCGAATTTTAAGGGCAAGAAGGCACAGCATGAGCTGAAATCAGAATGATCTTTTGACTGAGCGGTCACTGCTGGCTGATGCATGATTTACCTAATTTGACCAGTTTGACAGCATTGTTTCCTTTACAGAGTGCCATGTATTGAAGCTGTGTTTTATACTAGAATCATCTAATGTTTGCTGATGTACACTTTATATACTGAGTATAAAACGTTAGATATAAATGTTCAGGAACTTTGGGTTAAAAATGCAAATGTAGTAAATTACACAGAAATCTTGTTAAGGTGCAATTTTAAAATCTGAGAAGCATCTATGAGGGCACTCAGAGACAGTATATCCCAGCAAAGCTAATACTTTATCTTTCTGTTTTAAATGAAGTAGAACTCAAATAAATATAATGAGTTTTTTTGCCAATCAGTCATCTCTCCACCTGGCTTACATTTGGAGTGCGCAAAGTTGATTATTCACTAAAAATCTCAAAGAGTTTTACAAAATTAAAATAAGAAAAATGCAACTTTTTTATTGTTACCTGCTAATATTTTTTAACCTAATTAACTCTTTTTAATTTAAGATTTTCAACTTTTATAAACTGCCTAACATCTGCTGACTAATTTCATGGGGTTGGTTTATTTTCAGTATTTTAGAAATTTAAAAGTGTTAATTTGACTTACGTCCCTTCTAGATGGCGTTGGAGGTGGTGACCAGACAAAAGTAAAAACAGAAGAGGTACTTTTTGCCAGTTATCACACCTTTTTGTCTGCACATTCATATTTTATACTATCATCTGTATATTGCTCTTGTAATGTACTAATGTACAGACTTTTTTGTGTGATTCAGGCAGAAATGTACATGTCCATACTTTGCTCCCCATTACCACCGCACTTGTCTCCATCTTCTTCAGGTAATGCTCCCTGCAGACATAATCAGTGACTGCACTGAGTTAAAATTCAATTTTATTTCTATAGCATCAAATCACAACAACAGTTGCCTGAAGGCGCTTATTCACTACTTTCATCCTTCTATAATAGGTCTGTTTTTAAATATATTTTCTAGTGTTGCATTATGAGATTGCTGACATTTCATTTCCTTGCTTTTCCAACACCAGTTCATGCTCTGACACCTACTGATATCGCCACTGTTTATACCTTGGGAATACCAGATTCAAACAGGTATATTGCAAAAAAAAAAAAAAAAAAAAAAAAAAAAAAGCACAAATCTGTGTAAGTAATACTGAAGAATGAACACTGAATGGGTCAGCACGTACTGCGGCTTTAAAAGTAAACCTAACTGAACACAACCACCGCCTTATACAATGTGTATGTCTTCATTTTTAGGGATGAAGCCTCCAGAATTATCAGTAGACTAGCTGGTGAGTCTCATTTACAGCCAGTTGTATTATTTTCAAATATCAAGAGATGAATGTATAAAATTAAAAATGTACAATGCAATCTAATATAAATAATCACATTGGTTATCAACTGTTAACCTTTGAAATTACTTTTACATGTAGTATTTGTAATCACAAAACTGTTTTCCCAAAATTCTTCGTTACTTTATGACTGAACTTCGGTTTCATGGTTTCAAAGTTAATAATTTCCCAACTAATTATTATTATATTATTTAAATCTCCTATTATGTGATCAGGCCTAGAACTTGACCATTAATCTTGTTTCAGTTAACCACTATAAACCTGCTTTATCATTTCAGCTTTCACTGCCAACTTCAAGTGGATTAAAGCTTTTTTAAAAAATGCCTATCAAATCATTAAGGCCTTTGTGATTATGTATTGGAAAGCTTTTACAGTTAATAGTTCAGTTCAAGGTCAGGGTTAATAAACATATAGTTTCCTTTATCTGTAAGGATAAGATAGGGGCCATAAACATTGATTAGTGACCCTGATTTCACATGAACATAAAAGAAAGCAAGCTTTCTTTTTATCATCAGTTATCATCTATGTCATGATGTACATTGTCTGTACATTATTATTGTGTGTTAACGCCTACCACAGTCTTCACTGTAATGTCTTTGTGGTTTGAATAGAGTTGCTGTCCATGTTTAACCCCACGGCGATTGCTCAACAATCAGCTCAGAGCTCATCGCAGTCCAGGTAAAACACATTATGCCTATATTACAGATAAATACTGTTTAAGAAGACTGCTGCAGGGTTCTTTACATGAGAGTTTCTGTGTTTGCAGGAGTTTACTGGAAGAAGCCGAGGACCTTTCATTCTCCCTTTCACATCAGGTAGAATTAACCCCTATCATATTAATTTATGCATTTTAAACATCTGAATGTTTCTGTGGCCTTTACAGTGAATGAGCTTATCCACTATAAATACAATTGCATATACATAAATACAAATGAAACAGATGACAGGATACTTTCACTAAAACCTCAATCTCAGATTGATATCTCAACAAGGAGACATGGTGTGCTTGGGTACTCCCATAATCACTAACTAATTTAAATCCCCCAAGTCATGGTTATTCAGGAATGTCTCTGGTGGTGAAATGCCACAGTTGTTAATTAATTTTAAGTTTCATTTTTATAACCAATATCACATACAGAGGTTCAAAGAGCTTCACAAGCATAAAAACGTATTGATAAATGAGGCCACTTTAATTTAAGACATTTTAACGCATGAGTAAAAATCAGTCATACATATATAAAATCCTATGAAGCACAATGAGAGGAATGAACAAAAGCATCAAACAGAAACAGAAAGTCAACGTGAGATTGATGGAAACTGTTACGTTTTCTCTGAGTAGACGTGAACAATGACAGGTTAAGTTCATAAACTGCAAGCATTCGCCCAACTGAGGCGCACTGTGTTATTCGAGAAAATTAAACCTAACAAAAAAAAGAAAAAGAAAATAACTTAGACACTCATACATTATACTGCATGTCCTTTCAGGTGGAAGACTGGAAGCTTGTGCTGCTGTTTGTGCCCGCAGATTTCATATGTGCCTGTTCGTCACATGTAAGATCTCTTGTTTAATTTCTGCTAAGGCTTTATGTTTGGTGCTGCATGTGACGAAAAGGAAAAAATACAAAATGTTGCCATTTCTTTGTTCTTCAGGTTGAAGAAGATATTGAGGCTGCGGTGCAGGAAGTGGAAGCAGCTCTGCAGCTACTGCAGAAACGGGTATGGTCCTTTTTTTTTTTGGATTCAGTTTTTTCATGAACATATAGAATGGCAATTAAAAATAACACTCTGGGTGTATGCTTACAGCTGCATCGTACTTTAGTTCATGTGGTCACCTGGAGTGGATATCATCAGCAAGATACGTGAGTGTTTCCCATAAAAATCTACCAAAAGCAACATGTTAAAAACTCATGTAAAACATGTTTCAAGTTTGTTCTGTGCTATGCATGTACAGTTATAGGATTGTTTTTCATTTTGTAGCACGTGTGAGTGTAACGCCAAACGCCTATATAAAGCAACTCTCCTGAAAGCACTGCAGGTAAACTACTTGTAAATAAATACATTTTCTGTGCATCCTTTTGTCTCTCTGACATATTTTCCTGCCTAACTGACTATTTTATTTGGGATTTGTTTTCAGGATACTCTGAGCCATGTCTTCAAAAATCCAAAGTGGAATAACAACGGTGCAGACTTCACTGTTATGTTGCATTCAGCCCCAGCAATCCTTGAACCCCAATCAGACTCTGTAAGTAACATTGTTCCTATCAGCTACGTTGCATAATCTTTCCTTTATTAACAACTCATCAAATATTGCTGACTAATGTGTACCTTGCATATGTTATATGCTTCCACACAGTCTAGCCTTGACCAGTTGACTATTCAACTCTGGACAAACCTGGTAAATTCTTAAACCACACTTAGATGCGAAAAGGAAAATGTATAAAATGAAAATAGGCAGTGTGAAAGAGCAGCAGACTTCTAGAAATTCATTTTATTCTGACATTAAAACCATCCCTTCAATTTAAAATGAGGCCAGAAATAACAAGTGTCAGATTAAACACAGATTAAAGTGTTAATATGCCTGACAAGAGATTTAATGATTTACTTCATGGGATTATCTACAGAATGATTCCTCTCAAAGTTGTTCACTCTGAATGCACAGATGAGTGGATTGTACTTTGTAGGTTGCTGGATGCAAAATAGCTGCACATATAACCCCAAATCTTAACCACTCATTGACTTTTTCTTCTCCAGCTTCAGCCACTGACAAGTGAGCCCAAGGTTACACACAGACATGCCATAACTTTTCCTTGCCCTAACCAGGTGAGCCACTGCAGTCTATTGAAAAAATGCCTTTGAAGTGTTAACGTGTTAATGTGTTAATGCTTTCACCTCATAGAGTAGACTTTTTAAGTTATAAAATTCAATGTTAAACTGTTAAAATTTTCTGTTCTCATCCCAGGAGCATCCTTTCCTGCGTACACAGATTAATTCCCCTCCTGAAACAGTGGGGGAATTTTACAACAAAGCAGCAGTTCAAGTAAGAGTCAGATATGTAAAAAAAAGAAAGAAAGAAAGAAAAAGAAAGTAAAGAAGATAATTTAAATCTGTAGATAAACTGACCTGAGTATATTTTTTTTAGAATATGGGTACAGAGATACCTTGCACAGACCGTAGCCCGTCTAACACCGAACCCACATCAGGTGAGAAATGATTTTTAAATTCCACTAATACACTGAGGGAAATGTTTCTCAGTCCAGTCATGCTCAGTCACATTGTTCTTTCCACTGTACAGTTAATGAGCTCAAACCTGGAGACATCAAGGTGGTGGCAGCGCTTGGTGACTCCCTGACGGTGAGTGTTTCCCTTCTCCTACAGGCCAATTTTATCTAATGGGAGTCCAAACAGTAAAATCAATACTACTACTGCTACTACTACTGGTAATGATAATAATGATAATACTAATAATTTTCAAAAACATTGAAATTTAATAAACAAATAATTCAAAGGTAGGAAAGGATGATCAGTCTGATTCTTAAGAAAAATAATTAACTCTATCTCTCATTTGCACTTAATTTACAGACCCAGTAGATCTACAAAGGCATAAAACCTTCATAATAAGAATTTAGAAGTAAACAATCATAAAAGTATTTTATAATTTTATGTTTTTAACTTTTTTACTGTCATACTTTTACAATTTTTTGTAATCACGTTGGATTTTCCTGAAAAATTGCAGTTATTAATGACTTCTCTGCAATCTTTATACATTTAGTGGGTAGAATAGGATGCAAAGCAGGCCAGTTGTAGCCCAGGAGCCATATGGTTAACACCAATGGCATAGTACCTTGCAGGACCAATCAATTCATTCCTTTGGGTTTTACTAGCTCAGCTTTTTATTGTCTTGCATCTGATGTTTCCTGTAGGCGGCCAATGGCGTAGGTGGAAAATCAGATAACTTGTTGTCACTGCTTAATCAGTACAGAGGATTGTCATGGAGGTAAGACAAGTTAAAATACAAATTTGTTTACATTTTGGAAGAGTTACTTTATAAAACTAACTAAATTTCTGCAACTTTCAGCGTTGGTGGTGACAAAAACATAACCACTGTGACAACTCTGGCCAGTATGTCTCTATCTTGCACTCATGTTTTTGAAGTTGAAAAAATGGTAGTTGTATTTCACTTATTAAACTAAATTGTGGTTCTCATCACTATCACTAAAGGATATAGGCTTGAACAGGCCTATCTTTTATGCAATCTAATGACCTGAATCAACAAAATGAGTTTGGTTGCTCAAATGAAAGGGCACTTTTGTATACTTAAGAAATCTAAATGCTGTCACAATGACTAAATTACAATATAAGACTATAACAATTAAATCCTTGTTTGACTTTTGTTTTTACTTTAACTTCTAATACTTTTTTCAGACATCCTGAGGGAGTTTAACCCCTCCCTGACTGGATTCTCTACAGGAATCAGTGGACAGAACAATGCTAAAGCTTTTCTCAATCAGGCTGTTCCAGGAGCAAAGAGCGAGTAAGTCACATTTGTACTTACTTTCAACCTTAGCAGGATTTGCAGCATGCTATATGAAAAACATAATCAGCAAGTTTTAAAGATAACATTTGTTGCTATTTCTAGTGACATGGCAGGACAGGCGCGCATCCTAGTGGACAAAATGAAAAGCGATTCAGTAAGTCAGCAATAATTGCAGGAGAAATATGCATACTGGGCACTTTATTAGGTACACCTTCCTAGTACAGGTTGGACCTCCTTTTCCCAACAGAGCTGCCTTATTTCTGTGTGGCATAAATTCAACAAGATGCTGGAAACACTCCTCAGAGATTTTGCTCCATATTGACAGCATCATGAGTTTTCTGGTTTACATCCATAATCCATGATCTCTTGCTCGACCACATCACAAAGATGGTTTATTGGATTGGAGCACAAACAGACCCAAGAAAATGCCAAGACTGTTGATACCAGGCAGAATGGATCCATGTTTTCATAAAGCATTAGCATTCGTTTCCTGTTCTTAGCTGACAAGAGTGGCACTTTGTGAGATCTTTTGATGCTGCTGTAGCCTTTTTTGCGTCAATGTTTGATTTGTTGTATATTCAGAGATGCTCTTCTGCAGACCTTGGTTGTAACAAGTGGCTATAGTTCCTTTTTCCTTTCTATCATCTCAAAGCAGTCCGGCCATTATCCTCTGATCTCTGGCATCAACATGGCATATTTTCTCTTCATTGGACCATTCTCTGTTAACTCTAGTAGTGGATGTGTGTAAAAATCTCTGTAGATCAGCAGCTTCTGAAATACTCATACCAGCCTAACTGACACTAACAACTATACCACATTCAAAGCCACTTAAATCACCTTTCTTTGTCATTCTGACACTCAGTTAGATCACCTTGTCCACATGTTGATTTGTTGCCATGTGATTGGCAGATTACATATTTGCCTTAACAAGCAGTTGAACAGGTGTACCTAATAGAGTGGCCGGTGGGTTTACATTCAGACACAGTGTCATGTGTATTTTGTCACATGTTTAAGTTAATAAAGAACAAATTAAACACAGAACTTTACCTCTTACGTCCTCCAGCGTATCGATTTCAACAATGACTGGAAAGTTATCACCATGTTCATTGGTGGAAATGACATATGCGCCTACTGCAAGGACACTGTAAGCACTCCACATTTTGTCTTTGTTGTTTTATATATTGTACTTACTTACTTTGCCATCATAATCAGGCGGATGTTGGTCATCCAAAATATTTTATTATTTTAATGACAACTTAAAATTATCCTCATTATCATAACAATCTTTCAGAGACAAAAGCCTCAAAGGTTGCTTGCTTTACTTGATTAACAGTCCAAAATAATCATTAAAGACAAGTAATCATAGCCAACTCCTGCATTAGTGAAGCTATTCGGCATTCAAATTATAATCAAAATAGTTTAATTGTACGTTTCAGTGGAATAACTAATTCAATAATTTACCAAATATTTGTTTTTCACTTTGTTGTTTCCCCCCTACAGAACTATTACTCACCCAGGAATGTGGTCCGTCGGATCAGTGAAGGTCTAGACATACTCCACCGTGAAGTATGTTCTCATCTTCTTGCACCTTGCTGCCACAGCCATTCAGTATCCCTGTATGTTTTCAATGTCGAAATCTTTCCAGGTGCCTCGTGCCGTTGTCAATCTGGTAGAGCTGTTTAGCGTCAAACAGCTACGTGATCTGCACAGTGATTCGACTTTGGGGTGTCCAACTTGGCTTGCAAAGTAAGCAATATTTTCTTGTGTTGGACAAACAGTTTGACCAAAAATCGTAAACCACTAATTGACACTCTGTGTATTTATGTTCCAGTATGTTTTGCTCCTGTGCCCTGAGTCCTAAAGACGGATCAGCTGAACTCGAGATGCTTGAGACCTACAACACAGGCTACCAGGTGTGAAAGAGAGAAAAGTTAAAAAGAAGGATTTTCCATAATTTTCACATGTCAAGGTTCAGGGTTCCTTTATTTGTCATTGTACAATTTGAAAAAATTGAAGAAAAAAACAAAATTTACTCCTCCACTGCTTACAATAATGGCTCTGGAGTAAAGTGATAAAATAAGAGATGAATACAGAAAGAAAATAAATAAACTAAATAATTACAATTCTCTCATGAACCTGTGCTTTCTTATGTGCATTACACATTTCTCAAGCTTACTTAACCTGACAGCAGCATTTTCAACGGCATAAATAGACTGACTCTACAGTCAGTCTACAAACAAGTAAGTGGACTTTTTAAAGGCTAAAGAGGGCGATATTATGATGTCATTGTCCACTGAATATAACTGTCACTGCAAAGTCAAAAACTTTATTTGCTTTTTATTCTTGTGAGGTCATCTTATGACTGTCTGTCCTCTCAGGTTGGCATGCAACAGCTCGTTGACTCTGGGCGGTATGACACGCACGGTAACTTCACTGTGATACTGCAGCCCTTCCTTAGAGGGCTTTCTCTTCCCAAGTTACAGGTAATGTCTTACAAATTTGAAACACCACACGTTTACAATGTTTTTGTTTTCATTTAGGAATTTGTTTAACTTGAAAAAAAAAAAGTCTTCCTTTCTTTGGCTTCTTTATAAAAGGACGGCCGGCCCGATCGCTCTTACTTTGCCCCTGACTGTTTTCATCTCAGCCAGAAAGCTCACACACTCATGGCCCGTGGTCTGTGGAACAATATGGTGGGAGTTTCTACGGCCATTATGACATCAATATTTTGCTCCATGTGGGGTTTTTTGTTTTGTTTTGTTATTTAACTTCTCTGATATTAAATAACCGACTTTCATGCTCTTTTAGCTTGAGCCACTGGGCAACAAGACTTCTACACAAAACTTCACAGCTGGCGTTGATTTAATTTGTCCCTCTGAGGTAAAAATGAATCTCAATCTCAACATTCTGCATTATTATGTTATTACTTTTATGCTTTCATTAGCTTTTTTTTTTTTTTTAATTTCCATTTTTCTTTCCAAATACAGACAGTCCCATTCATTAGGACGGCTGTTAATAGCGGCTACACCTTTCCAGGCCCACCACCCACTCCTGCTCCAGTCCAGGTAGGTTATAATTTAGGTGATTCTTACCCCCCAAAAACTTGTGGCAAACATTTATTATTTACATTATGCACAATGGAAAATGATTGAGTCTTATTTATGAAATATATCTTTATCATATTACAGAACTGGGGGAGTGACTTCTCCTGTTCAAACACGGCACCGTCCAACTCTGTGCCCACTTCAGGTGCTCATCCTGTGTTATAATTCAGTTCTGAAATACAGTGATTACATGTCAAATATACTCATGTTGACTTTTTTAATAGCTCACAAGGTGCGACCAGCAGACATCAAGGTAGTGGCTGCTCTGGGAGACTCTTTAACGGTAAGCTCAAGAGCGTGACTGGTATTTTGTCATAACTGAATAAATCCTCTAAATAACTCCCAAAATTTTCCGCTCACTGTTTTTCATCCAAATCCTTCATTTGCCTCTCACAGCCTTAGTCAACTATTTGGCAGCTATGCAGTTATCTGTCTGTGGTTTATGCGTCTTGTTTTTTCTTCTCTGTTTGTTCTCAGTTCTTGCAAATCTAATTTATTTCAAAGTTTCTAAACAAATCAAATGTACTTGCTTCTACAATAAAAACTGAATACCAGAAAAACCCATTAATACTGTAATATTTCATAAATCACGTCGCTAATAGACAAATGTAACAGAATTACTGTCTAAAGGACGGATTTTCTTTGTTTTCAAGTTCTTAAGAGCTGAAAAATACTCACTGACACATTTTTTGGTCTCTGGGACCCATAGCGAGTAGATTAATCTGTAATAATTTATAATGGTAATAACAGTGTTACACATCAAACCTTTTCTCTGTACCTATAAATCAGTTAATGTATAAACAGAGAGAGTAATATCAACTTAATGAGAGAGAGGTTGAAACGGGGGGGAAGACTGTTAATGATTCCACTGTAAAATCACCTTTTCCCAAATGTAGGCCGCCTTTGGTGCTAAATCACAAAGTCTGGTGGATCTAAGTACTGAGTACAGAGGAGTGTCGTGGAGGTGAGAGACCAAAACAAGACTTTGCACATCATAAAGTATAAACGTTGCATTCTAAACACACATTCTTTGTTTGCCTATTTTTTTTATTAGCATTGGAGGTGATGATACTCTTGAGACTGTCACAACATTACCCAGTAAGTCAGAAACCTCCTGTGTTGAACTGTAGTGCACATAAGCACCACTAGATGGCAGAAATAGTCTGACAAAAAACTGTATTTTGTCTTTAACTGAGTAAACTCTGTACCCTAACTTTTTTTTAATGTATACTTTAGATATCCTTAAGAAGTTTAATCCTGATGTCCAAGGAATGTCAAAGGGGACAGGAAAAAAGGAGGCTGGTTTCAATGTGGCCGTATCGGGCGCTAAAATATCGTGAGTTCTGACGTTGACGTGTTATCAGATATATAAACGGCTCTATTACTGTGCTATCTTGGAAGCATTGCGTGGGCTAATTATGTGCAATTCCATGCAGACAAATCCCAGCACAGGTCAGACGCCTTATTGATGCCATGAAAGAGGACCCAGTGAGTTTAACATGCATTACCAAGTGATTTTTAATGTAGCCTTGTCTCAAGCCTTGCCACGTTTTCTGCGGGAAAAACACATGTATTTAAATCTGTCTCTCTGAATCTGTCACCACCAATCAAAATAGGCCGTGGATTTTGAGAACGACTGGAAGCTTGTGACCCTCTTCATTGGAGGGAATGACCTGTGTCAGTACTGCAACGATCGGGTGAGTTGCTTTAAGAAGTCGTCACAGGAAATGTGGTTTGAAGGGCATTTTTAAGGGAAAAAATGATTTCCCTCTGCAAGTGTAGTGCTTAAACATCCAGTGGTGTTAAACGCTCTCTCGAGATATCATCACTCCCCAAATGGAACTAAGCACTGGAGCAGAATAATTAAGCCTTGTGAGCACCCCCCGTTTATTGTTTTATTGTGTCAGACAGTGATGAGAGCAGACATGGTTTGTTTTCAATAAGCGCATTCTGTCGCTTTAGCCCTGCAACACAGATCACCCCCTCCCTCCTCTACCCCGGCCTATGTCTGCGTTGAACAAGCGCACAGAACACAGTGACAGGCCTTGTTCTCTAAGAGGCATAAACAACACAGAAGTCAACCGAGACTCTCTTCTTCCTGTCTCTGTCTTGCTCGCTCCCGCTTTTTTCTTTCTCATTTTAAACCCACCCCACACCCCCTCTCCCATTACACCCCTCAAGCTCCACTGTCAGGGTAGTCTCTCTTTTAATGTTTGTGCTTTGAAGCAGAATATCAAAGTGCAGCATCAATTTAAGATGAGCTCTGAGACTATAGTGACAGCTTAGGGTTAGTTGTTGCTAGTGCGCTCTTACATGTTGCATGGCTCTCTCTTGGTGGATTCAAACTTGGCCATATTCCCCTCATATCTGCCTTAATTATGCTGCTGGCTACAACAAAAAGAAAAAAAAAACACTAATGGGGTGTGGTGGGGGGGGCAAAAAGTCGTGGCTGAACTGAACTAAGTTCATGTGTTAATAAATAGCCTTATTGATTGCATCTGTCCAAACTACAGGCCATGCACTCACCTAAGAACTACAGCTATCATATGATGACAAGCTTGGACATGCTGTACAATGAGGTGAGACTATTTTTATTGATGTAAAAACAATAATATTATATAGTAAGATCATAAGTGAAAATACTTTTAAGAGATTCTGAACCAAAAAAAAATATTTGGGTTCATCCAGTTTTTTAGCTCCACTCTTCTATGATTTTTTTTTTTAATTGTAGGTTCCCAGGACGATTGTGAACGTGCTGGGGATCCTGGAAATTGAAGGTCTTCGCAAGATCAATAAGGACACCCTAGGGTGCAGTGTGGTGCAACAGTATGTTCATCAATCTAAGCAGCTTTTCATGAATAAGACCATTGAATACAAGGCAGTCTAAATCACTTCTTGTCTATATCAAGGGAATCTGTCATAAGACATCAGGTCTAGGTGATAGATTGAGCAAGCGACTATATGCTGTAAGGCTAAATACAACAGCCGAGGTTCTCCAACCTGAGGCCCTTTCCTGTAGATCCCCTCCTCTTCATTGCACTGTCTATTGAGTAAAACTAGAATATCAGATATAATTTGTATTGTATGACACAACTGCCTCATACCAGAATGAATAACAAATCAGTGATTTTTCCCTGTGTATCCCCAGGTTTGTCTGCCGATGCTTCTTGGACCCGGGAGAGAATTCACCAGAGCTGGCAGAAGCAAAACGAATCAATCGGGAATACCAGGTTAGCAGACTGGAGCCATGATAGTAAAATGTTTGATTCTGAACAAGTGTTGATGAATCAGGATTGTTACATTACCTTAATAACATCAGCCATCTGTTACTGCCAGACTGAAACCGAAAAATTGTTGCATGGAGGTCGCTATGACGACAAAGAGGATTTTGCTGTGGTTCTCCAGCCTTTTTTTAAAAGCACCATCTTACCTTTAAATGCTGTAAGTCTTCTGTGCGCCCATCACCCTCCACTACGCTCTACATGTATTTATATGTAAACATTTAGTTTGCGGACAGTAACACGTCTGTCAGTCCTCAGGATGCATTTTACCCACAAACAGGGATGATTGTGTGTTTTCCCTCGTGCAGGAAGGCCAACCTGATGTCACATACTTCTCCCAGGACTGTTTCCACTTCAGTGAACGGGGACATGCTGACATGGCTGTAGCTGTGTGGAATAACATGGTGAGTCTTTTAATGTAGGTAGTAAAGGGATAACTATTTGCCTTTATAATTACAACATCTCCCTGCAATTTATGCTGAACAGACATGCATTTGTGGTTTTATCTCTAGATGGAACCAGTGGGGGAAAAACAGACGTATAACGCCTTTTCAAATGGCAGAGATAGAATCAAGTGTCCCACTGAGGTAAGGAATCAGCTGCAGAAGCACTTCTTATTGCAGCTTTCTTACAGGTTTGTGGAATTGAACTTTGACATCCTATTTATATGTTCCAGGAACATCCTTACATTTTCACAAAGATAAACAGTGTGGCTCCTGCAGTCACAGCCACACCACCCATAACTGACATCACACCACAAGCCTCGGGCAATCCAAAGTGCCCTAACACTGTGCAAGCATGGCTCGCTGCCGTGCTGGCTGTTGTTGGCCTTCTGATTGGTTCAGCTGTCACCTGGCTCTTCTTCTCCTACAAAGCCAGGAAGAACAAGAAGAAGATGATGACTTCGGGGCAGATGAAGGGCACAGAATTTTAACTTTGTTATGTTTTTTCTATTTAGGGGGGGAAATAAAGAGCTACACAAACATTGAAAATGAGGCTGTCAAAACTGTACAATGTTATATATGATCCTGTTTGCTTTGATAAATTAATATTGTAACTTAAATACATATATCTATGTATATATAAATATATGCAGTAAAATAAACACTGAATTAAGTTTCTGCGGTAATTTTGTGTATACTTGTAATATGTTTTCATTTTGAGACAAATACTAGTGGGATTGTAATGTGTGGGTTGTGGGAGATGGACGGTTAATTGGCAATAATTCATGAAACAGTGTACTGTAGTGTGACTGCTCATTCCTGACCCAGCTTAATACACTTGTTTGTGCAGAAAAAGCACTGCAAAACACAAACTACTAATGCTCCAGTTGGTTAGGTTGATTATTACCTCCAAAGGCCGAGCCTGCTGATAAAATATACACAGGAATGGTTTATGATCTCTTTAGAGTGATGAAATATGCCGACAGCTTCTGTTGATTATGTCACAAACTTGTGACAGGGTGAAAAGTACATTTACTCAAGCATTGAGAAACATTTTCTGCAGTTTCCCCCTTCATTCAGCACAAGCTGAAATACTATACTTTACGCCACTTACATACGTATTTATTTTGACACATTGCAGACATAATTACAAACCAGATCAGTTTACTATATGTAACCTGATGTAACCTTTACTTTGTTTGTTTTTTGAATCAGTAATAATGTAGCAGGTCTATAGGGTGGCTGCTTACATGCTACTGTACCTTTCATACTTTTTGTACGTTTTTAGATTTCATCCCAATTCCTATTTAAACAATTGTAATTTTATTCATATTTTTGTATAGTTATAGTAGATGGTGGATGTATATAAAGGAGGTAAAAATAAAAAATAAAGTGGATTATTCACTAATCTGCTCCCTGGTCAAGGTCTTTGGCAACCGGTTTGTGAGCAACAACCCCCCCTGGTGTCGGCTGGGGGAACTGAAGCGGCCAACACTGTACAGTACAACAGCAGTGTGAAGATGGCGGAGGGTGAATTGAACGTGGATAGCCTCATCTCTCGGCTGTTGGAAGGTGAACAATTTGAGTTATATTTACTGTGTGTTTTGTGGGGAACAGGTGAAGGGTTCGGTGTTTAAAAAATGGGGTTTAAATAATATCCGGTAACTGTCGCGGTTGCCTCGCAAAATGCAGGAAAGTGTTAGCTGGTAGGGCTAACGTCAGTTCATTTTAACGCTATGCCCGGCTAGCTTTGGCTAACGTTACCGTTAGCTGGCCGTGTTTATAAACACTGCAAGCGCTGAAAGCCTAGCGTGTGTTTGCGCAGCAATAATCTGCGGCTACGTTTGGCAGATACCGTATCGTGTCGTGGCCTTTACTTTAGCGTGTAATTAAACTTTCGGTCTGCTGTGTTTGCGGCATTTTTCGTTTTACCCCATTTGCCAAATGATGTGGGGCTGATGTCAAGAAGGAGAGGCGGGGACGTTTCTTTTCCTCCTCGTCCAGTGTGCATAGTATAAAGTCATTGTTACTGTTGTAGGTTGAATCGTTGTACTGTTACGCAGTAGTATTGCAGCTCCCTTTGGTTTAAACGCGTTTGCCCCACATCCGCGGTGCTGACGGTTGTCATTATTTTATTTGCTGCCCCCACAAATTTTTGTGTATTAGTGACCTGGTTATTAGGTCTGCTCTATAAATAAGTGGAAAAGAATAATAATAATAATAATAAAACACAAATAGCTAACTTTAATGGGTGTCGTTTATCACTAGATCCTGAATGAATCATAGCTGGTTAACTATTGGTTGTTTTTTTTAAATAAAGTTACCTTTTTTGGAGTGACTTGGTTTGGAGGTGTCTTTTTTAGTGGGCAGGTTGGTGTGATTCAGGACATTCGTGCTCACACATCACCTTTATATATCTTTGCACTAAAGGTACATCAGAATTAAGAAACACACATGTGATAAAAGAATATTAGTGAAATATGTGTTTCTTTGGCTCATCCACAGGGATGTTTAAGTCACGCTGTGTTCACAATGACGTTGTTTGCTTTTATACTTTGGGGAATTTTGGTGATGTCTGAGGATGATGATATTTGGGCCAAGCAGAAAGAAGGATGATGGCTGACCAGCTGCTTCAGAGAAGACCGTGAGTTCTCTGTCCCCCTGAGATATCCTTTGAGTCATAGCAGACCACTACAGCGAATTCAGCTGTCCTTGGCATACTTTCCACTGCTATCTTTGACTCTGGTGGAGGATGCTAGGATAATTCTTGGTGGTAACTGCATCTCCCTGGGTTTCTTACCATTTCAGATTTAAAGAGTTGTTTTGAATACAGAAAGGTGACTTTGAGACAGCTGTGTGTGTGACTTTTGGCCAACCATTTATCTCTGCTCAAAAGTCCTCCGCTGACGCACTTTTCCTTGGTACTCAGCTCCAACTGTGACTTGTTGATTACATTGCTCATATTTGTAATGCCAGTTGAACTTAGCATTTGACGTCTTTCGTAAGTGATTAGTTTGGTAATAATCTTTGCGGTCTACTTCAGTTTTTTATTTTATTATTATATTATTATCTCATAGATAATATTTGGTTACCCTTTCAGTTACTGATGTGAGCATCATAAATAGTTATAACTGAGTATTAATGAAGCAATAAATACATGACACATCTTCTTTAATCAAAGGTTTTGCCTCAGAGCTGATTAGAATACTAGAGTAATACAAAACACAAACTCTGTTTTCCCAGTGTTTACCACAGATTCCCAGTTATATATCAAGAGACTCATAATGGTCTTGTGTCAAGTTTCTGAAGAAAGCCCTTGGAAATGCCTTTATTCTGCATTCCAGCATAACAAAGTAGCTTACTGTTTGTTTTTCTGTGTGAGAAAAAGTGTCATTGAGACTGCTTATTCATTCTTATAAAACATGTGAACGCAATTTAGCAAGACAAACAAACAATGATTCTGTTTATGATTGTTGCAAAATCCTTGTCATTGCTTCAGTTTGGCCTTTGCCCCCTCAGTAGTCTTAAGTACATAATCTCTTTTAAAAGTGCCAGCCTGCAGAGTGCAAGTGCGAACAGTAAAAGGTTCACTGTTAAAGCTGAGCAGGCTAAACATCCAAGCTTAACTTGCTCTGCTCTGATGAGGCTGGGCTGTTGAGTAAAGAGCCCTACTTCTGCGATTTCATGCTCCGCACTCGGAGAAGCAGATGGGAAATGTAGCAGTGCTGATTCAGTAGATGGAGGATAAGAAATATTAACGGAGGAGCCGTTGAACAGTTTTTGACACTGTGGATTTGGTTTATATTCCTGTGATTCACTCGCTTAAACTCAGATTTGGTTGGATTTCTTAGCTAATGAAACACTGAGAGTCAGGGAGTTTGAACACACTGTGTAAGCAGAATGCATATAAATGTTTATATATGTACAGAAACATCAGGCACTAAGCTTTAGGAATTCCACACAAACACATCAATTTGAACTGCTCCCTTGTGGGGTCATTCTGTGGTCATTCTGTAATGGTATCCATTAAATACAACAGAAAAAGCTACATTGAAAAAGGGTATAGAAACTCATTCTCTGACTAACATGCATTCGCTTCACTAGGCTCAGCTACCCTTTATTGGGCTCTTTTGTGGGCGTCTAGCTTAAAGGCAATAACAAAATGGTTAGTTATTGCATAATTCCTCAGTTGTGGATTTGTTCATCACTTTTGTTTCCATGCAGAGAATATTTTCATGCCTTGCTTTGATTTGCTTTTTGTAATGTCAACCTAGGACTTAAAAGCGAGTATTATGAGATCATTATTGAGTCTGTTATCCATTTATATTCATTTCAGCTTTTGTTCACAGTTACTACCACAACAAGTGGTTTTTCCTGCGTAAAGAAATGTTTGCCTCGCCTACAGGGTTTTTAGTCAATGCCAAAGGAACATGACTAGCACCAGAATGATAAGAACTGAGAATAAAAATAGCAGTTCAAACCCTCTTTGCATGAGCTGTATAGCAGTTCAGCAAATTACCATTTAACAAGCAGAACGTACATTTAAATACTTTGTATCTTGACTTTCATCAACTCTCATTTAACCATAGCTGCCTCCCTCAAACTCATTCTTATGCTCTCTTCCACTGTTGTAATTAAATAATTTTAACTACTTTTGTTAAATTAAGTTTCACTTTTGTCAGATTGTCAGTAATAATAAGAAAATGCATAGATTTCTGTCATATAGGACATTACAGTCCTATTGCCTTTACTTTACATAGACTAGTCACGCTTACTGTCGTGCGTAGTCATCTCCCAAAGGCTGATTCTAAGCCAGGGATGACTCTGATTACTGGTATGATTTTGCATAGCTGTAATGCTGTGTGACTGATAATGTGCTCTTTATAGACCATCTTTAAGAAATATTCAGAAATATTACACTAAGTTTTCCAGACCTGAAATTGAAAATGTCAAATATATCAGGCACAGACTATTCCAAACAATATAAAACGTAATTTTTGTCTATTCCAGCCTCCAGATAACATGGCAAGCAAGTAGTTCTTAAGTTATAATCTCACTTTTCATATCTTTGTCTGTTTCAGCTGCTGACTATAACCAGCGTTTGCATTTCTCACTCCCCTTTTTTATCGTTATAAGATAAATCTTCACCCAGAGCTGTGGCGGAACGCCAGAAAGTAGGCTTAAGCTACTGCAGCTACACAGCCAATAAACCCACACCAGTGCTCAGATGCAAGCTGCTCTCACAGAATAAGCAGCGTGTTTCTAAAGTATGGCTGAGACTAAGCAGCTATAGGCTACAGAATCATTATGCCCTCAGTTTATTGGCTTTTGTGATACTGCCACAAGTGTTTTTCCCTTAGGTGAAGCATTATTCTGTTATGGCCTAATTTTGATGAAGTTTGTGTTGCTGGTGTTGTTTTGTTTTTTGGGAGTTTTTTTACACACTGATTGTTGATAACTCACTCACTTGACAATAGCACTGACTGTGTAGTTTGTCTCCTCCTTAGTGCGGGGATGTCGCCCGGGGAAGATAGTCCAGATGACAGAGGCGGAGGTGCGGGGTCTTTGCATCAAATCCAGGGAGATCTTCCTCAGCCAACCCATCCTGCTGGAACTGGAAGCGCCCCTGAAGATCTGTGGTCAGTGTTTTCTGCCCTGACCTAACTCTCAATTAAATTGTTTACGAACACAGAAAGTTAAAGGAACCTAAAAACATGGGAACCATTGATATTTTCTCTGTTTGTTTTCCCTTTGGTCCAATAATTGGTTTAACACGTACTCTATAGGTTTTGATTATTTTTCTGTGGCCTTTTGAAATGTCAAACAACAACATAATCTGAATTTTTAATGCTATAGTCTGGCTGCAAAGGGTTGGGTGCACTGATGGCAACCCCCCACTCTGCAAAGCACAGACCACAAACTCTGCATAGCCCACAGCAGCAATCTATTTCTTTGATACAGCTCAGACTTATGTAACCAGACCGGGTAACACTGTCTTATCCTGGGTCATATACTAAGTCACTGTTACTCTCTTGACTCAGCTGCTCCATGTATGTAACAGAGAATACACTCACACATATGCACAGATTACACCCATACTATAGATAAATGAAAGACAAGCAGAGAAATACACTTTTACAAATGAGCTTCTTCTTTCTGCGTTTGAAATAGCCATCACTGTTGCTGTGTCTAACTGGCTCCTGCATATCTCTGCACACTCCCACATGCTTTATCTCATTCCTCCAGTGTATTGCAGCAACTTCAAACAACTCTGAACTGTCTATTACATGTGTCAGTCCTTGAAAGTAATACTGTATACCACCTAAACACTCAGCCTCAGATGGCGCTATTTATATTGTAAGTGAAGCAGTAAGGAATTTTAATTGAATGCTGACATTGGTGGTGTCTATATGTCTAACATCTCAGCGATCAGTACAGCTAGCTTTACAAAGGCCATGTCTGCCTTTCTCCATACAGGTCTAACTTTGACGAGTTCTAGATGGTGCTGTTTGTAATTGTAACTTTATATGTTTAGTTCTTGAACCTATAACCTAAGGCTAATTAGCTGCCTTTAACCCACAGCTGTGATGGCAAGCAAGCATTGACAATAAAGAGCAAACAGTGAATGTCTTCAATTATTTATTTAGGTCACATGGATCAGGTTCTGAACTTACTTGCACTCGATCTCATCTGCTAATCGTAATTCTACTAGTGAATGTTTCCCAAGCTTGCAGCTTTGCCACTGTGTAAACTTAAACACAGACTTCTAATAACCATCATTATGAGGATGAGGATTTTTTTTTTTTGCTACAAAAAAATAATCTATGATTTAAAAAAAAAAACAAAAAAAAAACACCATCTTGTAATTAGAGTTGTCTGCAAAATAACCAAAGGGTTAGATTTGTTAATCGGTTGAATTAGTTGAAGAAAGACCACAAACATCAATGCTGTGTGCTCTGTGTATGAGCAGGCCTGAGATAAATCGTAAACGTGAAACAATTCTCCAAATCCGTGGTTTATATTATGAGCCTCAGTTTCAGAATTATTATACCCCTAGCAAATAAGATACCTTTTATTACTTCTTGACTACAAGGAGTGATTGAGAAGCAGCACAAACATTTCACAAATTGAAGAGAATAATATGAAAGTATAATGATATGAACTATGAAACAGAAATTGCTTGCGATAATTATCTCTCTTTTCCATACTTGCCCAAAGACATGCTATCCTTGTGTGTTTTTAGTGAGAGTGATAGAGGATATTTGAGCCCCTGTTTAGTTTAGTTATAGAGTAAATTTATTAACCTTTTGCTGCAGCTAGAATAAACTCACACACTATCCATGGAAACATAAAGAGGACCTAAAGCTATTGGAACTGCAAAACATCACTGAGATTTTACAAATTCTGCTAAGGTGTAATATAAACTTCACTTTAATTTGGTGCAATTTTGCTCTTAACGAGACTGTGGTGTTTGTCCCCAGTAGGGAGCACATTAGGCGGGTGTGTGTTGATAGTTAGTTAGAACAGAACACAAGATTGCACCACAAATCCGTTTCAATTGTAGACTTTTTCCTTTAATTAAGACGTCTCTAGTTTTCTTGATTAAAGACCCTGGAGTAAGTTGATTGCAAGTCTGTCTGCGACGCTAAAATAGATTCTTTTCTTGCATATACCATCATTATCGTTAAATCACAGAATTTGGCAAGGTCAGTCTTTAACCAGGCAGCTGTTTATTTTGTTTTTGTTGAAGGAAAGTGGTAAAGGACAAACTTAAGGAAGAAGGGAAAAAAAACATGTGACAGGGTTTGGCCTCAGCCAGTGGAGCAAGCGTGTTTCTAGAAGCAGGAGGAAACATTGCTGTATTAGGCTACTGTAATATTTTAAAGATCACGAAAACTTGATCTGTGTACTGAACCTGTTTTATTTACATTTGTTGCTTTTCTTTAAATTTGACATGTGTGTCATGATCCCCAAGGTGATATTTTTACCTGAAAACACTATACTATCGTTCGAGACAATAACCCTGTTAGCTTAGTGTTTACAAATATACTCTGAGCGGTATTATTCAGTATTCCTAAAACACCTGTACTCTAATGCTTGTACCACAAATGGACAACATAGCCCATGCTGTTGTGCACTGTTGTTTTTCTAAAAATGTTTTATGAACTTTTATATTGCGTCCTCTTGGAAGATAAATCCTGCTAATTTGTGGTTCTGCATTGTGTTTTGTTTTGTTTTTAGCTTTCCTTTTTCTGCACTGGTTTTGAACCCATAATCTCTGTGCTTTTACTGTCTGTTTGTTTTGACGGAACAGGAACAGGCCAAGTAAATAATTCACTCACTGACATCCTACAGTTTCTTGTAAGAGTGCAGGCAGAGGCTGCCCTTTTTTAAAAAACAAACAAACCAAAAAAGATTCTGCAAATTCACACTCATATCAGTATGTTAGTCATACAGTAGCTCTTAGTGTGGAATTGATCATACTTAGTGTAAAATGAACCTGGCAGACCTTTGTGAGCAAAACAAATACTGGCTGTGACTTGTACTAATAGTAATTTAAAATATATTAAACTTGTACAGGTAAAATCTGGATATTCAGCATCATTAGTGCAGAAGGGAGAAATAAAAAGTTGCCATAGTATCACACCTCAGCTAAAGTTAACATAATAGTAAGCTATAGTTGACCTCCATCAGACAGCCATCCATTTTTCTTCTTCTTATCCAGTCCAAGGTCATGAGCCTATCCCAGCTGTCATAGGGCAAGAAAGAGGTAACACCCTAAACAGACACAACAGAGACAAACAGCCTATGGCCAATTTAGAATCAGCAGTTAACCTAGGATGCATGTGTTTGGGAACTTCAGAAAACTCAGTTATAAACCATGCAGGCACAGGGAGAACATGCAATTTCCATCCAGAAAGGCAGTGCTAACCACCATGTCACTATGCCACCCTCCACAACTCAAAATGGGAAAATAACAAACAAAAAAACTGCTGATCCCTCTCTTGTCCCCCACCCCACCCCCACCCCCACCCACCCATCAACTCCTCATGTCTCTCTGATGAGCAGGTTAAACTCCAAATATCACTTTAAAAACAGCAATTAAAGTGGTAGTTTGGACTTTTAAGAAGCTTTGCTGATTTCATACTGACAGCTTGTGACCTGGATTTTGTGCATTAATGTCTGCATTAATGTGTGATTCGCTCGAGTTTCAATATTGTAATATTAATGTGAAGGATTATGAAGTTGTTATTACAGTGTAAATGCCTTAGATCTTGACCAGTGGGCTGCATGCCTGGAGCAAAACTTTAAATAAATAGACAAAGTAGGAGGCTGTGAAACACAAGCCAACCAGCTAAGAACACCAAAAACAGAAAATAACATACAGCCAGACTTAAAGCTATTCCACAAATTATTTATTTGCATGGAAGAATGTGCCTTTGCATGCTGTCCTAAGTGTAGGCCTGTAGCCATATACGATTTGGTGCCAGCCTTGGTTTGGGTTTTGGTGCATGGATGCCTGATGGGCACCGTGAAATAGGGGAAAAAATCATGCCAGCCAACCTCAATATGACTTCAATATAAAATTTACTTTTTCATTGGTCATTTTATTTTAAGGCCAGACAGCTGGACTGCTTAAAAAGGGCTGTCATTTCATTGTAATTTATGCCATGTTGTAATGAGTGTGGTGCATGAATTGGCTTTCCGTTTTGGTCATAATAAAGCCTGTTATTATTGCAACGCTTTTCTGGTAGGCCTCTCTGTAGTCATCTGTGTCTGGAGCACTTAGCCCAAATTAGAGCATCTCTTTAGCTGGTGCAAGAGGATATAAAAGGAAGCAGGTCTTGGCTAGGTGATGAAGTGAGTCTCCTCTGCAGAGACCCTATGCTCTGGTGAGAGCGACTACCGCTCATCACTGCCTGTCTAAATGTCAAAGAGGGAGGAGATTGAGCGTTAATCCTCAGAGAGTGGTTAAAATTAAAGCAAGTTTGTGTAGATATGTGTGTGTGTGTGTGTGTGGATTTTTGGATGGATGTCCTTTTGTGATTAATGTGGATTGCGAGCGTTCTTTGCCTCAGTAGCTTACTTTGCGTGCTCTGGTGACAGTTTTAATGGTTTTTGTGTGTGTGTGTGTGTGTGTGTGTGTGTGTGTGTGTGTGTGTGTGTGTGTGTGTGTGTGTTGTTTGCCTCGCTCACACAGTCCTAATATAGGCTCAGTCTTATGTCCCAACCAAACTACATGTCTTGCAGATCTTATCTTAAAATCCAAACAACTTCAGTGAGTTGTGCATGTAGGAGTCAGGAGGTAGAAAAACACAGCATTAAAAATATTTCTACACTTTTTTTTCCTCTAGGCAGAATTCTCCTCCTGCCTGTCTCTGTTTGACTACAACATCCTGCCTTTAAACTGTCAAATTAACACCCTTACTTGCCTGTCCCCTCATCCCTTTTACCTCTGTTTCAGGTGATATTCATGGGCAGTACACAGACCTATTGAGGCTGTTTGAATATGGTGGCTTCCCTCCAGAGGCAAATTACCTTTTCCTGGGTGATTATGTGGACAGAGGGAAACAATCCCTGGAAACCATTTGCCTTCTGCTTGCCTACAAGATCAAATACCCAGAGAACTTTTTCCTGCTCAGGGGCAACCATGAGTGTGCTTCCATCAACCGCATCTATGGGTTCTACGACGAGTGTAAGTACTAATAAACTGAGGCTTTACACAGGCGCAGTTCAGTTCTGAGAATATCTTTTGATTTCTTTCACCAGGCAAGCGCAGGTTCAACATCAAGTTGTGGAAGACTTTCACTGACTGCTTTAACTGCCTCCCCATTGCTGCTATTATTGATGAGAAAATCTTCTGCTGCCATGGAGGTGAGGGGGCTACTGTCGACACTCACTGCCCTGAATCTGAACTGCAGCTTTTTATTAACCCGTGTTTGAAATAGCTCCATAGTGTCTTTAATCAAAAGCAATCTTTTTGCCTTTTTGTTCCAGGGCTGTCACCGGACTTGCAGTCGATGGAGCAAATCCGCAGGATCATGAGGCCCACAGACGTGCCCGACACAGGTACTGTGTGTGCCTGCGTGTTCTTAGATGTATGCTCGTACTTGACACTGAACATGTTCACTTCCTCTGGATTCCTCCCAGGAATTTAAGTTTATTTTTAAATGGAAAAAACAGCCTCTCTCTTCCTGAGTGTATGACTGTTTCATCAGTAGATCATCTTTGTTACATCAACCAAGGTTTTAGCAGATTTTTCCATTTGTCTGTTTATTCTCTCCTTTCCACTTTTTTCCCCGCTTTATGTTCCTCGGGTCCATCTATCTTCTACCTGTGTGTATCCCAGGTCTGCTGTGTGACCTGTTGTGGTCAGATCCAGACAAGGATGTACAAGGCTGGGGAGAGAACGACCGCGGGGTCTCCTTCACCTTCGGAGCAGATGTGGTCAGTAAGTTCCTAAACCGGCATGACCTGGACCTCATCTGCAGAGCCCACCAGGTAATTGGGAGTGGAATTGGGTATGAGTCTGATTGTGAAATGAAAGTCCCTGTAGGCACAAAGCTAGGATATTGATTAGCCTTTTTTTTTCTTTTTTTCTGTGATTTAAAATTGTTTATCCATTTGCTTCAGTTATGTCCATCCTCGTTTTTAATTAATGTTGTTGATGAGAGGACACAGAAAACAGAGCAGAAAACATCTATTAATAGAAGCTTTCTAATTTCCTGCTCCCATTCGTTCTCTGTATTCCGCCCATGTATTGTACATACAGGCACTCAGTTTATAATATTTTTTCTTGTTTAAAATATTATTATGCAAACTATGACGAGGCACTTTATGCATTTATGGCCTGGAGATAGAATAGATGTCTCTTGCTTAACTTGATCTCCTACCAGTGGAGTGGAGTGCATGGAGAAAGGTAAACACGAGCAACACTTGTAGTATAAAGAGTCATCCACTTATGACACTGTTGCCTGTTGATTGTCACAAGTAAGACTTTCTCAAAGTACTGATCATACAACTGAACAATCAGGAGACTGGTTCCTAAGTTACCCACAGTTATTTCAACTCTGCATTTGGTTTTTCTTATTGATTTCAGATGTAGGTGGTTACATACACTCAACCTTGATAGCAAACTTGGATTGTGAAACTAGCTGAAGACCTGTTTCTTGGTATTGATTTTTTTGTAGGCGCTGGAATAATGTCATCTTTCTTTTAACAGGTTGTGGAGGATGGATACGAGTTCTTTGCCAAACGCCAACTGGTCACACTTTTCTCTGCTCCAAACTACTGCGGGGAGTTTGATAACGCAGGCGGCATGATGAGTGTTGATGAATCCCTCATGTGCTCCTTCCAGGTAGTGTGAAAACCATTTGCCTTTTTCGGGTGTTTGTGTGTGTGTGTGAACTGACAGTGACACATTTCTCTGTGTTTGTGTTTTAAAGATCCTAAAGCCCTCAGAGAAGAAGGCCAAGTATCAGTACGGTGGTGTAAATTCTGGCCGGCCCGTCACCCCACCCCGCACCACCCAAGCACCCAAGAAGAGGTGAACATACAACCGTGGCTCTCCCTCCTCCTTCTCACCTCATACAACCCCCGTCTGCCATCATGGCACCCCTCTGTAACTCCCCTGTATAGTGAAGATACAGGGCTTATCTAATTGCCCGAATCTTTTTTTCTCCTCCTTCCCCACTCAACCAACCCCTCGTCAACTCCACTGACAGCTCTTTTCTTAATGTGTACGTGTACATAAATTTGCTGTGACCAATCTTTTTCTCTTTTTTTGCCTGTTTGTTGGTATTTTTGATATTATTAACAAATAATCTTTTTTGGTGGTTTTATTTCTAATGCTTTTTTTTGTTTTCTTTCTTCTCTGGTTTTCTGGGCTTCTGTGTTGTGTAAAGGAATGGCTACTCTGTTTAGAGCGGCAACATGACCAAGTCACCATAAATCTTTTTCAAAACAAAATGAAGGTTCAACGTTATTTTGCCTTGACCTCTCAAAAAGCCGAGAGAAACTTTTCCGTGTGTTTCAGTTCAGACTGCGGTTTCTGTGCAATGATAGTTCCCTAGACACAAATAACATTTCTTTTAATCCAGTTTAACATCTTAAACTCGTTACAGCATGTGCAGTGCACTTTGTGGTTGTTGTGCACAAGCACATTTTATATATTTAACCAATGAGAAAGCGCAACTCCCAATGAGTAGCAGAGAATGTGAACAGACCGACTTGAATGAAATATAGAGGCTAAATCAGAAGCTGCTGGCAGTGACACGCTCTCCCCTAAAACAACGCCCTCTGGGCATCGATTTCTCCACTCTGTTAATGCCTCCCTGCGCCACAGCTCCACTCCCACACAAAAACATGCCGCTCTCCACAGAAAGCTGGCATTAACCTTTTCCTTGGTGTATTTAATATTTGTTCTGATTAGGATAATTTGCCTTCATTTAAAAAAAAAAAAAAGATCTTGATTTATAGTGAAAAGTGAGCGAGAGAGACTTTTTGAATGTTTGAATGTCTGTGGTGGGTTAAGTTCTTGCAGAAGCATTTATGACAATGGTGGGTTTTAAATGGGAGCAGCTAATATAAGGAGATTGTGCTTTGCAAAGCTGGATCTTTGTATGGAGAGAATAAAGATAAGAAATGTTAAACCACTGGCTGCAATTTCACAGGATTCTAAATAAGCTCTTACATTGTTTTAAAAAAAAAAGCTTGACAAAATGCCCCACAATATTACAAGTGTTTAGTTCAACGTGCATGTAGCACAGTGAAAACAAACACAAAGCTTTTTTAGAAGCTTTGTGGGAAAATGCCAGCCGTCCAGGATAAACTGAGTTGGGAGTGGGTGGCAGAGCAGGCAGTTTTAGCAACACTGTACGATTGTGTTGCCACCTGGTGTGTAAATACAGTACTACAGTTAAAAAAAAATTCTATGATTTCAAATTAGGCACTTGAGGATGGGGCTTTATCATATTAGCAGTCCACACATGGGGTGTCCTTTGCTACAAGAAGGTACTTAGACACTGGCCAGCAATAAGCTTGGTGAATCAGCTTTAGTGTGCTGCACATGAGGTGCAGTTGAAATTTTGTGAAAAACAGTTGCCTCTTTTCTTTCATTCTTTCTACTTTGTTTTGCTCTTTGTTGTATTTTTATGTTGTCTGTTCACATTGTTTACTTTCATTTCACTTAATTTATTTCCTAATAATGATAATAAGAATAAAATGAGGTGTTACCAAAATGTGTTTTGCAATTTGTACAAGTTTGTTTGAAAGTCTTTAAATTCAATAAAATGGATGGAACCTAAACGCTGTTTTTAAATTATTGACTGTAATGTGTGGGCAGCTTTTACACACTGTACACTTATTTGTCACAATATATAGTTAAAGTTTTATATTCTCCTGGCTTAAATAAGAGAAGGTCCACATTTGCGTGGTCATTTTGTCTCCTCCTCTATCACCCTTTATCTAACATCCTCTGTCACACCAACCCTCTCATGCCCTCCTTCACTACATCCATGAATCTTGTCTGTGCCCTTCCTCTTCTACTCCTCCTGCCTGGCAGGTCAATATTCAACATCCTTTGTGCAGTATATCTGTTTTTTGTCAAGGGCAGTGTTTCCAAACCATACATCATAGCAGGCCTCACTACCCTCTTGTAAACCTTTCCTCTTACTCCTGCTGCTATCCTTCTGTCACCAATCACTCCTGGCACTCATCTCTACCCACTCCACCTTAGCTGCACTCTGTTTTTCACTTCTCTTGTCTAATATCTATTGCTTTGGACATTTGACCCCCAAGTATTTAAACTCGTCCACCTTCACTACCTCTGCTCTTTGCATCTATATTGTTACACCTGCCTCCTTGTCATTCACACACATAGTCTGTTTTGCATCTACTGCCTTTCCTTTCTCTTCTCCAGAGCATACCTCCACCTCTCTAGTCTCTCTTAGACCTACTCTCTCCTCTCACTACAGATCACAATGTTGTCTGCAAACATTAATATTTGTCCACTCCTGCCTGACCTCATCTTTCAGCCTGTCCATCACTGCTGCAAACCAGAAAACCTCCAAAGCCAATCCCAGATGTCATCCCAACCCTACTTTGAACTCAATGGTCACACCTTCCACATACCTCACCCCTGTCTCACTGTGCTCATACATCTTCTCCACCACCCTCAGATACTTCACTGCCACTCCCGAATTCCTATTGGCACCCTATCAAATGCTTTCTCAAGATCTACAAAAATACGCAGTGCAACTCCTTCTGAGCTTCTCTGTATTTCTCCATCAGCACTGTCATAGTAAACATCACATCTGTGGTGCTCTTTCTCAGCATGAAGCCATGCTGCTGCTCATTGATCACCACCTCTGCTTAACAAAGCTTCATCAACTCTTTCCCATGGCTTCATGATATAGCTTATCATCCCTCTGTAGTTACTACAGGTCTGAACATTGTGCTTCTTCTTGAAAGTCAGTGCTAACACACTTCTCCATCCCAAACAAAAAACAATCTGGAAAAAAAGTCTCTCTCCAAGTCTCTCCAAGACATCTTCATACCTCCACAAGTATGTCATCTGAATCAACCATCATTCCTACTCTTCTTCCTCTTCATAGCTGGCCTCGCTTCCCTTCACTCATCCTATGCACTAACTAACTTTCCTTAATTTGTCCTCCTCTCACTCTCATTTCCCTCATTCAACAGCTCTTCAAAGTGCTCTACTCCTTTCATATTTTCAACACACCCTCTTCACTCATTCATACATTTCCATCTCCAACCTTTTGTATGCAGCAGAAGTGAACCAGCGTGGCATTTTAGGCAGCTAAAAATGCCAAACAACTCTAAGCCCATTTTAGAGCCCTCTGGAAAAAAAAAGGCCTGAACACAATGAGGTCAGTGACAGAGAAAACAGTGAGGGTCCAAGTGGAGATGAGATGAGAGCCAAGCAACAATGTCTATAGTACCACTTTCAGAACAATAAAGAAATAGCAATGGGGTTTTTATTTATTTGTAAACATGTGCACAAAATAATCTTCTTTCATAACCTGTGAAAACACTGCTGGAGGCTATCATCATCACTGGATATATTCACTGTCCACAGGCTTCACATAGGAGAAGGTCAGATAAGGAGGAGTCCTCTGTTTCTCCTTTGGTTGTGTCACTGGTTTTTCCATTCAAAATGTCACTACCCAGATAATTCTGGAATAATTTTATTTATTGAATAATCACTCCAAACTAATTATTGTACATATTAAATGTTAAGATTATTCACTGAAACAAATCTGATCTTTGAAGTTAAACCACTGTTTCAAATTAGGTTTGTTGGTTTGAATACTGATGTTGCATTCACAGAAATGCTTTGATTTACACAACATTACAATATGATATATAATTAACAATGCAAGGAGTGGAGTCAGTGAAGGTAAATGAGTTTAAACCTGTCAGCCATCTAAAGCAATGGACAGTACACATGAGGACTAAAGAAGGGAGTACAGGCAGCGCGGTGTGGATGAAGACAAGACAATAGACCTGCTGTGATGTTTGGTTTGTAGACAGCAGCAATGACAAAAAAACAGGAGATGGATTTGGATGAGTTAGAGTTGAAGATGCAAAGATTTTAATCGGGAGTCACCAGAATGGACAAGATTAGAAACATGTCAGAGGGACAGCTCAGGTTGAGTAGAGAGACAAAAAAGGTTGAGATGGTTTAGACACGTGAAGAGGAGGGATAGTGGATATTGGAGTGGATAGGACATTAAAAATCGAGCAACCAGGCAGGAGGAAAAGAGAAAGACCTCAAACAAGGTGCACAGATATAGGGAAGGAAGTTTTTGTAGAGCAGCCCCTAAAGGCAGCATTTGAAAGAAGAAGATCAAGAAGAAGAACAACAAAAAAAGAGAAGAGGACATAATAATATAAAAAAAAGACAACGCATGCAATTACATTTGCTAATGTTTGATCTATGTGTAGTTTACGTACTTGTGCTGCAGTACTGTTTACTTTGCAAATAAATGCTGTAGAGTAAATATGAAATCATGAATCATCATTAATTCCTGTGGTATTAATTTTATTCTTTTCTGTAATGAACCCTCCACGGCGATGGGGGCGCTGTCACTCAGTGTCATTCAGTTAAACCACCCTTATGACTGTTGTTAGCTAAAGAGGAGGCAGCTTCCTATACCGCATGGATGGGTCACAGTGCAGTCGCAGTCACAGGTCAGTGTGTTTGAAGATCTGTGACGTTTTCCAGGACAGGCAATAAACCAGAAGTGCAAGTTGTGTCTCGTCCTCTGCATCCCAGCAGCGAAAATAATTTATGAGGACTCGGTCGAGCCATTGGACTGGGTGTGTTTCATGTGAGATATGAAAATGTTATAGTTTTAGTGCAAGAAGAAGCTAACTGTTAGGCTGTAGACGAATAAAACGGATGTCGTGTCAGCCCTGTGGTGCCTGTGTGGTGTTGTCAAGTCTGAAGTTCAGTGCAGGTAGAGTTCATGTGGCTAATGCTGCTAGCTTTTTAACTGTGTGGTGCTAAGCTGCAGTAATGGACGTACTGTAACCAGCTATTGTATTTATAGTCTAAATAAAACTTGGTATTTCCACTTTTTTATTTGCTTTATTAATTAATAGATGGGAAATTACTTAGCTTTATATTATTGCAAAAATAACTAAAGCTGCAATTTTGTCTATTATTTAATGACTGGGCACTTCTGGGAAGATCAACAGACCTACTCACATCTCTTATATCATTCAATTTCTAGGCTGAGTAAACACTCTCCGGCTGAGCTTGACTGGCGCCCCCTCCAACCACAGTCTCTCACTGGTGTCTCAACAATGAACTATGGAAAGCCTCAAGCACTAACTGAAGAATGGCAAGATTTAAGCGCAAGTCTTGCATCACATTAATTGCTCTGGTGTTGCTCATACTCGCCATAACTGTGTTCTTAAGTGAGCTAATATCACGGGACTCTCCATTCAGCAGCCCAGCCGATATAAAGGGGTTTCCCAAACCAGAGAGCCGGGAAAACCGCAACAAAAAACCAGAGGAGATCAAAATGAGCAGCGCTGCTCAGTCAGACAAGGATGCAGAACTGGAAGTGACACTGAGGAAGTTCCCTCCTCCAAATTACTACCTCCATGCCTTCTACTACACGTGGTATGGAAACCCAAAGATTGATGGAAAATACATACACTGGGACCATCCGCAGCTGCCACACTGGGACGTTAAGGTAGCTCAGGGATATCCACAAGGGAGACACAGCCCACCTGATGACATTGGAGCCAACTTTTACCCCGCTTTAGGGGTTTACAGTTCCAGAGACCCCTCTGTTATAGAGGCTCATATGCAGCAGCTGCGTACAGCAGCCATTGGTAAGACATCAAGTCACTTTTAATTATATACCACATTTAAAACAACAGGAGCTGAGCCAGAGTGCTTTCCAGGCAGGCAATGCAATGATGTCAAAATATGAATAAAAAGAAGTCATAAATAAAGTATAACAATAGAAATAACACTAGAAATAAAAGTGCAGTAAGAAAAATTTTAACGCGTACTTGACTAAAAGCTAGTGAAAATATATACAGTGCTGTATAAAAAATATTGCTCCTTTCCTGATGTCTTAATTTTTTCACACTGTACACATTTCCCAGAAAACATCTTGATCCCCAAAACCTTCAGTAAAATATTCTGTGGACTGAACTTTTTGGAAGGTTTGAGTCCAGTTACATCTGGCATGAAACTAACACATTATTTTATTTTTTAAAAATCATCCCAACAGTCAAACACGGCGGGGGTAGTGTGGTGGTCTCAGGCGGCTGGATGACTTGCTGTAATTGTCGAAACCATGAACTCTGCTCTCTACTAGAAAAGCCTAAAGCAAAATGTCCGGCCATCCTTTTTTTCCCTAAAGCTCAAAGAAACTTGGGTTTTGCAGCTGGAAAATAATCTTAAACACATCAGCAAGTCCACTTCTGAATGAAACAAAAACAAAATGAAGGTTTTGAAGTGGTCTAATCAAATCCTTAAACAGGCCGTCCATGCTGGAAAACCCTCTAATGTGTCTGAATTTTAAAAAAAAAAATGCAAAGAAGAGTAGACCAAATTCCTCCACAGGGATGTGAAAGACTCATTCCTAGTTATTGCAAAAGCTTGATTGCAGTTGTTGCTGCCAAGGTTGGCACAACCAGTTATTAGAATTAGGAGATAATAACATTTTTCACACAGGGCCAGTTAGGTTTGGATAGCTTTTTTTTTCTCACCCTTTTAATAAATGAAATAATTTTAAAAAAACAGATTTTTGCATTTATCCTGGTGTGGAAATGTATTTGAAGTCTGAAGCATATAAGGGAGCCAATACTTTTTCGCCACACTGTATGTCTTTATCTTTAGAAGTGGTTTATTGTCAGTTAGACATGTGCTTATGTGGGTTCACGGAAAATTCCAGCTGTTGTTGCCCTGGTGGCAGTGACAGCTGGAAAAGCCTGTTCGCCTTTGGCTTTTAGGCGAAAAGGTGGTGCTGAGATAAGCTGATGGAGGATGACCTCAGAGACCAGGAGGCCAAATAAATCAATGCAGTTAAGCTCAAACAGGAATGACATGTTGCCTATTCTTTGGATCATTCTGAATCTATGTAGTGAGCTACAGACATTTATAGGTTAGTGTTTAGTTTTTCACACAAAATAAACATATTGTTCCCAACTATCAAACAAAAACTCTTCTAATTGAATTGTGTTGGCAGCTATGATAATAGTGACACACTGATACAAGGAAAGCCTAATAATATTGCTCCAATACAGATTTATTACACATTTACATTAAATGAATCCAGTTATCTTTATGAATGTCCATCTGGGTGTTTTTCTTTTAGCTTTTGGATTTCATATTGATACTGTAACTGTTTATTTTAAGGTGTCATTGCTGTTTCCTGGTATCCTCCCAATATGAAGGATGACAACGGGGACTCAACAGACGACATTGTGCCTTTGCTGTTTGAGGTGGCTCATAAATACCACATTAAGGTGTGTGTATAGAGATTGCAGCAGTTGCTTGAATGAAACGTCATTATTTTCCTAATGAAAGGATTTGTGATTGTGAACCCCTGTGTGTGTGTGTTATCTTTGTCATTATTTGTGTGTTATAGGTAGCTTTTCACATTGAGCCATACAAAGGAAGGGATGAAGTCAACATGTTCACTAATGTTAAATACATCATTGAGAAGTGAGTAGTGATTTTTCCCACAGAGTCATTCAGATGTCATCATTAATGTTATCTGCATGTTTAGATTCATCTTTCTATTCCTTTGACATCTGGTTGTTTTTCCCATCCCGTCCTCCACAGATACGGAGAGCACCCGGCTTTTTTCAAGTACTTGACAAACACTGGCAAACTTCTTCCGCTCTTCTATGTGTATGACTCATATCTGTTGAACTCGGAGCAGTGGGCCAAGCTGCTAAAGCACACGGAGACCAACAGCATCAGGGATACCCCGTATGACGCCATCTTCATCGCGCTGCTGGTAGAGGAGAAAGACAAGAGAGATATCCTGACAGCAGGTTTCGATGGCGTTTACACCTACTTTGCCACTAATGGTTTTTCCTACGGTTCCACGCAGCGTAACTGGGCCTCTATAAAAGCTTTCTGTGAAGATAACAACCTGATGTTCATTCCAAGTGTAGGCCCGGGATATATCGACACGAGCATTCGACCCTGGAATTTCCAAAACACTCGAAACCGCATCAATGGCAAATACTACGAAACCTCGCTGAGTGCAGCACTGGAAGCCAGGCCTGATTTTATCTCTATAACATCCTTTAACGAGTGGCACGAGGGGACTCAGATTGAAATGGCTATTCCAAAAACAAGCCAGACGGTGTATCTGGACTATCTGCCCAACAAACCATCAATCTACCTGGAAATAACTCGCAAATGGGCGGCGATATTTGGTGGTGAGAGACGAAAGTGGCAGGAATGAAAATGACTAAGATCCATAGCAGATGTTTATTCATGGGGTATAAACAAAATGAAAACTAAATGGAGTTCTGCTTGCTGAACGCAGAGCAAAATGCAAATGAAGACCAACTTTATAAGAAAAGCCAAATGATTTGCAAAGCCGTAGGCAAGTGAACCACTTACTTATCCTAATTTTGGCTGCGCTGATGTATGTCGTTTTGTTGCACTTGAACGAATTATTGTGAATTTAACTGATGTCTTATTAACGCTTGTTTGCACACCCTTGTACATTTTTGTTATTCCTGGATTTTCACCAGCCGAAACAGCATAGGCATGTTTTGCAGTTCTGTGATCTGTGACTATATTAGACCCGAACAGAAATAAAGTGCACTCTGGAACGAGGCAGAGACACGAGTAAACAAAGCAGTCTGGTGGAATAAAGCTGTTGCCTCATTCTGCTTTCAACTCAGCTTCAGCCCAAAATACAGTACAAGAAAATAAAAAGACGGGGAAAAAAACCCTGCAACATACATTTTGACATTTCAAAGACATGTCAGTTTAAAATCTGAGATGAGTCATAATGATGCAAACAGCGGCGGGATGGAAGGATAGCAGTTCAGTTGTTGAAACAGATTTGTAGCTGAGGGAATGGAGGGCAAAATCAAGATTGGTTTTTATCTGTGCAGTAGATTGCCTTCTTATTTATGAGCTGTTGCCATGGTACAGTACAAGTCTAACAGATACTTCTCTTACTAGACGTGCTATCGGTGCATACAGCTGCGTGGCCACAGCTGTTTGCCTGCATCTGCACAAATCACGCATTATGTTAAAACTGCCCCCGCAGCAAAGCCATCTCTCCACTGAAAACATACAGTGGTCTTTTTATTCTTGCCTCTTAATTTTCAGCCCAGTCCTTCTTCCAGATCACTTGAACTTGTGAGAATTTTTGTTGGTGGTGTTTCGGCTTCCGCAGCCATACAGCATGTTTACCCACAGGTTTATAAGCAAGCATGGCTGTGAAAGCCATTCAGCTTCAGCTTGGATTCCTGGAGCAGTTCGCAGCAAGTTTTAAGGACTGCTATAGATCACTGTCTAATTGTACAACCCAGCATCTTCTCAGTTGTACGTCCTTGGCTGGCTGCAGAACATTTGCATCCAGAATTTGCTGACTTTTATTGGAATTTATTTTTGCCTCGATCCGGGCAATTTTCCCGACGCTCCCAAATCAGAATATTACTGCAACAGCTTTCATGCTTAAAAGTTGGCAAGTTGTGTGTGTGTGTGTCTGCTTTATTTTTCAATTAAATGCTTTTTGCTCGTTTTTCTTAAACGGTACCTTTGGTGATTGTGGCCAAAAAAGCCAAATGAGCTTCACCTGCACACAGCACTTGTTTTCCAATTGGCTCCGGCTCATCCAGGTGTTGCTTTGCCTACTGAAGTCAAACTCAAAGATCTCGTCTTCATGTCCTCTTGCCTTGCTGTTGTGCAAGGCTGCCTTTAATCCGACGCTGTGTAAGAAAGTTTTTTTGGAGTTTGACCCATGCAAAATCGTATTAATGCACTTCTGAATTTAATCGTTAATTTTGAAATGAACCCTGTGATGACTCCTCCAACTGTTTTGAATTACAACATTAAACCACTAGAGCAACCCTGTAAATGATTAATTGACTGGCTAAAAGAAATCACGGGGCATGCTCAAGGTTTAATGGGGCAAACTGTATCTGTGAGCCTCTGTATAGATAATTGAACCTACTTTTTTTGTAAGTTGTTTTTGCATGTGATTTAAGAATGCGAAAAATATTAAATAAACTGGCTGAAAATTAACAGAATTGTATTTTTGGGCCTCTGAAGGTGGCTGTGGTGCATTATCCTCACTAACTGGCAATCAGACTTCAGCTTTTACATCACTGAAAGATTAATTTGTACAGACCAATTGAGGTGAATCCTTTTGATCCCGTGCCTCCTCTCAGCAGAGATGACTGACCTGTTTATTCAAATGAGAACCTTAAACAGACGATTAAAGTGTAATATGGTACTAAAGCGGAATCGCAGCATCCCACTCAAACTAGCGCTCCGCCACAGCCTGCAGCTGCATCCACGGTAAACAGAGCAAGGTAGCGCATGGGCAGCCAGCAGGGAATTATTCCACATCGCATCACATCCCTGAGCATACATGGCGCCCTCGCACACCGAGATATGAATTTAGTGTGCAAGCGAACGAGGTAGTCGCAATTTCCCCCTCGTTCTGTCTTTCTTTCTTTCTTCCCCCCTTTTTTCACTTGCAGCCATCATTCTCTGCGTCGGTGTGCAGCAGCGGAGAAGATTCAGCGCACATTGCTACAGTAGGTATCATCATTTTTTCGGGATCAAGACGATGGATGCGGGCTCTATTGCTGCAAACACGGCGTGCGGGCTCGATTTTTTATTCCAAACGCATCCACATCTTCCGTATGTTCCTATGTGTCTTTGAAAGTGAGGAGGAGGAAATGAGAAGAAAGCTTTATTTTGACTCACGCCTGTCGCGATGGTGAGTAAAATGCTTGGCTGAGTCTTTCTCCCCCCCATCCTTGCATCCTATGTCTGATCTTCTACCTGATTTTAAAGGCAAATCATTTGTAGCTAATTGCAAACGCCAAAAAGAAAATGCGCAAAACAAATGTCACAAATATAGACCGCTTCTCGTTTTCCCCGGGGTGTTTGATTGTACACTGCATTTTTAAATGTTTAATGCACTAGACAGTTCACACACTGCAGGGGACATGGATGTTTTTCACCCGTGAATGTGACTTGTATTTCAAACCTTGCCCTCATAGCTGCAAATATTATACCCTCCGCGCGCGCTATTATCTAGGTTCTGTTAGTCAGCACTGGAAAATATTCCAGTGTATCTTTATTATTCCCATCAACTTCAATGCAGTGTCACGCCAAAAGACAACCATTTTAAAGAGTGGCTCCACTACAGCGTCACGTTTTGAAATGACCTTCAGTGCTCGGTGGCTGGAAATTAATTCTCACCTGAGATGGAGTGTCCGTTTTCAGCCAGTGCGGGGCTCCTTCTAGAAATTTGAGTTGCAATCTAAAGACAACAATTTTGGTGTACATGTGCAGCTTTAGCCTTTGCATACCCGTTACAAAACGCTGTTTGGGATTTGAGATTTCTGTGACTGATATTGCCACAGAAAATGTGTGACTGCGTTTTTTCCTCCCCTTACTGCTCTCCAGCCACTTCAAACGTGGCCTCGCTGCAGACTACTCACCCATGCGGTGCTCTTTCTGTGTCCCAAATACATCACAATGCATTTAACAAAATCACAGCTATGCTTTTTTTAAAATGTGAATGAGCTGCAGGAGTCTCATTTTGGTGGTTTAGAGATAGAAAGACATATCTAAATAAATAAATAAAACATTGTGCACCTTCTTTAAATAATCACACTGGAGACACTGGAACTTCAAAGGCCTGACCTGATCATTGCAATACAGGTCAACCTCCATCCTATGGGGTGTTTTATATAATTGACACCAGCACATCATGGCATGCATGGGATGCATCCTCTGTTAACCACAGAGCTTATCACTGCAGCTCACAGGAGGCATGGTTGAGTGCTGTAAGAGGATTGTCCCTACATGAAAATGTATTGATACCATAAGCCTTTAAAACGAGTGGCACTCATTTGGCTCTTATCTCACTCCATCTCTGACTTGTGTGTCCGCTGGCTGCATATCTGTGTAACAAAGTCAAAGATTTGGATGAAGCATGGATGCATGTTACCCTTTCCTTTGATTTTACTGATTCAGATATGTTTCAGGGATGCATGGAAGAAGGTTCTCAAGGTTTGATTCTGCACTTGGCATGTCAGGCTTGTGTGGCCTCTGTGCCAAATGCAGGTGTGCTGAGCCCCAGAGAGCTCTTCTATTCTTCTCAGCCTTAAGATGGCAGCATTCTCTTACAACACACAGTGGATACCCAAAATAACAACCTACATCCATGCCTAACTGGAAACTTTTAGAAGATATCTAGGACTATCTAGGACTAGCTGACTATTTGTGTAAAAACTTTTGTTTTGTCTTATACACTTGTTTGTAGAGATTAAGCTAATCTCTGCATGCAGGCTGGAAATACAAGCTTTCTCTGTGGTGCTATGAAGTAGCTCAGTGGGCACAGAACATAGGGAAACCCACAAAGTAATGGAGTTTGAAAGAACCACAATTGAATTAAGAAATGTACAATGCCTAGCTCAGTCATGGTGAGTGTGTGGATGCAGGTATTTGACAGTTAGCCAAGTGATGACAGATATGCTTCTTTTTTCTTTTTTTTTTACAAAAATCCATTGCTCTGGCACTTGTCATGTTAAAAATTATAGACTGACAAATACTATAGGCCTATTAAAAAGTTTTATCTCAACTCTGCTAGTACTGTCAGCTACTCTTTCTACAGTCTTGATACTTCTAGGAGCATATTTAAGAGAAAAGAACAGACCAAGACAGAGGAGGAATAACTAGAAAGCAAACAGTGACATGCTAGGTAGCTTAACTGGACAGTCATATCCCAAACCTCCATGTGGTTCCACATGTGAAAAAAGCTATTTTCAAACCGGAAGTGCAACATGGCGAAAAGTCAAGGACATTCAGTGACTATGGGTGAAATTATCACTGCAGGAAGTTAGTGGAGCCTGGGGTAAACATTTTTCAAATCCCAGGCAACTGATTGAAGTGACTACTAATGAGAATGCAGGATATCACTAATTAACATATGATCTGGTGGTAAATATGGCAACCAGAATTTGAAACATCCGCAAGCCACCAGCTGCCAGCTTTAAAGCGACACGCAACAGGAGACTCAGTCCCAGTGTGTACACAGCTTAAGGATTACAAAGTTTCTATACTGGACACAGACGATAGTAAGATATCCAGTACAAAAGAGCATAACAGCCAAGTTACAACCAAAAGCAGCAACAAATAATCCTAACCAAACGCGATATGTTGTCGCAATATTAAGGTCCTACACCACAACAAGTTACTAACAAAGTGTTCTACAGTTTATAAGACAAAAGCCTTTGGGCACTGATCCAGTGACTCTAATCAAGGAGCCGATTACAAGTCAGGGACAAGCCAAGGAAACTGGAGAACAGTCCTCCTACTCTCTCAACCAAAACCATCTAACTTAACCCTAGCCTTTAGGCAGTTAAAAGTAGGGGTTAAGTGAGTGGCGACTGGTTAAACCAGTGATCCCATCAAAACCACTGAGGTGTTCCCAAGCATATATCTCTACCCACATTAATGTAACAGTTGACTCAGTGGATTCCCTACACATAACCTAGTGTCTTAAACCTAGTAAGTGAGTTCAAGAACCACCACTGCACTAAAGAACTCAAAGTTCATGAGCTAACAAGAACTGGCTGACGAAGCTCTCTCTGTCCAAGCTTAAAACCTGTGTGTATCCCCGAGAAAATTGTTTTTACACTAGTGATAAAAAAATAAACTTTCATAGGAGCCAACTAACAGGAAAGTCCAAAATAAATTCATATCACTACTAACTAGGAAAAAAGCCACTAAACTAATTTGTTATGCCAAGACTGATTATAGCATACCTGTGGTCAAGTATGGAGAGAGTAGGCAAAATGGGAGGGGTCATCAAAGTGCTTGCTTTTTGTCTCTTTTTCTGGCTTAATAGATTCTCTCTCATTCTCTCTCTTTGCTCGTGTAAAGGAGGCATCATTAAGAAGACCAGTAAATTCAAGATCAAACACACTTCATTCAGTCATTAAGGATCGTTATTATTCAGCCTAAGAGCAAAGAAGCATCTTCTAGCTCCAACCTGCAATTTGTTTTCCTATGAGCACCGAATCACAGAGGGGGTTAATCCAAGCTTCGATCCGATGTAGGAGCTGTTCCCTCAAATTCCCACAACCTCTACTCTTGCTTGGATTTCAGCATTCAGTAAAATCCGCCAGGTTTGTATTGCAATATGTTGTAGGAGGCATCACAGTTTTATTTAGCAGTTTTATTTGAGCACCGATGCAAACTATTGTCTTACACACCACACAGTATATATTCATACCACTAAGTATTTAAAGGCACAGATTCTGTTCAGAGTCAATGATCCGGTAGACATTATTACATGTTGGTAGTATGTAAAGCCTTATCCTGATTAGATGATCAGTCCTGATGTTGTGTCCTGCTTACCATGTGGTATTTTTCTCTTTGGTTTGCCCTTTTTAGGACAGAGTATGCCATCTGCACCTTTTCACAGAATTCTGCGACCCCTTCTGCTTGGTACTTTTATACTGGGATGCTTTGTGACTCTGTTTTTGATGTATTTTAAACCATCTACAAGCTGGTTATCAGGTCCTGTAGAGTCAACAGTATCCACAGACCGGGTCAAGAACCTCTTCTCCACCAAGAGCGATAAAAACGTGACCACTGTGCTGATCTGGCTCTGGCCCTTCGGACAAACGTACGACCTGAGCGTCTGCAGCTCTCTCTTTAACATTGATGGCTGCTTCATCACAGCAGACAGGAACTTCTACAATAAGTCTGATGGAGTCGTCATCCATCACCGGGACATCAGCACTGACCTGTCCAATCTGCCGCCGCTGCAGCGACCGTCATTCCAGAAGTGGATATGGATGAACTTCGAGTCGCCATCACATTCGTCCCAGCTGCCTGGGATAGAGAACCTGTTCAACCTGACTCTCAATTACCGTCAGGATGCTGACATTGAAGTGCCTTATGGGTCCATCGTAGCAGCGGAAGGGGAAGAGGATTTTGTACCACCCAGCAAAAACAAGCTGATTTGCTGGATTGTAAGCAACTGGAACCAGGATCACGTGCGGGTGAAATATTATAATGAACTCTACAAACACATTGAGGTTCATGCATATGGACAGGCCTTTGGAGAGTACATCTCTGACCAAGACTACTTCCCCACCATCGCCAGCTGCAAGTTCTATCTGGCGTTTGAGAACTCCATTCACAAAGATTACATTACAGAGAAACTGTACAACCCACTCTCAGTGGGGACAGTGCCAGTGGTTCTCGGCCCACCCAGGCAAAATTATGAGAACTTTATCCAGGGAGACTCCTTCATTCATGTTGACGACTTCAGCTCGCCCAAGGAATTGGCTGATTACCTGCTGCTCCTGGACAAAAATGAGGAAATGTACCTCAGGTACTTTGAGTGGCGGCGACACTTTAAAGTAAAGAAGGCCTATTTTTGGGCAGAGCACACATGCCTGGCTTGTGATTACTTGCGAAGGCACAAGGAATACAAGGCATTCAATAGCCTTGATAAGTGGTACTGGGGCGGTTAGAGATTTGAAGGGCTGTGTGTGAGGGGCTAAGCAGCCAAGTACACAGGTAAAAAAATCTCTTCAAAAAGGGTTTTCTTTATTTTGACCCTCAAAAAGTTCAAAAAAGACTAAATTCAAAAACATAAGTAGCAAGCCCATAAAAGAGGTCAACTAAATGTAACTCTACAAAAAGTAATTTTCAGAAGCTTAAACAAACAAAGTGGACATAACTTAACTCACAAACCACCCTAATTACAAAGACACAAGAGAGTAGCTTTTATAGTGGTTTGGCCAAACCGTTTACACACAATAGGGGGAAAACAAAAACACACTCTAATATTAACTAAGCACAGAATAACCTAAGTAAACCTAAAACATCCCTGTTCCTGATGAGCACATGGTTGGTCCTTCTGAGCAGGCCTATTGGTCTCAGAGTCCTCAGCCATGGCTTTTGCCCCCCACACTCCATACCAGTTGGTGGCGGTAATGCACCTTTCAGTTGTTTGCCAACCGCCAATAAAAATGTAGAAGAAGAAGAAGATCCCCCCTTTTTTCCCAGACAGGAAACAGCCACCGGCCAAACCCAGGTAACTCAAAAAAACCAAAACATAATTAATATAACAGAAAACATTTTTAGAAAAACCACACAATGCTATTATGTGCGCGCCTCATAATATCAGTGTTAGGTTTAACCAAATGATTAATAAATTATATTAATGAAGAAAACTGCAAAACAAACTAATAAAGTGAACAAATGGACTGATTTACCCATGTGTGGCTGATGCCATCACACTGTGTGATTTTTGTTATGTTGTTGAAGGCAGTACTGTAAGATTTTTGTCCTTCAGTTCACACAAAGGTTCGTTGCTGTTCTGTCGTGAGCAGCTGAATGGTGTCTTTCTATTGGTTCAGAGGCCCAGTGACACATCTAGCTTGTTCTTTTTTTGTCCTTTGAATTTTAGTTAAGCCTTACTTTGCCTTTTGAGTTATTAATTTATAATTTTCTATTTATTTTTTATGATTTACAAGTGCACAGTTTTTTTTTATTATTTCTGACCATGTTTTACTTAACATAACCTCATCTGCTGCTATTTTTTAAAAATGATTTTGTCCTATTTTTAGTGTGATTGCATGATTGTATAAACGTTCTGATAACATTCATGATGCAAGTTTTGTTTTTGTTTTTTATTATCCCCTGCTTATGAAGTGGCACAAGCTGACATTGGGGAAAGTGTTAGCTGGAGAAGAGGGGCTGACATAAAAGTGAAAATATTTATGTAATATTTATTCAAATGAGGCATTATATGATAAAAAAACAATCTCATCTGTGCTAGTGATGAATTCACCTATGCATTGTTTACTAAACTCCAATGTGAAAATGGTTCAATAGGGTCATGTACATATTGTGTATTTTTGGAATTATGTAGCTGTAATTTTTTTCCCATATTTTTATAAGTTTGCATTTGCACTGCTAATCAAACTGTTATTTTCACATACTTACACTAAGGCAGATGGTCAATGTATTTGTAGATTGGATTTGGTGATCTTTACCTTGGTATCCGACAGAAGATGTCACTGTTAAGTGAGAGGGAGGTTGCTAATTAATATTGCTGTGAATTGTTCATTGTCTTTTGTAATTTTGTCACGGTGTTTTGGATTCCATGTGGATGATGATGATAGAACAGCACAGAGCCATTGTACTGCAATATGAAACTCCCACACACACCTCCTCACATTGCATCTTAATTTGGAAAGTCTGTCATTTTTGACTGACTGCATTAAGCAGAAAGAGCACAAAATCAGCACGTAGTATAAGCATTTGCTTAAGCTCTTCACTTAGGTGCGGTACTCTCATCACACATTATAACTTAAAATGTGAAAGATGTGATCTTCATGGCTGCTGCAAGGTTACCCGTATTTTTGTATGAATCATCATACCTCAGTGTTGTCTGGGAGCGAGTGTTTCCATGCGATTCTGATTCTTTTAGCACTGCACCACACCCTTGAGACCACACTACAAAAAGACAGCTCGGTATCTGCATATATCGCAGATATTGCATCACATTCAGATGTTGTCGGAACGGCTAATTCACTAAACAACAATGCATTGCAACAGCACTCAGCAGCTATTAACAGAGATTTATGTTTTTTACAGAAAGTACTGTACAAATTCTTGTCAACATTTTATGCAAGATGAGCTTCTGTGTCAAAGTATAAAAACAGTGAGGTTAACATTTCTTCAATTTCAAAGGGACCATTGATGTAAAATAGGATGAAACCAATTATTTTTCTTATGGAGTATGGTTCCAAATGCCATAGTGGACTCTGTATATAAACACTGTAGTGAACTGAAGTAGGAATTGGATCAAACCAGCCCAAAACACAGATCATTCCTTTATGTCTAGCAGACAGCGGGAACTCCAGCAGCATTGTATATATTTTTCATGGTAAATCTCTTTATATCATGCAGTTGTTGTCTGGAAGTGACTGTGACTGCGCTGTACATTTGTAAGTAATGCCCGGTGCTTTGAGTGGCTGTGAATTAAGTTAAAGGGAGAGACACTTGAAAAAGAATTAAGAGCATCTGAAATGATGCTTTTAACGGTTTTGAGGTGGACATTTTCATCAAGGGAGGCACTTTTACATTTGAGGAGTGATCTTTTTTTTCTTTGTTTGTATTTGGTGGCAATCCTGTTGGCATGACCTAATTGAAAAAGTTGTGCCAAAATGCAGCAGAAATACAGCACTTTTATTCATTTCAAGTAGTGTGACTCACTGTGCCAGTTGTCGTCTTAGATGAAGCTATTGTGAGTTTATAAACTGTCCTCCAAGACCTTGGCACGTCCCACAGGATAACTATGAAGCTGCCAGTCATGGTTTCATATTGTACAGTCCAATCTCATGTATGAAAACAAAGCTTTCTTGTCCAATGTGGTTGGTGACTTTAAGAAAAAAAAATGTTTTTTTCATTTTATCTTTTTGGGCAGCATCAGTCTTCTTTATCTTCTTTCTTTTTTTCTTTTTTTTTTTTGCACAAAAACAAAGAAAATGAGCTGTGGCTTCTCTGTTGTCCAGTTTGAATCTGTGAGAGGTTCACTGATGCACCCAGAAGTGATTCTCTGGATGCTATATGACCGGGTATCCCCAAAAAAATTGATTTTGATGCCAGTTCACTGAAATAATCTGTTAGTCAATCAATACTTTTTTTGCCAAATCATTGTATTTTGCCAAATGTTGTGTTTTACTGTATATGTCTGATAGTGTCAAAATGAAAATAAAGATATGGACAAATGAGCAAACATTTGTAAAGTGTACTGTAGTATTCCTTTATTTTTGTTTTTTAAAGAGATGCCTGATGTGTATTACATGACATAGGCTGGATTATGCTGAAACTGTCTGGAAAAAAACATGTATGATGCTTGCTTTTAAACATTTTAAACAAGTTTATATATAAGTGAATTTATAAACTTGGCTAGCCAACATAGCTTAGCATAATGGCTGAAAACAGGACAACTCTGAGCTGAGCTGTACAAAAAGCAGAACAGCCATTTTAACATGGGGTTAAACAAATGGCTGTTTAATAACCATACATTGGTTTCCCCTGTAACTATGCTATGCTAAGCTAAGCTAAGCTGAGCTAAGCTAAGCTAAGCTAATGTAAGCTAAACAGCTGCTGACTGTAGGTTCATTTTTTTGGACAGAAATCACATTGGTATAAGTTGCATAATTCTTTAATTGCAGGATAGCAAAAAATGTATTTCCTATTACAGTAAAGGGGCAATAAAGGGGTTCCTTTAGTCAATCGAAAATATTCCTCTTTAGATCAACTTCAACGCAGTGTCAAAGGCAACCATTTTAATGAGTGGCTCTACTATAGCATCACATTTTGAAATGACCTTCAGTAGCTGGAAAGTAATTCTTACCAGAGATGGAAGACTACTCATGCATCGCTCTTTCTGTGTCCAAAATACATCACAATGCATTCAATATTTTAATTCTAAAATGTTAATGAGCTACATGTGGTCACAGTTTGGTGGTTTAGAGATAAAAAGGCAGATCAAAATAAAATGCAAAAAAAGTGCTCCCTCTTATGATAATCACAGTGGAGACACACATTATAACTTAACAGGCTTGATCTGATTACTGCAATACAGCTCAACCTCCCACATATACATATATTATTTGGTAGTCTACTAAAAGTTCCAGTTTTAGCCAAATAATGAAACAGTCAAATTATAACAAAGGGTCACATTAAACATTGTAGATTGACACAGTAGACTTATTAAAACGTTTTTATCTCACCTCTACTAGTACTGTCAGTTATCCTTTCTGCACCCTTGATATTTCTAGGAGCGTATGTCCACACTGGAAGCAATTTACTGCAATGTGGCAACCAGAAACCACAGAAAGTCAAGGATATTCAGTGACTATGAGTGAAATGATCACTGTGTGGAATTTTTTGACTACCAGTAAGAACACAGGATATCTCTGATTGACATACAAATACAGTTACTTAAAATGGTCAGCTGATCTTGACAACACCATGGTGGATCTTTGGCAAATCCTCGGCTGGTTCTTGACCAATGAGATCCCCTGCCTGTGATATGTATAAAGCCACCACAAGTGTTAATGCCCCTAAACAGCACTGAAGAAAACCAGTGCTAATGTCTTATGTATACACCAGTAGAGGCAGTGACAATGGAAGCTCATTCATTTACATCTTTCTACACTGCTTATTAATCCATTCTATGTTAAAGGGTTCTATAATTCAAAACACTGATATAGGTTAATTGGCAGCATACAATTTAGAGGTTGTACACACTGAACAAGCGACATACAGCAGAAGACACAAAGTGATGTCTAAAGAGTTTGGAAAGAAAAGCATCTGGACTTCTTTAAGTTGCTTGAAGACGTTTCACCTCTCATCCAAAAAGCTTCTTCAGTTCTAAGATCAAATGGTGGACAGTCCCAGATTTAAGTCCTAGGGGAGTGTCCCCCAAGTCGGTCAAGAACCCCCTGTTGATCCTCCACCTAATCAGACGAGCCCAGGTGTGAAAACAGGTGTAGGTCACAATCAGCCAAGGGCTGTATCCCAATTCAGGGTCTGCAGCCTTAAAGTACACAGCCTCAACGATCCTCAAGGGCCGCGTACTTAAAGACCGCTAAGGCCGGAAGTGCGAGGCTTGTGAAATGGGACGGTCTAGCCTCCGTTGCGCTGCCCAGGTTGCCTAGCAACCATGATACTAACAGCTGGAAACGTTTCATAAAGCTTTGTTTGACAGAAATGAAGGAGAAAATCTTTTGTTCATTTGTTTGTTTGTTTCTACATGAGCTTTGATCATTCTCTGTAAGATTAAGGTCAGCTACTGAACGGCGTATAGTTTAAAGTAAAGGCTTTAAAACCAAGTTAGTACAAACGTCACTAATGTCACATAACTTTGCCGACATGTGGCCAACAATAATGTTTTAGTGTTCTTCGTTATTAAACATTTGCACATAAATAAGTGACATAATATTCAGTACTGACTTATAGTTTACTCTTCGGGCGCCCCTCATCCGCCGTTTTTTTCGGCAAAATTATCCACACCCACCGCCGTGCTATGCATTCTGGGATATGTTGGGCCACGAAGTCTACACCACCACGTCCTTAAAATTCAGGGAAATGAAGGACGCATTTGAGGGCCGCATTTCGAGCAGCCTTCGAATTGGGACAGCCTTCGTCGCGTCGCTGTGACGTAATCGGCCTTAAAATGCGGCCTTTAAGGCTACAGACCCTGAATTGGGATACAGCCAAGGTTTTGGGTGAACCCGCTGTGAAACCTAGCCCCACCCTATCATGTGATTTCCTGAGTTCAAATGGCCCAGGATGTGAGTGGGCGTTAAGGGGCCTGAGAAGGATCTCAAAACTGGTCTTAATGCCCACTATTTAACTTCACTGTCACATGTTTCTATACAAAAAGTGTAGTCAAAATTTAAACTTGAATTGTCAGTGACAGGTGTATTTTAGATGTGACACAAGGGCAAGTGAGAAAAAGAGCACTCAAACTGCGCACCAATAATGTATGTGTTTGTATTCTGTTCTAAATAAATATAAAAGAAAAATGTGGGGGGTCTGTTCTAAAATTTTAATGACATTTCAATTCATACAGTGTCAAAACACAACCGCAAGGTGCCTCAAGGGTCTTTTTATTGTGACGTAAAGATCCTCCAATATTACAGAGAAAACTCACACTGTTTCTGTTCTGTGATGAATTCTGAAACATGACTGAACCTCTTCAAATAAACCGTTCCTCTGAAAATGATCAGTTAGCTGTTTTATAACTTTTCTTTCAGGAATTTTAGAGAAAAGGGAAGTTTAAAGAGCAGTCCATGCAGGTGGGTTAAGTGATGGCTTTTTAAGTAATGGTTTAATTACTGGCACCTTAATGTATGTAGCCTATTATTAGAGATAGGTGACATTTGGGATTAAAGCATTTGTAGTTATTGAAGTTAACTCAGAAGAATTAATCAGAGTGCAAGAGTCCAAAAATATTAATAGTGTTTAAAGCAGCTGTATGTAATGATGAGTCTGTGAGATGGTTACTAGTAATTTTTCTCTAATGGTTGAATTTTTATTTGTGAATAAATTCATAGAGCTCTGAATTTTTGTCAGTGCTGAAAAGAAAACTAGAGCTTTTTTAAAAAAGAAAAAAGAAATGAGCAAAAAGCTCTTTTCCAGGCTGGAGGTCTTCTAAACTACTGAGATGCCAATTTGACTCCAGCTTATCTACTTTAAGGTGGACCTTTGAGAGTTAAACCAGGGAGTACAGTGACTTTCGAGAGTTTAGGTAGCTGCTCTGCACTGTGTTGGCACATGGCATTGAAGAAGATAAAAGTGGAGGAATTATATCCTTCAACTTAGTCACAGCACTTTCAGAATGACATCTACTGTAATGAAATTTATTTCTCACCTTAGTGCAGACGTTCCCAAAGTGTGGGGCCCGCCCCCTAGGGGGGGCGCAGAGCCATTGCAGGGGGGGCGCGGCATGAAAAGGGAAAAAAAAAAAAAACCAACGCTTGGACACTGCTAGCACGGGCGCCCACACAAAGGCAAAGCAGGAGATGAAGCATAGCTGAATATGTTTCCAAACCAACTTCATTCTAAGCCAAAGACTAGAAAATATGGTGAAGCATATCTTCCCTTTGGTTTCACCTGCACAAATGCTGAGGTAGGTCTCCTTGCAGGATTGGTTTTCCCTTCGTTGGGAGCAGCGCTGGGCTGTTTAAATCATGGACAAACAGTATCCCACATTCTTGATTTGTAGTTCACAAACACTTGTTGTAATGACTAACTACTCCTGACATTTTGGAGATGTTAGCTCTTTATACAGTAAAGTTACAGTGGGATACAAATAACATCAGGCTGATCCTGCCACAATTTGTTCCCCCGGTTCAAATCACGGACAAACAGCGTCCAACAGTTGTTTATGTTTTTGAACCCATTTTGCAGAGGGATTTTTTGAAAAATGTATTGATAGCAATGTTGAATATTATTACACAGAAAAAAACAACTACATGTAAAATAATTACACCGTGATGCCTCTGCCTATGTAAATGGAGGGACAGTAACTGCATGTATATGTAAGCGTGTAAAACCTGCAGATAGTCAGATTAACAGTATTTCGTCTCTATCTGCCATTCTGCAATTCATCTCATGTAAACAATAACGTGCACACAGCGTGACGTGAAAAAAGGCACATACCTTTGACATTGCATGATGAACTCTGTATTCCTCATCCAGTAAACGCAAAAAAGGAGTTTTAAAAAATCTCCATTCTCGGTGATTCGAAACGCCGTTTACGTGTGGACGAAACAGCTGCGTTTTCAAAAATACCCGTGTAGGTGTGGACATAGCGTAAAAGAGTTAGTAGTTTATTTTCTTACTACCTGTAATTTATTGCAGATTACTTGTAATTATTTGCTTAATTGTTTACTAAATGTTTGAGGTGTGAAATAAACCGCAATGGAGCAAAATATGGGTGTGTGTGGTTGGAGGATGTGTTCGTGCGTGCGTGCGCGTGCGTGCGCGCGCGTGAGGGGGGGCGCGAACATTTTTCTTGTAAAACAAGGGGGGCCCAGCAAAAAAAGTTTGGGAACCACTGCCTTAGTGCAATCTATTATTGTAAAATTTAAATGTTAATAAAAAATGATGAGATAAAGAGAAGCCAATTCATCTAATAACCAATTAAATGCAGAGTTGAGGCTGTCATTTTCAGCATCTAAATGGATATTAAAATCACACACTATAATTATTTTATCAGAACTAAGCACTAAATCAAATAAAACCTCTAAAGTCTAAAAATAAATCCGGGGTGAGGTGAGGCATTATAGTAGAGAGAACCAGAGCTTTGCACTTGCAACTAAAGGCAATCCTCTCATGCCAATTACACACTGGCTTTCCAAATATATTAAAAGTCCTAGCAGCATCAGTCACAGTCAACATGCTTGCTTTAGACATTCGATGCAGTTGTCTGCCACTAATATTAGTATATCACCTCAGTGTGATACATTTTAATACTTATATGTAATACTAATATGCTTTAAAAGGTATACCCCAAACACAACAACAGATATTTGCTGCACAAAAAGTACCCAATCTTTCAGTCACTAAATTAATACCGCAGTAGTTATGCATATATAAATGTGGCTTTATATGTATGTACTGTATGTATTATATAAATATCTTTATAGGTACAAAAACAGCACATTCTGACAGTTTAGACAGTTAACACATTGCATTTTAAAATGCAACAACTGGCTGAGGCCCTTCCCTGCTTTCCTAAGATTGGCGATAAATAAATGAATAAATAAACACATTACTCATACAATTCATAAAAAGTATTTATAAAAGTTGTCTTGACACTAATTCTGACAGTTCAGAAATCATAAAAAGACAAAAAGAAAAAGTGTGATTGCAATTATTTTGAGTTTGAATCAACCATCAGCTATATTATTGAGGAATTACCTTTGAATGAAATGAATGAATGAAAAGTAGTGATGTGCGATACCACTGATTTCCTTTCCGATCCAATACCAAGTAATATTCAGGGTGGTATCGACGATACTGATCCGATACCGATACTTTGTACAAAAACGTATTTTATTTATTGTTTCTCAAATTATAGCGTCATAATGATTACAGGACATCAGATTACGTGTTCTTATCACTTAATAATGCAGAGTTCATCATACAGAAATAAAAAACCTGAAGTTGTGCGCTATTTGAACACCTTGCCTGCTTGCAGCACTAAAGGACTCCGTGAGAAACGTCTGTCTCGCCCTAGCAGCACCTGTCCCTCTCCTCCTCTTCAGTTCGCCTCAACATACGCTCGTCATTATCTGTGATATGATTTACTCTGAGGTGTTTGACAAGGTCAGTGGTGTTGCGGCAACACCTCACTTTTTTGCCACATGTATCGCAAACCACGTCTCAGCTGTTTGTGGAGGTAAAATACGTCCGCACATGACTTCAATTACGCTCAGCCATTGTTATGAGTGCACACGCCAGGGACTGCCACACATTTATACAGCCGTATTTCGCACATGACTATGAAAAGTGGAAGAGGAAGTAGTTCCTTCGAATGTAGACAATCCGAATGTTATAGTTCCTTTCCACTGTGTTCCTGTTAATGATAAACTACAGATTTACCCTAAATTACTAAAATATCATGAAAATACTATCAAAACTTTTGGAAGCTAGAGAAATCAAACCTTGTGTGAAGAAAGTGCGCTCACTTAGAGACACTCTACAACTGAGTGAAACGGGCATGTTTATTGTGAAAAGTAGATACATCCCAAGAGAAAAAAATGGAGGATTCCAAGAAACTGAGAAACCAGCCTGATAGCGTACCTGTCAAACAGGGTTGATAGCATACCTGTAGCCAAGTAAGGTGAGATTACGCAGTGTGGGAAGAGTCATCAAAGTGCTTTGTGTCCACCAGGTTTGTATTGCGTAAAAGGCTTCACAGTTTTATTTATGATATTCATACCACTAAGTGTTTAAAGCCATCAATTCTGTTCAGAGTCAGAGGTCCAGCAGACATTATTACATGTTGGTAATATGTAAAACCTTAATATGATATGATGGTTAATCTTGATGTTGTGTCCTGCTGTCCATGAGATTATGTTCTTTCTCTTTGGTTTGCTCTTTTTAGGACATAATATGGCATCTACAACTTTTTACAGAATCCTGCAATTCCTTCTGCTTGGTACTTTTATACTGGGATGCTTTGTGACTCTGTTTTTGATGTATGGTAAACCCTTTATAAGCTGGTTATCAGGTCCTGTAAAGTCAACCGTATCCACAGACCGGGTCAAGAACCTCTTCTCCACCAAGAGCGATAAAAACGTGACCACTGTGCTGATCTGGCTCTGGCCCTTCGGAAAAACGTACGACCCAAGCCTCTGCAGCTCTCTCTTTAACATTGATGGCTGCTTCATCACAGCAGACAGGAAGCACTACATAAAGTCTGATGGGGTCGTCATCCATCACCGCGACATTAGCCCTGACCTGTCCAATCTGCCGCCGTTCAAGCAACCGTCGTTCCAGAAGTGGATATGGATGAACTTCGAGTCGCCATCACATTTGTCCCAGCTGCCTGGGATAGAGAACCTGTTCAATCTGACTCTCAATTACCGTCAGGATGCTGACATTGAAGTGCCTTATGGGTCCATCGTAGCAGCAGAAGGGGAAGAGGATTTTGTACCACCCAGCAAAAACAAGCTGATCTGCTGGATTGTAAGCAACTGGAACCAGTAACACATGCGGGTGAAATATTATAATGAACTCTACAAACACATGGAGATTCATGCATATGGACAGGCCTTCGGGAAATACACCTCTGACCAAGACTACTTCCCCACCATCGCCAGCTGCAAGTTCTATCTGGGAACTCCATCCACAAAGATGATATTACTGAGAAACTGTACAACCCACTCTCAGTGGGGACAGTGCCAGTGGTTCTCGGCCCATCCAGGAAGAACTACGAGAACTTTATCTCACGAGACTCCTTCATTCATGTTGACGACTTCAGCTCGCCCAAGGAATTGGCTGATTACCTGCTGCTCCTGGACAAAAATGAGGAAATGTACCTCAGGTACTTTGAGTGGCGGCAACACTTTAAAGTAAAGAAGGCCTATTTTTGGGCAGAGCACACATGCCTGGCTTGTGATTACTTGCGAAGGCACAAAGAATACAAGGCATTCAATAACCTTGATAAGTAGTACTGGGGCGGTTAGAGATTTGAAGGTCTATGTGGACCTTGTTATATTGTTGAAGGCAGAGCTAGTGTGTAATAGTGATGAATTCACCTATGCAGTGTTTACAAAAGTCCAATCTGAAAGGGGTTTAACAGGGTCATGTACTTATTGAGTCTTTTTGAAATTATGTAGTTTTCTTTTGCAATGCTAATCAAACTGTTACTTATCTTTACATACTTACACTAATGCCGCAATCCAGATTTCTCGGAACTCAGATGTCGAAATCAGGAGTGACTTCACTCCCAAGTTAGTGTGTATGAAAAACAGCATTTGTTTTTGTCCATAGCAAGGTAGAGTCATTCAGGTATCACAGGCAATATAACATAATAATTGCTTTTTGTGCTTAAAAAATACATTCATGGCTTATTTAGTAAGTCACAAATATACAATAGTGGCAGTACAGATTAAAAGTTTAAAATTTTACTACTGTGTACATTTAATGCAGCCATCATGGACCCTTAGTTTCGGTCTACATGGGCTGCTCCAACTATCTGAGAGGGAAATTCTACTTGAGGAGGTGCTCCAGATTCAAATTCCGACTGGGAACTCTAAAATTCGGATTTCCAACGTCTCCAGGCACGCACCATCAGACAGATGGTCATTATGCATTTGTAGATTTGAATTGGAGATCTTTACCCTGGTGGTATCCGACAGAAGGTGTCACTGTTATGTGAGAGGGAGGTTGCTAATTAATATTGCTGTGAATTGTTTATTGTCTCTTGTATTTTTGTCACAGTGTTTTGGATACCATGTGGATGATGATGATAGCACAGCACAGAGCCATTGTACTGCAATATGAAACTCCCACACAAATTTGTCATTTCTGACTGACTGCATTAAGCAGAAAGAGCACTTAATGAGCACATAGTATATCGACTTGATTAGGCTACTTATTTGAGTGATGCACTCTCATTGCACTTTATGACTTCAGATATATAGACTGATATTGTTTCAGGGTTTCGGGCAGACTTTGACATATGGGTAAAGTAAGTATTAACTAAGATCTAATGAAATTGGCTCCCATGTGAAGAAAACAGTGAAAGATGTGATCTGTTTTCATGCTTGCTGCAAGGTTATCTATGTTGTTGTATAATCATCATACCACAGTGTTGTTTGGGAGTAAGTGTCTTCATATGGAAAATGTGATTCTCGATTTTTTTTTAATTTATTTTTTAAATATAGCGTTACACCTCATTCTTGATGTGTCCACTGATGCAAAATAGAATAAAACCAGTTATTTTCTTATGGAGTATGGTTCCAAATGTCATAGTGGACCCTGAAATTAAACAATGTAGTGAACTGAAACAGGAATTGGTTTTTTTTTTTATCTGTTTTTTGGGTGTCTTCTGTCTCCTTCATGTTCTCTCTCTTTGCTTTTCTTTCTTTTCTTTTTTTTTGCACAAAAACAAAGAAAAGGAGCTTTTCTTTGTTTTTGCTTTAGCTTGTCTATTCTCCTGTTTAAATTTGTTCATGGATCGCTGCTGCACCAGAGAGTAATTCTCTAGATGCTATATGACCTGGTTTCCCTAAAAAAAAACGCTGTAGTGTTAAGGGTTAGGTGGGATGTTGTTTCTCCAGAAGGTACCATTTGAGGCCAGTTCACTGAAATAATCCGTTAGTAGTCAGTTCATGTTTTTTTTCGCCATCGTTGTATCTTGGCAGCTGCTGTATTTTACTGTATATGTCTGATAGTGTCAAAAAGAAAATAAAGATTTGGACAAACGAATGATTTTTTCTTCTTTTGTCCAGAGATGCCCGATCATAATGTATTACATGACAAAGGATGGCTGGATTATGCTAAAACTATCTGGAAAAAACATGATGCTTGCTTTTACACATTTGGAAATCCACTTCTATATGAGCAAGGTACCTACACACTGCTCCCTGGGCGCTGGATTGGTGGCTGCCCACTGCTTCACTGAGTGAATGGGTTAAATGCAGAGGAATAATTTCCCTAAGGGATTAATAAAGTATACATTATTATTATTAATATTATTATAAACCCAGCTAGCCAGCATAACTTAGCATAAAAATTGAAAACAAACAAACTCTCGTAGTGAAGCTGAGCTCTATAAAAGCAGCACAGCCATTTTAAATGGGGTTAAACAAATACATGTTTAATCCCCATACAGCTGTTTCCCCTGTAACTATGCTAAGCTAAGCTAAGCTAGGCTAAACAGCTGCTGCCGTAGTGTCATAGCGTTTATGCAGACATGACATTTGTATCAGTTGCATCTTGGCAGGAAAGCAAATAAGCTTATTTCCTAACTATTCCTTTAAATTTGTCTTATAAATATTGTGTCAACATTCTCATTTGGCTTGAAATATTTTGCAGGATGCTACCTAATGTGCATTCTTGCATCTATATCAAATGTCATTTCCACACTCAATGCCCACACTACATTGCCATGTAATACAGGCGGCGGTATAAATAGCCATCCAAAAGCCTTGATAGCTGATTGATGAGAGGGGCGAGAGAGTGTTGTGGTGGTTACAAATCAATCTTCCGGCTGTTGTTAGTTACCCCATATCCTCACTGGTACTTTGGTATTTCCAGTCATCCAATACACCACGCAGAGATGACACAGTTTTGTCAAGTACCTCCACTCAACGCCACAGGTCAACATGTAGGATAAGTTTGTGTGTGTTGCTGAGATCAGTGGCAGAAATAATCCATCCATGTCAATTGGGGATTAATGTGAAAGTTCAGACGGTGGTGGGGAGATTGTCCGTGCCACAGACAAGGGTCACTGTTCTTAACTGTAGATTTCACATTTGCTCTGTTGCACAGAATACAGAACATTTCACAATGGTCATATCAGAGATGACTTGTACCGATGAACCTGGAGGTTATTATCACTCACTTTGCACTTTGCATTTCCTTTCATCTTTCTTCTAGCCTCTATCCTAGTTTTTTTTTTTTTTTAAACAACCCCAATTCCAAAAAAGGGAGCTGCGTAAACTGTAAATAAAAACAGAATATAGTGATTAGGAAATCTCACAAATCCACATTTTTCACTGTATAAAACACAGAAAACTGAAGATGTTTAATCTGAGAATTTCTCCATAAGATTCTCCCAGAATATTTTGATGATATTATGCAGTCTAGACGATAACTGTTTTGTATTTGTAGATGCAGTTTTTTGTAGACTGGTGAACCTCTGCCCACTTTTGAGAAACTATGCCTTTCTAAGATACCCAATACCAACACCCAATACCAATATTGATGTGTTGCCAATTAACCTAATTAGTTCCAAAATTTCCCACCAGCTTTTTTTTTAAACATTTAAATTCCTACCACACTAATGAGTGTGCAGGGTTTTTTTTATAATTGTCTAAGAATCTGAAGCATGTTTACATTGCACTTGTTTATTTATGCTTCACTGCTTGTCTTTCAGTAAGCATGAAGCTACCATTACAGGATGGTGTTGCCGAAAACAGAAGAAAGAAGAGAAGCTTTCTAGAAGGCATGTTAGAATTTAAATACTTCCAAATGCCTGCAAAAATTCTAACATTCAGCACTACACTGTCATTCGAAGTGAAACGCTAACTTTACCTACAGCTGATCCAAATACTACAAAATAAGGCAAGTCATCAGAGAACATTTCAATGGGTTGTAGCAAAGTCCTTCTTCTACAAAGTCTCCGGCTCTACATGCCTAAGAGGTGACAATTCTGTCTCCTCTTTAGTAATGCGATCAGAGTTCTGGCTCTGTAACACATCTTGTCACTTGCTCATACCATGACTCACTTTGGTGAGAACTAGAGTGGGGATTGAGGAGCAGAGTTGGTGAAGGCATTACCCCGGCATTCACGGGGCCTCCCTGAAGGGGTGTAATGTTTTGTGATATTGTAGACTTAGTAGATTGTATCTTCCTCCCCCCGGCAACCCCCCAGTGTGGCTATCCTGTTCAGTTAGAAATATTGTGTTGAAAGCAGACTCTCCACATGGCAGAAAAGCACAGAGGCCTGCTCAAAGGGCAGCTTTCTGTGAGTCCACTTATTAACTACTGGGGCAGCTCCTCATCTCAATCTAATGGATCCCACTTATGCTGTCATCACCATGCCAACCAGCTGTCAGCTTTGGTGCAGTGAGGCTTTTGTGCTTCAGAGAGATGCAACTGTGTCGTGTTGATCTGTCTCAGTCTACAACAAGTCACCACCTCAAAGGAGCCACCAAAGTAAATGCTTCTCTTCTTCTCTGCGATCATTTGATTATTGTAAAGCCTGAATACATTAAGATAAGAGGACACCTGAGTCCAGGTCAAATAAAGGCCTATTTATTGGGGCTTGACAGGCCACATAAGAAATCTGTTGGCAGTTGCCCACTAGCTGACTTCAGAGGATTATGCGGGCAAAAAGGAATATGCAAGATCAGCAAGCTTTTTGCTTGGCAGAGTTGGTGCTGTCTGCTCTAGAAGTTAATAATCCGAGAGACAACAACCAGCACCTGCTTCCCATCAGATACAAATCAAAGCCACGATAATAAAATCACAACCATGCCTGCACAGATTATCAGATAGAGCTTCAATAAACAATAATCTCCGCTTTAATATCCAATGAATAACACTGGCGGTTGACATGCAATTTATTTCTCATGGTTTTCGTATTATGGCAACACACTCAGGGAGAGGAGTAAGAGTTTTTGTTTGCTGGAGAATATAGGTCACCTCCTCCCTGCCTGCGTGTCACATGACGACAGACATACAGAGAAGCAATGCAACAAAGATTAGAAGCTTTCGCAAGGCAGTGGCCGCACTGGTCCTACGGTTGGGTTGCTTGGTTTGTTTACATTTTGTGTGGCTTTTTGATTTGCAGCCACTGCTATGAAGAGCAGCGGGAGATAAGGATTCAATACAGTGATAACTTAATCCAGAGCACCAGACAACTTGGTGTAATCCAGTGGATCTGCTTAGAATTAAGAAGAACCTGAAGGATGCTATGACTTGAAATCAGAAAAAAAAAAAAAAAAAATTATATATATTACAAAAAACCTGCCTGAATTACTGACATGAAATTGTTATTTTGTGCTTAAAGCCTAACATAACACATATAGCGTAGGTAAAAAAAAAAATAGCATGGTGTTACATTATCCCTCAGAGGTTTGTAGATACCGCCTACATACACTGCAAAACCATGTACCAGCATCATCTGCTGATCCCAAAATGGATTTAGTACCAGAGTGTAATTCTAGATGAATTTCTTCACAAGGAGTGCTACTGGAGTTAATGTAGAGAGAAGATCTAGACAAAACTGCATTCCTGTCAGCCTCATCACTGTCACTGACCTTCCCCTGTGTGTGTGTGTGTGTGTGTGTGTGTGTGTGTGTGTGTGTGTGTGTGTGTGTGTGTGTGTGTGTGTGTGTGTGTGTGTGTGTGTGTGTGTGTGTGAGGGATTAAACCAGTGGGTCGGGCTGGTGGTCTTCCCAGGCTATTTTTATGAAGATGTCTGCTCCCCTGATCCTTTGGAAAACTGATCGGAGCATATGTTCCATGATTCAAATGCAATTAGTCAACCGTCAGTCAAAGACGGAGGTGAATTTAAATGTTTAAACGGGTAGGAAAGAACGAGAGGAGTAACAAGAGTATCGCTATTAGCAGGATGGTCGCCATTTAAACTGTCATTACTGCTCCTCCTCTCTTATTTTGCTGGGGATGGATTGAAGGCCCACAAGCACGCAGCTTCACCCTTCTGAAGTGCTGCCAAGATGCTCTCAATAGCCACTGAGAGGTCCTGGCAATATAGTTCAGTACCTGGCAGTCACAAAGCTGCTGGCACCTACTTCTCATAAGCCATCTGCAACTGCTTGTGTGTGTAGGAGGCACTGACAAAGGCCACAAGTGTGTCCAGACATGTTACAGCATCCAAATGACTAACTATCTCTGCTGTGGTACCACTGTCCAAGCTGATAATAGTGTGTCGAAAAGATTTAGCATTTTCAAGCTCAAATGTACTGTCTGTATACATGTGAAACTGATTTGGAAGCCTTACATCATTTATATGGTGGTCAGTCATGTTTCCCAACAGTAATCTTCTTGTGCTAAAGTTGCAAATCTCTCTGCTTTTTTGCATTCGGGGGATGAGACAACAAAGAATAAATCAGTCCAAAGGCTTAGAGATCAGCGCACCATCAACTCCCTTAAAAGGTGCAGAACGATGCAGTGAAGTATGTCCATTCTCCCCTGAGATCACTGCTAATAAGAGGGCCTGTATTTATAGAAGAGCCCCCCTAGTGGATACCCCATAATCCTGCCTGACCCCTTTTCATCCCTGCCCCATCCCTGTGCCTCTGCAGTCTCTGGCTTCAGTCTCATCCTCACCCTGAATCAACTGAGGTAGAGAACTCTTTAATACAACACTGTTGTTTTTTTTCCCTTTAAATTATTTTTGAAAGAAGGGGAAATTGCTTGTCCTCTTTACTTGCTTGATGAGAAAGAGGATAAATTGCCTGGACTATTATTACTTTTCCCTATCTCTCCTGTTCTTCCTTATTGTTCATTTTTTTTCTCCTTCTGCTCTCTTTGACCTGCAGCTAAGAAAAGCAAATAAGATGCCCACCAGCGAGCGTATAGACTGCCATTACTGCAAAGACTCCCTGCTGGGGAAGAAGTACATAATGAAAGAGGACACGCAGTACTGCACTAAGTGCTACGAGAACTTGTTCGCTAACAACTGCGAGGCATGCTCCTTACCAATCGGCTGTAACTGCAAGGTAAGGAAGCAACAGTGTAGACAGTGAGAATAGTGTAGTGCGAGATGAGAATGTGAGGTTAGCGGTTTGAGTCTGTAGATGAGAAATGTGGAAGGATTTCAGTTTTAGAGCTGTTAAATGAACCATGAGCCTTACAGAACATCAATAATAATCACATGCAAAATATTTGCAGGATCTCTCCTATAAGGATCGTCACTGGCACGAGCAGTGCTTCAAGTGTGGCAAGTGCAGCCGTCCTCTAGTGGAAAAGGCCTTTGCCGCCAAGGATGATTTGTTGCTCTGCACTGAGTGCCATGCACAGGATTACTCCTCCAAGTGTACCACCTGCAAGAAAACCATCATGCCAGGTACATGCAGTGATGATGGTGCTGGATAATGTCACCTGAAAGCTAGATCATAATATAGTGTTAAATATATATTCAGAGGTTATGGCTAAAATTTAAGGATAAGGCAGCAATGAATTGGTGAAACCTCTTAAAGTATCGACTTTGAAGCTACAATGAACAAAAGATATGCCTGGAAAAATGTAAATTCAACAAATAGTCATGTTTTTTATTACACACATGTATTTCTTATTGGGGAAAAAAGAGTTCAAAAGACTAGAATTTCTTCCTTTGCCTAAAATTCTTTCCAAGATTATTTCAGTTGCATCATCCCCTCCCTGCAGACAAAGCAGGCCAGCTTTGGGCCGCGGTGTGTTTCTGTCATAGAGGGACCATATGCTGACTAAGCTGCTCTCGTCCCGTGTGCCAGGTTCCCGCAAAATGGAATACAAGGGGAACAGCTGGCATGAGACCTGCTTCCTGTGTCACCGCTGCCAGCAGCCAATAGGAACCAAGTCCTTCATCCCTAAAGACACCGGTTACTTCTGTGTGGCCTGCTTCGAGAAGCAGTTTGCATACCAGTGCTCCGCTTGTAAGAAGGTAGGGTTACAGCTGAGTGGATTACGTGTATTGAGTGCTACAGTAAATCCCCCTGACTCTGGCATTTTTGTGTTAGTCACACTGCAGGGAGGAGAATAAAGGGAAGAAATGGGAATAGCACTGTATATCTCTTTTTGCTGAGCGCTCTATTTCTCTTGCTTGTGCTTCTTCTAGGCCATCACAACAGGTGGGGTGACCTACCAAGAGAAGCCCTGGCACCGCGAGTGTTTTCTGTGCATTGGATGCAGAAAGCAGCTGTCAGGCCAGCGCTTCACCACCAGAGAAAATTACCCCTACTGCCTGGAGTGCTTCAGCAACCTATACGCAAAGAAGTGTGTGGGCTGCACCAAGCCCATTACTAGTGAGTTTTCATTTAATCTAATACCAAGCAAGTGCTCTACTCCTCACATTTAAGCTTTTAAGTCTGTGTTGTCGAGGGAGCGTTAGCAACACAAGGTGATGATTTTATATTGACATGAATGCATGGCTCTCTGATGCGTGCAGGTCTGGCAGGAGCCAAGTACATCTCCTTTGAGGAACGCCAGTGGCACAGTGAGTGTTTCACCTGCATGCAGTGCTCTGTGTCACTGGTGGGACGTGGCTTCCTCACCCAGCGTGACAACATTTTGTGCACTGACTGCGGGAGGGACAAATGACCTTTACATGCCAGGATCACAGCTCTACCCAAATGACAACAACGCCTGCTGTCTGATAGAAATACTGTGGATCTACGAAAGTCTCGCACAAGAATGCCTTGCACATAAAAAGCCTTCAAGTCTCATTATTTTGGTGTGTTTGTTTTTTTTAAAAAAGAAAACATTATCTCTTGTATGTCACTCACACACACCCACACACAGATTTTAAAGTTAATCTTCTTGATGACAAAACAACCATTAGCTGTCTGATGCAGTTTATTGTACATCTGTTGTGCCTAGATATAAATGTATCCACACTAAAGAAACAATAAATGATGCATGGTTTTTGGATTTGCCTCAGGTGAAGTATGTCTTGCCATATAGATCCTTTTTTAGTACTGCTTTTGTTCATGTCATCATAACTTAATCTGCTCCGGGCCTTTTGTATATTTAACTCAAATTCCATAGTGAGGACAGAGGGCACAAAGTTCACTGTAACAGATATAGCTGCGGTGGTAGGTTTTTTTTCTGTTTTTATGACCACAGTGTCATCTCTCAGTCATCCTCGGGGCAATCATTGCTATAAAACAATCCCACTTGCTGTGTTTCTGTTGCCTCTTGACCTCATCACATCCATCTCACGGACGTTGTAAACAAACTCAAACAAACCACGATCAGCAGATCGCTTCTGCTTGTCCATTATCCACTGACCAAAGTGACCGCTTCAGCCCTACGCGCATACCAAGAACACAAGAAGCCATAACTGTGGCCACCTCAAAAATATCCATCTTCTTCACCATGAACTTGTAAAAGTTTGTTTTCTTGGTGAGGCTGTTGGAGGAGTTGTGTAAGTGTCCTCACATGGCAGGATGAGCAGTAAAAAATGCTGACATAGATTTCCTGTCAGGATATAGTCACATGGGGGGAGTTGTAACTTTTTTACACTTCATAAACTTGTAGAGGAATTAGAGGAAGGTTGGACAACAGAGAGGTAGGAACATGTTACTGTGTTTAGCTTTGATTTAAGCATATATCAGTGACTTTTGAAAGAACTCCTTTTTCTTCTGCTTGAACTGCATCCCATTATTCAACATTAATACTTTTTTGCAATGGCTTTTAGTGCCTTCAGACAAGCTCACATATATGAAAAACGAGCAGTCTCGAAAGAGGACAAATCCTGCATCCAGTGCCTTGAGTGCTATGACCAAAATGTTTACATAGGGACTAAAGATGCAACAGTCCAACACCTCATTCTGACAAGCAGCACAAATGGAGACAATAGCCCTGGCCTGACCAAAATCAGAGAAGGTAGGGCAAGAAAACTAGGCTCAAGCAACTCTGTAAATCAACTGAGGGCAGTTCCACTTTTCAACCATCTGCTGGTCCTGTGGGACCGGAGCGTTACTGCCCTCAACATGTTTTCCTTAGAGCCTGTTCCTGCTCTGAAGAAGATCCAGCATGTGTCTTTGTTTGAGGTGTGCGACTCATTGCACGCATCGGAGGCGACGTGTGTGCAGATGGTGACGTCTTCCAGCCGCAGGAAAGTGCTCCGGATCCATGTGGTTGGAGTGGACAGGTGGGAGGTTGTAAAGGAAGTCTCTGTGCTCCAAGACCCTGTGGCCTTGGCGGTGGATGGTGCAACTCTGTGTCTTGCCACCAGTGACAGGTACCTCCTCTGTGATATTCAGACTGGGAGCTGTGAGGAGCTCTTTCCTCATAATCACAGCAGGCAGCATGTTATCGTTACCTCACTGGGAGAAGGAGAATTCCTCCTGAATGGGCCCGAATTTTTGGGTAAGAGCTGCCAAAATATCCAACAGGCTTTACATTCATGTGCCATTATTCTTAGCTTCTAAAACAGCTCATTTTCTATCACTCATAAGTCATTAATCCATCTAGCCAGAGGATATTTATTTTGCCAAGATATCATTTCTCCATTCTCATCCCTCAGGCATGTTTGTGATGAAGACAGGGATATGCCAGCGCCCTCCCCTGCAGTGGCCTCAGGAGGTGCTGGCAGCCAGGGCATGTTTCCCTTACGTCCTAAGCCTGCAGCCCGAACTGTTGTCTGTTTACAGCATGTTGGATCAGCAACGCAAACAGACTGTGAGTCTCACTGGAGCAAGGGGTCTACTTTCCACTTCAGGTAAATCAGGTGACATCAGTTTCTCATCTGATCGCAAAGAGCATGCTTTTGTTTTTAAAAGACGTAGTCATGTTTGTCTCAGTTTGCTCAAATATAGTCAGTCGTTCTTGCACCTTCTGAGAGTTTCTAAAAACCAAAAGCAAATGTCCCCTCAGATGGTGTGTTAGTGTTCACAGAGAGAGACATTTTCAGCCTGAGCCTGGTGCCATTCGAAGAGCAGATCCAGGCACTTGTAAGGCACCAAAGGGTTGAGGAGGCCTTATTGCTGCTGGAAGGGGCTCAAAGCAGTCATCCACTTGACTCATACAAGGTGAAACGGAATTTATAGGCACACTGAAGGATGCAAACTCACATCACACTGATTTAAAAATATAGCTTTGGCGTTATCAGGTAGCCTCCAAATCTTTTACTTTTGCTGCCTGCTTGTGTGCTGCTGTAGCTCCAGCTGCTTTGTACAATCATATTGACTTTCAGATTCATGCATTACAAACCCAACTGGCAATGCATAATATGGTTTGAATTTACCATTGATCAGACTGTCAAAGCATAGACTTGTTACCTTACAGAGAGTATACGCAGGTATATTCGATATCGGTGAATGCAACTGAAGACAGCAGATTGACAGCGTTTGACTTTTAGCGTAATCTGTGCCACATCTCAGCTTACAGGTTAAAGATGAAGAGGCTAATTAACACAATCATGAATCATAGACATTTCCCATTTTTCTGCTACTTGTTTTTCTTGAAGTGTAACATTTTAGCCTCAAGAGAGTCACAGTGTCTTCTGCCTCAGTAATTTCAGTTCACATATTGGTGCGTTAAATATGCTCATACAATATGTGCCTGGTTTAAAAATAAGACTATTTTCCCCTCGCAGGAGCTACAGAAGGCCATCACTTGCCTGGCTGGATTTGCTCATTTTTACCAGGAGGGTTTTTCCCAAGCCAAAGATCTATTCATGTGAGACCAAACTCCCTCTCCCGTAACAAAACACTCCAAAATACATGCTAAATAAATCTCAGAACACTGCTTTAAAGATGTGTACTTTCTGCTTCTTCCATATGAAAAAATGTATACTTATTACCCACTTGAACAGTAAAGGTGAGCTGGACCCGAGAGAAATCATCCGCCTGTACCCGGATATGTGTCTCAGCGAAGACTTTCAATCTCATCTTGATCAAATAAACAAGGGCAGAGATCTCCAGCTGCTCAAGAAGGAGGACAGAAACAAATTTCATCATTACCTGGCCTTCCTGGGAGATTTTCTCAGAGCAGTAAGGGGGACAGAGAGAGGCCTGAAGTGCAGTAAGGAAGTGGACAGCACCCTCCTGAGGCTGTATGTAGAAATGAATGATGATGAAAAACTCCAACAGCTTGTTGCTTTTCCCAGTAAGTGCAGTCTGGACCTCTGTGTCCCTGTTCTGGAGCAACACCACAGGTGAAAATGAATCATTATTAGTTATACAAATGATCTGAAATCATACCTATAAATCTGAATATTTTGCTTAGGACACAACCATGCTTTTGATTTTAGATTATTTATTTCAGATAATTTACTTTTTGAGAATCATTTTGACTTCTTTTGTTTTGTTTTGTTTTACAGATTTTTTGCTTTAGGTTCCCTCTACGAAAGCCACGGGCTGCACACTGATGCAGTAAAGGTACCCCCCCCCCCATCCAAAAAAACATCACATATGTTCACACAAACTTGATGTATGAAAGCAGTGTATTTTAACTGGTTGTATTCTTCCAGACTTGGGTGAAGATTACAGATGGCTTGTGTAAAGATTCTTCCTGCTCAGATGTATATGGACACATCGTGGCGACTCTCAGTCAGCTCAGAGACAAAGACACCGTGTGGGCATTTGCAGATTGGACTTTACAAAGAAACCAAGAGGTGCCTTTTTCATTTTTCACGCTCACTACCAAACTGCAGAGGGCAGAGTTGTACAATATAGCTATGTATTGCAGACACAGAAAAGTGACAAATTAAAGGAAAATCTGAATTGCTTTGTCTGATTGGTGGAATGGCTTCTTCCAGGACGTTGATACCCTCATCTGCAGTAGAGTCACTCAATGGTTAAATACATGTGAAACTGTTTGAATCACCTGCAGTGACCTTTAAGGTTTGGTAGTGCATTGAACCACTATCATCAAAACACCAAATGAGGGGTTATCTTTAGAAAGAATCAGAATCCATCCCTCCATCAGAGTCTGAGAAATGCTAAATAAATAAATGGTAAAGTGCATTAAAGCTGCTAAAGTGATTCATGGTCCCACTCCCATGCTTTACTAAGAAACAGTGAGGTGTTTTTTTCCTTTAATCTGTCTCTGGTCTACATAAACCATATACTGTATATGTGGACATCAACCAGTGATTTATGTACTCCTGTTTTGAAGCCTTGAGCTGATAATTTTGGCTGTCATCGTCTTGTTTTAATGAAACTGAAGTTGATGAGGGTGTGGCAGATATGGTTGAAAAACCAAGGGCCACTGTGTGCTCATATGGCAGCAATTTGTCAAACATAAAGTCAGAGGTTTTTTTTTATGTTTAAATTCTTGTTTTAAATGCCGATAAATCCCATAAGATTATCGGAATATAAATGTATCTGCGACTGTATACGTCAACAGCTCTAAATGGCACCACCTTTTTTGTAGAAATTGCCTTATAAACCAATTTGTAGTGATTAAATACATTTTACTTTATTTGATAAAGACAGGTGTGCAGATTTTCATCAAGCGCCCACCAGATGGTCAATTTGAAACACAAGATGTCCTCACATTCTTGGAGACGTTTCCACTGGCATTGATTTTCTATCTTGAGTACTTAATCCATGATTTAAGTAGCGAGGTGGGTACACCAACAGCTCCTTAATCTAATAACCTAAATTAAATGCGCAGACATGATTGATGTAATCTGCCCCCAGGAAGAGAGCCATCACAACCGTCTGGCCCTGGCATATGTTACTCAGATGCTGCAAAAGGAAGATGAAAGAGTGAGGGTGACCAGAGGGAAGCTGCAGCAGCTGCTATGGGAGTCCAAATTCTATAACATCTCCACAGTGTATGGTGTGTGAATTAGTGTGCGTATTAAAATAAATCATTGTGGAATTAGCAGCAAGTTAAAGTAAACGTCATGATTTTTAACTCATTGCAGACAGAGTAAAGTCAACAACCCTACACCCAGAAAAGGCCATTCTCCTTGGTAGGTCTGGTGAACACTACCAAGCACTGCAGATGCTTGTACACGTGAAGAAAGACCTCCAGGCTGCAGAGGCCTACTGCTGCAGGGCAGCCCAGGACCAGGACTCACAATTCAGGGAGGTCCTCCTGCTCACTCTTCTCCAAATCTACCTGAGCTCCAAGGATCTCACAGGCGCAGCTGTGGATCTTCTTAACAGCCAACCTCACGTTTTTGCACTGGAGAAGGTACTCCAGCTCCTTCCTGAGTCCTGGTCTGTTCAACTGGTCTCTCAGTTTTTAGTCGTATCCCTCAGGGAAACCTTCCACCAGAGGCAGATGGTGAGATTGCAACAGGCTCTTGCCCGGGCGGAGCTCCTGAGGCACAAGGTCACTTGGGTGAGTTTAATGATACAGTTCACATTTTTCCTGCAGTGAACACTGAATTTCTCCTTTTTCTTTATGAGCCCTGTTGCACTGTTACTCTCTCGTCTGCAGATGCAGGCCTCAAAAACAAAGTTCAGAGTGGACAAGCAGCAGAAATGTAGAGTTTGCCAGGGAGAACTTACAGAACCACACTTTGTCCGTAACCTGCGAGGTGAGGTGGTGCACATAAGCTGCATGGGCTACTCTGCATTATAACAACGGACTCAGACTTTTTTTCTCACTGGACTTCTAAGAATCTCATTCATTTTTTACATTTCTGCTTCCAACCTGATGATTGATCTGATCATAGAGCCAGACTCTACCAGAATCAAAGTCAAGGACAACTTTGCTACTAAGATTTTAAAAATTCAAACTGGAAAAGAACAAGCAATGCAGTTTTTGAAGGCAACCATTTTTAGACAGATTGTAGACAGCAAGAGCAATAAAGTCAGTTGGGAAAAACCCTAAGGGGTCTATATTCACTGATCAGACAGTGGTATTTTACATGGAAACCACCTGTGGTCACCCTGATGACCAGAAGGAATATGGCCGTCCTCCACTGCTGTATATATACATCCCTGCCATCATGGTTTCCACTGTGTATATTTGTGTACACAGAGCTGGAAATAGACAGTCAACAACCGAGAGGCTGCACGTGAGAGACTTTTTTTATTCAGCACAAGCATTAATAAACGTTTATTACACCCTGAAATAGAAATCACAATTGCAGGTTTAAAACTGGAACGTAAACACTGTGGTCAAAGTTTTGAGTCACTTTAATTTAATAAACTAATTTTACGAGCAAGCAAATGACATGTCTGCACCATCTATAGAATATTTTTCCCCAGCATCATTCCTGTATCATTAGAGAGCTTCCAAAAACTATCACACAAACTCCAGTGCGTCCACATGTACAGCATGGAAATCATCTGAACACTTAAACATATATCATTAAAGTCATAAAGTATTTGTCTGTTTGTGCTGTAATTTTGTCATTAAGGCTAACCATAGCAATTTCTTTATTCTGATGCATTTTGAGATAAGCGCTCAGGAGACGCCTAAAGCAGCAGCACTAACTCGGGCATGTGGTTGGACTGCTTAAGGTTTCAGCTGGAGCTGAGTGACTAATTGTAGTACAGATAAATTGGGAGGGGGAGGGGGGGATTTCGTTGTTCTCACTGCAGGTCTTAAAGTTCATTTGATGTTCCACAATGTTGGTCTTAAGAAGCGTTCTGGGAGGGTAGCTAGGATTAAGGGCTACACGAATAATACACTTGACTTAAGCTTTAACTTGAAAAGTATCCACCTGGGTGGATATATTTAACTTCAGGCTCTTATAAAAATGACGTGACTCATAAGACCCCAAAAAACTGTATTTTTAACTTCTTGCTTTCATGTGGATGCAGGAAAATTGCCACATCTCCTCCTTCATATCGGCTCCTTATAATTTTAACAATCAACGCATTTAGTTTTATATCTTAAGCAATCTTGGATGGACAGCTGAAAGATATGAGTGTCCCCCCTCCCTTGATTCTTACTTGTTCCTCTCAGCTTATATAGACAGACAGGGAAGGCTGCTTCCATGTCATTGGCTGATCTTTGGGTTGTGCTGATGACCAGTAACCACTGGGTGGACCTGGGCCCGTGATTACATCCACTTCTTTCCTTCTCACGGATATCCTCAGGGACCGTTAATGCTGTTTTGAGCACTTGTGGTGATGCTGTACCTCAAAAAATGTTTTTCCCACTTTGATTGTGTTGACCAATAGCCATAAGTAACCACAAGGTAAAAATACACAGGCACAAGTATAAATACGTCTTCGTCCACATAAACTAAGGCTGCAGAAAGAACATTTTGTGCATTAAACTGAGTTAAATTATTGTAATATTTCCAATTTGGTGCAAGCCTGGATCATCCAGGATGGCACTGATGATCATTTTACATAAAAGAGGAATGGATTGGATGCAAACATCAGCAGTTATGGAGGAAAGAGTGGTAGGCACCAGACGTTGGTTTCCCATTATAAATATCCATGTCACCACAAAGTCAGCACGAGAGAGGAAAACAGGAACATTTTCTGCTTTTGCTTTTCTAAATTTAAGGAGGAAAAGAACTGTCTGATGTCTGGATTTTTGCATGTAGCTGTATACATTGTTTTGGACTTTTTCTCTCCAACACTGTTTTTAGCAAATTAAAAATATACTTGACATTGTTTTGTCCCCTTGCTATATGAGAATCCTATATTAAGGTGACAAAAAAAAAACCTTTAAAAAATGTCTGTCCTCACACACGAAGTTTGAGGTCACGCAAAAAATGTAGCATATGACATAAATATTAATCAGAAATGCTGAAACTGACAGTAATTAAAGAGATCGTTCTTCATAAACCATTTATGAATTTGCGCAGACATACAAAGGCCCATTTTCAGAAGTCGTCACGCCGAAAACTGTTGATTAAAGACGCAATAAATTCTGCTAGCAGAGCGTCTGGTGCACCATTCTGTGTGAGTTTAATCATAGTCTCAATGTACCTCAAAAGAAGGGGGAACTGCCAAAGGTTTTCACACAACAATATCAACCACTCTGCACACCAACACAATTGTGCCATAATGGGTACCATTTAATGAAACTGCCAGTTAAGGACCTGTGAGGCATCTCTGTCTCAACCTAGAGACTGATTTACTTACCCTCTGTCTCATTTGTGCAGCAGGGCCTCCCACTTTGTTCTTTTTTGGTAGGAGCCAAACTTTGCTGCTGTGTAACCTTGTAGGAGTATGAAATCCATCGTTCTGAGGCAATTTTTGCCATTTTTTCACGAGTTTCAGAATAAAGTACTTTTTGAGGGGCGTTTTGATTATCCACTAGGCTGATGCTCCAGACGCTCAACTAGCCAAACACATGATCAGTTTTAAGCTCTGCTAACATGACTAGAAAAGAGTTTAGCCTTTTTCATGCTGAACTGCATTGCAGTTTAGCATTGGAACATAGGAGCATTATTTCTGCATTTATCTCTGTATGCCGTGATAAATCCTGATCTATATATCTGATAAGTTCTGTATTTGCTTCCTAAGAGTAATAATTTCTTTGAGTGATCTCGGTAGAAACTTACATAAATGACAATAAAAAGATTAAGCTGTTGTCTTAATACTAAATTAGTTACTTGTCCTCCCCTCACCCCAAACCAGTCATGCCAGTTGGCTGCCCTACTCTGAGCCTGGTTCTGCTGGGGGTCTCTTCCTTTTAAGGGGTTTTTTCCTTCTTACTGTTGCCAAGTGCTTGCTCATAGGGGGGTCTTCTGATTGCATTATGTATTATTGTAGGGTTATACATTTACCTTACACTTTAAAGCGCCTTGAGGCAACTGAGCCCTTTGTCAGATTGGCCTCCTGTCTAGGTGCACCCTGTCTCGCACCCTATGAATCAAAATCAGAATACTTTATTAATCCCTGAGGAAATTATGTGGTCACAGTTGCTCCAAGACAGTAAGAACAGTAACTAAACTAAATTAAATAATACAATAAATAATACAACTAAATATATATGATTGAAATGGTAGCTGGGACAGGTTGATCCCTGAAGGATAAGTGGAATAAAATGGATGGATTGATGGAAACAACTGTTGTTGTAATTTGTTGCTATATAATAAAAAGTTGAAATGAAGTGAAGTAAATTGTTTATCCAGCTATCTATTTTCTTAATTACTTCAGTATTTAAGAAAATTAGTTGTTAATTACCTTAAAAGTTATGACGATATCTCTGTGTACTCCTCATTTTGGCAACACCTCTAAAAAAAAAGCCTCTGTGGAACATTATATATTTAAAGTTATGAAAATTGCAGCAGGTACCTCATTTAACAAAGCCTCTGGGGAAAATGAATATTCTGTGTTTCTCTATGTATCATGCATCATATTTATAGCCAAAACCACAAATTACTGTATCATGTCCCTTATGACGTATTTTTCTGGCTTGGTGGTTGACAAGAGACAAGGAGAATCTCAATTTGCAACCTTTTTGGTAGCAATAATGGTAAGGTAGCAGAAAACCTAAACGATTGCACTTAAAGTCCCATTTTACCCAGCAATACTAATTCTGTAGATATAGCTGAACAAGCATGGGAATAAACAGCCAAAGAGGATGATCAAAGCATAACTTTTTTTAACTCCTAAGGCAACATTCTCATTTTCATTGCGTGCTACCTTGGGGTTTGGCAGAAAGCCACTGGGTTAAATGTGCAGGGGGGCCCACTGGAGACAGTAAGAGCAGAGACAGTGACCACAAGCACCCACCCTGCCCTGCTGCTCCAAGGCATGGGTTATATGCATCATACTGTGTCATATAGAGAGTTTACAAGGCCCATGCTGTTTCTCTTTACCTCACTCAGCATTTAAGTATTTTTATAAGGGAGCTATGATATATCTCAATTTTGTTAATAACTTTCATAATAATCATGTTTGCTGCTAAACTCTGAGCTATTTGCCTCAAGATAATTAGTTTACCTAAGAACTAAATAAAAATATAAGAAACTGGTAAAGGGACTGCACCAATATTTTGCAGGGGTACAAAGGTTGAGAGGGAACAGTGAGTTTATTATCATCATTATAATTATTATTTTAGGGGAAATGGGGAACTGAATGTGTTTTATATATCAAAAACCTGCGTTCTGCATGCATACTTTTGAGTGCATAAGCAATTTAAGCTCACCCACTTTTATACTCCCACCACTAAAGCAAACCACCATGTATAATGTAAACAAATATTTTGTTCTTTATACAACCAGGTGATACAGAGCAAATATGCAGTACTATGTCTTGAACCATTCCTCATTTCTTCTTATTTTGTTTCCAATGACCATTTTCAGATGAATGTTTTAATTTTTTTTTTATTTGTTTCTTTTGTTGTTGTTGTTTTCTTTTGTTTTTATTCCCATTTCTCTAGTTGAGTCTGAAAAATCCCAATGATAATATAGTTTGATAGACATAAAACAGTTTTTGCAGCAACAAGGTGATTCCAAAAGAGCTATTAGCCAAAAAATTTATCTCAGCATTGAATGTAGTGTGACCTGACACTGAACAGTGTCTGAAAGTCATCTCTTAGAAATAGGCTTTTTCTTGACACGGGATGTGAGAGATACATCTGGCTTTTCAATTGATCCACCTACTGAAGCTTCATGAGAAATGGTCTGGAGAGTGGCTGTCAAGAAGCCATTTTTAACGAATGGAAAGAGGATGAAAAGGCCGAGGTATTACAAATTTAATAAGAACTGGACTGAAAATCAGGGCGAAACAAGTCTCATGCAGTGACGAATTGAAATTTGACATTTTTGTTTCAAATTGTCATCGACATCTACGGATGAGGTCAGACACGTGCAATAGTGAGCGTGTACCGTATGGAAAGTGTCTGATTGAACGCTCCCAAGCGCACTGCCAATGCAGTACAAACATACTTGGACAGAAAACACACAGTGGAACATTATCAGTCAGGACTGGCCTCCCCAGAGCCTGGACCTCAATAATATGGAAGCACTGTGGGATTATCCTGACAGAAAACTGATAAGATGCAAAGAAGAGCTTGGAGATAAGTAATTCTCCAGAATTTCTTTAAGCTCTCGTTTTGGTCTCCACCAGCTGCTGAGGGGATGGTCTGGCTCTCATGGTGCAAACTCTCATTTCATGCATCAAAACTATTAATAATACTTTGAAGCCTTGCTTTGGGATATTGCTGCAAATAAAAAATAACATATAAACAAGTAAAACATTTAGTTAAACACTTCAGCAAATCAGTTTCATGGTCTGCTTTAAACTGCTTTGCCCCTATAACATAAATCTAAATCAACAAAGACAAGATAAAAACATAAAGATATCTTTCAATCCACCTTCCCACCCCACTTTCAAATAAACAGAAAGCCTTTTCAAACACTTCTTTCATTAACCTGAAGTCAGCCATAAATAGATAAATTCTGAAACAACTTAATTGGCATTAACTTAATGATGTGTACTTTGCGAGCTTAATGGCTCAATTTTGGATGAAGAATGAGAGTTGGGTTTTGGAAAGTGTAAGCTGTTTGGCAGCTGCATGTGTTTACACTGCTCTTTTCTAATGAGAGAACTTCAGGTGGAGAGTTAAGTACTCAGCTCATGGGGTCGAGCTGTGGCCTTCCACCTGGTTTGTGGAATTTAGAAGCTCGTTTCTCACATCCAGGTCTATCAACTTTCATGTGTGGCCCATTTGGCTCTCTGGGAACAGAGGCAAAGGGATCTGCTGAGTACTCTAAAAGCTGGTGAGAAACTGCAGTTTGGTCCAACTGCTTTATTGTTAAAAACTGATTCATATAAATAAACTGTATCGCATATAAGCTGAACAAGCTGGAGGTGATCAATTTAGTCCCACAAAAATGGCCTTTTCTGTGTGAAAGAAACATAATTAAAGCTCCAACAAAAGAGAGGACGTGCGTACTGCACCGACTTGAAGATTTATCTGTGAGAGTGTGCCTTATGTGGTCTTTGACATTACTGATTACAGAGCACGTGCTACATCAAGTTACTGTTACTGTACCCTGGGAACGCTGAAACGTAAGGCCATACATAATTAGACAGTTAGCACCAATCCTCCCCTACATATAAACACTCCCTTCACCACAACAGATAGGCCAAGCAGTTAAAATTGTCCCAACAGCCCCAATATCGTCTCTTGGAGTCTGAAACACTCTGCCTGTGCTATCAAGGACTGAACTTACTGTAACCCACACAATAAAATCCCAAGGGGAGAATGAAATACAATACTCACCCCAAAAGACCTTATTTAATCTACTGAAAAGTCTCCACAGCGCTACAGCAGAAAAAAAATCCAGTGACCTATCATAAACTTATATTTAGCAATCAAAGCTCCAATCAGAGCACTGACAAATTAGGGGTATATTGTACTTAAGCATAGAATTACAATTCTATTTCTACAGATCGAACATCTCCGCAGGCATCGAGAGAAGGTTATTTCAAGGCTTTCATTAAGTCTTTCACGACCCGATTCTCTGCTGATGTGAAACAGCACAAAATCTCTGCAGTTTGTGGTCGCATGCACCAACACATACCCATACTTGAGAGTATTTCAAGAGTGACCAAGCATCACTTTGCATCTAAAAAAACGCAAAGAATTCTCAAAGAGTACAACATGTACTCAGACAAAAAAAACAAACAAAACGCACACATAAAAAGTGTTTTTTTAAATCATTAATTTGGGTTGTAGTGTCCAATTTTCCTTTTCATTTAGTTGTTAACTTGACGTTTTCTGTGAACAGTAGCTTGTATTGTGTTATCAAAGTCTGCTTATTGGTCTTGGAAAGCAATATGCTTTTTAAAATGTGGTATAAATCAGATAAATTTCAAATTTCACTTGAGCAGTTTTATTTCAGTCTAAAGCCAATGTGTTAAATAAAGATAGTTCAGCCTGATAATTAAAAATATTACAGAAGTGCCAACTTTTCTACATAATAACTTCACCTTACACGATCTGAAATTGAGATGAACTTTCTGGAATATTTATTTGCCTAATTTTAAAACTCAGTAAAGACCAGGTGATTTTTTTAAAATGACGTACTGTACTGCCAAGTAAAACCTTTCTTTTCACCATGATTTTATCTATTACTTCACAAAATGCAAAAACTAACTGGAAAAGTATTAATTTGAATACCAGAAATGTATTTATCCCAAATTTTTTTAGATTAGGGATTTGATTTTCTCAAAAAAGCAAAGACGCTAAATTATCTTAACTGATGCCTTATTTCATGACTACATTTTTAGGTGAACTTTTTAAAAGGTTTGTAGATTTAGTTATATAGAGTATAACACTACTTAATTACTTCCTTCAGCTTTTTCTGGTCTATCGTCTGGTCATCGATGTACTCTGTCAGTGATGGATTATTTGGTGAATGATGTATCCACTATAGCTTTCAGCATCTGCTCAAACTCCGTGGGTCCAGATGTTAATCAAAGAGCGGCCGTCATTGCGGGAAAAGCACAGTGAATCACAGCATCCTAAATAAAGCTCTCTAGCTTTCCTTTGTCTAAACACCAAAACCAACTTTCAGCTCTATAACATAACATTGTGTATGCTTAACATGTTGCTTAACGAAGCAACAAAACCATGGCAACAGCTACTATTATATGTATGAGTAAACCAGAGCGGGCTTGTTGTTAAAGCCCATAAAATCTAGGGTAGTGCATTTGCACGCTGTGTTTATAACCTGTGGCAAAAACTGCTTTATATCTTTATATATTTTCAACCCTTTGTCTTTAGTTAATGTTAGATTAGACGAGAAAAGAGACAAACTGGTCTGTGTTTTATCGTCTAAGCTTCCTTCTTATGGCTTATGTTGAGTCGCCTAATATTACATAGAGCACATGCACAGAGTGCCAACTCTGATTAATAGCTGAATTATGAATTGAAGACACTGCTTACATTATTACAAAGTAATAGATACATCTTTTTTTTTTTAAATCTCAAATCATGAATAAAACCAGAAACCACCAACTTTTAAAAAGAATACTTTGTGTGAATGATGAATAAACTGAGTTTTCTGTAGTGGCTGTGATTTGAAAAAGCTGAGCACACCTTCCAGCTAGGACCTGATTTGAAAATATTTTTGACTAAAAGTCTGTGCACCTCTGTATGACTACACATAACAGTCTCTTTTCTTTATCCCCAGGTGATTACTGACATTTAGAGTCCATCGCTGCATTTCATCACAGGGCAGAAATCCCAAAATGTCTGTGGAAGCACATTTCAGCTCTCCCGCTCTCTCTGCACAAGCTGAAGGGAAAAGACAGATTTTCATAGTCTGCAGCTTAAGCTAAGCTCTCAGTTGGCGGCTGATGTCAAACTGGTGCAGACTGACAGACTGGAGCGACTGGGCAGCTTTTAATTCTCAAAAAAAACCTGCTTATAATGTAAGGTTCTGGCACATTTCCGACCTTTAATTTGGAAGAGGGTGTTTCACAGTCACGAAACACTAAAGAGATAATGGCTAGTGAAAGTACAGCTTAGAGTAAATGCGTGTGTAGAGGTGTGGAATATAATTAGTCTAATTTCAATGAAGCAAACCGCTTGTCTGTGAGGTTACAGAGGGGATCAAACTCAACAGAGGGGCTTCGCACTGTGATAAAGTGAAAGTGAAGGGCTTTTAAATAAGAACACAAACATGAAACTTATCTCATTTAGGCTTTTAATCTGTCATTTCAGCAAGGAAAAGAGCAAATGTATGCAATTTTTGCGTGACAAGGCGACAAAAGAGGCCAATCCAGTCATGAGAAATGCAATGTAATCACCGATAACAGACGTTTTCCAGTCACTCATAAATCACCCCTCACTTTTATGTCAAACATATAATGTATTTAGGCATACTGAAGTTCAAACTGAGCATCAGGACGGGGAGGAAAGGTGATTTAAGTGACTTTGAATGCTGCATGGTTGGTGGTGCCAGACAGGCTGGTCTGAATATTTTAGCAACTAATCTACTGGGATTTGACCATGCAAGCATCTTAAGGGTTTAAAAAGAATGGTGCACAGAAAGGAAAATATCCAGCGAGCTGCAGTTCTCTGGGATGGACCTCAGTTGTTAAAAAGAATTCTGATTGTATAGAAGTCTACAGGAAAGTAACTGCATGGTCCCAGCTGTTAGTTTTAAGACTCCTTCAATACAGCATCATACGTAAATTATTGTGCCACTGAGAGCAAACCAAACAATAAAGCAGGACAGGCTTTATGGTGTGGCTCCTCGATGACTGACAAATCACTACCAAATGAGCGTGCAGTGGCCTCAGATTGTCAGTCAAACCCACCACCCACCACCTACTCATGGCATCAAGTTGCAAAACATCAAAACGGTGAAGGCCAAAATGCCAAATTAAAGGCTTCAAAACAACAACCCCAACAAACAGATGATCTCATGACGCCTTTGTTCATCTTTTATGATGACATAACTCTTATCGACTTGTTTCCAGTTTCAACAAACGCTGTAAAAACTTGGAAAAAACTGTTCACACTGTTGTTCTGCATCAGACAGACAAAGACATCTAATAACTCCTGAGCACAGGAAAGTATTGAGCAGAAATACTGTTATTTTTTAGGAGTTAGCAGTAAGGCCAGAAACACTGCACTAAATAAAATGCTAATATTACACTGTATATTATGCAAAAATGCAAACGTTTACTAATCATTACTGGCCTTAATTTATTTAGGATATGTTTAAAGTCTGTGCTTGAGCACAGCACAGATGCACGCTGCGACTAGCTTTCTTTGGTGATCCTGTGAAATTAAGTACATTATATACCAATATACCCCAAATTATTAGAAAGTAATCTGTGTTTATATAAATGCACAAATTGACCTTATAAAAACCAGATGGCTGAAAATAAAATAAACATTCACTGCCTGAGTACTTACCACCTAAAAATGGCCACTTTTGGCACACTGAGTGACATGCACGTGGCAGCACAATCTGCTAGTGAGGAGGTTTTCCATTTACGGGAAAACATGTCTGATCAAATGTTCTATCCCTTTATTAGAAAGCCACTTGAGAAAGCTGTTGCCATCTAAATGCGACTGCAAGAGTTTCCAGACAGTGTCCACCTGTCTGTCTGGAATAAGATGGGTTTCAAACAGCAGCGGCAGCAACAACCACAGTTTTACTCAACCACATGCTGTTGCAATCTGACCAGAAAGTGACTAGACCAATGTAAACACTGTAGCAGAAAAAGCGCAGCAGTATTAGGACTGTAATTCTCTCTTCCTTCACCACAGGACCTCAGACTTCCACATTTGGAGATTTTGTTTGAAATACAGAACCGTAAATAGCTGAGAAAAAGACAAATTGGAAAGTCTTTTAAGTCTTATGTGTCCCATTCAGCCGAGTTAGCAGTTCACCTTGTGCCGCTTGACTGTCCAGCTCCAACTCACTGCCATAGAGGAAGACATATATTTACAGGGTTTAAGAGAAAAGCCCATAACCTTGGAAAATAGTATTTACAGTAGCTGCATTATCCAGAAAAAAAAAAATCAGTGCAGGAATTATAGAAGAGATTAACAGAGGCTCTTTGTCAGGAAAGAAGGTCAGAAACCCAAAATAGTCATCAGGCCTGCCCTAGAAAGATCCTGCAGCAAGCTGTCATTGCAGTTAAAGCTATACATGCTGCAATTGAGGGAGAGAGCTGGAAGTGACATTATAATTATTACGTTAACAGGAAAGGAAAGTCTTACATGTGGATCGGGCCGGTTAACAGGTCTCCAGTCGTGGTCACTTAAGACAGCTGCAGTGTGCCTAAATTACAGAGCACAATGACTCACACTCTTTCTGTGTTTAAGACCACTTGGCTCTGCTCGCAAGGGGACAAGCCCTCACAGTGAACTCGACTCTCCAAAGCGAAACTGATGGTTCAACAAAATGACAAACTCCTTGTTCTGCTTTGCAATGCTGGATGTATTACTGGCTGTAGGAAAAATAAATCATCTAGACCCTCCAAGAAGATTATAAAATCCTGTTTCTTTAGCTTCAATCCGCTGGATGTCACAGAAGCTCGGCTACAAGTCCTCCCAGCAGACACCTAAGGTTTAGTCACGCAAGTCACGCAAGTAAGAATTTTATGTACAAGCGCACAAAAAATGTTATATGCCTCTAAGTTCTAAGCGTGCACATTCCTTGTATAGCATCTTGAACTCCAAGTTACCTGCAAAGCATTTGGTGTTTCAACAGCTCATTTCATGTAAATTTGGGTCTAATAGCTCCTTTAAAGATGTGCTAAACCATGTTTTTTGTCAGGAAAAAAAGTTTAAATTGCTTGTAATTTCACAGCATCATGCAGAACTGCAGACACGGGCACTACATCATACAATTCTGACTAAATGTCCACATTTAGTCAGAATTGTCTATTTTAAGCTACAAGTACTCTTACAGTTTCACTACGGATTTGTTTTGTCTAAATGTCAGGGACGGTCCCACATGACCTGTGGTTAGGCAGGTTTAATGCACTATATTTTCCTTTATAGTAGGCGATCAAACGATACACTGAAGAAGAAATACCTTGGACCCATGCTGTGTCAGACAGCTTTCCATTTCCACAGTCCCGGCCCATGTAAAGCTCTGGACAAACTCACTCAACACAAATGTTTTTGGATCCACCTTTGGCCCGTCTCTTCGAAATATTCTGCAAATATAAAGTCTGGTCCCAAAAACCCCTTAAACAAACACAATGAGACGCCAACTGCCAGCTTGTGTGTTCTCCTCCTGACTTATTCTGGGATGTTCTTGTGTTTGTGGATTACCAACAACAAACTCCAAAACATCTGCAGCGAGCCATTCGTCTGGATAACTGTTTTTCAAATAGCCAGCCAACTGAATACTTTCACATTGGTTTTTTATGGCAACGCTTCAGATTTGTGGTCACATCTGAGTTCAGTTTACAAACCAGCTGCATATTTGTCATTTTTATAATATTTTGCAGACGTTAGTGTGTGTCTTTCATTACAGGTTTTTCTGATGTGTCAGTTTCCGTTTGGTGATTGGACTTTATTTTTTTCTTTTCCAATTACAAACAATAAAACTCAATAAAATAAACAAAGCACAATGACATAACTCGGATCCAATGCTGCACTGACTCAGGGCAACTAAGGGGGTGAAGCCGTTACAAAAGACTGTGTATATAAAAACTGGAATAACCATTTTAATACCAAGTTTGAGCCTACAGTACAAAACGATATAAAACTCATTTGCAAACCAATATCCAGTGTGCCCCTAGTCCTGGTCTCAAGCAAGGATAAATGCGGAGGGCCTGTCAGGAAGGGAGTCTGGAATAAAATCTTTGCCAAATCAAACAGGTATATCATCAAAAATTAGATTTCCATACTGGATCAGTCAGGGCCCGGGTTACCAAAGGCTGCCTCTGGTGCTGCTGGCCAAGATGGTGATGGTGGAAACTATGCTACTGTTGGCCGAATACAGAGGAGGAGAAGAAGGGAAGGCATGTTGTAAGGCAGCATGAGGGAAGGAAAGGTAGGAGTATGTTAGTGAGAATAGAAACTTTAAATGTTGGGACGATAGAGCTGCCGGACAGAAGGAAAAGAGGAAGAACAGAGAACATTCAAGGATGTAGTGAAGGAACAGGAGAAGCTTGTGTGACACAGGAGGATGCTGGGATAGGGTGAGATGGAAGCAGATGATCTGCTGTGGCAACCTCTAAAGGGAACAGTCGAATCCATCCATACATCACTCAGGTTCGCCATGAGGCTGAAACCTATCCCTGCAGACACCGTGTCAGGTCAATACTTCATCACGAATCAACCAAACCAAATAACAAACTTAAACCTTATAAGGAGAAAACTCTGTGTGCACTATTATTTTTACTGCAACTATATTTTATAGAAAGTAGACAGCACACTATTGTTTGTTAGTGTTTTATAATGTGGACTCGTTCCCATTTAGACACAGTTAGGGTTACTGTTTCGGGCCCAGTCAAAGTATCAACCCACACAGGGTTCATCAGCCAGCAAAACAAACCTCAAAACCACAGCGATCGAGCCACGGCCCCGGCATTGTTCTGGACACGCTGTACATTAAACTCTAGCTAACTTCCTGTGGCCGTGTCTTTATATAAGGTTTGTGAATTGTGTGGGTGCTAACTCACAGGTTAGCCCCAACACTTATTTTGAGACAGACATGGCTCTTCCCAAATATAGTGTACAGAAACAACACTTGTCTTGTCTCTCCAGCAGTCATTATGGCGCAGTGCTAACAATCTGCTCCAGCAAGTGAGGTGACATTGTGTTGTGTAAACATGGTTCTTGGTTGTCACTCTGGATTTGAAGTACACAAAGTGTCATTCCCCCACCACACGTTCGACTCAGATGTGACAAGACAAATAAATAATAAATCCACCTCTGCTCCTCCTGACTTTCACAAGTACTTTCCCACACACACACACACACACACACACACACACACACACACACACACACACACACACACTCTAACAGATTCTCTTGCATTCACTGATACAGACGGTAAAACCCTAAATTTTCACAGGCACGATGTAGCGGATTAGTCATTATCCTTAAATACAGGACTCTGCCACCTATGCTTAAGCGCTGAAAATCCCATTAAGGTCGTTTTATTTCGCTTTGATATCTTTAAATGATCCCACAGTAAACAGAGAGTCTCAGCAGTCTGTCCTCTGTTTCACCGTTTGTTTGTTTCAACCCCCAAAAAAACAACCTCATGATAAAAACGATAACGAGCAAAGATCGCCTCCTCGCTTGAGGACACAACAAGCATGCGAAAAATATCTGTATGTTCTTATGACCTTTTTACCTTTGAAGTAAATTGGGTGCCCTGTAGCACCCCATAAACTGTCTGGCTGAGTACTTCTCATTCAATTAGTTTCTGGCTGCTGCACTTCTGAAGGCCTGATTTCCTCTGCTAAACTAAAGAAAGCTGCCCGATAATGACAGCTGAGTCAGACCTTTCTATAAATAAACATACAGCACACTGAACTATGGAAACAGAAGCAATCAAATCAAGTAGCATTCGACTCGCTTCACTGGCAATAAGAAAGTCCTCATTTTCAAAAGTGCGTCTAGCACCAGCTTCAACAGCCAGAACGGCGATAACTTCACAAGCAGGCAGTGAGCACAAATTTCAAACTATTTCCAACTTATCGGCTTAATTACACAGCAAATGTAGTGTGTTTACGGGGGTAAAACACCCTAAAGTCAAAAGAATTACGTTAGATTACCATGCGGTGTCTGGCTGAGGAAAGCTTTCATGTTAACACGCAGCTACATGCATTTACACCTGGCAAAGAACACCCAACTGGCGCTTTCTCATCCATCCCCCCAGTTTTTCTACCTTTCTGGATTTCAAACTGGTGACCTCCCAGACACCAGCTCTCGTCTCTAAAGCTACCGCTGCCATTTTTCAGTTACTTTTACGCTTCCGGCACCATTTGGGTCCCTGTTTGTTTTCAGGACCCTATAATTTCCCCACCAATCACTCACATAGGCCCCTGTCAAGGCTGCCATTCATAAAGTTTAAAGTAGTTTTTAGTGGTCCGTGGAGTTTATTGAAACATTAAATTTGTATCCCAGCAGTGATGGTGTATCTTTAGCCTTTAACTCACGTGCTCGGCCCGGGCCCCCTTACATCAACCGCCAATTATGTGCCTCTGCTGGGTGTGGGTTGAGCCTCGGCCAGAATGTCGAAGAAACCAAAAACATCGATTCCTAGGCAGTGGAGCGCACAGAAACAGACAAAATGCGAAAAGCTTTCCCTCAAATACTGTTATCATTGCAGAGTACAGGCACAAACATCACCAGCATTGCCAGTAATGCAGTCCAGCTACTCTCTGGGTATTTTAGTGAAATCCACAGGCTGTTGTTAGATACGGATGAAGGCCTGAAGAACATGCAAGGCCTCAAAATGCCAGTTCATGTCTTCTGCAGAAGGGTCAGGCAAGAAACTTTGCCCTGTCATGGCTTCCCATGCTTGTTTTTATCCTTATTTCAGCCCGTTTTGTTTTGTGGGGCATATGAAGAATCTGCAAAGAGTTATGCTCCAAAATAAGAGTTTCTGATTGGACACTAGCAGCAATAAAAAAAAAGTATATATGAATCCCTATGTTATGCGATAAAAAAGCATTGACATATGACTCCATTAATAATCTGAAACTGCAAAGCTACTAACAAGAGTTGTGAGACAAATATAGTGAAATAAATGCTGCAATAATTATTGGATAGTGAAGTACCAAAAAAGCAAATACTCAAGAAGTACCTCAAATGACTCCTTAAATGACTGCTGTCACTAAACTACATGAAAAACAGCCATAAAATCTGTGCGATCTTAAAACAAGGAGCGATTCAGCTTTCACTTGCTCCCAGTGACTTTGGGCGTGTGCATAATTAGCTGTTCAGTAAAAAAAATATTTGATGTCACATATCAAGGGTACAAAGTGACACAAAACTGAAAGCATGTGTGTATTTTACAGTGGGGGGCTCACAAGGAATATAAGCATGAAGCGACGTCACTACATCAAGTTTGAAGGCTGTTAACCTAATTCCTAATGGTTATTACAATGAGGCTTGCCAGCCACATCAAGCTGCTGCGGCGAAGTAATGAGAAGAGCAGATAGAGCTCTGCCATGTACTTTTCACAGCCTTCAATTCGGCTGCTGGAAGGCACAAGGACACTGCGTCCTTCTCGAATAAGTGCAGTGGCGTGTTAAGAAAAGCAAAAAAAATATATGCTGCAAGGTTATAAACAACATCAAAATTGCACTGTCAATTGAAGTCTTCCTCAAGCCAAAATGTGCTCTGGTTCCAAAGCGCACATTTTGAGCCTTCCTGTCGCTTCACATGCAGATGCATGATGGGAGTTTTTTTTCATGCATAAAGAGATGAATCATTGTTTTCAGAACAACAGACTAAAAACAGAGAGCCTCTTTTGCATTGGCTTTGCCTTGTTTGAAAAAACATAAACTGAAATGATCTGAACCTAAACATACAAAATCCTAACTCCACCCTCCTTTGCTCTGTTCTTTCATCTAAATCTGACTAAAGCCGGAAAGCCTCGGCCTCCTCCTAGGGCACAAGCATAAAGAGATTTTAAAATAATAGAGCATAACTTTAAAAAAAATACATAGAACAAAACTGGTGGCACACTGATGTGGCATTGGTGTGGCATTCACCAGTAATTTCATCAAAATAGAAACCTTCTGCTGTATATTTGCAGGAGAAACCTGATTTTCCAAAGCTGATGAAGCAAGACTAAACATGCACATTCAAAAGGAAAACTTCCAGTAGTGATAACTGGCTTAAGTGCTCTGCTCCTTCCAACTGAGACACACTTCAAGTAAATGCAATGTGACTTCTCTCTATCATTTTACTGCCTCTGGTAGTCAGTCTACACCTTTGCCACGAGCTATCACTCCCAACTCTTTCATGAGCAAAATTTCAAATATTTGAAAATGAAGATCGCAAATTATATTACGTTTTATTTGACAGCAAGAGTGAACTTAAACAATACTTGCCAAACATGATTAAGTGATATGAGCTGGGGAAGGTAGCACTTTGGAAAATTGCAGATAATTTGGTCTAATTTACTAAAAAGGGGGTTCCAACAACCCATGTTGTAGAATCTTTAATTATATATGTGGTGGAAGATGCCAGTCACGGTCACATGTAGTATAGACGCCTTATGTAGAAACATTTTGAAGCCCTCAATCACGCACTTCATCATCATTTCTGCAAATATACACATGTTGTCAGCAGTATGTATATACATTATAAGAACACAGGAAGAACATGTGCCATAACTGGCTGCGCCATTCACCAAGGAGATTTAGGGATGGGCCATGGACTACCCTACACATCGTTTATGGCTACTTGTGTGTTTGAGAACATGTGATTATTTGGGTGTATGCATTTCCTATGTGGCTGGGGTGAAACTGAGAAATTACAGTTGGAACATCTCAAAGTAAGCAACACAAGGTGGAGGGTGAGGGCGAGGGAGGATAATACTGGAGGACATGAGTGAGGAAATACAACATTTTGACAGGAACTAGCTTTTATTGTAGGGATAGGACTGAAACCTCTGATGATGCACTGAGGCGGCCAAAAATAACAAGTGACCACAGGAGCATGGCCCCTTCTCTACAGCAGCGGCACCTCACTCCAGGGATAGGTGCTGTACCTCAGTAAAACCTGCCCTCTGGTGTTTAAACAGGAGTAGTGCACTCTAGTGTAGCAAACACTGCTACACTAGATTGCATTTACAAGACTGCACAGAAACAAGCCCAAATGCCTTTCCCAGTGGCTCTTTATATAGATTTATTAGCTGTTTTGAGGGTGAAACACATACAAAAATATCCAAGTTAAGAAAAAGTGTTCGCCTTGAAATAGAGGCTGAAATGAAAGCTACTTTGTCCTCTATTAGTCACATAACAAGCTAACCAAATAATAATACCCAGGAAATGTACTGAACTAAATATACGAATCTCTTAAATGACGCCTTCACATCAGTGAAAAAAAATATTTTTAGTTCATTTCAGTCAAGCTCCACTAAAGCTACTGTACCTTTCATGAAGGCAAGCTTTCCCCACCACTTCCCTTGTTTATGTTATCATGCAGGCATAGAGGTGTCCAGACAGACGGCACAGGTAAAGACAAGTTTCACCAGTCGGCTGGACAAGATGTAAATTTGAAGATGAGACATATAGTGCACTATACATCCTCAAAGCACGCTTTGTGAAGCTATACAGGTGCCGTTACAGACCTACAGTAGCTGTCTGTTTTGACTACCTTAAGATATTTTCATATTTAGAAAGAAGTATTTTAACATAAACATGTCCAGAGCAGATTTTAAATGCCTCCTGTAAAATGCCATATGCATGTAACCAAGATGAAAATGAAAGGTGTCCTTGTTGCTCTCGTTGAGATTGTTTTTGTCCATTGCAAAAGTATACTTTTTTTTTATTGTTTTATAGTTTAGGAGAAGACAGAAATAAGTGATAATCATGTGTCTGGATATTCAAGACATGGAGGAACCCTGATGTGACATGCCCGCTTTGGGCAGATCTGTCTGCTAATTACAGCCTAGCTGGAGGAGGGAGGTACTTGAGTGGTGGGGGCTTTTTTTTTTTTTTAATGATGCGCAGGGTAGATATGGTATAAATACCCACATCATTGTACTGGAGGGCAGCATATCCTCAGTTGTGCTCCTACCCTAAGGATATACAGCAGCACCAGGAGCTCACTGGTGCTGAGGAGTTTGGTTCTTCTTGTTGGATGCCGGTATGTGAAATTTCCTCTCTATCTCTAGGGGAGTGCTATCAACATCTAGGCTTTGTGTGGGCCTTCAGTCATTCCTGTGACTGGTTGGCGAAAAATAGAGCAACTTCTGCTGCCTTTTACCTTCATTTGTAATACATAAGCCTGAAGTGTGGAAATAGAAAATTGTGCTTTCTGTTCTTATTTGTTGTCTAGTATTGTTTCTGTAAGAAAGATTAAAGCATGTTCTTGTACCAGAAAAGTTTTCAGGCTCTCTAAAATTCACACTAATACAAACACTAAAGCTTGATGGCACTTTTTATACCTTGAAAACAGATGTACTGACTTTCTTCTTCTTCTCCTCCTCCATTGCAGGTTTGACCTTGCAAGATGGACATACGTGTAGCGACCATCCTCCTCCTTGTGGTGGCCTCTGCAGCAGCCCACGGAAAGGGTTACGTAGTGAGGAAGGTGATGCCTGTGAAGAGCCATGGTAAGAAAACGCATCATTTCGCCCTGTGTTCAATCAGTTTGTGAGCTTCACGAACAGCCTATCAACTTTATGGGAGATCTTCTTCCATAAAGTTGGTCTTATTTGAGCAACACTGTATGGCAGGATTTCCTTACCTTCAGTGAGGGGGATAGCTGTTTTGACCAATAGAGGTACCGTAAGCAGCCAGGCAGATGATAGGCACAACTGCACTTTACTTTGAAAGCTGAACTCCACCTTGCTCTGGGCCAGTGTTGCTCTCTGATTGGCTACAACAGGTTGCATGCCTCTCCAATCACGCAGTGAGGCCGGAAATTGCAGGTTATTTGCACGAAGCAGAGCTTGTAGGTTTTTGTTTTCCTCTAAATCACCAGATTAAATCTCCCTCTGTAGTTTTTGTAGCATTTCCTGTAGATTTCTATCCATTTGTTCACCCAAAGCGCTAGCTCCGTAGTGTAGTGGTTTAAACATTCCCCAAACAAGCAAACGATCCCTGGAGGAGATAAAAATCCCGTGAAGAAGGGAATCGAACAGGCGGAGCTTTTCTCTGTGGCGACCCCTTATGACTAAGTGAGCCGAGTTACTCACATTAGCAACAGTTTTATTACTTTATTTTATTCTATTTTGCGCACATGTTTCACAGGAAGGCACTTTAATTCTGTTTACAATAAAGCTCTGAAATGTTATTCAATCTGGCAGAGTTATTCGCTCTATTTTTTAAGCACACGATTTATTTAATTGTTAACATGTTACGTTTTTCTTTTGATTTTCTTTTCTTTGGTTTTTTTTTATTTTTTATTTTTTATTTTGCCAAACACGAAGAGAGAGGTTGTGTGTTTCCCAAATGCAGTGCAAAATGTGAAGTGTCGCTTTTGTGTCATCAGCTCATTGCTGTTTCTATTTGAGAAAGTAGCTGTTATGGGGTTATTTTTAGTTTCGCACTGACAATTAAAGTCCAGTCACCCAGCAGTGTGGTTTGTTTGGGTGCGCCTGTTTAACACAAAAGTAGAAACATCTGTTTGGCTTTATCCAAACTAAATCAGAATAAGCCAAGGAGTGTGCCTTTTACACTCAAACCCATTTGACCACATTAAGGCAGCAAATAAAAAAGAGCTCCTCTCTTATTTTGCTTGAGTAGCTCCTAAACAAATCATAAGGCTCTCATTAAAATCTGAAACCTGTACTTTGTATTAAAAATAGCCATTCAGCAGGTTACATGCAGCCATATTTCATTACATTATGCTTTTTCTGTATTAAAATTAATTATTAGAATAATACTAAACATGCATCTGTTTATAAGGGGTTGTTTCAAAATAAAATATGCATGTAACATCTTATAATATTTGTACATCACTAGGTGAGCTGTATGTGGGCGTATCTCACAAGTTAGACCATTGCTTCATTAGAGTTAAACATGCCCCGCCTTCTGGATCAATTAGTCGATCATGTTTCAGCCATTTTAAAAAATGAAGAACATTATGTAGAGAGGCTTTCTTAAAAGCTAAAATTCAGCTCATATTTGATTGCTGAAAGTCATATTGCTTGTGAACGCTGCAAAACTGATGCACACTCAAACACACTAAGCACTGAGAGCTGGCCAGTACATCCATGACCCAGCACTTTTCCCTTGAATGGGATGCAGTCAGATTTACTGAACATCCTAAACAGACCCTAATTAGAAATAAGTGGTTGAATTTTATGCATAGACTTAAGGTATCCTGAACATACACACAGAGATTTCTTTCACTTTGTTACTTTGTGTCCATTTTTGTTTTTTGTTTGTTTTTTTTGTTTGCTAATGGAACTAATGATGGTTTCTCTTTAACTCTTCACAGTGGTGTCAGTGGCAGGTGAGCCTGGTGCTCCAGGTGAGCCAGGCCCCGAGGGACCTTCTGGCCCTCCTGGCCCACCAGGTGAAAATGGTGTAGGCTATGCTGGACCTCAAGGACCTCCCGGATCCCCTGGATCTCCTGGCCGCTCCATTGCTGGTAAACCTGGATCTCCAGGTGGTCCTGGCAAACCTGGCAGGCCTGGAGACTCTGGTGAGAAGGGCGATACTGGAGCCACTGGCCCTCAAGGACCTAGGGGAGTCCCTGGATCACCAGGAGGCCCTGGACCTGCTGGCCTCTCTGCTACTGGCAAGCCTGGACCATCAGGTCTTCCTGGAGCAATGGGACCTAGAGGAGAGCCTGGTCTGAAAGGACATCCAGGTATCCCTGGACTGCCAGGTTCTAAGGGTGATAGAGGGGTGGGAGCACCTGGACCTCAGGGTGAGACAGGACCAGAAGGGCCTATGGGTCCACCTGGAGCTACAGGTTCATCTGGAGTTGGAAAGCCAGGAAAATCAGGTTCCCCAGGTGAGCCAGGAAAATCAGGTAGCCCAGGTAGCGATGGTGCCCCTGGTCCCATGGGACCTCAGGGACCTAAAGGACACACCGGTGCCCCAGGTGTTGGTATTCCAGGTAAACCAGGTGAGAATGGTGCCCCCGGTCTGCCTGGTCCAAGTGGCCCTAAAGGCAACCAGGGACCTGCTGGAGCCAGTGGTGCCCCTGGAGTGCCTGGATATGGAAAGCCAGGTGCAAATGGAGAGAAAGGAGAAAGGGGAGCTACAGGTAGCACTGGTGCTACAGGCCCAAAGGGTGAACAAGGTCCAACTGGATATACTGGTGCTACTGGTGCAACTGGCCCAACTGGTCCTACTGGACCTCAGGGTGAAAGAGGTTTCACAGGTGCACCTGGTGCTGGTGGCCCTAAAGGTGACACAGGAGCAACTGGTCCTCAGGGACCTAAGGGAAACAAGGGAGATCAGGGAGCACAGGGTTTCCAAGGTAAGCAGGGTTACCCAGGACCAGCTGGTCCTGCTGGGGCCAGAGGGGAAACTGGACCCACAGGTGAAAAAGGACATGGAGGTGCCCCAGGTACCCCAGGAGCCCCAGGTATCCCAGGCCCTGCTGGACCCAAGGGTCATCCTGGTCGCCCAGGTGAGCAAGGTCCCTCTGGATCAGATGGTGCACCAGGTTCAAGAGGACCTACTGGGCCTCAAGGTCCCGCTGGTGCTCCAGGCCTCAAGGGACACCCAGGTCTCCCTGGTGCTCCTGGCCCCGCTGGTTTGGCTGCTAAGGGTCTCAGTGGACCTGAGGGTCCTCCTGGTCAACCTGGTGAGCCCGGCTCTGATGGAGAACCTGGCCCAGCTGGCCCTCCTGGTCCCCCTGGCCCTCCAGGTGAGGTTGTATTTGAGAAGGGCAAGGACATGGGTGTGAGCGAGATTATGGTGAAGTCCCCCATGTCTGCTTTCACTGCAGCTCTGACCACCCCCTACCCTCCTGCTGGCAGCCCCATTAAATTTGACCACATAGTGTATAATGCTGAGAATCACTATGACCCTGAGTCAGGCATTTTCACTTGCCAGGTTCCTGGAGTGTACTTCTTCTCTTATAGCATCCATGTCAATGGAGCTCATGCCCTGGTGGCTCTGTACAAGAATGGCCAGCCTGTTATGTTCACTTATGATGAGTACAACAAGGGTTTCCTTGACCAGATGTCTGGTAGTGCTGTCCTCTTGCTCGATGAGCAGGATACAGTTTACGTCCAGATCCCTGATGATGAGGCCAATGGCGTCTTTGCTGCAGAGAATGTCCACTGCTCTTTCTCTGGGTTCCTCATCGCTTCAACGTGATACGTTGATTCAGTAGTTTCCGAAAGCCAACCAACTAAATTTGCTATTTCTCAAACTAAACTCCCTGTTCGTTTTTCCTCAACCTAACAGACAGGCAGTTCACCATTTTTGAGGAATAGTAGCATCTCGACTTGAAAACTACAAGAAATAGGTGCTTAGAAGAAGGAAAACTAATTTATGAACACAGGTGATCAGGGGTGGGGTAAGCAATCCACAATGTTACCAGTGAGATTTTAATGGAGACAGCATGTGAAATTGAGATGTTAAACTGTGTTGTGTCCTGACTTTTTCTTTTCCATTCTGTTCCTTTTACTGACTTCAACTGGTGACTCTTAATTTAGTGTTTGTCTGCTTTTGTTTGTTTTTATACAACCTTGTTTTTTTTCTTTCAGTTTTTTGTTTGCGTTACCAATAATCTTATTAAAAGTACCCTAATACTTTTTTCTGTGCAACCTGTTGTACTAAATGTGACTTGAATATATTGTGAAATGGTAATGGTCAAATTGACCGTTATGACGAAATAAGTCACCAAAATGCTGTCATGGAAACACAAACTGTTTTAACGGCAACATCGTTGTATCCCTGGACATACATTGTGTCATGTAAACCATAATGACCAAAATAAATGATGTCTTAATGAATGTTCTGTATCAGAAGTTTTTTTTTTATTTAGCAGCTCATTTAATTTGAAAACTAAAAAATAACTCAGTTAGAGGCACATAAAACAACACAAACCTGCTTAAGAAGACACACAGTCATAAGAGTCAACTCACTTTGAGTATTTTGTGAACACTGGTCAAGTTCTGTTAAAAATAAAACCTAAACCAATTTAGTTTTCCTGCAGATTCATAAATTAAAACAAGAAATCAAGTTATAATTGTGATCTGTGACAGGTTCAACACAAGATTAAGTTATTGTGAAAATATACAAAAGTAATTTAATATAAATATTATTCATACTAAAGTTACCTAAGATGAAACATCTTAAGTCAGCAACATCCATTCATCTACTTAATGGAAGCTTATTCCAGCTGACTTCCACAGAAAGGCGGGGCATACCGTGGACAGGTATGCCCACAGAGACGCAGGGAAAAGATGAACAATCCACAGCGAGGCTCTAATCACTTGGCAGATTCAAACCAAGCACTGGACTACCATGCCATTATTTGTCAGTAACAAGATGTTTTAATTTTAAGCACTCATATGGGTTTTGTAAGCAAAATTTTGGCTGACAAATGTGAAGTGGAAGTATCAGGTACTATAAAATGGATCTTCCTACCAACGTTACTGTTGGACTTACTGTCCTCAGTGTAATGTAACTTATATAATTATATGTAATGTACATAATGATGTATTTCTATTCATTTGTGGTCATTTTGTTAAATGTATCACTTTTACAAATTGGTATCCTGTGCACAGTATTAACTACGTGCAGCACTGTGCAAAAGCTGCCCCTCATTTCTTTATATTTTACTGAGAAAATGGGAAATAGGTGCAGCAGACATGTGCAAACATACATGGATATACAGTTTATAAGGGAAAAACAGAGTTTGAACATTTCTAACAAGCTTAAAAGTCAATATATGGTATGACCACCTTTATTCTTCAACACAGTCTTAACTCTTAGGCAATAATAGTAATTATAATTATGTAAGACCAAACATTGCTAATTTAGTCTACCCTTGGAGTTGAGATTCTCTCACAAATTTGCCATTGATCATATCAATTTAACCAGCTTGCAGTCAGTATATGTGTTTAAAAAGTGCCCTATAATTCACACATACTTCAGTGCAGTACACATGTAAATATATTGTACAAATGGTCCTAAACAGAGGCTAAAATAGATTAAATAAAAAATCTCTCCACATGATGGCTACCAGTTGCCTGCTTGGCAGCCAAAGTTTACAAAGGCTACTCTACCATGCAAGCCTCAATATGAGAGTGCTGAATATAGTTTGGGTGTGGAATGAGGGACAGGGATGGTCCTTTGGCAGGGAGGCAGCTGTTTGATCTTACTTGGGGGAAAGAGCGTGACAGTGGTTAGGTGAGGGGCCCAAGGGACAGAAAAGAGAGGAAGCTGGCTGAAGTAAACTGCTGGGGATTGCCATCTGAGGGTACTTCCATTTGGAGATGGCCTGTGGTTGTTGCAATGAGGTGGGACAGCGCAGATGGAGAGCTGCCTCTGGCTGACTCCACAAGCCGCACTCTAAAATTATCTGCTGAGACTACGAAGAATAATTTACTTTGATATATTTTTGTGAGTAGGCTCACCTTGTATGTCTATCTATACAGTTGTGCATCTGTTTGGAAAGAAAGAAGCAACGCAAAGAGGAACCAGATGTTCTTGAGTAGGATGCAGAGAGATGTGTGTATGGCAGCATGTGAGGAACACTGGGTGCTACAAGAAGCAGCACATCTCTCAACAACCTGACCAAAATGGACAAGCAGTTTAAGAAGCAGAAATAGAAGTATTATGTGTAAAACACACCCTTTTTGCGGTGGCCAGAGCTGCGGTGTCCAAGGTTAGAGTGGGTGCAAAGGAAATAGAGGGTTAGAAATGTGCACGGGTAGAGCTGTGTGCTGCCAAAAAAACACCCTGCAGGAGTGTTTTGCTTTTGCCTCCACTCTTAAAAACATTCTGGTGTTTATGGGGTTTCATGGAAGGAATCTCGCACAGGCATCAATTCAGTCTATGCTGTTTGCGAAAGACACTAAACTTCCAGACGTCGTAAAAATGTTTGTTTCAAACACTATCATTTATGGTCCAAAACCAGAAACTCTGAGTTCGGATGCAACGCAACTGACCCTGAATCATGTGGCACAATTATGTTGTGTAGTTCCTTCATTGGTAAATCACTAAAAGTACTGTTGGGCAGCAATCATATCTCACTTTAGGTTCACTCCGGATTAAGTTTATTTTAGGGAAAGAAATGTGCCTGTCTTAAACGCAACAAGGTCCTCAAAGGGCAACTTCACCAGCTAATTTATCATTACTTTTGCTCTAATTTAGTAAATGAGGTGAATATTTAAATAAGTGACCGTCGCATCTTCATTACAAGGACTCTAGTTTTCTTCTAACATCTTGGAGTATTACCTCCAAGACCTTTGTCAAATTTAGTTTATGTTGATGTTGTGTAATGTATGTATGGTCGGAAGGGTAAGATGGCGCTGGCAAAAGGTCAGCAGCCTTAACCCAATTTCCTTCGGGGTCAACCTTCAGGATCAATAAAGTTGTATTGAACTGAGTTGAATTGAATTGAAAATCCTTCCCCTCAAGGCTTCTAAAAGTAGGATAGGGGGCAGATCTAGACCCCTCTCCTGAGGAACTAGCTTACAGTTTGGATTTAGCAGACAAATACTCCCTTTACTATTAAGGTTAGACTCAAAGCTTCCTTTTTGATGAAAACTTAAAGTTAAGGATGGATGAGGTGAACCTGCACCATCCCTTAGCAATGCTGCAGTAGGCTCAGGACTTTTGTGAGATACACAAAGCTCTGAGCACCATTTTCCACTTCCCAAGTGTTTATACATTGTTGCAATGTGTCATTACATTGTTGTCTTCACGCTTGCAGTCTGTGTTGTGTCCTGTCTCCCTATGTGCCCCTTTTCCCCTCAATCCCAACTGGTCACAGCAGATGGCTTCCACTCCCTGAGACTGTGCCAGAGGTCAAAATGGAGTTTTATATTCCCGCTGTCACAAAGTACTTCAGTTTTCTATTTGTGTATCATCTTATCGAGCCTTGAGGCAACACTTAGAATCCTAAACACAACTCGTTGCATTACCAAAAAAAAAAGAAAAAGAAAAAAAGGCTTCTGTATGTGTGAAATCTTTCAGTGCACCACACGATGGTGCTGTAAAACAAAGAATCTGTATATCTGTGGCTACAGCAGCCGACCTCAGCTCTGAATACCAGTCTAAACTCCCACTCCCTCTCCAGATTTATGATGGGTATTATAAAAGGGCAGCAGTGGTGTTTTTATGCTTTCTAAACATAAATAAAGGAGCTCAAGAGTGCCAATCCACATTTTGTTGCTTTATTCTTCAGCAGTACTCACATATAATAAACTGAACACCTTAATACCAGTTTGCAGATATTGTTACATTTCATGTTGAATAAGGTGAGTTTCATATACAAAACAAAAAGAGGAAAAAAAAAACCCAATGCTATTTAAAGACAGTACCCCCAACCACGGATTTATGTGCTTTCTTGTGTAGATTTTTAGGTATTGTAGGCATTGTAGTCATCACAGCTTGATGCGAAACTTGCTTAAAACATCTCCCAATTTTATTCAATCTTACAAATGGTGAAAAAACAAGAAAACTTCATTTACAATGGGTAATCTGTTAAAAACTTCAGTCATTTAGGTACATCTCAGTCATAAAACCAGTAATATCAAAGTCTATACAACGTGCATTACTACAGAGTTTGGAAACAGTGGAATCTAATGGAAAGTGATGAGCACCTACTGTTTTAACAGTTGACTAAATCTAGTTCATTCAGGAATGGTTTGTGTTCACAGGAGCGTTGAGCTTCAAGAGTTGTAAACAACTGTGCACTGCAATGACAACATTTAAGACTTGGACTTTCCCTTTAAATACCACAATGTGTCAGATCTTGCAGACACAGCTTTAGCTGCTACATCCAATTGCCCAGCACCAAACACTTTTGATTAAATATGTGTCAAATTCAGCAACGTGTTGACAGTCACGGTTTCATGTAGAAAAAGAAAAAAAAAAAAAAAATAGGGGAAAAAAAAAAAAGTAAAAATTCCCACTCACATTTGCACTCTCACACTCACCCATATCACAAATGCAAGCACCAATAAGCAGTGAGGAAGCAGCACACTCTCCATTACACCTCCTGTCCATCACTGCCAGGGACATTGCAGTTATGGATGAGATGGTTGCAGAGTAGTAAACAAACACTAAAGCAAAAAAAAAAACCAACAAAAAAACAAAAACAAAAAAAATCCCTGGTTTTAGACAAAGTCCTCGCATTCCTTCAGATGGGCTACATTGTCTCCTTCATTCTGTTGTCTGGTTCAGCAGGATTACTCGGCGGCAGCAGCCGTGGCCTCTGGACTGGCTGCTGTTTCTGGCTCAGTAGGTGAAGCTTCAGCTGGCTTTTCCTCTCCTGCGGCTTCCTCTGCCTTCCCCTCCTCGGCCTTTGGCTCCTCAGCTGCAGCTTCCTTGGCTTCCTCGCCGGCCTCATCTGGCTTGGCCTCTTCAGTAGGTGCCTCAGATGTCGCCTTCTCCCCTTCGGCTGGTTCTGCTGCTGCTCCCGCCGCCGCACCGTCCTCTGTCGCCTCTTCGGACTCTTTCTTGGTCTTCTTGAAAGAGAAGCCACTGAGCTTGAAGGACGGTTTCTTGAAAGAGAAACGCTTTTTCTTCTGCTTGCCATCCTCGCTAGTAGACGGAGTGCCTTCCTCAGGTTTGGCAGAAGCTTCTCCATTTGTGGCGGCAGGCTCCTTCTCTCCATTGGCTTCGGCACCCTCTACCTTTTCACCTTCTTCTTTTGGTGCCTCCTCAGTAGGAGTGCTTCCATTGGCCTGCACTTCGGCTTTGTTGACTTCCTCTGTAGCAGGAGAGGTATCCCCGTTGGTCTTGGCATGGCCATTTTCCTGGAAGAAAACAGAATAAAAATGAAATTACTGAACATACACTTATTTAAGTTCATTAGGTCAAACACACTCATAAGTGTGTGCAGGGCTATCCCCTGCAAAGCCTGGTGTCCTGTGATATTTAATACTCACAGACTAACCAATAAGAAAAAGCTCCTAAAACTGCAACAACATCTGTTACCAGGAGAGTGACGACAGATCTGTGGCTTACAGCAGTAGGCTAGTTGCTTAGACGGTAGTACAACCGAGATCCACGAGGTGGCGTTCAGATTGAAGCCAGTGGAAACAACATAGGAATTCGCGCACCCCCCATCTCATCCCTTCCTTTAAATGCCCCGTGTAGTCCACCAATGTGCACCATTTTTAAATTTTCATGCACTTAGCTCATCCTACTCTTTTCTGCTTTTTATAGTTTGCGGATTCTGCGGCCCGTGTCTGCACAAAAAAAAGAAAGAAAGCAAAAAAAACCGTGGCTCATTTCGTCAATCTGGCAACAAAGGCGTGGTACCGTTTTTTAAAATGGCCATGCCACATTGAGAGCGGCCACAAACCCCTGCTGCACACATTTCAACCAAATGAATAAGCACAGGCGCAATGTTTAGACACAGGAGCCGCAGAACAGCTGCGATTATTTTACAAACAATTTAAAAAGAAAACGATTTTTAAACAATTCTGTGATCATCACTCACTGGAATAGTTGTGCAGCAACATTCAGGCATTTTTTTGTAGGATGAATTTAAAAAAAATACATTTGTGTATCAATTTAAATGATTTCACTTAAAAGTTTTAATATATAGTTTAAATGCGTTGGAGAAAATAACCTGAAACTGTGCATTTGCCGGTGAAAAACGTGCAGGCCTACATGTGGCCACTTTCCCTGAAAGCCGGTGAGCGTGGAGATGCGCTACAGGGAACATGGAGCACACCATTGACGCAACACATTGCTAAATTGAGGCAAAATTCCGCGTGCGCAATTAAGATCTGAATCATTATTTTCAAAAAACAAAAACACAAAACTACCTGTCCGTTCGTCTTTGCTGCAACGGCTGCACCTTCTGCTGGCTGTTCCACGGCGGCTTCCTCTTTTCCAGCGGTTTTGGAGATTTGTGCTCCCATGCTTTTGTTCCAACAAAGGGACCCAACCGATGAAATGAATGAACAAAGACCGCAAGCTTCCTCCCCAGAAAAATCAAGTCAAACGCCGACTCCCCCTTCTGCAACCGAAACCGAGGAATCAGCACGGAATCACGATAACCACAAAGGGACGTGCGAGCGCTTGCACAAGGAAAAAGTAGCGAAGGTGCGAAAGACGCAAATTCTTTCGATTTTTTCCCCGAACGGAGTTCCTTAATGGAGAAATTGGCCCCGCCGCAAATGAGATGCGGAGTACAACGCCCAAGTCCGCTGATGAATGGGCAATGGGGCTATGACGACAAAGCCACCCGGTCTCCACCAATCAAAAGTCCGAAATCCCAAAGAGTGGGGAGGTCATGGAGTGGCTGAGAGGGGGGGACACGGACAATAGGAGAGACACAACAACATGGCTTACAACTTGTTTTTTGTTTTGTTTTGTTTTCTTATCCCAGAAACATAATGTTCCATGTTTTGGTTTATATTGAGCAGGTTTAGATTAGACATATCTGATGATTTTCCCCTGGAAAAGTGCAAAATATTTGCTTGCACATAAAGATGGCCACTGATTTGCACTGAAAAACGTCAGTTCTCTGTACCGGTAAATATTTTGTTTTGTCTAGTTTTTAAGTGCATGAAAACGGCGATTGTGTGCAACACAGCAATCATGTATATTTTTTACATATGTGTAATATTTTATAGAAAACACGGCTTACACTTTAACCTAATTTGGCTGCAACAAAGAGCCCTAAAAATGTTCATCACAGCTTGTAAATGAATGCAAACCCTCCAAACAATAGTATGTTCTGAAGGCTGGGTTGACTAAGCATCACTCAGCTGGTCTCACCTTATGTCATCATGGCACCCTACTGTCATACGCCCCACTCAGTAAACAGACATCCCCTGTTACTATAAGCCCATGTGCCCAAAACTTCTCTTATCCCTCTTCTTGCATAATAGTGTCTTGTCTGCTCCTTGCAGCGGGAGCATCCCAGTGACCCAGATATAATGAGAGTTTATGGCTCTCTGCTGCTGTCTGCTCCAGCAGCCTGCAGTGCTCTAACTCCACCAGCAGCCACAAGTCTCCTCTCTCTGCTAGAGCTGCATGACCCACATCTCCATGGTTACTGTTAGTCCAAAATGGCTGCAAGGAAGAGGCAGTGCATTTGCTGAATAGGGCTTTAGAGATGGTGACTCTGGGAGATGGAGAAGCAGGGTGAGAGTGGAACGAAGACGGCCCGGCAAAGCACTCAGCAGTTTGTGGATTAGGGTGCCTTCTTTAACCCACCCTCAGCAGCCTAACTAGGCCACACTCATTGTTGTGATATTTTGATTAAATGCAAAGCTGTAGCGTAATTATGATGAGCTGCCATAAATATGACAACATGGGGAGAAAGCATAATGATGTTTGTTTAACTTTCATTCTTTTTAACAGGCCACATTTTTAAGTCAGCATCTACATTTATCAGTATCACAGTTTATTGTGATAATTTGTTTGCTTTTGTCAAATTCATAGAGTAGTTACATTATCCTAGTTAAATAAAAATAAATACAAAATGTAGAGTTTTAGTATAAAAGCACTTATTTCTTTTTATTGTTAATAGCCATGCTAAAACCCAAGGGAGTACAGCTTACATACAGAACCATGAAGCATTTTAAGCTCATTTCCAGTAACAACTATTGCTAACCTGAGTTTTTTTTAATGAATATTTCTGGTCAGACACATATAACCGACAAAATGTGAGTTTCTTCATATCCTATTAAAGCTGAAGAGCTGAACCAATTAGCCAGCTGCCACAAAATCTGTATGAAATTTGAAGTCTGCATAATTACGGCGAGCTGTTCTTTTGTTTTTTCTTTATTTTCTTAATTTTATTGTCTTTTATTTTTATTCATTTGGCAGTGGCAGGTTTGGTTTTTAGCTCCTGTCTTTATGTCAGAGTGTATATGAGCAAGTCATTATTTGTGACTACTGTGAATAAAAATGTTAGCATTTTTATAGATAGCTGATAAATACTATCAGCTGAAAAACTGAATGAATGTTAAGTGAATGGAGGCCAGAGGCTTGCATTGCTATTTATTATGAAATTTATTTATGAAAATGTCCAAATCATTTGTAATTAGTAAGAGTGACATGAGGGTGCTTATACATTGCTTACCTGGGCAAACGATGGTAACAGGATGAGGAGAAGGCAAGCAAATAGAGGCAGTTTTGCGCTCCTGCCAATGTTGTACTGGGAAATCCTGCGATCTGACTTTCATGTGGACGTTGCTTTGACATGTACCGCCCACCTTCTCTTCACAGCAGCAGCATTTCTTGATAGCAGTGCACCCACACAGTGGTTTGAAGGCTATGGAAAAGAGTTCAAGGTGTTGATTTGGCCTCCAAAATCCCCAGAAGTCCAGTCTGTAGTCAAGTTCACAGACCACAGGACAACTTCAGAGCTCCTGTGGATTCTGTACCTCAGTGGGTCAGGGCTTGAAAGCACAAGGGGACTTACACAGATGATTGATCGATGCACACTGAAACACTCTTACTTTAGTGCAGTACGCACGGAAACAAAAGTACTGTAACTTTATTGGACTTCCCTTCAAGTGCAATATTCAGTGTAACATTGTCACTGTGATCATTTTAAAACCTTTTATAGAAGTCATGTGATTGATTTAGACTATAGGTGTCAAACATAGGACCTGTTGGCCAGACCCGCCTTGGCAAAGGGCTGAACAGCACTTGTACTTAAAGAAAAGGGAGCATGGTGTATGTGTAGATAAAATTATTTAGGGGAATAATTTTTCTATTATCATCCACTTGGATTGTACAGATTGGATTGTATTTGGACAAGGAACTAAAAGGAATTTCACACATCTTGATTAGATTGCATATAAGGGTAAAACTTACGGCAGAGGTAGCCTGAAGATAGCCTGAAGTTTCACAACCCAGTGGATGAATGTCTGATTTCCCAAAAAGCTCATTCTGTTCATCTGGACATACAGTTGTTTGTATGTGTGTGTTTTGGATGAATAGGTGTTTTAATCTGTCTTTTGTATGGACCAAATTTTTAGGTAGCGTACAGAATGTTTTTTTTTCTTCTCTTCTTTTTTTTCACAGTAACGAAAAAAAGCACTCTTGAATCTTTAATTTTTATATTTGTATGCTTCATTAACCTTTTCTGTTCTGAAATGTTTGACGCAGCAAAGCATGTGACACTATACATTATCACTGTGTTTCTTTTGTCCTGTCTCTTCTTCTCAACCCCAATTGGTCGTGACAGACGGCTGCTCCTCCCTGACCCTGGTTCTGCTGGAGGTTTCTTTCTGTTAAAAGGGAGTTTTCCTTCCCTCTCTCGCCAAGTGCTTGCTCATAGTGTTGGGACTGAATGGGTTAACAAGTCTGAAACTGAAGGAATGCAAAGTAAATGCTGACCTCTGTCAGCATTGGGATTCATTACTAAAGCATCAGTGGTCAATTCTGAATTACTACTGTCTTCATTGCATGTTTAATTTTCACAAAACATTCCCAATCAATGCTGAAATTTTGCTGGTGTGTCATCATCACAACAGAAGAAAAACACATTTTTATGTGTGTACTGTATGCTCTCTGTCTGATATTCATCAAAATAATTAAAAAAAATATCAACACTTATTTAAAATATTTTTAAGTCTTTCAAACAAAAAACTCATGCAAACTATATATAATTGTATTTATATAATTTAATTGCACTGATCCCTTTAATTATTTCAATAAATAAAAACGCTACAGATGTGTTGAATTTCATTTTGCATCATATCTGTGCATCTGTGTTTTATTCGCACTAAAAGGCGCAATAAGCCACTAAACAGAGCTCTACGTTACTTGAACAAAAACAGAGAATTTGCCAACCTTGCCCTGTTTTTCAGTCATACTCCAAAGAGGAGGAGGTGCCCGGCCACACATTGTAATCTCTCATTGGAGGAAAGCGGTGTCAGTCGAAGCTATGGTCGGTGTGGATCCGCATCAAGCGTACGCAATAACATCTGCGTCAAGACAACCAGAGACAGACCCAACAATAAAACACCATATGCTGTCCAAAATAAAACCACCCTAGCAGGTTACTTTTCTAAATAAGTATTTTAGTGGCTTATTATTGTTTGAAAGCGATAAGAAGTAGTGGAACTACTAAATATTGAAATACCTTGAATTAACTTTGGTTCCACAAACATGCCTTTTAGCGTTGCTTTCGTGCAATATCGATTTTTACAAACAGCTTTGCCAACCAGGAGATTTATTTTGATAGTACTTGGCGGAAGCTGCAGTTTTACTGTGGTGAACTTGACCCCCTGCGCCTTCGTCATCATCCGTACACACGGCGGCGACAGGAGCTCCTGTATCGGCAGGGACGGGTCTCCCACCGCTATTCTCTGTCTGTGCGGAGGAAAAACACTGACAGAGAAGAAAGACGACCGCGAATTTCCTCCACGAAGCTCCCTCTGGAAACTCCGATGGATTAATTTGATTTTTCTGCGGTGAGCACGCTTTTCTTTTTCTTCTGTTGAATTTCAATTGGTGCGCCAGCCTTGTCCCCTATTTTGCGCTGTGGAAAGCGAGTTGAATTTATCTCGAGAGGGAGAGAGGCAGAGGTAGCAGATGAGATAAATAACACATTTTGAGTGGCTGCAGTCACGCCAGTCTTTACTCCGAGTCTTCCTCGGAGGGCTGGCTTTGTGTGGTTTGCGTAAACATTGCCCTCGCTGAGGAAAAGACTGGGAGAGCGGTGATGGTGACTGTGGATGATGTTTTGCAGTGATTCTGGAGAGGGGGCTCTTGTGTTGCAGCAGGGATGGATGCGCTGCAGAACAGAGCTGACCACTGAGGCCACGCACACACACACACACCTACCTAATAAACGCCAGGCTGGCCTTCGGACAGCCTCTTAATTGTTTACCTCCACAGGAATTATCATATGCTTTGAGTTAATTGCATTGCCACGCTGCTAAACATCCAATTAAAGCTGTTCCAGTCGGGTTATCTCATGTGTCTGGAGGTGCAGCCATCCATCTTGTGAGGAAACACTGGGGATGATATGTGTGAGCTAACCCCACTGTTACCCGTGTGCAATAAGTTAGTCAGCAGTTATTGTTTTGGTTGTTAAATTGTTCAGTCAGCTCCCTGAAGGCCTGAGTTCAGCCTGCCTATGAATGAGTGCACAATTGGTGTGCATGGTATGTATTAAATTTGAATGAAAAGAGTTGGATGTTGTGCTTCACGGACCGTGCACTTTTCCCCCTTCAGGCTCTCTCTCTCTCCCTTATACAGTTCAACCTGCTGGCGCATAATCTGCCAAACCTGAAATAAGTTATAAAGAAATGCGCATGCTTTTCAAAATAAGGTTCAGTTGATAACTTTAGTTTAAGACCATTTTGCTGGTTTTTAAGATTTTTGGAAGGTGTTGGTTTGTTTTGACATCTACTGTGATGATTATCATTGTAAAATTAATCTGCCAAGCAGCAGAAAATAAATTAGCACTTAACTGTAAAATCATCATTAAGCCACATTTGAAGATATTTGTTTAGTTTCTAAAATGTGACCATTTTCCATTATTCTAAATATTTAGGAAGACTTAGTTGTTTGGGGGTCTGAAAAAAATCAGGTTTCATAGATGGAAATTGCAGTGGGTATATTTTATTGTATTCTGATGTTTTGGACACTAAATTAATGAAAAGTGTAAAACAGCCACACATTTTTAGCATTTTTTTTTATTAATAATATAAATAAATCAAACAAGTTGCAAGTTTTTTTTTTGCTTTTGCTAATTGGCTTATCGTTGTAGATCTGCGTCCAGCCCTTGTGCGCTATGTGGCTCGTGCCAGTGTTTTACACTTTCCATCAACTCAAGTGCGATTTTTAGTTCTGCCAGAAACCTTCCATCCTCCGTTCCTGTAAACCCACCTCATCATGATTTCCACTGGATTCTTGCGTCGACCATTACCCTCCACTGGCACAAGATTTGGAAAGAATCATTTAAACCCTCAGTTCAGACTGTCAGGCAGAAGCAGCAAGAATCTGCTCTGGTATCTGGATAATACTTTTTTCCTGTTTGGAAAGTGTTCACCTAGTCTGCACTGGTCTCGCTGACTGAATAGACATACACAATGGGATCGGTGATTTAACAACATGACTCAAGAAGCAAGAAGTATAGACGCTGTGACACTAAAACACAGCTAGGCTTAAACCCACACGCACGTACTGTATGAATCTCAGCTGCGTGTTTTAGAACTAGCTCTGTTCATTCAGCACACGAAGAATGCTTTGAAAGCTTTAACAGTGTTTCATTGTGCTCATAATCTTGTAGCAGAGTGAAAAGTGGCCATTGTCTCGTTGTTGATACACTGAATGAACTCGGTTGTCTGACACAAGCAAATGTTGTAACTATTCAGAGAATGGCAGCCATAAGGAGGAGATTGTCAGCGTTGTACCAAATCCAGCAAACATAACAGTGGGTTTCACGTGCATTCAAATGTCACACAGCTTTTTAAAAAAGAAAAAAAAAAGACCCTCTGTTGGTTCGTTGGTCTCGTCTTTGTTCCATGATCAGAACGTTGAATTATGGAGTTGAATAAGGTCACAGTGAGTGCGATGCCAGTGGGAGGCATGTGGGAAGTTTGACCTTGTTTTGTGCCTTGTCAGTGATCTGAGTGTAAAAGGACCCCCACACTTCAAATTAAACAGGATACCTTTTAAGAAGATGTGTTGAATTGCAAAATAGACTGGGGAAAGACTGTATTCTGGAGGGATTTGTAAGTTCGTAGAGGTTAAATTATCACAACATTGCTAGATGTAATGCTCAATTGACCATAATTTCCACAGTTTATTAGTCAAAGCCACGTTTCAATTTGTTTTTCTAAGCTGAAATAATATCTTGGAAACTTGTTACCATTAGGTTCACATGTAGCAATTACTCTGCAGACTTGTATGATTATTTTATATTGTAGCATTAAGACTTTATTGATCTCCAGAGAGAGAGAGAGATTAATAAGGTTGAAGCATTTTAAGAAAAATCTAAAAACATAAAAATTACTTAAAATGATGAAATGATTGAAGGAGTTGTTGGAGTCAGAGTCAGTTGCACGTAATGTTACATACTTTCCCTGAGCTCAAAGTTATGCACAGATAGATACGATAGATACATATTTCATAACCTTGTAACACTTAGAAAATCGTCAGATGTTCCCTTTTTAGAAGCTGCAGATGTTACACTCATTCTTACGTAATTCTTAATGAAATAATTGTTGCTGTTTAGGGAATGTCAGTCTTTTTTTAGTCTTACACATCCAATTATCTTTTTTTTTCTTGCCGGTAACACAAATCAGACTGCAGATATATTTGTTTTTCAGGCCTGACTGAGTCTCTCCTGGTAAATCCATCAGTTAGACTGTGCGATCCTGACATGTCTGTTCTTTTAATATAGTATATTGATTGCAGCTTTACTCCAAATGACCCACTATCTCATTATGGCCTCCAGCGCTATGACTGTTGTTATGGATGATTAACACTCGAGCTTGTGCGGAATCAAAATAAAGGCTGTCATTTGGGTAAATTAATTTCCAGTTGAGCCGAGCGGTTGTGACAGATAAAGTAAAGCTGACCCCGTTGCTGTGCGTTCAGTACCCATTCAAAAAAACCAGCTTGTTCAGTGGTGCATTTGGCACAGTTTAGGTTTAGTAAGCAAAAACAGGTTGTGGATTTACCTGTGGTGGTAGGCATGATGGAAGTCACTGCAGAGGGTGTCCTGCAGCGATATTCACAGATATTCCTAAAATTCCTCACATTTTTAGATGTTTCAGTTTACATATGTTCCATGAACACCTCATTTATGGTCAGTTTCTTTCTTTCTTTCTTTCTTTTAAACCTCAACATTTTAACACAGATTTTGTAAAAATTAAAAAATTAAACCAAAAACACCAACAGCAGAAAACTGCAATTTATACATTGTCCACTTGAGGCTTGCTCTAAAAAGAGCTGGTTTCAGTCCAATTTACAGCTGATGGTAAATGGTATGTAGCAAATGAAACGCAGCGTTTTAACACGTTTTTGGTGAAAAACTTGAGGCCTCTCACCTTTTCCTTCTCTTTGGGTTTTGAATTAACTCTTACAACACATTGCAATCTTGTCCCCGAAGGACCTTCCTGATCACGCCATTGTCACTCTCTCTACAGCAGGCTGCTCATTTGGGTCTGAAAATAGCGTGGTGGTTGCTATTGCAGAGGCTGAGGTGGTCATGCAATACCCAGGCTGTGCCATGAAAGGGAACAAGCCCCGAGGCTTTGACGCCATCATCTGCTGGTTTGGTGTGGGGGGTTTGTGCTGCAGGTCAGGTATCGAGTAGACTTGCGTGTGTCTGTGTCCATCTCCACCATGATGAAATGCAGCGAGAGCACCAATCTAAAACTTATGTTGTGATCTCATACGTAGTGTTGACTCATGTGTAACCGGAGAGCAGAAATGTATCTATGATGAACGCTCGTAAAACTCTTATTAAATTACCGTGTAAATGTGAAAAGCTGCTGATTCACCGACTCATCTAAAGGATTCTTTATCTTGTAAATATAAGATTATTAATTGGAATCGCAACACAGACATGATTTAATGTTTACAAATACACACTGTGCTATAAAAAGACCACACAGGGAACATGTATGAATACTCTATTAAGGCAAAATGTTATAGATTCTGTGCAGCTGAATGGTAAATGTATGCTAAAGCTACAGTAGTCCCTAGTCTTTTTAACTTGAAGAGCAAGATTTTCATAATCCCCACAGGCAGCACAACGACATGAGATTTCCCCTCATTTACTCTGATCCCTGCAGGAGTGGAGGCAGTGCTATTTCAATCACTTGAGTTGAAGAGAAAATCCACCAGAAATCAGACTTCACCTGCTCAGTTAATATATTCTGGTGCTATTGCAGTTCTCCGCCAATGATGTCAAACACGTTAGTCTTATTAACCCCATGTTTAGAGGTTTTTGTATCGACGGGAAGGTGAGTAAAGAAATGCAGTAACTATGGGAAGTTAAGATTCATGGCCTTGATATTGTTTTTCTCTCTGTTGTGTATTCATAAGAATTTATTTTTATTTTCAATGCCTGACTACCTCAGGTCACCTTTGTCATTCGAGGGCATTGCCAGCCCACAGCTGAGAACTCAATCCCAGTCCTTACACGCATGGACGTCGGGCACGTTCTTGTTAAATACAGTCATGTGATAGTTCCAAGTTCTAAAACTAAGTACCCTCATGATTCAGTAGTTTGTAGAACAACCTTTAGAAGTTATAACTTGAAGCAGACATTTTCTGTATGACTCACTTTCTTACATCATTGTGGTGGAACTTTTGCTCAATTTTCTTTTCAAAGATGGTTCAGTTCATTGAGGTTTTTAGACATTTGTTTATGCTCAGCTGCCTCAAGGTCCCACCACGGCATTTCAGTCCGACTGAGGTCTGGACTTCGACTGGGCCGTTACAACACTTTGACCCAAATGGCCAAGCTTTAGCTGTCAGACAGATGGCCTCACATTTAACCTTAGAATACTTTGATATGCAGAGAAGTTTATGGTCGAGTCAGTGACTGCAAGGTGCCCAGGTCCTCTGGCTGCAAAACAAGCCCAAATCATCCCCCCTCCCCCACCGTGCTTGACAGTTGGTGTTTGTGCTGGTACACCTCGTGTCTCCAAACATGGCTCTGTGTGTTATAGCCAAACATCTCTACTGTCCTTTAGACAGATGAGGCCACTTCTGTTCTAGACATTTTGTAGTTTGTTCAGATTCAACTTTGCAAACGTAAGCTGTGCTGTCATGTCCTTTTTAGAGAGAAGAGGCTTTTTCCTGGCAACCCTTCCAAACAAGCCATACTCATTCAGTCTTTTTCTAACTTTACAGTCATGAACTTTAATATTTAATAGCTAACTGAGGCCTGCAGAGTCTTTTGGGGTTTTTTTGCAGTTTCTCCGACCATTGAAGAGTCTGACCTTGGGCTGAATTTACTGGGACGTCCACTGTGGCATTGCATTACCCACACACCTGAATGCTTCAGTTATATGGACAAAAAGTTTTCACATAACTGTACATTCATAGCTTTCCTGGCCAAATAAATATTGTAATGTCCCAAGCCGAGTGACAGTACTGGATATGTGGTTTTCTTTATTTTCTTTTATTATTTTTTTTAATTGTTTGAATTGGACTGAAATCACGATATGTCCCAGTCCTCCTTTTTTCTTTCTCCATACAATTTTGTGCCCTGATGAATTCACACTCATCACCACCCAGTGTTAACTTGGTTTGGAGGCCGTCTTTGGTTACTGTCAGCTGTCCCGATACTTATGAAATCACTGCAACATGTTGAAAAGACACGTTTTGAACTCAACTGTGGAAAATCAATTCATTCTGCTGTGTTTGTAGTACTGCAGCTTCTTCTCCTCGGTGAATTGTTAGAGCGGATCCCCTTTTTGTTTTATATCAGTTCTCAGATGTTGATTAAAAAGTCAGAAAATACCCATCACAACATCCTGAAGTCTTCATTTACTTGCTTTGTCCAGCAAAAAAACAAACAGCAAAACCAAGTGTGGAAGCACTGAAAGGTCCACATATTCGCTTTGAATATTGCTTTGATTTGTTCAGGGTTGGTTAAGTTCTCTTTTGACTAATCTTATGCATTTGCTTATTAGAAATAGCAAACCATTCATATAAAGGACTTTTACATTTAAATATATCAGCTGTACTTTAGAGCAACGTGCTGTAAATACCAGAAGATTGGAGATATAAATATAGATGTCAAAACAGATTATTTTATATCTGAAGGATTATTGGAGACGCAACAGCAGCCGTGCTTGTTGTATTTCTGTCTGCGGTCTCTGCTTCGGTCAGAGCTTATGCTGTAATGCTGCTGCTGGGCTCGTTTCTTCTTCTGCGTATTTTATGGGGTTTTATTGGCAGTAATGAATCACAGTGATGTCGGTCTCTCTGCAGCAGTTACGTCCTTTTGTTACTTAAGAAAACTGGAGCGAAGCTGTATAGTGTGGCAATAATGAAATCCTGTATACAGAAGGAAAACTCAGTTTTTGGTGTCAGAGTCCCTCTTGGTACTTTTTCCATACAGGCAACACAGCAAGGATTTTTCTTGTCGAATGAATGAATGAATGAATACAATTTTATGCAGCAGAATTAGTTTTTCTAGCTGGTTAATCATCAGATGTAACGTGATCTTTCAGAGAAATCTGACCTCAGGCTTAGCTTCTTCTGGACCAAACTGCTCTCTCTGAAGTATAATAGATAAGCATTGATGGGTTTATAGCAGCTTTACAACAACTTACACTTGAAAACCACTTTTGGTGTTTTGCCATAATCTTTGCAACTTTGCAACAACAGTAATCATTTCAAGATTTTGACACTGCACCATCATGTGACCTCTTCTCAAAGAGGGCATTATTTCCCGTTCATCTGATACGTTCATGCATTTTCTCCTCATCTACATATAGTGCTTGACTTGTTACATTCTGCAGCATTTTCTCCCACTGTGCAGCAAGTGACACATCTGTTTGCACTTTTTGCCTGTGCAGGCATTAAAGTTTCTTGCTAGTAAATGTAAAACAGGCCTGAAGGGCTTTGATCTTATACTGTGTAGCTTTGCTTGTAAGTATTAAGCACCAGTCCTTCAAAAACAAGCCTGTGGTTCCTGCTTGTTTTCTGCTTGGAAAATAGTTTCCTTAGAAAGACGTGCTTATTTTCCAATATTAGCAGCATTACCTGGTGTATAAAGGCAGATTGTGCTTTTTGGGGGGTTATACAGCTGGGGTAAAGAGCACTGGGCACCTTGTCCTCGATCTGTTGCATTGTTGACTTTTGTTCCGAACACCACCTCTCTCCATTCAGCGACACTGTAAACAAGTATGTTTCCAATTAGCTGCCTCTCAAGTCAGCTGCCTGCTTATGCCGTTGAAAGACAGCAGTGCTGCCGGGGCCCTCTTCTTAGACATGCTGAACCGGTTTCGCGAGCTTCCAGGGCTTAAAGGGGGGGTTGGGGAGTGGGACACGGCGAGCCGAAATGTTCATTAACTTAACTGGGTCTGCAAAGACGGTAAGGCTCTTTTTAATTGACAAAGCAGAAAGCAGGCTGTGTCCCTCATTTCAAAAACTGGTTTATCTTTGCTTTAGTAAGGACAAATGTTCCATCAGCGCGCGTGTGCGTGGCTCCTTGTAAAGCAAACAAAAATAAAGTAAATGCTCACTTGTAAAGTCAGTGGCTCGGTGTAGACTCTTCTCCTCAGTGTGGTTATGCAATCAGATGGAAAAGTAAACTGTGATAAGTAGGGCCATTAAATTGTTTTATGGCCAGTTTAACTGGATATTCTCAGCATAAAGCATTAATGCGAGCGTACATATGCAGCGGTCATATTTACCGAGCACATACAGCTGTGGTGCATTGTGTTCCTCCATTTAATTAGTAATGCATCTTTTAAAGCGTCGTGTTTAATTTCAGCCTAATTGAAAGATTTTTCAGAAGACTCTGTGGAGCTCTCAAAGGAAGCTCTGAAATAATGGGAATATTGAATCATAATTTCCCCAGTGGAGACGGCTTTTGAGCTATTATTTTACCTAGTGCTAATTCCATCTCGCTCTCTTTCTCTCTCCACCCACAGACAGTAGAGAATGGGCTGTGTCCAATGCAAGGATAAAGAAGCAGCAAAACTCACTGATGACCGGGAGACCAGCCTTTCGCACAACTCGGGCTACCGCTATGGGTCCGACCCCACTCCGCAGCACTACCCCAGCTTTGGGGTCACCACCATTCCCAACTACAACAACTTCCACAGCGCAGCCTCGCAGGGAGTCACTGTGTTCGGAGGAGTCCACACGTCCTCGCAGTCTGGGACCCTGCGGTCTCGGGGAGGCACAGGTAATATTAAACGGAGATTAGACTGCGAATGCGTGGGAGCTACTTTACATGTCTTAAAGATATTTGTCACCTTTGAAAGGGCTAATGTGCATAAAAACTGCAAATAAACGGAAAATTTGCATAATTTGAAAATAATTTGAACCTGAAAAATACATGAATAGAAAATATCACATTTTAAAAATGATAGTTTAAAAAAAATATTAATTTGAATTTGGTTGCCAGGAATAAATTCACTGAGTACCCTGTTGGAAGATAAACTTACATGCTGTTAAGTAATGGGTCAAATTACAAATAGAGTAATTAAAGGAGAAATAAAATGTCTAATTTAAACTGTCTAAAATGTCTTGAAGGCTGCTAGCTACCTGGTAGGATGGATCCATTCTTTCATGTTGTTGTGTGCTCACAGAGCCAGGTGGCTTTATGAGTTACTGCTGTTTTCTCGTCAGCTCAAAGCAGTCTGGCTGTTCTCCTCTGACCTCTGGCATCATCAAGACATTTTCACCCCGAGAACTGCCACTCACTGTATATTTTCTCTTTTCCGGGCCATTCTCTGCAAACCCTAGAGATGGTTGTGTGGGGAAAATCCCATCAGGTCAGCTGTTTCTGAAACGCTGTGTCCAGCCCATCTGGCGCCAACCACCGTGTCGTATTCAAAGTCACTTAAAGTCAAAGTCACTTAAATGACCCTTCAGTTTGAACTTCAGCAGGTCATCTTGACCATGCGTACATGCCTAAATGCATAGTTACTGCCATGTGACTGGCTGATTAGAGATTTGCATTAACAAGTGTATGGCCTGTGAATATAGATGTTTAACAAAAAAAGCAGCTTATGTTGGCTTGTCAGCTTTCTGTTCTCAGAATTACAGGCTCAACTTAAATAACGGGTGAAGTTCGTGGCTTGTGTGGCGTATACTAAATGAATAAGTGAGCCTTCTCTTGTGTGTAGTAGAGCCTCAAGATGAATAGAAATGCCCTAAATTATGACCAGTTCTCTGTGAAGAACAATGACAGAGAGCAGACTTTTTGCTGAATAGCGCTTCAAATGGGGAGAAATGAGCTTTACACTCTTTTGCTCGAAATTTGAAAGCTTCATATCATCCGATTTATAAATCGCCACCATCCTTGCTTTGATGTCTGTGACGTACTTTGAACCCTTTTTGTGGTTGAATAAAACCAACATCTTTGAAATTGCCGTCACTAGCTCACATGAACAAGAAACTACTCTAAGAGGGGGAATGTGAAATAAAATGTATGTCTAATTTGTACAGTGAAGACTTGAGGGGCAAGAAACTGAAACTATAACAGATTTAGAGCAGAAACTTGATCTGATCTGCAATGACCTCAACATTTCGGACAGTGTGCAGATTTGGTCGACATTAGGATTGCAGCTTGGAGGATTTAGATCAAATCAGAAAATGAACACTTACAGTTTTAGGCTTATTAACAGATACTGGCAGATTTTTGATTGGCTTCCCTCATCTAGACCATGATAGCACCAAGTAGTTTCTATATTTGCTCGTTAGGTCTGCAGTTTTATGTTAAGTAGGTATCACAAGTCAGTTAATAACAAATGTTGTTTTTGGTAAATCTTTTTTACCCCACCAACTTTTTTTATTATATTTTTTGCCTTTTTAGAGTCTAAGTGCTCCTTTCTTGTTAAACTGAGATCATACAGCTGTCATTAAGGTATCAGGACATAAATCCAAATCAGTTAGTGGCAAAGAGTTTGCTTCTGTAAACTAAGCTTTGTGTCACACCTGTAGCAATTAGCTTTTTAATATGAATGTTTTACTTTATTTGAAAAAATAAAAAGTCTCACACAAGTCCTTAAAAGTAAAACATCACCATAAATCACAAACTGCGCTGAAACATCTCAAGAGTCTCCAAATTGTTGCTTTTATTTAAAATTTCTATAAGCGAAAAACTCCCACAATTCTTTTTAAGTTAGCGCTGCTAGTGAGATGTTTGGAAAGATAAAAGAGTAGATTGTGTGTATTTGGACATGAAATGATCTTGAATATATTTTTTAATTTGTTTTGTTTCTAAGGTGAAAATAATGCAGCAGATGGGGTGTAAAGAATAAACAAAGAAGGCAGTAATATTTATTGCCGTTACATAAGCCCCATGTGTTAGACAGATGACCGAACCCTACAGTAAAAATGGAATGAAAAACCCACCACCATAATATTTCAGCCACATAACCGCCACATGCAACATTTTTGTTTTGCGGCAGGGGTGACTCTCTTTGTGGCCCTTTATGATTATGAAGCCAGGACCGAGGATGACCTCAGCTTCAGAAAAGGGGAGAGGTTCCAGATCCTCAACAGCACGTAAGTGTGAAAACATCTGCATGACAGCACCAAAAGGGTGGTGGTTGTGTTTTCCTTCTCTGGTCCGTCTGTAACAAATGTTACACCGGCACCAATCTGACAGACTTAACCGGGTCTGTGAGGTTCTTGAATTCTCCTCACTTTTTGTGTAACTACAGTGATTTTTGTTGCTTTATCACATCTTTATAGGAGAATTAAGCAGTCAGACATACTTGCGGGCTGTGAGTGGGCGTTTCCCATGGTAAATGCTGACTGACATCTGAGAGCCTCTGTTCTGTCTCCCTGTCATTTTGTGTTTTCTCTTTCACTGAATCCAAACCAAGCATTTCCCCTAAACCCAACCAGTTATCTCAGCTACTCATGACAGTCTAACTTCAGTCCCTAACTCCAAACAGAATGGGAGGTCCTGCTGGAAACATACACTCACCAGCCACTTCATTAGGTACACCTTCAGAACTGCCTTAGTTCATTGTGACATAGATTCATCAAAGTGAGACTTTGGTCCATATTGACATGACAGCATGACACAGTTCTTGCAGATTTGTTGGCTGCACATCCATGATGTGAATTTCCCATTATACCACATCCCAAAGGTGCTATATTGGACTGAGATGTGGTGACCATGGAGGCTATTTGAGAACAGTGAACTCGTGTTCGAGAGCCAGTTTGAGGTGATATGAGCTTTGTGACACCAGACATTATCCTGCTAAAATCAGCATGTCAAATATGGCGCTTAAACAATGCGCATTTAGTGTTTAGGAGCCTAAACACTAGCCCACCACTAACCTAAAGTAGATCCGCGTTGTTTACACCAGATGTCTGTCCCTTCTCTTCTGACCTCTGGCATCAACAAGGCATTTTCCCTTTCAAACCATTCTCTGTAAATCCTGGTTGTGCGGGAAACTGACACCAGCAACCATGCCTCGTTCAGCGTCACTTAAATCCCCTTTCATCCCCGTTCTGATGCTCAGTTTGAGCTTCAGCAAGTCGTCTTGACCACGTCTACTTGCCTAAATGCACTGAGTTGCTGCAACGTGATTCGCTGATTAAATATGTGTGATAGAAAGCAGTTGAAAGGTGTATCTAATAAAGTGGCAATGAGTGTAATTCTTTTTTTTCTTCTTTTTTTAAACCAGGAAATGGTCTATAACAAAGGAGGAACCAACAAGCTATTGCTAGAACATTTACATATTTATATATAAATAATAATAATATATATTTGCAAAAGGTTGGAGGTGATTCCCACTGGATATTATTTGGGATATAAGAAGCGCATTTGTGGCGACAAATAAACAGACGGTCCGAACGTTGTCCTGAAAATTATAAAGCACTCAAATCATAGTTGCGAATGAAGAGCTTCAGCTGTAGTCAATTTTATGAATTCAAAAATTGAGTTTATAATTTTAATTTCAGAATGGTTGAATCACATAAGGGTGGTCATACACGGGGGTCTTTACATTACAACTGCTTTGTCTTAGATTTGCACTAAAACAACAGCCTTCAGAGTATTAAGAACAGTGCGTTTATTTCCTTAAATGTAGTGCATCCACTCTGTTTGTTTACACGATGAGTAAATGGTGATCTAGCTCTCTGTTAAACCCACCCTCTCATTTTTCAGCGAGGGAGACTGGTGGGAGGCTCGTTCTCTCACTACAGGTGGAACTGGATACATTCCCAGCAATTACGTAGCTCCCGTGGACTCCATCCAAGCCGAGGAGTGAGTGAAACTTTTTCATTTGAGCACACGCTCTCACACACAGACTCCACGGGTCTCCGAGGCACGGCAGCTTCATCACCAGAGAGCATAAATATTTCAGAAGTCAGCTCATTGCCTTTGTTAGATGTGACATGGTTGCACGCACAGTACAAATAGAATATTTAGGAAAGCACTGAAAACAAATTTCCCACTTCTTTTTTTCCATTTCTCCTCCTTCCTTCAGCTGGTATTTTGGTAAATTGGGTCGAAAGGACGCAGAGAGGCAACTGCTCTCCAACAGCAACGCCAGAGGCACTTTCCTGATCCGTGAGAGCGAAACAACTAAAGGTACTCAAAACAAGATGGTGACTGTTTGAACGCTTTTAAACTTTAGGAAAACTGACAGGTGTTTGTACATAAGTAAAGGAGCACATTAAAGTGAAAGTAAGTAGAAGCAAATTATTTATGGATAAACCTAGAATAAGCCGTCAGACTAAAGATTGAATAACTTAAAATAACATCACAACCAATCTGTTCTAGGAGCCTACTCTCTCTCCATCCAGGACTGGGATGACGTGAAGGGAGATCACGTTAAACACTATAAAATCCGCAAACTGGATAATGGAGGCTACTACATCACCACCAGAGCCCAGTTTGAGACACTCCAGCAGCTAGTGCAGCACTACTCGGGTGAGACTCTGCTGCTCAGTGTGTACAAAAACATCTTAATGGTATATTGTGTGTGGGATTTTTTTTTTCTTCTTCTTTTACACGTCCACATTTCTCATGTGACCCCAAATTGAACGGTCATTTCAGCCAGGGCCGCAGGCCTGTGCTGCAGACTGATCGTGCCGTGCCACAAAGGCATGCCTCGTCTGACCGACCTGTCTGTCAAAACCAAAGACGTGTGGGAGATCCCGCGGGAGTCGCTGCAGCTTATTAAACGCCTCGGCAATGGCCAGTTCGGAGAAGTCTGGATGGGTGTGTATCTTATTCCTCAAATTCCAAAAATTCCATTTTGACTAGAACGCCATTTTTGAACTTGTTGTGATTTCTGAGTGGATTTAAGATTTTGGGGAGGGCTTGGGTTGTTAAACCCTGGGAACCCTGGGAAAAACAAAAGCAAGTCATTAGATTATTTCTAGCTTTATCTAATTCATCGGAATTAAAATAACATTTTGATTCATTTCTCCCATTTAAAAAAAAAAAAAAAAAAAAGTATCCATGTGTGCACGCTCTTAATCGCTTAACCAACTCAGGTTAACGGGGAAGCTTGGAGTCTGTCCCAGCTGTGACTGGGTGATAGGCGGTGTGCACTCTTGGTACAGAGAGAGACAGCCAATGCATGTATTTGGACTGTTGGAGCGCCTGAAGCAAACCTAGAAAATACATGCAAACCTCAGTTTTAATTACAATCTGTTATGTCATACTCTGATACACTTAATGCAACCTTCAGGGAGTATTTGTTTCTAGTTATGTGTTCTACAGATTAAGTTAAAAGAAGCATGGCCTGTTCGTTTTTTCTTTTAATTAGACTGAATGTCACATTTTGGGGTCTTTCTTCTCAGGTACGTGGAATGGCACCACCAAGGTGGCAGTGAAGACTCTTAAGCCCGGCACGATGTCACCTGAGTCCTTCCTGGAGGAAGCTCAGATAATGAAGAAGCTCCGACACGATAAGCTGGTGCAGCTCTATGCTGTGGTGTCCGAGGAACCCATCTATATAGTCACAGAGTATATGAGCAAAGGTAGAGGCTGCTTTAACAGTGTCATCATTGCATACATGCATTCATGCATGCACCTAAATAAGGTTGCATAATATATATATCTGCATAGGATGTAGAGTATGTCTCCCAGTTTGCTGTATAGCAATTGAAGTTTATTTCACATTGTGACTGTTGGGCAGGATGCATTTGCGATGGAAAAACAGATTTTCAGTTACCACAGCAATACCTAACAAACATCTCACTAAGATGTAACATTCTAGGCAGAAATCCCAGAACTGATGCAACATTAGCACAACGTGATGCTTGTAATGATGTGGCTGCCCAAGAAAACAAAAGCCTGATATCCTGACTGTATTTTTTTTTTTTTCTTATCTTTTCAGGGAGTTTGCTTGATTTCCTGAAGGACGGCGAAGGTCGAGGCCTCAAACTGCCAAATCTGGTGGACATGGCGGCTCAGGTGTGAAAATCTTGATGCTCAGAAAACATGTTCCCAGGGAAAGATGTTTCCTTTAAGAGCTTAACTGACTTTAATCATCTCCAACTGTTCCCAGTTTAGTCATTTAATCTCAGCACTGCTCATTTAAAGTCTTTTGTTTTGGTGATTTCCCAATTTTTCACACACTTTGCACAAATTCCACGTGATTCATGTTGTTTACTGAGAAAGTAAATGTATATAAAGCAGATCTGTGGGTTTTCAGTTTAGAGAGATGCTTCACTTTTGCTGTCCCACTTTTTAGGGTGATAACATTTGTGTAAATCTTGCTTAGCACAGATTTAATGACCTTGAAGCTATACATTGAGATGATGTTCAGTAGGAGAAAAAACCCTCATTTTCCCAGGTGGCGGCGGGCATGGCTTATATCGAGAGGATGAACTACATCCACAGAGACCTAAGATCTGCCAACATCCTAGTCGGAGACAGCCTGGTGTGCAAGATTGCTGACTTTGGTCTGGCTAGACTCATTGAGGACAACGAATACACAGCAAGACAAGGTAGGCTTCACTCCAACACATTTTCATGAATCCATCGCTAATGCCTTCCTGCTTGTTTAAACAAACTTCACAACTGAAAAAAACTTGTAAATGTAGACTTTATTGTATTTGTACGTACTTTCAAAGATGAGCAGCAGATTTTGTGTCAGAATTGAGTAATAATTCAGTCACGTTTGAAAATGCTGACATAACACACACACCTGTGATCTATGTGCTGATGAACTAAGATAAGATCTATGGATCACCTGGTGTGAGTACACGCTTAAACTTTCTTTGTGTTTATGTTGCTTAGACATTGTAATAAAGACAATATATGACTACAGACCGTGCTTGAGAAATGTCTGTTCAGTAGCAAAGTTATCCAGTGGTGGTTTTCTACTAGATTTCTTATGTTTCAGTGAGTCAGGTCAATTATTGACTACTACTGGGAAAAAGATTAGAAGCTTGCACATGTTTTGTCTAACTCTGTTTCTGTAGGATTCATTAAGTTCCCTGTAAACTGCCATCAGAGGAAAAATGTTGGTGGCTTGGCAAAAGGGCTTATTCCATCCAGTTTCACATACGAACGCACACACATTTGTGTTTCTGTAACTTCAGAGGACATTGCTTTAACCAAAATGAATTTCATGGACCCCTGACCTCTTCACCTTAAAATGTTGTTACTGACAGACTCATGTCACAACATGAGCAGCACTTGGAGCATGCTGCTTTTCTTTTTGACCAAGAATTTGTCTTGATGGAACCACTTGAAAGCGGATGCACGTGTGGTTAGTGCAGAGACAACCAAAGATGTGTTTATACAGGGGTACAGTGCCGGACTTGAGACCTCCTAAAAGGGCACTTGTTTTACACGAAAATATGCCGCTGCGATTATTGTTTGAGGGATGACAAGGAAGCAGCCAAAACCTGATTCACTCCAGTGTTGTTTCCCCCCTGAGTCAGATGTGAACCACACCAGGAGGACTTCGAGCTCTGTTAGTCACTCTGTCAACATGTTCAGTCACTCATTTGGTAGAAATGAAATGTTTACTTGCTCGACTCGGGCCAAGTGCAAACTGACACGGAGATGGATAATGGAATGGTTCCGTTATTTCCCTGGTGGGATGTAATGATGTCCTTATGTGCCTGCACTAATCAAATCAGTGAAGGGAAAAAAATCAGTACAGTGAAGACTGACCTACTTTAGTCTTTAGGTTTTGGTGGAAGCCGCTGCTGTGTATCTTTGTGTATATCTGGAGGGATGCAGAAGCAAAATAATAAAAGTTTGAGAATGTTTGTGAAATTAATATCACCTGAATTTATTTTAGGTGCGAAGTTTCCCATAAAGTGGACCGCTCCTGAGGCTGCCCTCTACGGGAAATTCACCATCAAGTCAGACGTGTGGTCATTTGGTATCCTGCTGACAGAGCTGGTGACCAAGGGCAGAGTGCCCTATCCAGGTGAGAGTGCTGAGCTTTGTGGGTTATGTAATCACCTCTCAAAACCAATCAAATGGCTGCTTTCAGTTAATGCAGGCTGTGACACGAGACTTTGCATGATTTAAGAGGGGAAAAAAGCAGTAGTTAGTTGCATAATGCACACTGCATTTTGCATTATACATAGAAATGTTCCAAGCTAATGAATGTGAATTGTTCCAGTTTCATTCCATTTTAACCTTAATAAGCACTATTTCTTCAGTTCAGATCAAAACGGAAGGCTCTTTCCCGCCTTGACTGTTCACATTTTTATGCTAATCGACTATTACCCCCATCTTAATGTCACATTGCAACCAATAGTAGGTGCAGGAAGTCATCTACTAATCTGTTCCACGATACTGAAACTCAAAAGCAAAGTCTAGAATAATGCAATTTATGGAAACGGCACAGAAAGATTGCTTACAAACTTGGTGATTTGATGGCAGCACAGCCCTAAAGTCTCACTCTCTGTGCTCCTTTGTTCAGGCATGAACAACCGTGAGGTGCTGGAGCAAGTGGAGCGAGGCTACCGGATGCCGTGCCCCCAGGACTGCCCCTCGTCCCTGCATGAGCTAATGCTACAGTGCTGGAAGAAAGACCCAGAAGAGAGGCCCACCTTTGAGTACTTGCAAGCCTTTTTGGAGGACTACTTCACTGCCACTGAGCCTCAGTATCAGCCAGGGGATAACCTCTGAGCGCCGCGGCCCTCGTCTCATGTCGTTTCACCAAAATTCCACCAGAGGGAGCCAGACACCACGCGTTCTTTCTCATTCTGCGGCTCTAATGGTTTTAAAAGCTGGCAGACTCGCTTTCCAACCTTCAGACGTCATACAAACAGGACAGAGGGGTGCAAACACAGCAACGTGACTATCAGAATTAGAAGTGACTGTCATGGATGAACGACATGAGTTCTGTTGCGTAACGTGTATGTAATGTAAATACAAATTGCTTGTTTACTTATTATCTTTTTTCTGTTTTGTATTCCTTTTGATAATTTGGAAATGTGTGATTTTTTTTTCTTCTTTTTTTTCCATTTTTAAATGCAAGGTTACATTTGTTATGGCTCGTAGAGAAGTGTGTGAGGCTCACAAGCTGGTTACAGATGTAGGATTAATAATTGTTGGGAATAGTTAGACACTGTGGACCAAAGTGTATCTGAAAATTAGTTTTTTCCTTTTTCTGGGAGTCCACTGACTTTTTTCTTTTTCTGTTTTCTTTTTTTTTTTATAAGGTTAATGTAACAATACTTTTCTCCTCTTCTCAAGGACTTTAGATGTACTATAACACCTGTTCTTGCCTTTTCTTGTTTAGTAATATTCTTATAATGTAAGGGAATGCCTTCATGCTTTACACACACTAACTCAGTGCATCATGGACTCTTCCTCCCAAAACTGTATGCCATCTGCACTAATATTGTGCATTCATTGCATTCCAGCTTCTGCCAGTGATCTTTTTTTAGGACTGGCTTAAAGTGACTTTTAAGTTGAGCTTTACGTAGTTCAAATGAGGACTGAACTCCTCTCTAACTGCAATCTTCGTTCAGCTGACTGCTTAGTATACTGACAGTATTTTTAAATGTATGTTGCAGATGGCAGCAGGCTGTGTAAGACTTCCACACTGTCTTTATGCTTCAACAGCCAAACAAACTGCCACTTACATGATATGAATGAAGGATGTGTACCTGTGTTTGTCCCTCCATAATGTGTATTTGAATATAACAGTTTGTGAGACCAAATACCTTTTAATTTCATTTTAAGAACATTTCAGCCAGTTAAGAGAAGCGAATAATTGATTATTTCCAGGCATTCGGCTTTGGATAGCATTTCATCTTCCTTTACTATCAATCTCCTCTCACTCGTAGTGTGTAATCACATGACAATGTGCCATTTATGTGTATTTATGTTGCTCTCCACGGGTGTAAAAGTCAGCAGAAACTTTTGTATCACTCCGTTTGCCCTGAGTTTAGTAGGTATTCAAAACTTTTGGTCTCTATTTATTGTCTCTGTCTGTTCTGCGTGCACAGCTGTTTTTGAAATAAAGAATCCTGCCATTACGACGCACTATTTAACACTGTTTGTGAAGCTCGTCTGACTGCTCCCATTCTCAAGAAATTTCAGGTTCTCTTCAGCCACAGGCATGGTGAATAAGCAGACATGACTATTGAAAATGACAGAGTATAAATGAGCCTGTGGTTTTGTTTTTTTTTCCCTCAGGGTGAATTTCACACCGATGACAAGGCTGAATATGCAAATCATCGGATACATCTATGCCCTGAAGCCAGATATCAATCAGATGCATAACCTAAGCCTGTTTTATCCCACGCTTTGTTTTTGTTTTGTTTTTTTTAAGTTCTAATGTGGACTGCTTATAAAAAACAGTTTCACAATTACACAAAGAGTTTAAAAACAACTAAACTCCTTACTCATGCAGGCTTTCCTGTCCAATCTGGCACAGACATACAAACTGCATTCTTGGCTCTGATTGGACGCGCAAAGGCGTGAGATATTTGCATATAGTATGTTCCAGTGCAAGTCTGTGCATTCACAGGAGTCCTGAAACCAGACTTTTAACAGGAGGGTGATGCCTCTTTCTGGTACTTAACAATAGACATGTTTATGAGCATGAACTTTCGTGTTGTTGTTTTTTTATACCTGCAAGTAAGTTAAGCTCGATCTATTGATTTTAACATACGGAAATGTTTGTTTTACACATCATCTAATTTGATGTGGTACAGGATGTGTCTCAAGCTGAGATAAAATGGAGAAATCTGGAAAGGAGCCAAAGCTAGAAAACAGCTTTCAACTTATGAACGCTGGAGTAAGAGAAAATGAAATAGATCGACCGAGATGCTGCATGAATGCAGATTATTTCTACCGAAGCCCAAACAGATGCAGAGAAATGAATCAAGAGTTTTGCGAGCAGAAACTTCATTTTATGCAGCATGTGGAGATGATCCAACCCAGAGAACCAGAAGATGGAAGAGAAACATCTTCCAGGATGAATCTACATCATCAGTCTTCTGATGACTGCTTTTCTCAAGGAGTGATGCCGAATGGCACAAAAAGAGAGTGCGGCTGCTGGGAATGTGGAGCAAAGCGTTGTGGAACAACTGAGCCTGCAAATGGAAACACAGCGAGGTAACCATGTTACACTTTTAGGGAGTAAAATACTAGCACACATTTGATTAGTTAAAGCATTCATTTTCAGAGGGGAGAATGAATGCGACGCTCAACCTCAGAGTGATATCGAAGAGGAACTCGAGGCTCCTTTGCCGCTGAAAGATGACAACGAGTGGCAACACTGTACTCCCTTTTTACTTCCCCACCACGACGTGCATAGCTGCGGTAAGGAAAGCAGTTCTGTGATCTGTTGTGATTCTTTTATTTGTGCAATTAGATAAAAGAAACCTTTAAAGAGGCTGTGAATACTCTGTATGTTTGTAATACATATAGCTATGACACATCTGTAGGGTAACACTTCATAATGTGTCCTGCGACTTAGAGCACTGTTCCCCTGTAATGAAATGGAATTTTAACATATTTAATTTGAAATTACCAACATATACTTAAAGGTAAGTACACTAGAATAAGGGGCTAGCAAGTATGCAGTACTTCGGGGCATGTGGCTGTATTATGGAATGGCTTAACCTTACCTAACTTCTGAGTACTTTACAGGAAAGGTGTCAAACTTTATGCAGTAAGTAATTTTAAATACAATGCAGGTAAAGTAAAGCAATTGAAAAATAGAAAAAACAGAAAAATGTAAAAGAAGTTTTAAATATTAGGATGAAACCTGTTGTGAATTTAAGGGTCAGCATAATAATTAGTATTTACTGTGTTTGAGGTAAAAAAAAAAAAAAAAAAGAAGAAGAAAAAATGGTGCTGATTTACTCTTGATTTTGAAAAAACTGCTTTTACTGAAACACTTTCAACAGACACTCACATAGAAATGTTTAAACTGTACACAAGGACCTTCGTCATATTATGAACTTAATACTCTGCAGGAGAATGGCTGTGTAATCTCAACAGATACCATCCTCAGTCACGTCACCTCTCTGCTCCTTTCCAGCACTGGACACCTCGGAATCAACCCCAAAACGGGTAAACACAGCTGACGATGTATTCAGAAAACAGTCAAAGGAGCTTGCAAAGAAAAGCGTCTGGACTTCTTTAAGTTGCTTGAAGACGTTTCACCTCTCATCCGAGAAGCTTCTTCAGTTCTAAGGTCAAATGGTGGAGAGTCCCAGATATAAACCTAGTGGGAGTATCCCCCCCACAGAGGGACAAAAGGACCCCCTGATGATCCTCTAATCGCCTGAGCCAAGGTGTGAAACTGGGTGTGGGTCCCAATCAGCCAGAGTTTCGGGTGAGTTCATTGTGAAACCTGGCCCCACCTTATCATGCGAATTCCTGAGGTCAGATGGCCCAGGATGTGAGTGGGCGTTAAGGCGTCTGGGGAGGGAACTCAAAGCTGGATTATAGATGGCAGAGAGTTGGTGTCGTAAACCACCGCCTCTGTTCAAAGATGGTCGCTCACAGTGGACATAGATGGCTTCTTTTTGTCCCTCTGTGGGGGGATACTCCCACTAGGTTTATATCTGGGACTCTCCACCATTTGACCTTAGAACGGAAGAAGCTTCTCGGATGAGAGGTGAAACGTCTTCAAGCAACTTAAAGAAGTCCAGACGCTTTTCTTTGCAAGCTCCTTTGACTATGACCTGGATGACTGAGAACCTTCACAGACATATTCAGAAAACAACATTTTTTTTTACATGTATGGTATATTGATAAAGGTGCAATGCATTGCACAAGATTGGCAAGATTATATGAAAGATGTTGGTCGTATATTTTTCTTTCTTGCGGCTTCAGGCTCCAGTTTCACGACCACTTTAAGAATAACATCATGGGAAGTGTCTCAGTTAACGTCCCTCAGTTCTCACTTCCCACTGTGGAGGATGTTTCACGGGTCAGCATGCTGAATGTGCGCTCAGAAGAAGCAGAGGAGTCCGCTTCACATCCACACGGGAAAAGGAAGAGCATCCGTTTGCCCGATGAGTGCCGTGAGTCAGTTTTTTTGGCACTTTATTGTCTCTGTAACAAGGAATGCACATTTAAGTGTTGACGGAACAGATTAATTAGTATCTTAGAGACATTTTGTCACCAAAACAGTTCATGCTAGCGCAGAAACTAGCTACTTAGCAGGTAAACTGAAGTAATATCTATTTGTATTGTCTTTAGATTCACATTTAAAATCAAAAGCAAGCTCAAAATATTGTAAGAAAGCTAGCTTTAGGCTTTATTTTTGATTAATTTTTCAAATTTATAATATAGGAATGAGTTACTTAGAATAATGATGAAGATATTTTAGCTGACCACATTTTTTATATACTTTTTTTTCCCGTTTATTTTTAGAAATCGGTGACCCAAACACAGTGGTAGCTTATATATTTTCTCAAAATGTAATTTTCAGGATAAAGGTACTTCACCTATCTGATCATTTTTATTTGCTGCTGTTTCTTCTTTTTTGAAACGTTTTAAGTCACAGTTTGGCTTTGAACACTTGCACTAAATGAAGCATCAACAGCCAAACCAGTATGTAACAGTATAGCAGAAAATACAGAAAATACAAATACGCTTATATTAAGCTGACACTGAACATAAAGCTTTAAGATTCTGATTGTTTGGGTTTTATTATCTTGCCTCTTCTCAGGAAACGTTTTCATCACTTACTCTTCCGACGTGTCCTCAGAGATGGTCCCCTTTGTGGATTTCCTCACAAAGCAAGGTTTTCGACCGGCTGTAAGCTTCCACCCTGTGTACACTATCATTCTGTAATATCATTAAACACTTTGCTCACAGCACTAACCTAAATTTCACAGATTGACTTATATGACAGCTCCATTAGATGTATGGACGTCAACAAGTGGACAGACAGTTACCTTAAAGATGTAAGTAATTATGAGAACTGTGTGCGAAGTTATATTGTTACCATAAATTGCTGCAAGTATCTACAAGTCTACCTTTTTAATACTCCTTACTAGGCTACACTATTATTTGCACAGGTCTTGTAACACATCGTTTTTCTATCTTATTTTTAAACTATGATTCTAGCTTGATGTAGTCAGTCTGCTTTCTGTTAGTGTTTATGTAGTTATGTGGTTATATGAGCTCGGAGAATCTCAGATTCCCCCTGAGATTAATAAAGTACCCATCATCAAGATCAGCAAGTGTGTTACCCTCTATAATAGATAAAATAATATTTCATATTCCATGTTTTTGCTGTATCTGTGTTTATTTCAAGTTACTTTTGTATGAACACTGTCTTTTTATTCAGTGTCTGAAATTTCTGTCTGGTTTTTTTTTTTTTTAACAGCCGTTAACCCTTATTATTATCGCCATCAGTCCAAAGTACAAGGAGGATATTGAAGGACCTGCAGTTGACAGCCATGGTCTACACACCAGATATATCCACTCAATGGTGAGGATAAATCAGCAATGGAGGAAATACTCAAATACTGTATTTTAGCAGAGGAGTTAATTCTACACTGAATTAGAAAATGCTATTAAAATATTACAGTTGTGATACTGTGCAAAAGTCTTGAGCCACCCTTAAATTATTTTATTTAATTTCTTTAGAGGGCCTTGAGCAATAATTCTCCAGGCTTTCTGAATGGCTTTTTTCTTTGGACATTCAAGCATAAAAATGCATTTAACTTAAAGGATGAACCAGCGTTATGTCTACACACGACAGAGAGCTTAACAAAGAAACAATTTTAAATTGTATCTTTAGACACTTTGTTACAAACACTGTGTCAAAACATAAGAACTAGGCTTAAAAACAGATCTATAGCAGATGAGCAGTATTTGCTCTTACTCAAGGATTTATAATCCTTATATACATTTTAAAAAAACGTTTTCACGTTTCAATGAATTGCTGCAGCAATTTCCAGTCGTCCTAGCAAAATATAAATAAATGGAGCTGACTCCAGACTTTTTCCACAGTATTGTTATTTAGAAGTGTTCAGTATGTAAAAAACATTTATTCATTTTTTCTTAACAGTTTCATGATTAAGTTCTTCATTCCTTTATTGTTTATTAATGTTTATGAACACAAAAAAATGTCATATTTCTTTGCATAAATCATAGGTGTCAAACTCTGGCCCGTGGGCCACATTTGGCCCGCAGTGTAATTACATTTGGCCCGCGAAGCCATACCAAATTACTAGAGCTGGCCTACTGGTATTATACAGCTAATATCTATATATATATCGTTTAGTATTAAGCCTTGCTTGTTCCATATTCTGTTTTTCAGCAAAACTTGTTTGAGTCAATAAGAAAAGATTGATTCTGATATCTGGAGGAAGATTTTTTTTCAATAAATATTAATGTTAGCCCGCAACATTGTTCCAGTTTTGAATTTTGGCCCAGTGTGTATTTGAGTTTGACACCCCTGGCATAAATAATATGCAATAATGCTGACAGGTAAACTTAGAGTATTTTATTGTATATTTAATTTTGCCAGATGCAGAATGAGTTCATCCAGCAGGGGAGCTTGAATTTTAGATTCATCCCGGTTCTCTTCCTTTGTGCATCCCAGGTCAGAAAACATTTCCCATATTTATCCCTTTGTATTAATCTTATCTTTATTAAATCTATTTTAAAAAAAAAAAAAAAAACTGTGGAAACTCTTTACAGAAACATGTCCCAAGCTGGCTCCAGAATACTCGCGTGTACCGCTGGCCGCAGGACACTGATGATTTGTTACTGCGACTGCTGAGGGAGGAGAGATACGTGGCTCCTCCTGTACCTGTGGAGCTCAGCCTATTCATCAGGCCTGTTACCATGAGCGACGCAGCTACACTGTAAACAAACAAACTGGTGTTCGGGCATGTGTCTGGGTTTAATGTTTCTGCTTTAAAAGCTATATTTTGCAATAAGTTTATTTTACAAATCCACAGTTTGATCCAGTTTAAGTGGAGATATAAGCTCATGTTCCAAGTTCTATTTTATGTTAAGTGCTTTTTTCCAGATGACTCAATAAAGTTTTTTCCATGTACTTAGACACATTTCTCTGGTACATTTACTATGTAAACATACGCCGAATATATTATATAATAACTCTGAATGGCATTCCTACCAATGGTGTGGCTTATTAGCACAGGTCTCACCTTTTGGAGGTATTGGCCTGTGGGAGACTTTCTTGGACCCACCCACATACTTGTAGATGTCCAGATTACCTTCTCTCTCTTTGCAGCATCCCCCCCCCCCCCCCCCCCCCACACACACACACACACTTCTCATTATTCACTCCACAGCAGTGTTTGCTAATCACAGTGTTATACACAGTGCTTTTGTTGCTATTATTTTTTAATATTTTCATGGTTGTTTATCATGAAAGCAATGTTCTTAGTTTAGCATCAGGATTAAAAGGGTGGCCTTTTTGTTGTTGTTGTTTGGATTGGATTGCTCTTTTTACTGTGTGAAACTATCTAACTTTAATGAAATTATATTAAGACTGGCCAAACCGACCAATCTAAAATATATTTGAATAAAACAGAACAGACTTTATCCAGAACTTTGGGGTGCAAATCAGTCACCCACCATCACTTTAGCTGCTACTCAGGTTTTTCAGATGTCCAATGTCAGTGGGATTTTCATTGTGGTGTTTTTTTTCTCAGTTGGAAAACATACTTAAAGTCATATCAATCATTTTGTCAGTATTTTATACAAAATGTCAATGCTAGCAGAGACCACTGAATTTAATTAACTACTAATGATTAATTTATTATGTTCATGTGAACAAAACCAATACTGGAAATGGGGATTTTAAATAAGAAATGAACTTTAAGCTCTGTTGCCTTGGAGACACAAACCATGGATCCCGCATTGCAGGTATTAAAATAAAAACCTGAACAACTGGAAGAAGCAGTTATGGAAAAGATTTGGGCCACCGGGGGGAAAAACCCCCAATTCTGACTTCGTTTTTCCTTCGATGGCCCTACTCCTTTTCCATAAGCAGTTGCAGTTTTGGCTCCTGTTAACTTTTGTCAAACCAGGATCAGGCTACATTTATCCATGATTCCTATTAATGACCTCTTGCAGAAAAACATGTACTTATGGACCTTTTTATGGACTTTTTTTATCGACTAGCACTAGTTCTGAAATTACTCAAAAGAAGCTGTTTTAACCTAACTCATCTGAATTGCCATTAATCGTGGGTCTGTGATTTGTTTTTAGTGGACAGAGTGCTGCAGCAGCCAGTAGGGGTGCTCAATTCAGCCAGCTGATCTTGCACACCCTTGAACGTCCAAAAAAGGTCTGCCAGAGCGGCTGGTGAGCAGAGCTCCAGCTAAGAATAACCTGTATTTTCTGGGGGGGATAGAGTTACCTTGCAGCCTTCCTGCTCTCTGCACTGGCCTATACCCATGTGAGCCCCCAGAAACACTGGGTGAGATATTGTGCATTTCCCCTCACCCTGCCCAGCCCTGTGCTTAGCTTGGCTGATTCTTCCCCTGTGTCGCTTTACTTTGCCCCACTGTCCCCAGACCCCCCTTTTTAATGCTGCCTCACAGGCAGCTCCAAATTCTCCAACATATGTAAGCTTTCAATTCATGCTTAATTTTTCATTTTCCACTTTTTAAAACCTTGGACAAGTTCCACCTGTGGATGTTATGGGTAAGAAGACAAGGCTGTGACGGTCCAAGTGACAATGGAATAATTTACTACCTCGGACGCTTTTTTTTTCCTGAGAAAGTGGATTCAAACTGGATTTACTGGAGCCGTCACCAGTTAATTCTTCATGAGGAGGCTTTGTCTCCAATTTAAAGTATCCTACCTGAGATAGTCTACACGTCACAATGGCTGAAGGTAGGGTTGTTACACCTGGATCTTCAAGCACAACTGTTCAAATAAAACCTTTACTACAGCGCAAAAATCCACAGTAATAAATTCTGCATAACAAATAAACGGCAGTGTTTTGATAAGTTGTGCCCTCTGACGATAATGTGTTGAAAGTTGGTTGCTATAAATACAAGCTATCAAGTCACCAGAGTATTAGCATTGCTCTCCTATGACAGACTGCAGCTGCAGCTGACCTCAGCCAGGGTGGTAGACCTCAAACACGTCAAAAGGAATATACATAAATAAATAAAAGTGTGAAAAAACACCTGCAAGTCCTGCATTCACAGTACTGTGTAAATGTAAGACACTCTTAGATCATGCTTAAATGTGCAAAAGTGGTGTTAGTGGAGGAAAAAAATCATCTTCGTCTGATATATTAATGCAGAAGACTGCTGCTACTGATCCACCAGTGTCTATAAAGAGCATTTCTTTGTGACACTGTAGACCTGCTTTTCACTTATATATGTACAGTTTCTTATTGCAGTCAGCAAGTTTAGACAAGTGGTCCCTATTCTGTATGCCTTTGTGCTACTCTTTGAATCGTTAGCGGTTATTTTAAAGGCATCAAAAGCACTGTAGAAAGCTGATAACAATAAATAACCTGTGAAGCTTTATAATGCGCTCCAGCACATAGTCTCTTCTTATAAAGTGTACAGTGCAATACTCATAATTACTTAATGTTATTACTTCAGTTATCACCAGTTTAAAAAAGAACATTTTAAGATCGAATGTTTTTGGGTTTGGGTTTTTTAACAGCGAGTGAACTTGTTGTGTTTTCACAAAAAATGCAATAACATGCTGGTTACTTAGAAGAGTTGAGTTTGAGTTTGAGAGGTTTTTCCCCCCGGGTCCCATACGCTGGAAGCAAGTCGTCATGCATCGAGTTCATTCAACTTCGACCTTGTGTGAAGGTCTCCCTGACGCCTTACATTACAGTAAATCAGTACAGATAATCTTACACTCTGTGCACAGCATTTAATGACGATAACACTGTTACTAAATGCTGCCTTGGGCATTTTTCACTGTGCTAAGCCAGTCTAAAGTGTGTCAGTACATTTGAAAAATGTCACTGCTAAAATTGGAGTGCCCTATCACACCATGACTTTTCTGATGACGTTTAACATTTCCGATTAATATAAATAATAAGGAAATAAAGAGACAGTATAGGGTCATAGTAAAGATGAAAAATTGTGTGTACATATACATACATATATATATATATATATATATATATATATATATATATATATATATATATATATATAAAACTAATAATGCACTATCTGTGCACAAAATGTCTTCCTGTCAGGGTTTGTCTTCATTGTGTAGATGATAAGACTTGAAAGGTTTAAGAAAATGGGCTTTTATTTTGAAGCCACAAAATCATTGTTACGATAGTGAAATTACTGGAAGAAGGCAATAATTATGACCGAAAAAGACTTATGCAACAATTGACAGATCCGATAAGACATACATAGTTTGCACACTTTGTAACAGAGGAACAAAACATGGAGAAACACTTTCACTGTTGTTAGGAGACATACAGAGATTTCACAGCTAAAAGTGTAATGTCAGTTCCCTCTGGTGGACAAACTATGCAAGTGTGCAAGTTCTTGCTACCAATCACTCATTATAGACAACAATAAATATGTGTACAAGCAGACATTTAATTGTTTTATCAGTTCTGATCCATATAGGTTTTGCACGTGATCTGCAGTGGATATTTATAAAGAACTGAAACCCTTGTGGTTACTTTAGCAGTGCAAAAATATCAAACATTACAAGCACAAGAACAAAAGCAGAAAGAATTTGTCAGACTAACTTTTGTCTATTTATGTCTTCTGCCAAATCAACCTCCCACGCTGCAGCCACTGGGTCCAGTGACGGAGCAGCAGCGCCACAGACGAGCTCTCTCAGATCCAAAGGTCTGGGGCTGCTCAACAAGGTGAAAATGTCTGTTGAGCTGCTGATTGCCCTTGCTGCTCTCCTGTCCTGGCTGGTTGTAGGTGTGGTGATGTTTGACTTTGTTGAGTACAAAGCAGTCCCCGGTAAGCCACAAAATCTAAAAATGTATGTCCCCAAGTCTTTTAAGCCATCAGTTATGCAGAATCTGACCAACATGTTTGCTATCATCGTTAGACATCCAGCAGATCATAACGGACCCTGTCCAGGCCGTGAACGACGCCACTGATGAGTTATCCAGTCTGCTCAATAAGTTTCAAGGTAGTGGGGAATTTATCTTGGCACAGTTTTTATTTGTTTAAGCTCTCTAATGCATGACTTGCTGTACTTTTGCAGAATGCGCACCAGATTTAAGTGACCCCATGTCAGCTGCCAGATACGCGGCCGAGGAAATATCAGAAGCAAAAGATGGGTTTGTTCGATATTTGTCAGATGAAGAAGGTATGACCACTTACTCCTACCAACACAAGCAAAAAAACAAAAACAAAGACTGCTTAATAAGTACAGAATAATCTTCTGAAACCACAGGGAACTTCTACCTCAGCTACATTGACCCTGTGGTCATTGGTAGACAAGCTTTCCATTCAACGAATGACTTCATAGGTGGAGCACTGGGTTCCTTCGGGGACACACTGTGTGCTGTTGTGGATACATCACTGGAAACCATAGAAGATATTAAAAAAGGTATGTAATTTATACTTGAATCCCTTTTTCTGACTCAAGACTGTTTTTCTCTTATTTCACATACAATTAATGAATGAATAAATCTGTCTTTTTTAAAATACTTGAACTAAACTTTAACTCCCTCGCTGGTTTGTAACATCAATTAATTAATGCAGAATGTACTTACAAATGCACTTATTTTTCTATTTCTTTTCCATTCAGGAAAAACTGATCTTGGCTATATTGACCCTGTAATGATAGGCAGAGGTGTCTTTAATGCTACTAATGAGTTCATGTGTGGAGTGGCGAGCTACATCCAGGATGTGCTCTGTTCCATACTGGACACTACACTGAATGTAGTGAAAGGTATCTGCGCTCTGTCGTTTAACCCATAACCTCTTAAAAACAACATAAAAGAATATCTATCTAACACAATTTAGAGAGTTTTCTTTGCGTACTACTCCGTATTCATTTCCTGTTTATGTTTCTCAGGAACCGTCGACATTAGCTTCATGGACCCTGTGGTAATAGGAAGAAATATATTCCACGTCACAAATGACACAGTGAGTGGAATATTTGGCTACATCCAGGACATGCTCTGTGCCATCGTAGACATGACACTGGATGCATTCAAAGGTATTCAGTGCCTCCATATTGTCTCATTTGTGATGTTTGTGGCTTAATATTTACAGTACATCTTATATTCTGTATATACTGCTTATGCATTTTACAGACTTTATTAGAAATGTATTTTTAGATCAACAGTAACTCTTTTTAGCTTGTTATGGATGTTGTCCACTAAACAAGAACTTATATAACTTATATAACTTATCTAACTTTGACAATGCATGCTTTTATAAGGAAAATGTTGGCCTTAAACACATTTTTCTAACGTCTGTGTAACTGTCAAGTACATGTATGTTTAATGAAGTACTTTACTGCACCTTTGACCTGAGTGTGTGTTGTCCTCAGGAACCACTGACATTAGCTTCATTGACCCCGTGGTTATTGGCAGAAATGCCTTCAGTGTTACTAATGACTTTGTGAGTGGACTATTTGGCTACATCCAGGGCGTGCTCTGCGCAGTCTTGGATGTCATACTGGACACGCTAAAAGGTACACAGTCTGCCAAGACATTGCCTGATACAATGCACACACTGCAGGTTTCCCAGACTTCACGAGGGATTGTTTTATTTTCTCTGTTGGTTAGATATCCAGCATTCCTTGGGATTTAGCCCCGTGTCAGTTTTTAAGTCAGCAGTAGAAATCACCAAAGAGCAGACAAACCTGCTTGCGAGCTACATCTCCTCAACACTGATTGGTGAACAAGGTCTGTTTTAGCCTACATCATTATCAGAAAATTGGTTACATCTTATCCTTACAGCAGCTAAGCTGATTTTCTAAATAAAGACAAAGCAGTCTGGTGTTTTTCATTTTCAGGAATCATGCCTGAAGTGTCCATTGACCCAATGAAAGTTGTTGAAGATGCTGTGTCAGAGCTCACAGACAAGAAGGATTTGCTCTTAGCTTACATGTCAAGCATGATTGTTGGTGATCAGGGTATGGCTATTAGTATTAGATGTTCAGTACTATTAATTAGGAAATATTAAAAATCCATCTGCTAAATATTTTCTATGTTTCAGGGGAACCTGTCACCACCCCAGGTGTAAATGTAGTAACAGAAAAAGGTTTCTGCTTTAATCCACTCAGAAATATTCTGATTAAAAATTTGATAAAATAAACATTTATGATTGGCAGGTTTTCACAAAACGTCTTTGTTTCTTTTAGATGAAGCTGTACCTTCCCCATCTGATATCAATTTAGTAAGAAGGGAAGGTAATGACAGCATTTCTTCTGTTTTCCATTGCAGTAATACAGAAAAGGAAATATTACATTAAAAAAGAAGCTAAGTGTCTTTTTCCATGTGTTAATACAGGGAAATTTCTGCCTCCATTTGAAAAAGGTAAGAAAATATCTTCGTTAAAGACATTTAAAATGTGCTTTTAAACATGCGCAATGTGTGTTGCAAGCATCTAGACTGCATAGATTTTTTGATATTTTTTTTTTGTTTTTTGTTTCTTGCATGTTTGTACAGACTTGTGTTTTTCATGGGACATTGTTCAATCTGTTTTCAAGTCTGCCTCATGGTATGCCTCACTGTTCAGTGTAACCCTGAAGATCTATGAAACTGTGTGCCACTGTGTTTGAAAAATACTCAATTTGTACTCATTACATTATAGCATGGACAAACATGCATCATATCTGTTCTTCATTCTGTTATTCTAATTGTTATTAAGCTGCTACATTGTTATTGGATTGCATTGCATTGGATTGGTTTACTTCATTCCTCCCTTTCTTTGTCACACTGACCATTTGTTGTAATATTTTACAGAACTTCGCAGTGATATGTCTTGACTCAGTCATCATGTTTTTCTGTGTAACATTGTGCATGACCATGTGTGTCCTTCAGACTTGCATTCCTTTGTTGCTGTTTCTCGCATTTTTGTGCCACTGACTGGTTGCCTCCTGTTTTTGACCATTTACACTGTTGTCATATGTATATACTTGGATTGTCCGGACTGGATTACATGTGTTTTTGTATACTTTTTACCTGCGCATGTAACTATTAAACACACCACATGTTGCAAAGATAGCATTCACAATACTTTTACACTGTATTTACCATTGTAGCCAGTTTTGATACATCATGTTCCTTTGGTCCTGTGGTTTTATATAAACTATTTGATCCAGCCAGCTCCTTCATTAAGATCATCACAGCACTGTAGCCTAATTTGATCAAGTACTCTGCTGTAATGAGTGGCTAAACATATAGCTCAGCTGCAGTTTGTACCAGCTACTTCAGGAGGTTACAAGGCATTTTAAAAAAAACACTTTAAAAGAAGCTAAATAGAAAAGAAACGAGATATAAAATAACTCCTGCTTCAATTTATGAAGCAATTTTAAAAATCCACTAACTGCAATCTGTGGTGTATATCATGCTGTAATGTTGCTATGATTTTGCACCATTAAAATCACCCTATAAAGAAATGAAGATCACATAAGAGGGATGACAAGGTTCGTAATACAGTTACAGAGATCACGCGTGCTGCCAAAGATGAAGCTGCTCCTGCTGCAGAGATAAAAGAAGACTCTGAGATGGCACCCTCTGAAGCAGATGTGACAGAGGAAGATGATGGTATTCACATGATTTTTGTTTCTTTCTTTTTTTTTTAAAGTCACATTCATTAAGTTAAAAACAGACACTAAATTTATTGCTATCACATCACTAGCGAGACACATTGAAGAACCAGAACTGAGACCATCACTGAAGGAGGAGGAGGAAAAGCTTGATGATGACACCAAGGAGGAAGAAGAGGAAATTGGAGAGGGTGATGATGATGAAGTTCAAATAAAGCATAATGCAGAACAATTAATAAAAGAAAAAGAGCATAAAGAGGCGATAGAAGAAGGAAGAGGTGATGGTAGAGGTGAAGACCAAGAAAAGAGAGACACAAAGACAGATGAATTTGCGATAATTGTAAATGATGAAGTGATACAGTTAGCAGAAGGGGTGGTAGAAGATGAAGAGGTGCAGGAGACCAAAACCAAAGACATTTTGGTAGAAGATGATGAGGAAAGCAACACTGAAGAAACTACTGTGGATAAACATGAGAAAACAAAAACTGAAGACATTTTTGGCCAGGCCAGAACTGACGATGCTTCAGTAGAACATGAGGAAGAGGAAGAAGCCAAAATTGGAGATGATTTGGTAGAACATGAGGAGGAAGAAGAAGCCAAAACTGAAGATGATTTGGCAAAACATGAGGAGGAAGAAGAAGAAGCCAAAACTGAAGATTATTTGGTAGAGCATGAGGAAGAAGAAGAAGAGGCCAAAACTGAAGATTATTTGGTAGAGCATGAGGAAGAAGAAGAAGAGGCCAAAACTGAAGATTATTTGGTAGAGCATGAGGAAGAAGAAGAAGCCAAAACTGAAGATTATTTGGTAGAGCATGAGGAAGAAGAAGAAGAAGAGGCCAAAACTGAAGATTATTTGGTAGAGCATGAGGAAGAAGAAGAAGCCAAAACTGAAGATTATTTGGTAGAGCATGAGGAAGAAGAAGAGGCCAAAACTGAAGATGATTTAATACAGCATGCGAAAGAAGAAGAAGAAGACGAAGAAGCAAAAACTGAAGATGATTTGGTAGAACATGAGGAGGAAGAAGAAGAAGCAAAAACTGAGGATGATTTGGTAGAACATGAGGAGGAAGAAGAAGAAGCCAAAACTGAAGATGATTTGGTAGAACATGAGGAGGAAGAAGAAGAAGCAAAAACTGAGGATGATTTGGCAGAACATGAGGAGGAAGAAGAGAAGGCCAAAATTGAGGATATTTTAATAGACTATGAGGACGAAGAGGAAGAGGCCAAAACTGAAGATGATTTGGTAGAACATGAGGAGGAAGAAGAGGAAGCCAAAACTGGAGATGATTTAATAGAGCATGAGAAAGAAGAAGAAGAAGAAGAAGAAGAAGCAAAAACTGAGGATGATTTGGTAGAACATGAGGAGGAAGAAGAAGAAGCCAAAACTGGAGATTATTTAATAGAGCATGAGGAGGAAGAAGAAGCCAAAACTGAAGATGATTTGGTAGAGCATGAGGAGGAAGAAGAAGAAGAAGCGAAAACTGAAGATGATTTGGCAGAACATGAGGAGGAAGAAGAGGAGGCCAAAATTGAGGATATTTTAATAGACTATGAGGACGAAGAGGAAGAGGCCAAAACTGGAGATGATTTGGTAGAACATGAGGAGGAAGAAGAGGAAGCCAAAACTGGAGATTATTTAATAGAGCACGAGGAGGAAGAAGAAGCCAAAACTGAGGAAGAGGAAGGACATGAGGAGGAAGAAGAGGAAGCCAAAACTGAAGATGATTTAATAGAGCATGAGAAAGAAGAAGAAGAAGAAGAAGAAGAAGAAGCCAAAACTGAGGATGATTTGGTAGAACATGAGGAGGAAGAAGAAGCGAAAACTGAAGATGATTTGGTAGAACATGAGGAGGAAGAAGAAGCGAAAACTGAAGATGATTTGGTAGAACATGAGGAGGAAGAAGAGGAGGCCAAAATTGAGGATATTTTAATAGACTATGAGGACGAAGAGGAAGAGGCCAAAACTGGAGATGATTTGGTAGAACATGAGGAGGAAGAAGAGGAAGCCAAAACTGGAGATTATTTAATAGAGCACGAGGAGGAAGAAGAAGCCAAAACCGAGGATGATTTAGTAAAACATGAGGAAGAGGAATCCAAGACTCGTGATATTTTGGCAGGATATGAAGAGGAAGATAGTGAGCTTCCCAGTATTTTGGTAGAAGCTGAGAAGGAGGCAGAGGAAATTAAAACTGAATACATTTTTGAAGATCAAGAAGAGACTAAAATCAGAGACAGTGATGAGGAGGAGGAGGAAGAGGAGGAGAAAAATGAAGATGTAGTAGAATATGAGGATAGTGGGGAGAAGGGGCCAGAAGAACCTATTGTAGTAGAACAGGAAGAGACCAACACTGAAGAGCCATCAATGACACACCTTAAAATACTGTTATCTGAGAAAATCGGTAATGACAGCGCTGTACCTGAATCTGCTGATGGTGAGGAGGAAGAGAAAGAAACTTTTTTTCCTGTTTACGAGGAGGATAAATACTCCAACATCATTGATGATCATGATGAAAATAACAACAACAGCGAAAGCAGAAAGACTGAACCTAAACGAAAGAGGAAGGCCGATGTTACCCTTGAGAGATTTGGAGGACTCAAATTGTCTCACAAAGCAGAAAGCCACAACAAATATGAAAAAGGTACTAAACTCTTCCCCTCACATATTTGTCATCATGTTTTTCATTATGAGGCTATGAAAATACATGATGCATGTATTAAGTAATGTTATGTTTTATGTGGAATGGCAGTGTTAATTTACATGCTCTTTGAATAGTTGGTAATGACAGGACTAAAGTTATTCGGACCTAACATGTAATCTGCTGAATGATTAATTTAACTTTTTTTAATTTTCAATGTTTAATATTTTATGTCACAAATTTTCTTCTTTGGGCTAACAATGTGTGAATGTTTTTTCTAACTTTTTGAACCATCAAGTATTGGAACAGTACTTTATGCCACGTATTTTTCTTTTTATAACTGTCTTAGAAAAGCACTATTAGTAGTATTACTAATGAAGATATGGTAATAATAGATATTTAAAAATACACCACAACCATACCCAATGTTACATACCATATGTAACATTGGGTGTGTATATATATATATATATATATATATATATATATATATATATATATATATATATATATATATATATATATAAAAATATATTAATTATTGCTGTCGATCAGTTAAAAAAAAAAGTATTTGGCACAATTTCCTGTAATTTGTCTGCAATTATTTGAAAAATACCCTGCCTGCAATTACATTTTTTCAACTTTATATTTAAGCTTGTAACAGATATTGAAGCCAATAAGCAACATAATGAAGTAAATGCAGAATAAACACAAAGAATGTATGCTTAAATTCAAAGAGATTTTTAATAGTTTTTGTCAATCTTTAACACAGATTCTCTGCTGTGAAATACAACTAAAAAAAAAATCTTCAAAGTCATCAACAGTGAATCACATTAAAGAAGTCTTTCTAGTATCTGCTGATAGGAAATAATACTGAACCTAGGCCTAAAGGTTAAAGTGCTAGCACAATACCATAACAATAAATGCCATTAAAATGAGACTTTAGCTTTAATAATAATAATTTCTTATATAATTTAACAATAGAAATGTAAATAACAAAATGTAACACTTTAATGCTCAATTTCAAAAGGGTGCACAAAAGTCAATATTTAAAACACAAAAAGACAGCTGAAAACCCAGAGTGGTGAACATTATTCTCTCCAAAGCAGCGATTTGGCTTAGTCTTTTACACTCAGCCAGTTATTGAGGCAGACTATTTTGTTGACATCATCTGAGGACAAAGAAGCACTCCTCTTTTGAATGATGTGACCTGAGAGTGAGAATAATCTCTCACAAGGCACTGTGGTTGCAGGGGTTGACAGGTATTTGCATGCAATAGGTGCCAGCCTGGCATGTGCTCCTTCTCTCTTTAACCACCACTGTAGTGGACACTCCTCTATGTCTATTTTGGGCTCTGCTTTGTACCGATCCAGACAGCGATCTATAGAGTCTTCCTCTTCTTCTGAATCTGAATCTGAAGAACCCAGCAAGCAGATGGCGATCTTTCTCTTTTTTGGTGATGGTTCCTCTGTTGTCTGAGCAGATGGTTGGTGTGAATGCGTCTCTGCCATCACAAGGTCATGTAATGAAGCCCACACCTCTCTTCTTTCATCTTTGGAAACACACTTAAGGTCTTTAAACCTGGGATCAAGGGCAGTAGCGATCTTCAGCCATATTAGATTGATGCTGTCCCTCCGCTGAGCTAGGTCTGTGGTAAAAACCTTCTTAAACCTCAAAACGTAGACTGGGTCATCATCCGAGAGCTCCATAATCCTGAACAAATAACACAAGGCTGGCAACACCACGGAGCAGGAAACATACCGCTTCCCCCCCAGCAGTTCGGTCACATATCTGCAATAGAAAGAACAAAAGTTGTAAACAAGCCTGTATTTTTATATTAATCACACAGAGACTCAGAGGTGGAGGGGGAGAACATACGTGAAGACAGAGCTTGAACACAGAACACAAAGGTAGACGCCCACACATACATTATAAACAAAATGATTTACCTGCAAGGTTCAAGTAGTTCCTCCAGCTTTTGCAGTACGTCAAACTCCTGGTCGGTCAACATAGTCACCATGCTGTTTTGCTGAGCCAGGATGGTGGTCAGCACAGATTTGTTTCTCTGGATCCGCTTGATCATCTCTAGGGTGGAGTTCCATCTTGTTGGAACATCCCGAACAAGTGGTTCTGTTTTTTGTCCATGTGCAACTTGCTGTTCCTTTAATTCCTGTGCGTTTGCTGGACTCTGCTTAAAATGTCCAACAACCTTGCGACATTTGGACAAAACCCTTTCAAATTCACTGTCATTAAGAGAAACTGTGATCGTTCTTTGCAGAATGTGGGCCGTGCAGGGCATGTGTTCAAATGGAAGTAGTCTGGCGGCTGCAACCATGTTACGAGCACTGTCGGTGCCAAACGTGGTTAACTTGTCCTTAATTTTCCATTCATTTGCAACACTGAGAAAATGGTCAGCACACGCCTCAGCACACTGTCGCTCTTCAGTTTTACTCACTGTTAGTGCAAACGATTGTAGTGTCCAGTCGTTATCAATAAAATGCGCTGTGACGCCCAAGTAGTTATCGTTGTTCACCGAAGTCCAGCGATCTCCCGTGAGAGCGACATTCCTTACTTGCACAAGCTTGCTGGACCGCTGATCCCTCTGGTCCTCATACAAAGTGTGCAGTCTCGACACAATGGTTCCTCTCGAGGGAAGATTATAACACACGTCTCCTGATGCAACGCGAATGACTTCTCTCAGTCCATCATCTTCTACTATGCTAACTGGTCGGCAGTCTTTAGCTATCCAAACAACCAAAGAATTGGTTAGCTTTTCACTCAGATGTTTTGTTATCCGTCCACGAGCACTATAATCCTGAGGCGTAGATTGGCAAGGTCCTGTAGAGGTGGATTCCGGGTGTTTTGCTCTCAGGTGATAGCACAGAGACGAATTGCTTCTGTGGTACCTGAATTCAGCTTTGCAAATTGTGCACGTTACTTTCGTTTTGTCCAACAAGCCGTTAGGCAACTTCTTAAAGTAAAACTTCCCCCCCAAAAGCCCGTCCTTATCCATTGTTGCGTGTTTGCTTATAATAGCATGGTAACACTTCTTCTTCGTCTAATTATTTCCGGCAGGCAAAACGCCAGCATAGCACAATGCTGCCCCCTCCTTCAGAGCTGCCAATGAGTTAAAAGGTCTTGTATTACAGGGGGGGGGGAGTGCGTTATTTTTTTTTTTAACGCGTTAAACATTTCACATTAATCTCGTTTATTAACTCGTTAATTTTGACAGCACTAATATTTACAGGTAATCTTCTGTATATGAGCATATGTCCTAGAGTGGGTTTCATTAAGATCCCATAGAATTATTTTGTGTGCCCAATCAATTTTCAGGCAGACACACAGTGATAAAGTTGTGCATTTCCAAAACACCAGGCTGATTACTTTTAACAGTACGACGATGATATTGTGGCGTGTTTGTAATCATAGTTTTTTTTTAACACTGTGATGCTTCTAGTGCTTTTGCAAGCATGATTATTTGTCATGTTAACTGTATTACAAGTCCAGAAATTAATTGTTGTATGTTGAATATTTTTTGAATATTTCTGTATGCTGTATTTCTGATATACTTTAGTTCTGAAAGAAGCAAAGAAAAGACATGCAATAGAAGAAGTTAAAGATGGCATTATTAAAGGTACATTTTTTTAAACTGTGCATGTTTTTGATTTTTCACAGCTTATTTTTTTCTAATATTAAATTGTAAGTATTTGTGCCAATTTGCCACGGATAATCTTGTGAGGATGCATTGCTGCTTACAGATCTCAAAGCTGCAGCACCTGTGATGGAGAAGAAAAAAGATAAGGAAGCCAAAGAGTTTGAAACAGTAGAGATAAAACCAAAAGAAGTAAAACTAAAGGAGAAGCCCGAAGTTGACACAAAACCTCTTAAACTGAAAGAAAAGAAGCCCAAAGGTAATAACGTTATATTTTGAAATTACAAAATACCGTTCAGAAGTATAAATAGACTTACAAAATATGAAAAATAAATACAAAATATATACAACCAGTACAAATGTATACCAGTAACTTCTCCAGGGCACATGATATCCTTTTATTCCCTACAGAATATACTAAACTGACACCTAAATTGTTGCTTTTAGAAGAAGAGCCAGTAAAGAAGATGCTCAGAAAAGATGTAAAAGAACTGCCCAAAGAAAAGAAAAAAGTTGTCAAACCTAAAGGTGAGAGGGAAGTGAAAGAACCTCCCAAAGGAAAGGACAAGGCGAAAAAACCAATTCACTCAGAGGTCAAAGCAACAAAACCACCTAAGAAGGAAACAGATCTCAAGAAGATTTCCAAAGAAAGGAAGAGGGTGATGAAACCAGCGACAGAAGAGGAACAAGTCAAAAAACCTCCCAAACAAGAAAAGGAAATCAAGAAAACACCTAAAAAAGAGAAAGAAGTCATTAAAGATACCAGAGAAGTTAAAGAGGAAAAGGAACCAAAAAGACAAATAAAGGAACTCAAGAAATCACCCAAAGAAGAGAAGGAGAGAAAACGTCTTAAAGAAGAGGAAAAATCTCCCAAACAAGAGAAAAAAGTTAAGAAACCTGTCAAAGAAGAGAAGAAAGAGGAGAAACCTCTTAAAGAAGAGAAACCTAAGAAGGAATCTCTCAGAAAAGAGAAGGAAGAGAAGAAACCTCTTAAAGAAGAAAAGGAAGAGAAGAAACCTCTCAAAAGGGAGAAGGAAGAAAAGAAACCTCTTAAGGAAGAAAAAAAAGAGAAGAAACCTCTCAAAAAAGAGAAGAAAGAGGACAAACCTCTCAAAAAGGAAGAGAAACCTCTCAGAGAAGAAAAGAAAGAGAAGAAAACTCCCAAAAAAGAGAAGGAAGAGAAGAAACCTCTTAAGGAAGAGAAACCTGAGAAGGAACATCTTAAAAAAGAGAAGGAAGAGAAGAAACCTCTTAAGGAAGAGAAGAAACCTCTTAAGGAAGAGAAACCTGAGCAGGAACATCTCAGAAAAGAGAAGGAACAGAAGAAACTTCTTAAGGAAGAAAAGGAAAAGAAGAAACCTCTTAAGGAAGAGAAACCTGAGAAGGAACATCTCAGAAAAGAAAAGGAAGAGAAGAAACCTCTTAAAGAAGGAAAGGAAGAGAAGAAACCTCTCAAAAGGGAGAAGGAAGAGAAGAAACCTCTTAAAGAAGCGAAACCTCTTAAGCAACATCTCAGAAAAGAGAAGGAAGAGAAGAAACCTCTTAAGGAAGAAAAGGAAAAGAAGAAACATCTCAAAAGGGAGAAGGAAGAGAAGAAACCTCTTAAAGAAGAAAAAGAAGAGAAGAAACCTCTTAAAGAAGAGAAACCTGAGAAGGAACATCTAAGAAAAGAGAAGGAAGAGAAGAAACCTCTTAAGGAAGAAAAGGAAAAGAAGAAACATCTCAAAAGGGAGAAGGAAGAGAAGAAACCTCTTAAAGAAGAAAAGGAAGAGAAGAAACCTCTTAAGGAAGAGAAACCTGAGAAGGAACATCTCAGAAAAGAGAAGGAAGAGAAGAAAACTCTTAAGGAAGAAGAGGAAAAGAAGAAACCTCTTAAGGAAGAGAAACCTGAGAAGGAACATCTCAGAAAAGAGAAGGAAGAGAAGAAACATCTTCAGGAAGAAAAGGAAGAGACGAAAACTCTCAAAAAAGAGAAGAAAGAGGACAAACCTCTCAAAGAGGAGGAGAAACCTCTTAAAGAAGAAAAGGAAGAGAAGAAACCTCCCAAAAAAGAGAAAGAAGAGAAGAAACCTCTTAAGGAAGAGAAACCTGAGAAGGAACATCTTAGAAAAGAGAAGGAAGAGAAGAAACCTCTTAAGGAAGAGAAACCTGAGAAGAAACCTCTCAGAAAAGAGAAGGAAGAGAAGAAACATCTCAGAAAAGAGAAGGAAGAGAAGAAACATCTCAGAAAAGAGAAGGAAGAGAAGAAACCTCTTAAAGAAGAGAAACCTGAGAAGGAACATGTCAGAAAAGAGAAGGAAGAGAAGAAACATCTCAGAAAAGAGAAGGAAGAGAAGAAACCTCTTAAAAAAGAGAAACTTGAGAAGGAACATCTCAGAAAAGAGAAGGAAGAGAAGAAGCCTCTTAAGGAAGAAAAGGAAGAGACGAAAACTCTCAAAAAAGAGAAGAAAGAGAACAAACCTCTCAAAGAGGAGGAGAAACCTCTCAAAAAGGAGGAGAAACCTCTCAAAGAAGAAAAGGAAGAGAAGAAACCTCTCAAAAAAGAGAAGAAAGAGGAGAAACCTCTTAAGGAAGAAAAGGAAGAGAAGAAACCTCCCAAAAAAGAGAAGGAAGAGAAGAAACCTCTCAGAAAAGAGAAGGAAGAAAAGAAACCTCTTAAGGAAGAGAAACCTGAGAAGAAACCTCTCAGAAAAGAGAAGGAAGAGAAGAAACCTCTTAAGGAAGAAAAGGAAGAGAAGAAACCTCTCAAAAAAGAGAAGAAAGTGGACAAACCTCTCAAAAAGGAGGAGAAACCTCTTAAGGAAGAGAAACCTGAGAAGGAACATCTCAGAAAAGCGAAGGAAGAGAAGAAACCTCTTAAAGAAGAGAAACCTGAGAAGGAACATCTCAGAAAAGAGAAGGAAGAGAAGAAACCTCTTAAGGAAGAGAAACCTGTGAAGGAACATCTTAAAAAAGAGAAGGAAGAGAAGAAACCTCTTAAGGAAGAAAAGGAAGAGACAAAACCTCTCAAAAAAGAGAAGAAAGAGGACAAACCTCTCAAAAAGGAGGAGAAACCTCTCAAAGAGGAAAGGGAAGAGAAGAAACCTCTCGAAAAAGAGAAGGAAGAGGAGAAACCTCTCAAGGAAGAAAAGGAAGAGAAGAAACCTCCCAAAAAAGAGAAGGAAGAGAAGAAACCTCTTAAGGAAGAGAAACCTGAGAAGGAACATCTCAGAAAAGAGAAGGAAGAGAAGAAACCTCTTAAGGAAGAGAAACCTGAGAAGGAACATCTCAGAAAAGAGAAGGAAGAAAAGAAACCTCTTAAAGAAGAAAAGGAAGAGAAGAAACCTCTCAGAAAGGAGAAGGAAGAGAAGAAACCTCTTAAAGAAGAGAAACCTGAGAAGGAACATATCAGAAAAGAGAAGGAAGAGAAGAAACCTCTCAGAAAAGAAAAGGAAGAGAAGAAACCTCTTAAAGAAGAAAAGGAAGAGAAGAAACCTCTCAAAAGGGAGAAGGAAGAGAAGAAACCTCTCAAAGAAGAGAAATCTGAGAAGGAACATCTTAAAAAAGAGAAGAAAGAGAAGAAACCTCTCAGAAAAGAGAAGGAAGAGAAGAAACCGCTTAAGGAAGAAAAGGAAGAGAAGAAACTTCTCAAAAAGGAGAAGGAAGAGGAGAAACCTCTTAAAGAAGAAAAGGAAGAGAAGAAACCTCTCAGAAAAGAGAAGGAAGAGAAGAAACCTCTTAAGGAAGACAAACCTGAGATAGAACATCTTAAAAAAGAAAAGGAAGAGAAGAAACATCTCAAAAAGGAGAAGGAAGAGAAGAAACCGCTTAAGGAAGAAAAGGAAGAGAAGAAACTTCTCAAAAAGGAGAAGGAAGAGAAGAAACCTCTTAAGGAAGAAAAGGAAGAGAAGAAACCTCTCGAAAAAGAGAAGGAAGAGAAGAAACCTCCCAAAAAAGAGAAGGAAGAGAAGAAACTTCTTAAGGAAGAGAGACCTGAGAAGGAACATCTTAAAAAAGAGAAGGAAGAGAAGAAACCTCCTAAGGATGAGAAGGAAGAGAAGAAACCTCTCAAAGCAGAGAAGGAAGAGAAGAAACCTCTTAAGGAAAAAGAAAAGAAGAAACCTTTAATAAAACCCATTGAAGAAAAAGAAATTAGCCATCTTTCAAAAGAGAAGAAACTACCTGAGAAAGGAGTCAAGAGACTGCCCAAAGACATTAAGAAACCATTCAAAGAGGACAAGGAACCTTCTAAAGAAGAGATAGAAATTGGGAAATCTCCTAAAGAAGAAAAAGTAGAGGTGCCTCCCAAAAAAGAGAAAGAAGCGAAGAAACCCTCTAAGGCTAAAACACCACATATAGAGGAGAAAAAAGTCACCCACCCTCCAAAAGTAGAAAAAGAGGAAACGGAACCACCTCTAAAAGAAGAAGAGACAAAAACTCCTAAAGAAGAGAAAGAAGTTAAGAAATCTAAGGAAGTATCAAAACCTTCCGAAGATGAGAAGGAGAAGAAACAACCAAGAGAGGAGAAACATGTCAAAGAACAAAAGAAATCCCTTAAAGATGAGAAAGCAGAGAAAAAATTACACAAAGAAAAGGCAGTCTTAAAAACATCTAAGGAGGAGATGGTTGAGAAAGTAGAGAAGGAGGTGAAGACCACAGAACCAAAAGAAGTAACAAAACCTCCAAAGGAAAAGAAAGAAGTGAAAAAACCCTCAAAGGATTACAAAGAAGAAATAAAACCATCCATGGAGGAGAAAGAAATTAAACCTATAAGAGAACAAAAGGAAAAAGAAGTTAAGGAACAATCTAAAGATGAGGTTCCATCCAAGGAAGCAAGGGGAGAAATACTTCATCCAAGGAAAGAAAAGGAATCAAGAAAGCATTTAAAAGAAACAAAAGATCAAGAAAAACCACCCAAAGATGCTGAGCAAGTAAAGAAGATTTCAGAAGAGCCAGAAAAGATCATCAAAGAGAAGAAACCAACAGCAGAAATTCCTAAAGAGGTGAAAGAGGACATAAAGAAAGAGAGACCTTCTAAAGAAAGGGCAGTACCAAAGAAGTCAGCAAAGGAAAAACAAGTAGTTAAAGAACCAACAAAACCTTCTAGAGAGGATGAAAAAGAACCAAAGAAGCCTATCAAAGAAGAAAGAGAACTGAAGAAGCTCCCCAAAGAACCTGTCCAAAAGAAACCTTCCAAAGAAAAGAAAGAGGAGATTCACAAAATAGAAAAAGAAGTTAAAAAGCCTTCCAAAGAGGAGAAAGAAATCAAGACTCCCAAAGAAGACAAAGAACCTGTGAAGAAAAGAATCACAAAGACAGGTACATGTACAGTACAGAGTTTTTATTTTCATAATGTAAAGATCCACAACACTATTTCCTCTGATTGGCTGCCCCTCAGAAACAAAAGATTTGAACAGCGAGCAAGAGGGAGTGTATTAAGGATATCATGTCTCTATCGAAGAAAAAGAAAAAACTCATTAGACTCATTGCAATAAATATCTTTGAAACGTTGTTTGTTCTTTTGGATGAATGTTGTTGACCCGTAAGAAGAATAGTGATGTATAGTTTTCATAACAATATAATATTTAGATGCTTTTATTTTGTGGAGAATATAATTAATCCATTTTCTAAAAATGTTTGAAGCAGCTTTTGCTTTTTACTTTAGAGCCCAAAAAGCCTGTAAGAGGAATTAAAATTGTCAAGAAGGAGGTTGCATCTGTTCTTAAGAAGGAACATCTCAATGTTACAAAAGCAGGTGAGACTATGCTGGACTATTGGTTAATATATGTGAGGCATGAATCACCGCATTTTCTTGTTTTCTCTGCAATGTGTAAGTTAAAGCTATTCTGAGGGTTAAAGATATAATGCCTCATTGATTTTTCAAGTCATTGAAGAAATACATTTAAGCATGTTCTAATTCGTACTTTGTTTGCTGACACTGACAGTGTAATGCCTAATGAGATAAGATTTTCATGCGGAATATAAAAAAATTTAAAGAAAGTGTTACTTCATAAGCACCAATCTTTAGAAATCAGTGTCTTATTTTCCACTAGAAGCAGCTCCCAAGGAGCCTAAGAAGGAGCCAACGCTAAAAGTAAAGCCTACACCTGTAAAACCAGGTAATGCAAATATGTTGATGGAGTTGAAACACTGAAAATTAAACTCAAACAACACGCCAAATCTAAACATATTCTCATATTAGAGCATAAAGGTAGCACTAGTAAATAAAAGAGGTAATGCTGCTAAGCTATTACAGTCTCTGCAGCACTTTACTGATATTTTATTTGCTTGTTGCTCAGTTTAATAAATTATATGGAGCAGTATACTTAATTACTAGCAAATTACATATTCTTATCAATTCCTGTGTTATTTTCTGTTTTTAGATGCTGAGGTTACAAAAGAAAGAGTAAAACGAGCTCCTTCAGAGAAGGGTAAATATACTTACCTTTATGACAGTGTCAAGACTTAAAGGCAGAAGAGTCACAGGTCTATGAAATTAAGTGGACACTACTACTGACACCTGCTAACTCTTATGGAGAATGTTCCTGTGCATCCATTTTATGAATATCACTAACGATTACGTTCCAGATGTTTTAAAATCTGAACTGTAAAAATAACCAATCAAAGCCAGAGTTATGGTAAGTTTATGCACTTGTGTTGTGTCACAGAAGCACCAAAGAAAAAGGCTAAAGCACCTCCTGCAAAGAAAGGTAACGTTCACATATTACATTGATAATCTTCTGATCACCAAATGACAAAATGATTGATACTGAGGGAGTTGCATTATCCTGCTGTTAAAAAAAATTGTATTTTTCATATACAGAAGCTGTTGCTCCAAAAGAAAAGCCCAAACCAGCGATCTTGGCAAAAGGTACGTGTGGTGCATATTTTTATGCACAAAGAAACACCAACTTAACTATACAGGCTGCATGCAAATCTCACAAATAGTTTTTTTTCTTGACAGAACAACAAGGTACTGCTAGAAATGCCTCACTGGTGAAAGAGAGGGTTAAAATTGTGCCTATGAAGAAATACTTTTATTTTATGTTACACTGATTTCAGATTTTTGCATCCCACTGTTCCTAATGATATTCTCCGTAACCTGATGTCTGTTCTTTGTTCATCAGTGGTCAAGATGCCAAAAGAGAAAGTCAAAGCTGTCTCTGCAAAGACAAGTACGTACAGTATATCATGTCAAAGATCAGAATTTTAATAACATGAAAGAGGTCTGGATGTCAACTGAACATCACGTTCTGTGTTTTTAACATCAGCTGAGGTTTCAAAACAGAAGCTCAAACCAGTTCTAACCAAGAAAGGTAAGAAACAGTTATCATTGAGTTTCAGTATTGTCCTGTCTTCCTCCCCTGAGCCTGGCCCTGCTGGATATTTCATCCTCTTAAAAGCAAGTTTTTCCTTCCCACTGTCGCCAAAGCACTTCCTAATAGGGGGTCATCAGATTGTTAGGGTTTGTTTTCTTTGTATAATTGTTGGGTCTTTACCTTACAGTATAAAGCACTCTGATCCAGCTGTTATTGTGATTTGGGGCTGTATTAATTAAACTGAACTGAATTATTCTGTGTAGCGCTGAACCTAAAATTTCTTTACTTAGAGCCAGCTCCAGTTAAGACAAAACCAGCCCCAGCTAAAGGTAAGATGATGCTAACCTTTCCTTTAAATAGTTTTTTAAAAGTAATCAAGCTTTTGATTTTCACACTCTTTTCTCTGTTACAGAGGCAGAAGCACCACACAAAAATGTTACTCTAACAAAGGAGAGGGTGAAGGTGGTGCCATTGAAGAAAGGTGCATCTCTTTGTTTAAGTAGCTGTTCTAGTGTGATTACCAACATGCACTGTTATTATGCTAATTTTTTTTTTTTTAAATACATATATATTTTAAATAATTGAATACTTTAAGAAAGTTTCCAAACATAACCTGGCAACTTTTTTCCTCCCTTTTAGTGCCTGTAACTCAGAAAGTAAGAGCCAAACCAGAACCAACCAAAAAAGGTAAAAATAGTGACTGAACATTTTACTAGTCAAATAGTATCTACCAATACTAATTCTAATATACACAGGCATCATGTGTTAGACTTTAATAATGTTTTTGAATGTGAAGTTTTTGTATTTCTATGCATGCTTTTGCATTTTTTATACAGCATCATAGTTTGGAATAATCAGCTGTGACTGTTATAATAGAAACCAGATTATTGTCCTCTGCAGTAAACTGGACCTTATGTTTTCTGTTGCTATTGTTTAGAAGCTGAGGTTCTTAAGAAGAAGAAAGCTGAGCCAGTGACTCCCAAAAAAGGTATCCTTTTAGCTTTTCACCTCTTTCACAGGTCTTTTTTTTTTTTTAATTATCTAACATGTATAACAGCAGTATTTCAGTGGTTTCTCACCTTTTTATAAATATAATTCAAGTTAATTGGAGCATTTATTATTCTAGCAGCTGTTACCAGGACAAAACCATCACCTGCTGAAAAGAAGAAAGGTATACAGCAGAATTGTGTGTTGTTTTGCTGTAGAAACATCACACGCAGCGCTGTGCTGATATTAATTCAGTCATGTTCAACCCACGTCACATCACGACTGATTCGCTGACATGTAGCTGCTGACGATATGCTTCACTGCCATGTGATAATGACCCAAGTAAAAATGCTCAAAGTATCATCATCTGCTTTTATTTTGCTCAAATTATTATGTTACTGCAGAGTTTTGTCCTTTTCAAGTTGGTCATTTTCATGTTTCAGCATTCCTCAATACATGCTTGATTGACATACTAAGTATGAATGCTATGTCACAGTGTCTTATTTTCTGCAAGACTGAACCTAAAATTTCTTTACTTAGAGCCAGCTCCCATTAAGACAAAACCAGCCCCAGCTAAAGGTAAGAGCAGACTTAACTTTGTTAATCATAATTTTAAAATGTACTCAAGCTTTTGATTTTCATACTCATTTATCTTTGACAGAAGCACCACACAAAAATGTTACTCTAACAAAGGAGAAGGTGAAGGTGGTGCCACTGAAGAAAGGTGCATCTCTTTGTTTAAGCAGCTGTTCTTGTGTGTTTTTATACTAACTTTCTAAGTTCAGAATGCTTTCTCAATGTTTCCAAACTCAAACATTTTTTCCCCTCTGTTAGTGCCTTTGACACTGAAAGAGAGAGTTAAACCAGAACCAACCAAAAAAGGTAGAAACAGTAATATATGAGAACATTTTGTATTCAATTTTAATCATTTATCTATAGTACTGTGCAAAAGTGTTAAGCCACCACTTATTTCTATATATTTTGCTTCCAAAGAACCAGACTATTATGGAACTTTTTAAAGTCCCGTGTCTTTTCCCCTCACCCCCAACCGGTCAAAGGGGATGACCACCCCTCCCTGAGCCTGGTTCTGCTGGAGGTTTCTTCCTGTTAAAAGGGGGTTTTTCTTCCCACTGTCACCAAAGTGCTTGCTCATAGGGGGTCATCTGATTGTTGGGGTTTTCTCTGTTTTCTCTGTATTATTGTAGGGTCTTTACCTTACAATATAAAGAGCTTTGACACAACTGTGGTTGAGATTTGGCGCTATATGAATAAATACATTGAATTGAATAAAAAGGCACCTTACTCAACTTAACTCAAGGGTTGACTCAATGTTATGGCTACACATATCAGACAACTTGGCAAATTATCTTTAGATCCTTTGCTTTCGATCAACCAGAACACCTGTATAGGTGCTGGGAACTTTATTAATGGTCTGGTGTAAAAACAAATCATTTGTTCTAATTTTTTTTAGTTAAATCTACAAAAAAAGTAAAAAAATAAAAATAAAATAAAAACACAGTACTCTAGATTTTAACATTCAGACTTTAAACAGCATTTTATTGTATTTAAAACAATTTTTGGTGTTGTTTTGGATGACTGATGTGGACCTGTAAGGAAAATTCATTAGCATTAGCTGTACTCACACAGAAGGAAACCTACATTGAGCCTAAAAGGAAAATGGACTTATAGGCTTTATTTGTTTTGTGGAGGATAAAAATGTTTGAAGCAGCTTTTCCTTTTTACTTCAGATGCCAAAAAGCCTGTAAGAGGAATTAAAATTGTCAAGAAGCAGGTTGCATCTGTTCTTAAAAAGGAACAGCTCAACATTACAAAAGCAGGTGAGACTATGCTGGAATACTGTTTAATGTAAGGCGTGAGACACCACATTGTCTCATTTTCTCTGCAATGTGTAAGTTAAAGCTATTCTGATGGTTAACGATATAGTGTCTCATTGATTTTTCAAGTCATTCAAGAAATACATTTAAGCATGTGCTAATACATACTTTGTTTGCTGACAATGACAATGTAATGCCGAATGAGCCTAAAGACTTTCATGTGGGATATTAAAAAACTCAAAATAAATTTTTAATTCATAAGCAACAATCTTTAGAAATCAATGTCTTATTTTCCACCAGAAGCAGCTCCCAAGGAGCCTAAGAAGGAGCCAACGCTAAAAGTAAAGCCTACACCTGTAAAACCAGGTAAGGTAAATATGATGATGGAGTTGAAATCAATGCCCAAAATCTAATAAAAGTCAATATGAAGAGCCTTGACGCATCTGTGGTTGTGATTTGGTGCTATATGAATAAATAAACTGAATTGAATAAAAAGGCGTTGTGGCTTCACATAACAGACAACTTGGCAAAACATCTCTAAATCCTTTGCTTTTGATCAACCAGGAGACCTGTAGAGGTGCTGGAAACTTTATTATTAGTCTGTTGTAAATCCAATCATATGCTCTAAAAAAGGGGCCAAAAATAACACAGAACAGTACTCTAGATTTTAACAGTCAGACTTTTAATAACATGAAAGAGAATTTGAATTTTATACTGAACATGACGTTCTGTGTTTTTAACATCAGCTGAGGTTTCAAAACAGAAGCTCAAGCCAGTTCCAATCAAGAAAGGTAAGAAATAGTTATCATTGAGTTTCACTGTGTCTCTGTAACACTGAACGTAAAATTTCTTTACTTAGAACCAGTTACAGCTAAGCCAAAAATGTGCTCAAGCTTTTGATTTTCACACAATTTTCTCTGTTACAGAGGCAGAAGCACCACACAAAAATATTTTTCTGAATGTGAAGTTCTGTTGCTATTATTTGTTTAGAAGCTGAGGTTCTTAAGAAGAAGAAAGCTGAGCCAGTGACTCCCAAAAAAGGTATCCTTTTAGCTTTTCACCTCTTTCACAGATCTTATTTTTCCTTTAATTATCTAACAGGTAGAACAGCAGTATTTCAGTGGTTCCCGCCTTTTTATAAATATAATTCAAGTTAATTGGAGCATTTATTATTCTAGCAGCTGTTACCAAGGCAAAACCATCACCTGCTAAAAAGAAGAAAGGTATTGTTACGAACTTGCATGTTCATGTGTTTGAATCGTGTGTTATTTTGCTGTAGAAACATCACACGCAGCACTGTGCTGATATTAATTCAGTCATGTTCAACCCACGTCACATCACGACTGATTCGCTGACATGTAGCTGCTGACGATATGCTTCACTGCCACGTGATAATGACCCAACTAAAAATGCTCAAAGTACCATAATCTGCTTTTATTTTGATTAAGTTATTATGTTACCGTTGAGTTTTGTCCTTTTCAATTTGGTCATTTTCATGTTTCAGCATTCCTCAATACATGCTTAAGCAATAGACTGGGTTTATGCACTGTGTTGCTTTAGTTTTGCAATTAGCTATAAGTGATGCTAGTCATCACTCTTCTCATATGACCTCTTTTCTTCCCTTTCTCTTTAGAAGCTGAGGCTAAGCCAGTTCCTGCTAAGAAAGGTGAATTGCTTACAATCCATGGTTATTATTTATTAAAGTGAATTATTATTAACACTTTCATGCTTTTTTTTTCATCAGAGCCAGAGGTTACAAAGGAAAAACCGAAACCAGCTCTTGAAAAGAAAGGTATATGTTTGATTTAAACTCTTTAAATAGTCCTAAGCTAGGCAATCTATTCTATTTCTGTTATAGATCATACACACTCTATACTTCTTTAAAAATAGTTCTTTAAAAAAAAGTTGAAAATGTTATTTTTCCCTGTTTTACAGCTCCTAAAGCAGAGGTCGAAGCAAAGAAGGAAAAGATTAAATCCCTTCTAAAGACAAAAGGTAGACTGCCATTGCCATCTGCATGTAGATACTTTTTATTATGTAGTACCATTAGAAAACTATCACAAAATAATGATAATGGTGTAGATAAACACTGATTATCTTACATATCATACCTTTTTGTTTTATTACTCAGAGCCAAAAGTACCAGAGGTAAAAGCAAAACCAGCTGTAAAAAAAGGTAATTTATAAAAATCTTTGGTGTTATGGGCAACAAGTAGAATCATTGTTTTGTTCTTTAAAGACTGAGCAACGACTTATCTAGGAATTCTCTATAGAAGAAATCTACCAGTGGATTTGATTTAATAATGTGCAAAAACAGATCGTTGGCTCTATCGCAGCCACATGGACCCCCAAGTACTGCACAAAGTCAGAAGCAAACCAAAGAAAAGTAGTTTCTACTAAGGAAAAGGAATGTTTTGTATAATTAAAATAACATAATAGGCCTATTTCATATCTGAAAAGATGACAAAACAAACTAAAAATGTGTTCTGGCTGTTTGTAGAATGGACTAAATTAGTAATTTAAAAAAATAATTGAAGCTTTCACACTGCAGAAAGTGGTTTGAGCTGCTATAAGTATTGTTTAAAAGTAAGCTCATTGTGGCTTCTGCAGTAAAATTCTTCAGGTTGATTGCTAAAGTCTGACCAAAGTTGTTCTTTTACAGAACTGGAAACACCTAAAGAAAAGGCCAGGCCTGCTGCAGCAAAGAAAGGTACAGTGCAAAGTTTTACACTTTATTTATGAGACTGTGGGTACAGGGCTTTACGGCTACATGTAATGTCAGGATACTGTCACAAATTTGAGATTTTCTGATGTCTTAAATACACTGAAATACTTCCAACTGTATGTTTTATCGATTGCATTTTTGTCCCTGATGGCACAGCCATGTTGAAGGAAAAGACCAAACCAGTCCACGTGAAGAAAGGTACATGTGGTGCTTCAGTGCAGGCAGCACTTCATACTTCATGTAACCATCAGTGGTAATCTGATTACAACATGAAGGCCCCTCTAAATGTAGATAAGTAACTTAGAGGGGAAACAGCTATTTTGCTTATAAAAATTAAGTAACCGTTAAACACACTGCTGCTGATAGTTGAGAAGATTTTCTTGCTGGGTGTGAAATAGTCAACCAGACATCTAAGTAAAGAGCTTCAAATGAAAATCCTAAATTAGCAAAGATTATAGGCAACTGAATGGCCAGCAAGGAAATTATCTCAAAGTTAGTTAATCTGCCATCAATAAAATATTTATAGGTTGATGTAAGAAAAAAATGCTTCACAGTAATTTTTACACAAAGCATGCATGCAGGTAATTACCACAAATCTGAGAATGTACTGCCACTTTCTAATAAGGCCTCATACATAAAGGATTTATAGGTTGTAACTACTAACTTAATCATGAATAAATATTTTCTAAATAATTTCTTTAAAAATGATTTATGAGCTATGCTTGGAGAACACAGAGTCTGAGAAATCTGGCTGTTGATGTATTTCGTTATAATTCTGTTATGAAAGTTGACGAAACGTTATCCAATCTGTAGTTAAACTATAAAACCAAGCAGATTTTCATCTATATCACACGTGGCTCTTTTTTAATTAATTGCGAATTTAAAAAGCCATGTTTTCACAACCTAGCGCTCCCAAGTTGTTGTTGTTTTTTAAATATATGCTCTCACCAGACACTTTATTAGATACACTTTGCCAGTACCATATTAAGCTCCACTTTGCCGTAAGTGCAGCCCCAGACTCAGTAAGGTGCTGGAAACACTCCTCAAAGATTTTGGTTGACGTGTTAGCATAACAGTTGCTGCAGTTTTGTCAGCTGTACATCCATGATTTAAATCTCCCATTCCACTACATCCTGAAAGTTGTTTATTGGATTGATATCTGGTGGTTATGGCGGCCGTTTGAGTACAGTGAACTCATTGTCAAGATCTGAGCTTTGTAACATGGCAAGTTGACCTGCTGGAAGTAGCCATAAGAAGATGGGCAGACGGTGGTCATAAAGAGATGGACATGTCCAGTTGGTACTAAAGTGAAAATATCTCCAATACGATTACACAAGCAGCAGCCCATTCTTCTCCATTCTGGTCCTGGTTTGAACTCCAGAAGGTCATCTGCCTATGTCTAAATTGCTGCCTTGTGATTGGATAATTAGATATTTGCTTTAATGAGCAGTTGGACGATGTACCTAATGAAGTGAGAGTGTATATACCAAGCAGTAGCACATTATAAATCTTAAAGGTTACTTTATTAGAAAGTGGTTCTTCATTTAACATTTTTCTCTGAGCTTACTGGGCATCACTTTTCATTCTGCGCATTTGGTTTTCATAAGCGTTTTTAAGTCATTCAGTTGCATTACATCTGCAAAAAAAAGAGTCTTCTACCCTTTACTGAAATTAAAAATCACTTATTTTAAAGCTTCACTTTTTTCTTCCCTCCAGTAATTTTTATGCATAACTGTTGTGTATTTCATGCCTGTTTGTGTTTGCTTCATGTTTGTGAAACAGAGCCTCGTGTTTTAAAAGAAAAGATAAAGCCCATTGCAACAAAGAAAGGTATGCAGTCAGCTTGGAGAAACTAACATAAATGTAGAACACGCAGTCACTATTACTGAGTTGAAACCGCTGTTTGATTAATTAGTGAACAGGGTGAAAATAATCCGCGACTATCTTAATATTCAGATGTTTCTCAAGCGATTTTCCTTTTAAAAAAGAAAAATGTTGTGTTTTCTTTTTTAAGAGAAAACACACATTTAAATTATTCATGTAATAATAAATTTTTATGTCAAATACATTCAAATTAAACACTTGAGAAAAACTGTTTGACTTTTTTATGTCTTGCTGCCTTTTACAGAGGACAGGGTTCTCAAAGAGATACAAGAGCCTGCAAAGAAAGGTTTGTTTGTGACACCCTTCATTTCTGAGTATTCAAAAAAAACCTACATTATAGCTTTTATTAACTGTATGCAAAACGTTTGCAGGAAAAACTGCTGAGAAGAAAGCTGATAAGGAGGAGAAAGTTAAAGGTATCACGTTGATCCTGTAATTTAGAGTCATATAACACTTTGATTTGTAGTTAACATTATGTTCACATTTTAACAGTGGAGCCGTCTCTATCGGACAGCTTTCTCATGGAAGGTACGTGCAGATTTTTAGAACAAAATGTTGCAGAGCGTGCAAATTTCAGGAACTTTTCTCTCCAAATGCTAAAGGAAAGGGAAGGAACATACTGTTCTTCACTGTTTTATCTCTTTACAGATGAGCTGCCCTACTTCCAGTGTTTCTTTGTGGATGAGGACGAGGCCCAGTTTCCGTTTTACGCCTTCTCGCCACTGCAGATTTGACACGTCAGTCTGTGGTCTGACATTTACAATTTAGTCAAATTACCGATAAGGACGAGGTCACCTCACACCCTGTACTGTTGAAACACGGGTGATGTTGTTCGCCTTCAGCAGAAATCCCTGCACAGCAGAAGACGACGGGTTATGAGATGGACTGTTATTTTTCTCTTTCCAGAATTGGTTGAGCTCTCATACCAAATACATGCAGTCAGTGTCATTCCTTTTCTTTTCTTTTCTTTTTTTAATAATTTGTTAAGTAATAACTTCTTTTGCATATTTTAAATAAAGCAGTTTACTATTTCACTTCTATGGATTCAAACCCTTTAATATATTTACAACTTACTTTATTTTCTCATAAAAGGTCCAGAAAATGGTGCAGTATTTTTAAAGTAGCTACAAAGTGTAGAGTAGTTTACACTGTGAGGTTAACAGGGTACAAAACTGCCACAGTTGCTACTCCAAGACAGACCTTCTTAGCCCACATTTACTTGAACAGTGGTTTGCGTTATAATTGTACATCTCTGTGGCGTCTTTCTTGATCATGTTGCTCATCCCACCCTTTATAGCACTTGTTCATGATTCATTCTCAGTTTCCTATTGTTCTTCCCAAATGGGGACACAACAGATATCATATCATTACTGAATGACTTTTTTACCTTTTATTTTTGTTTTATGCATCAAAAGGAATGACAATGCACTGTATATGAGAGCTCCCAATCTTGCTACCTAAAACATTTAAAGTCTTATCAAACTGTACCATCTGGATATCTGCACCAGCTCCTCGTTATTATATTGGTGCTAGTAAGAGGCATTGCCTGAACTCTCAGAATGAGGATTGAGTTCAGTTTGTTTTTTTTGTTCCTTTCAATCTATCAAAAACATCAGCAAATCAAGTGTCAGATTTATTCTGCAAATTCCTTGATTGACCAAAATCACACTATAGCTGACTTTGGTCACTGCTGTTGCACTGTGCGCACACAGTAGAAGCTAACGAACTGTAGAAACCTATTGAGCAGGTTCCTTTAAACAAGAATGCAATCAATATTGCCTAAATATGATATGGCAACATTAAGATAACATTAATGAGAACTGTATAATGATATCTCATATTCATGCTGCTAAAATGCAGCATAATACAAACAGGATTTCTGTTATCTGAATATCCTTTACTTGATAATGTCTGATGAACACAAAAGCAATGTTGGCTGAGTCTAATGTCAAATTTTACATTGTTGATTGCACCGGCACACCGTGTGATCACATTATAAGTTGCTGCAGAAGGTGTCACATGTTTGGACAGGTGATCTCAGATGTAAAACATTTCTCAGTCTGCTTTTAGCAGCTACGTATGGCTACATTGTTGCATTTGCTCCATATGTTGCACAGAGAGCAGTTTTTACATCCTGTGTCGCTAATCCTGAAGCTTAAATGTAAATCTGCTTATCTTTTAAAATGATACCAGTGCACACTTTGTCAGTCTAGGAATAATGAAAGCTCACACTCTGCAGCTCTCAGTGAGCTCAGATTTTAATTGCGATTCATCAGTATGACTGATGAAGTTTTGGACACTTTTTACAAAACAATTTTCATTATTGTCATTATTATTATTTATGGTACCAAAAGATAAATAAACTTGTTTAAACTGTATATTAATGACTCACGTTTACCAGGTGAACATGTGCAATACTTAGATCAGCGATCAAAGCGCATTATGTTAGTCTAATAGTCTTTTAATGAAGTATGCATGATGTGTGTGCCTTTGTTTTATGCTCTTATATTTTTATGTGGTTCCCTAATAGCGTGAACACTTGAAGACAGGAATCAGTGAATTTGATGATGTGTGCCAGTGTCACTGTATGGTGTCGCTGACATCATACACATTGTGTTAAAATGTTCTTGATGTAAATAGTTAATTATACAGAAAAACTGATTGTTTTATCCCTGATTCATTATTCCTGAAGCGGCTCTTCATCTGCAGTAAAAACCACAATGTGTATCATTTGTCACTTAAACCCTTGTGAACAGAACAATTAGGCATTAAAACATAGCAATGCAAGTGTTTTGACTTTTCTTTAAACATACCAACATTTCTAACACAAAAATGGGCTGACGTCGTTTTTATACTGTATATTTTATGTTTAATGCATGAAGTTTTTTTTAACTATCTAAATGTGAAAGTATTTCAGTATTTCACCTCAAATCGAGATAAGTATAAAGAAAGGTGTCTGTTGTGCAGTAGGGGACATCTCTGGGAGCAATTTTATTTTTTCCTGTAAGAAACTAGGAGTCATTTCAGGATCGGGCAACTGTATCTGACATGTAGGAGAGAAAGGAAAGGTCCAGAAAAACAACCAAGCAGAGATCAAATTCACCGGGAGACTAAACGCACGAGCAATGAAAAGCATTAGCGAGACGGGACATCGTGGTGTTTCTTTTCATTGTTGTGCTGCTGATACTCACATGTACTTCCCTGTTAAACCCACTGATCCCGGCATGATGAATTCCCTGCAGGACTGACCATGTGATTTCAGAGAGTTGATGGCAAAACATTGTCATCAGGCTAATCCCCAACCTAACCTCTAACCTGATAATAGAAGTTTTTAGCATCAGCAGTAAAGAAAAGGTGTGGTTTTAAACCATTTGCATAAAACAAGTGTTAATCTACTTAAACTTATTAATAAAAACTGACTTTTCATCTGAATTTCAATGATTATTAATATTAAATGTAGTGAAATTTGATTAAAACCCATTAATACAAGGCTAACCTTTATGTTATTAAGCCTCACAAATTATATTTATTACCTCAGGGTCTTGCCTGTGTTCTCAATGGTAGCTACACTCCTGATCAGTGTGTTTAAGTGAAAGATTGTAGCAGTTAGACAACTGAACCAAAGAGGATATACAGTAGATGGTCAGGTCTTTATACTCTATTTCCCTAATAAGGCCAGGGAGGGGTTACTACAGGTCAGCATACACCACTGACACAGATTCCTCACAAAGAGGAAACTCCCGCTGCTCTCCCAGAGTACAGCAAACACTGCAGACAGAGGACGCTTAGCTATTATCTGTCTTTGTTTCTGCTACACAGAATGCGATAAGCTCCCTTTTCTATGTGATTATGCCACTGTGAAATATTGAGAAAGTAACACCCCGTGAGCTTGTCTTCTCACTGCATGCAGCCTAAATGCTTTTCAGTGTTGTATAACTGGAGCATAAAGACAGACTTTAAATTAATTCATCTGGCCACTGCTAAATGAGTTCCACTCCAGTTACCACTGCTTCTTTGTGTTACGGCCTATTCAAAGGTGGCCAGAAACTGAACAGAAACTGTGTTGAGATGAGAAGAATGGCCACTTGTAGTCAGTGTTCAGTAGGCTGGACACAGCACAGAGCTGAAAAAGGGAGGCTTTAGCATCTTAAAATGTAGGAACTAAAACAGTGTTAAATAATATTTATATTAGAGATATAAAAACCCACAGCTGGACAAAGGTTTGCTGGCAAACTCTAACACTAGAGTGACTATTGCATCCAAACTGTCTACATCCTGCGTGGTGTCCTGTCTTATCATCACGCCAGTGGCAGCATTTAGTCACGGTTGGTCCGCACAGCATCGAATGATGCTTCTACGTAATGACACCACAACTTTAACCGGATTATCTTGAGGCGAGTGACATCACCACCCCCACCCTCCCCCTAGCTCCTCGCCATCTCTGACCATCTGGGGGTTACTAAAGGGCATTCACACAGCAAGTTCAATGGTCAGGCTGGCTGCTGGTGCTGCATGGTCGGCTCCAGCCTGCACCTTCACCCTGCAGCTGTCACCTGTAACAGACTCTGACGGGGACCGGACTGTTCCCACGATTGAAGCAGACATATATGAGCAGAAATGTGGAACTGCATTCAAAGGAAAAATGCCGTAAATAAAAGTGAGTAGTCTGTCCTGTTTCTGATGAACCTTTGAGACGTTGAGAAAGTTTAGCCCAGAAGTTTATTTTCCCTTTTGTTGAGGCCTTCACAAAAGATCTTACAAAATATTTATCTCATGTTCAAACAAGTGCAAATCACAGCAAAATGTCAAAACACTTTTTTTACTTAAAAAAAAGAATAATAATAAGGAAAACAACATTTCCTGATAGCTGGAATGATTTGCTCTTTCAAGTAGATGTTGAAAATTAGGCTTTCTCATACGTGCGGACAGCCTGGACTCCTTCAAAGGTTAACGTCTGGAGGCAGAAGAAAAAAGAAAATCTGTTTTAGACAGACTGGCAGTTAACATTAGCATCTGATTATTCAGCAAGTATTTCAGTCTGTTGCGGTCATATGTTATGTATATATGCAAAGACAAGGTGAGGCTGGTTTATTTGCATCTTGTTCTGCAGGGAGGCTGGTTTATTTGTAAACCAGCCTCCCTGCAGAACAAGATGCTTTCAAAGGCCTCTTAAAAACTGATACATGTAATCCCAGCAGAACAGGCGGTCTTACCATCACCATCTTCCCATCCTTGATTTCTCTGACAAACTTGGTCTCTTTGCCATCCCACTTCTGCACATGCACAAATTTATCTCCATCCATGGAGAAGGTCGACTACGAGCAGAAAAAAAACAACTTTTTTTTTTTTATTCAGGACCAGCAGAAGGAAATCATCAGTGATCACATCCTCAAGTTTTACTCATCTTACTTTGACATGCCGGTCATCAGGCGTGGTCTCATCAAACTCCTCTCCCAGCTTGGCAGAGAGCTCAGTGTTCCTGAAGGTGCTCTGAGTTTTCACCACCACCTTGTCTCCATCCTGGCTGATCACTACAGTTGGTTTGGTGACATTACCCACTTGTCTTGTGGCAAAGCCAACGCCTGTCAAAAAAAAAACAAAACGTTTAAATAAAGTTTAAATAAAGTAAAAGTTTATAATAAAAGTTTAAATAAAGTTTCAATATTTAATAAATGTAAAAAAAAAAAAATCACGGTAACTGTACAACAGGCGTTTTTTTGCTCACCGAGTGCCTTCATGTAGTCATCAAAGTTCTGGCTGTCGACCAGTTTCCATGTAGCGCAGAAAGCCTCAACCATTTTTGCAGATGTTGTTGGTCCACTTCTGTGTAACACTGTCAGACAGTGTCTCTAGTTTCCGTGGATTAAATCCTGGAGCCGCAGAAACGGGCCTGCCCCTCTGATAACGGAGAGTGGTTACGTAAGCAGTGGCGCGAAATCCTGATTGGATCTTCCCGAACACTTGAAGACTGTGATTGGTCAAAATGGAACGCGCTCTTAATGTCTCGGTGTTAAAGGTGGGACGCTCAAAAAATACTGGCAGGGCGGCAGGGTTGGCCACAGCGGGTAGTTTAGCTAATATAGCGGATTTTTACAGAAACTACAAAGAGATTTGAACCAGGGACTCTCAGATGTTGAAATATATATAAATATAATAATTTCCCATTACAGCTGCTCCCTTTTGTCATAGCAGATCATCTACCTCCATCCCTATCCTATCCTCCTTTATCATACCAACCCTCTTGATAATGTCTGATGAACCCTCTGCTGCTATTCAAAATCCTCTGTCCAGAATATGCACTATTTATGTAAATATGTCGTAAAATGTGAGAACATGTAGAAAAGAAAATGTTATTACATAAAGACAAACTGTAGATATTGCATGGACAGAAATAAAGAACCAGACCGGCATCAGCGGTTTTTGTAGCAAACTGTGAATGAGTACTTTGGTTGTTGTTCATATCCGTCTTTTTGTGCCTAGCGGCTGAGGCTGCAGGTATTTAAATACCTCAAGTTTTTAGATTTTGGTTTATAACTACATTTAGTTTAAAAACAATTAGACATAATCTCCCACAGCCTGTGATGATGACCCTGCAATAGCTACTTGTTGTAAAAGTCACAGGATCCTCAAAGCACTAGGGTTTATCCTTTGTTATCCCACTGGATAAATCCATAGGAACTATTCTGCAGGACACATACCTACAGTGTAAAGCATGGACTTAGCATCCAGATCGGAAAAAAGAAGCCAATGTCAACGTACCTTAAACCTGCCCTTCTATCTGAAGGCCACCAGATGGTGATAGATTTGCTTGTAAAAAAGACTTTCGGTCCTATAGAAGTTTTTGGGAAACCAGCTTTCTGACTTAACGTCTGTAAACACTTTCCCGCTAATTTTATCAAGTCTGTCACTCATTTTGGGACATAATGAATAAAAACCAAAGTGTATTTAATAAATATTATTTATACCATGTTTCAAAAATGGAGAATTATCTGGTTAATCCTAACTAATTAGTATGAAATCCTAATTAAACTCAGTGGCTCTTTAATGTTTGCGCCAGATGCAAGATTTTCTAAATATTTTTAGAAAGGAATCCATAAGAATCAGTTTTAAACTAACAGATTACTGATGTAATGGTAGTTATTTGTCATTAACATGACATGACTGATAATTATGATTGTATACCTTTATTGTTCATGAAATACTTTCTGCAAATACAGTCCGACATGAGGACAAACAGTTGTCCACTGTTACAATACAGTAGATCAGTCCTTATCAATGACACCAAAGATGTAATCATTAACACTAGTAAACGATACCACATTATACAAAAAGAAGTCCATCTATTGCTGAGTATATTGTAGAACAGTTTTATGTATCTGCTTCAAATAATTTCTTTTAAAAAAAAGAACAAAAAATTTCTACTTGAAAAATCTTGGCACCGGTCAAGGCCAGATTAATGAACGAAGCATCTTAGAAAATCTTTTGTATGAAAATTAAATCCCCATCATATTTCATTCAACAATGTAATTATTTGTCGCTTCTTTCAAATAACTTATCTGAAGAATCATTTTTTAAATTCCCTGAAGTTCACAAATAGTGCATGCAACTAAAACAATTAATGTTCCACAAAGACGCTTCATGGGTCTTTACTTCTACACACTCAAGAAGAACAGTTCAGCAGTATGTATACATACATATGTATATATCACTGGCATCCTAAACAGTTCTATAACAAAATGTTTCTGCTCTATACAGCTAATCTGAATGTGAAATAAAAAGGTAAAGTAAGATCATCCTACTTTAATCTTCACCTACAAAAATCTGGATAATGTTTCAATTATTATTTATTTTCCCATTATACTTAATTTGATGCATCATGTCACACTCAGTGTTAAGGGCACAGAGTCAAAAATTTTACCAATGCATTATTGCCTAAATACTTAATTGTACTTTACAGTAATGGAGGAAATAAAAGGAAAAAAAACCTATGAAAACCAGAAAAAGAAATGACAGGGCAGAAGAGGTAGAGAGAGAGAGGCAGCGTGAGGTAGGGAGGACAGAGCAGCACTAAGGCTTCTCCACATTAAGGCCTGTCTCTCCTCTCCCTTATCAACCTAAAATCAATACAGCGGCTGATCCATAAACATTTTTGCTCATACTGCACAGTGACAGGTTAGTTATAAAAAGTAGTCACTTTCTATACAACAGGTTCCCTATTAAAGAACATTAGGACATACTGAAGGCAATTGCCTACTGCACTGGCTGGTCACTCAGAACAATTTATTGAAGAATACCAGAATATTGATCACTGGCATGTGGCTTGGGTATAAATTTTGACCTGTACTGGCTCATAATTAACAGGAGTTCCAGTAAGCACATGTGTCAGTTCATAACTGCCAGTCCTGAGTGGACAAAACACTCAACAATTTGCCTTTGAGAAACTAACAGTGTCAGAATATAAAATATGATCCGCACACCAAAAAACAAACAAACCAGAAAGCAGACTGATTTATCATATTTTGAAAGTCTGTAGAGGGAGGAATCGAGACAAATATGGATAATCCATTCAAAACAGAAATGTTGCATAGGAACGATGCAAATCAAAGTCAGTTATAACAAAACAGCAAATCAAAGTGCCAAAAATAAATTCCTTCTCTTTGTCCGTCAGAAAGTTGAGAAGTAGGAACCGGTTTAGGGTTTGATTTAAGAGATTTGCGGAGAAAGTCAGTATGCAAACAGTACTCGAAAAACAAATGGCACAAGACTGATGTCAGATGTCCGAATTGCAATGTGGCATCTCACAGTGTGTGCATGTAGTGTCACAGTTCATTGTGATCTATACAAATGGAAGAAGGATGCTATCTGAATTCTCCAACACTGATTGAGAGTGCCACCTCTGGTTTCCTGGATTTGGTCTGTCCAGCTTTCTTAAGTGATTCACCAGCGCCTGCAGCCTGCCCTCTGAAAGTAAGCAAGAGTCACAAATAACATAAAACATAACAAACACCAATGGGCACAGTCTTTATGGATTGCATCATTGCTGTAAAATGACTGAGTGAAAACACTAATATTAATTTCTCATTAAATAAGAAGCATTTCCCTGCTGTTACATGCATCCATGCATCTCACCCTTTCCTGCGTTCCTCAGCCTCCTCTCTGAGCCTCTGCTGGCCCTGCTCGTCTTCCAGAGTGATAAAGTTCCTGTTGTTGTCAATCAAAAGATTCTGAAAAAAGTATGGAAAACAGACTGAGTGTCTCTGAAACCAAAACAGAACTGAGTTTATTAAACAGGCATTTACCTTGACGCCAATTGTGTCACCATCTTTGAGGTGGAACGGTGTTCCCAGGAGTGATTCTGTTTTTTTCTTCTTCTTCTTTTTGGAGACCTGTTGGGTCTAAGAGTTAAAGACAAACTACTTAGTGAAGGCCAAATCGAATTTCATGCACAAAACAGTGCATGCAAGAGAGTGCAAGTATATACAGTATCACCCCCAACCAGGTTCCTACTCAAGAACCTTCCCTCATCTAATCGTACCCAGTTGGAGATTTCCTCCCAGATGTATTTGTCTGGCTGGTGTTTGGCCAACAGCAGAGAGTCTGGAGAGAGGCCATAGCGTGCAGCCAGACAAGTGCGTAAAGAGCGAGGCGAGGAATCATGGGTCGCATTCCAAACCAGTTCCTCTGAAGGGTAGTAAGACCTCTCTCCTGGTATTCCCATTTTAACATAGAGCAGCACGTCTTTTGGCCTTGTGAATAGGAAACAGTTAAAGAAGGAAAGATATTTAAAAATGTTACTAAAAGTCAAAAAATGTGCGCAACAGACACATTTCATGATGAATGATTTAGATATTACATTGGGTTATGTTTTGTAAGAAAAGAGCTGTAACATAATACTTACCCAAGATCTTCCTCTTTCAGTAGTGTCTGCACACAAAGGTCTGTGCCACTGGTCAGCTTCATCTTCCTGAAGAAGGAGAAACCAAAAGGATAATAAGAAGGAATCACTCAGTGACCTTCATCTGTCAATAACAAAAAACAATCCTCTGACCATTAATGTACGAATGAGAGCACAGCATTCAGACCTGAGTGTGGCTTGCGGTCCTCTGAGGATTCGGGCTAGCTTCCGTCCCTCCAGCTGCCAAACACGCATGAATCCAGTGGTGGGCACACACACTTCCTGAAGGGCAGGCAGCGTCAAAACCTAAAAGAGCAAAGTGAGCATGTATTTCATCTGAAAATAGTTAACTAACGGCTACAAGAGACAGTCAGCACATACACAACCAAAACAGTTTACCTGAGTTTTGAGGTCCTCCAGAGTGGCCTCATCTGATATCTCTATCTGTCCCACACGTCTGAGCTCTGCAGCGTTTCCATTACATAAAGGAGGTAACTGATTGTGTGTTGTTCCTGCAGGCATCTGCCCGTCAGCAGGCCCGTTCTCTGTGTGATTAAAATCTCTTTCCATGTTTTTTGGATGCCAGTACAGCCATATAGATATCTTTAGGAAACCCTGGTGGAAAAAACAAGACATAAAAATGCTAAAGCACTACATAAAGCTATACTACATCATTAATCCACAATTACATTCAAAACACTGAAGTACCTTTGAAGGCAAATTTCCTTCTGTGACAACTAATGTCTCTCCATTGCTGATTTTCAGCTCTGACAGACAAGCATCCTGAGAATCAAAGGCCATAAGGATTTATTAGTCATGTGCACTGGAACATATGTGGGTAACTTCTACTGAGTAGATGATATCAGAGTAATAATGAAACAATTTTACTGTCACTCAAACTAATTGCAACATTTAAACAGTGAATTAATTAAGCAATTGTCTTCTTCTTGGTGCTCTACCTATCTCTAGCATCTTTCTCTGTCACACCAACCCCCTGCATTTGGATGGTTGACCTCAAGTATTTAAAATATGTGCATATTCACTGTTAAACATGTCTCCCTTTCATTCACACGCATGTATTCTCTATCTTGCTTCTACTAACTTCCGTTCCTCTTCTATCTAGTGCATGTCTCCACCTGACCAGTTCCCTACCCTCACTACAGATCACAATGTTATCTGCAAACATCACAGACCGTGGAGACTTCCTGTCCACCATCATCACAAATAAGAATTAGTCAATTAACCCTCAAAAAACAAACAAATTTAAAAAAAAAAACTCAGGGAAAACTAGGAAAATGAAAATGAAATGCCACTTGTTGATCACAGACCTACATTCTTTAATTTGGTACTTGGAAACTATGTAAACAAAAACAAAAGGTAAGCAGTATTGTATTGTATTGACTTATTACAATAGTTCTCCACTTATTTACCTCATCCATAAGTGGCTCCCCGACCTCCTCACACCAATCAAGCCTCCTCAAGTGCCAACATGTGCCTAAAAACACATTTATAAATAATGAGATCATCTTTTTTAGAAGGAATGCCAAATTCACAAATGCTGAGGCTAAAGCAAATGCAAACATACATTAGGAAAACCAAAGTAAAAGTGTTTTACCATCAAGTCCAACTGCGTCCAGCATTGTTTTTAGACACTGCAAAGAAAATATTACACATTTTTATTCAGTGCAGAAAATTTTATAAGCATGATGTGCAGTTTTATTTCCTTACCTCTTTAACAGTGCTAGTCTTCTCCACAATTATGTCCATCTCCATGCCAGCAGAGGGAGCTGCACCCACAGTAAAGTGCAAGAAAAGCTGCAAAGCAAAGTGTAAATTTCTAAACTTCAAACAAGCTTTTTAAATGTGCCATGATTTGTTTTTGTCATTTTAAATTGCAGGTCTTGATTAAAGGTTCTGCAACTTTGTTCAGTGCAGCTGCAAGTAAAAGAGACGTCATTGAAGACTTCAAATAAAAGACACACCTGCGATGCCTTGGGGCTAGTACCCGGACAGAGAGTCAGTGTGGTCATGAGTCGCACTCCTGCATCCCGAACGCTCGACTCCTCACACACTGTCAGGCAAACGAGAATAGGATGACACAAGTGCGATTCATAAACGTGTTTTAAGATTTCAAAGGCACATGATAAAAAGAAAATTAAAAGCAGGGGGGAGTACCGCTTCAACTTTTAATAAGGGAAAACTGTAAAGGAAAGCAAATCTAAATATTTTGGCAAAATGAGGGGGATTTCCAACTCTAAGTGATCTGCACTATTAAAATTACCCTGAGGTAACAAATGACACAGTACCTGGAGGAAGGAGTTTCCCTGTGCAGTCAGACTGCCTCAAACAGTACTCTGCACCTGGTCAGTGAAGCAGGAAAAATGGCCAGCTTAGGAGCGTACATTTAAAAACCTTACACAAAAATACACTCTGTAACTGCCTGAATAGAAACTTGGAGGAAAAAAAACATGTGTTAAGTTTTGTGTACTAAAAAGAACAAACAAAAAAACAGCAGCTTTAACTCAGCTATATGTAATATATCCAACATTAATGCTAATAATTACACCTGTGCTTTTCCTGCATTGAAAAAATCCCGAAACTTGTCTGTTGGTTACATAGCTGTTAAATTAAAGATATAAAACAAAACATAAAAACCTGTGTTAAGTTTCTAACTGTGTAACAAAAAGACTCGATTTGACTTCAAAGTGCCACTACATAGGATAATAACAGCATCAGGTGCAATGACTCCAGACATGCTCGCAAAAGTATGGGCCCAGTTTGAATATTGTATGGACATTTGCCATGAGTCTGGAGGGGGACATATTAAGCACTTGTAAACATAAGTTTTGTATCTAAAACTATATTCAGGCATGTATTTTAAAGGTTCCTGCAAACTTCTAACTCCATTACTTTTAACAAAAATATGGCTATTTGAAATTTGAGCATTCTTTTTGATAAACCCTGTACTTTTAATATGAAGTATTGATGTGCTTGTGTAGTGCTGCAGTTTTCCATAAGTATGCATCTTGCCTGGGGTTTGATCCTGTAACTGCAGCTCCTCTATGGCCCTCAGTTTCACCTCAGACAGCAGCTGTGGGAAAGAAACATCAAGTAATTTTAGATATCTCTTAAATAAAAAAGATATAAAGGAAGTAGAGAGAGCCAAAAACAAACTACTGACCATATTTCCTGTGGCTGGAACCTTGATTTTCTTAAAATTCTCCTCTTCCTTGTTCCCTTCACCTGCTTTCGCAATATGCCGGAACTCCACCTGCAGCCAGCGGCAGTCAGACGGTGTAGTCACAGTGACAACATCTCCATTTCGAGTGAAGATGCTAAAGACAGTTGGGAAGAAGGTTTTAAAACAAACACATAAAGAAAACCTTCCATAATGCTTAGCACATGATAGGAAACTTACCTGCTGTCAAATGACTGTGGCTCCAGCACCAACAGTGCATCTCCATCTTTCAGCGACAGCTCCTTCAGTGTCCGCTGCATGTCGTCAGGGGGGAAAACTCTCCATCCACTTGACCCTCCACCTTCTCCTGCCTCCTCTTCCCTTTTTTTGCCTCCCTTATGTTCTTGGCACAGCAGGCTTTCCTTAGGTTCCCCGAGTGAGTCCCTCACCTCCCCAAGAGTCACACCACCAGCAAACCCTCTTGCCTCCCTCTTGAGCCCTGGACCACCATTTTCAAAACCTTTTCTGTTCTCCTCACTCTCCACATCTTCCTCCACCTCTTTATCCACATCCTCACCTAAAAAGGGACGCACCACAGTCAGCAGGACAGGCTCCCACTCAGCCCCAGTCAAGACAGATGCACCACACACCTGAAAAGATCATAAAAACATTTTAGATGCCAGTTATCGACCAACAAAGCAGGTGATGAATCATGCCTCTCCTCACCTCTCTGCCATTCCACACAAACAGCTCTGTGTTTGTGCAGATGCCTGCACTGTACAGGGAAACACTGTCATCTGTACAGAAAGAAAACAGAGTGTAGTTACAAAATAAATAAATCACTACCTTCTATTTAAGCTCTATTTAAGCCTTTATTTAAGGTTCTAACCTGTGAGAGTATTGTAGAGGTGTAAACCTGCTGGAAGACTCTTGGCCACAGTCAGAGCCATATCTCCCTCCCAGAATTCCTGCATCTAAACAAACAATTTATTGTTATTGTCACCTTCAGGACTTCAACATAGAACAGCTGTTGATTTCAGAGGTACAATACCTGATAAATAGCTAATCGCAGGTCTCCCACAGTCTTTCTACGGTCAAAACTCAGAGCAGTGCTGCCACTTGGTTTGTTCCTGACTGGTTGCAGAGCTCCATTTTCTAGCCTATAAGAGGGAGCCAGGTGCAGACGCAGCTCCAGTGTGTTATTAGTGGCTTCGAACTCTTCACTGCAACAAAAGCAAAGAACCTCCTATGAATAACTTGCATAAGTAGCTCAGATTTCTCATTTTTTCTATTTGTTGTTTGGTTTAAATTTAAGATACAGCTGGACTGTCATGATTGTGAGTCAGATACTAAACAGCTTCAGGTGAACTGATGAGAGTATCATGTATAAATTTATTCATTTCTATACCGCATCTGCTGCAGTCTGATATTCTCCTCCTGAGCCATCTGGATGAGGTGAGAAGGAACTTTATATTGGGGATTGTTTAGAGCTGGAAAAGAAAGTATAAAACAATTAGCTAGTCTTTTTATTATGACTTTTATTACTACTTGTATCTAGTCATTTAGATTAAATCAACAATTAACTGATCCTTATATTAACAAGAACCCTCTGAACTCTAACTTCACCTCTCCCCTATTTCCTTCCCCTGTCGAACTAAGCGGATATAATCTTTCCATTACAAATGCAAAACATGGTATTCATTACCTTCACTGGGCCTGTGCAGCTGTGTTTTTCTGTAAAACAGCATGTAGGCACTCTCTTTGCCCTGGAACTGCTTCTCTATGTCCGACTCCCTGATGGAGGTCACAGTTGAGTCATTGAGGTCAAACCAGTGGCTACCCTGCTGACAGACAGGAGGATGCTCCGTGAGAAAACAGGCATCAAAGTAATCACAAGATGTCTACCAGGAATCTGAAGAAAAACAAGCTTGAGGCTTCAAAAGACTTGAGACTGGACTGTAATTTAAACCCTGCATTCCTGATACAAAGCTTGTTGCTTTAGTACCTCTGGTTCCGGTTCTGGCTTCTGGTTTAGTGCAAGCTGTGGCTCAGAAGCTCCCGAGACTGGAGCTGGTGAAGGATCAGAGTTTGAGGTAAGCTCTGCGGGGCTGGGGAGCTCAGTCGCTGGGCTTGGTGGGTTTGCCTTAAGCGCCACTCGAGTGCCATTGGACACCATCATGAAAACATCATTGTGCGACTGCAGGAACTAAATTAGAAAAGACCAAGCATTGCAACAGGATTCAGGATTTGCATGCACACAAAATGACAGAAGCTTAGTTAAATAGTCAAAACCTGAAACTAATGATACCTTGCAAATGGGTCCATACTGTTTTTTGAATTTTTTGTTCCATGATGAACCAATCTTATCCATGAGTTTCTGGCCCAACTGGTCCAGCAGGACACTCTTTGATGACTCCTAGTGGACAGCAAAGACACAGCATTTTATTCATTATTCATCAGCGTCTCAATGCTGGTCAAAACTCAAAAAAATGAAAATGAGAATTACAATTTTTCATGCAGTACCTGGGCAATAATAGTGGTGACGATGGACAAAGGGTCATCTTCTTGAAGTTTTGGCTCCAACACTTCCTTAAACTCCACTTTAGCTTTCTTTTGAGTTTTAGGTTTGCAGTCTTCCTCCTGACAATGAGAAGCTTTTCTTAATTTGCTGATAATAGTACACAAAGAAAATCAATGTGAATCATATTCTAAAATATTATCGCAAGTACGGGCGGTTAGTATACTGTCAGTGGAAAAAGAAAGTACACCCTGATCTCCAGATCTTAAAATTAGGCAACCTGAGATGAATAATAACATGTGACATGTTATCGGTGTCATTATTAAGAGGGTAAGTAGCAGCAAGGTCCTCATAATCAAATGCACCTGATTAAATGATTACAGAAATGTAACCACCTCTATAAAAGCAGAAGTTTTGACAATTGGTGCCTAAACAATTTCCAGACAATCTGAAGCCCATAATTCTACAGTGAGAAAGATTATTCTCGAGTGAAAAACATTCAAAACAGCTGCCAATCTTCCCAGGAATGGACACCCCAGCAAACTTACCTCAGGGTCAGACCCTGCAATGAGAAACTGCAGAAAACCCAAGAGTTACATCTCAGACTTTAAAGGCCTCAGTTAGTGTGTTAAATGCTTAAGCTCATCCCAGTAGAATTTAAAAAAAGACTGAGCAAGTACAGCTTGTTTTGGAAGGGTTGCCAAGAAAAAGACGCTTGTTTCTAAAAAGAACAACACAGGTTAGGTTTGCAAAAATGAATTTGAACAAAAGAAAGAAATCAAAGTGTTGCAATGGCCCTGTCAAAATACAGACCTCAACCTGACTGAAATGTTGTGATAGGATTTCAAGAGAGCTGTGCCATAATGACTGCCAACATGAGTGGGCCAAAATTCCTCCACAATGATGTGAGAGACTAATAAAGTCAATTGCTTCTAAATGTTGTTCTACAAGCCACTGAATCATGGGGTGTACTTAGTATGCATTTTGGCTTACTTGCTGTTAAATAAATAATGACACATTAATAATATGTCATGTATTGCTGTTCATCTGAGGTTGTAGTTACCTCAGACTTGGTAAGGACCAGATCATTTTGATCATGTTCTGATATGTAAAAACCTTTGAATTAACAGAGGGTGTACTTTCTTTTGGCTCATCTCTTTTTCTCACCGGTGGCTCCCATCGACCAAGTTTATCCACATCCTTGATGTAAACATGGTAGTGGCCACCATAGCAGCCACCCTTATGGATGATGACAGAGAAGAGCTCATAGGAGTAATCAGAGTCATCTCCATCAGCCTGTGGGAGGGGGAAAATATAACAGTAAAAGCCATTTTAATGCAGCAAAGTGTGTTTCATAAGCTAAATTTCAAATTTCCCAAGTACCTGTTCACAAAAGGGTCGTAGGTTGATGGTGAGGGGGAAGCTGTAACGTCCTGTTTCCTTGTATCGCTCACATTTAGCAAAGTCAAAGCTGAATCTCAGTAAAGACATAGTCATGAATGGAGGGAGTTTCCTTAGTTTAGCAGACTGGATAATAAGAATGGTGAGAAAGAACAAATTACATATTGTTAATGTAAATAAAGTGGAAGAAATCACTGTAATGTCGAGCATGGTAAAAAAGTACAAATGTTTACTGCATTGTATTCTTCACTGCTGTATTTACGCTGTCTGAAAATTGGCACTGACCTTGGCAGCAGTGACCAGTCTGTCACACTGTGCACAGCGGTACAGGTTATTGCCCTCAAACAGCTCTTCTGCCACAAACATGTTCCACAAAGCGTCTTCCAGACTAGGCAGACCACAAACACACACTGTCAGGTCCAGAAAGTCCTCCTGAAGAAGACAAACAAATTAGGTTCATTGATTATTTTTCTCTTTGCATTTAAGACGCATTTTATTGCATCGTGTTCTGTAATGTCATGAGTTTGGGTTTGCACACACCTGTCTCTGGCTGACATTTCCACACTCCTTGCAGACGATACTGTTGACAATGGTTCCATGGTAGAGACGGTGAATAAATGTACTGCCACTGGTGCCCACAAGAGAGTGCTCCAATGCACTGAACAAAATCCTGTTCAGCTCCTGCACATCATGCTGATTTGTTCCCTTAAAAACAACAACAACAACGTGACAACAGAAAAAGAATCAATTTAAGAACAAACAAAAAAAAATGTGCCACAGATCCAATACTAGCTATAAATAAATAAATAAGATTCAATCCAGCCTTAGTAAAACCTCTTAGCAGATTCAGTGTTTACATTTCTGCCCCCTGCCTTATATATTTATTACATTTACTTGTATTATTGTTGATGCTAATTTATTTTTTTCAATATACACAAGTAACCCTGTATTTTTGTGAGATGATGCTGAGAAATGAAAAGAAAAACAATGGGATGCTTGCTCATTAAGTTTTAAGGCAATCTGTTTCATGTTGTTTTCAACACAACATAAATACGTTGCTTGTCTTTGCAGCGTCCTCAGCTGCGATGCTACTCTGCTGCAGACAGTGACCAGTGCTGTAAACACTAATATCACAAGTTTCTGTGTAAAAACTATGGATGACATCATTTCTAAATTATTTCTGCATTATGGTTTGTAAGTTGAAAAAATACCAAAACATCAGTGACAATAAAAGAATAATAATGTTAATTTATATGTCTGTTGGACCCTACAGGTACATTTAAAGCTTTAAATCTTTATGACTTCAACATATACAGTATATTTTAAACTGCACTAAAACTGTAGTAAGTAAGGACGATAGCAAGTCACTCTTTATTTTAAATCAGTAAATAACACACAGCAACTTTTTTTCCAACATTTTTACCCGAATACGCGAATGATCTCTCCAGCACGTCATATTTCAAAGGTTTTAGAGCACTGCTTCAAGTTTAAACATATCACAGAATGTACAGTTTTCACTTGAACATGTGGTTTGCATGCCCTGTGGCAAATTCTGTTTCTTTCTGTTCTTTCTTATTGTATTAATTTTGCTTGTAGGCAGCTGAACAGGCTCCAGACAAAATGGAATTCCAGTCGTGGGCTGATAAAAGTTAGTGTGTCTAAAATCTAGTTTCTGTTAACTGTCCCACGTACACAGAATTAGATTGTTAGGTCCACAAAAGTGGAAAAACAAGAGGCAAAGTTGAATCTGAGGACAGCGAAGCTACAGGACAGACTGAGTAGTATTTTTATGGAGGCAAATGGTGGTGTTTATATTGTCCAATTATGAAATATTGATGTAAGATTATCCTTAAATTTGCAATTGATTCTGGAGTTTAACTTCAGTAAGTATTTCCTATCAGACTGATGTCAGACAGCTAGCTGCCCAGCAACTACAGACAGGGTTAGGGTTAGGGTTAGGGTTAAGTAAAATCTGCATTCAATTAAGATCCACGGCTTCCCTTCCAGTAAATATATACCACTTTATTAGGTACATGTTTTTAGTACCAGGTTGGACCTACTTTTGCCTTAATTCTTCACGCCACTGATTCAACGAGTTGCTGAAAATATTCCTCCGACATTCTGGACCACATGAGATGATGGCGACACACAGTTCCTGCAGATATGCTGGCTGTGCATCCATGATAAAATCTCCTGTTCCACCACATCCCAAAGGTGATCTATTTAATCTATAGATCTGGTGACTGTGGGGGTCATTTGAGTACAGTGCACTCACTACCATGTTCGAAAAAACAGTTTGAAATGATTTTAGCTTATTGACCTGGCACGTAATCCTGCCAGAAGCAGCCGTTAGACGATGGGTACACTGCTGTCATAAAGATATGGACATGATTATTAACAATACTCAGATAGGCTGTGGTGTTTAAACAACGCTCAGTTGGTACTAAGGAACCCAAAAGAAAGGATCAAAAGTGTGCCAAGGATCCCCCACACCACCAGAAGCCCAAATCATTGATACACGACACTAAAGGACAGTTATTACTTTTAACAATACTTCGAGCTAACCCAAAGTGTGACATAAACAATTAGGTAGTAAATAAACAACACTATAACAGATGTTTTTAGCTGATTAGAAAATCCTTTTGAGATCACATAACTACTTTTATTGTTTGCATGGGTGATGCCCGGAAACTTTCATTATATTCTCAAACAGGCCTTTGGTTCCTTGTTAAGTTTCCCTGTTCCGTCTACTCGTGGTGGTTCCAGGTAGGATTTATGTAAACAAAGGGGTAACTATGTGCCATGAGCTACGTAAATGTGGATTGTGTAATTATGGACAGACACTACCTGACTAAACTAATAACCTACAAATAGTTGTCATGTCTTTACTGACTGTACCAAGTAATAAGTATGAAAAACAGCCCACTTCCTGTAACTGTAGAGACACTGAAGAAGAATTTTGGATCAAAGAAAAAAGAACTGTGCCAAAGCATTCTTTTGTCAGTTTATATGTTTTGATGACTCATTGTCCTGGTGCATCAACCAACATCTCCTGAGATCATGCACCTCCCTATCCCGACAGTCTCCTGTAAAAGGTATTGATCTACCATTGTTTCCTCAACTTACTGCAAGGCATCCGGGCCTTGAAGTAGCACAGCAGCCGCAAACAATGAGTCCCAGAAATGTGTTGGAAGAACACGTCTTGCCTCCACTGTGAGGAATCATTCAGCGTGTTCAATAAAGACATGAAAAGTACAAGCTTTGGTCTGTTATAGGTTTACTCTCTTACAACTGTGGTTGCCTGTTCTCTAGTAATTGACATTACTGGTGGGTAATTCCATCACTTAAATTAGACATGTGAATCAAGCCCCTCTTTCTCCTCCTCCATGAAGCAAATAAAGTGCACATACCTCACTGCTGTTCCAGCCAAAGCTGTCAGTAAGGCCGGCAGTGGAAGCACTCTGCTGGTCCACTAGCAACAGATGGGCAAAGAGCCTCTGAAGCTCCAATGGGATCACTCTGACCTGAGGAGATGAAGAACAAACCTCATTAACTTTTTAAAAAAAAAGACCCATGGAGACTGCACCTACATTAACCATGCATACACATACTTTAGCCTCTGGTTTGTCTTTGTCTTCCAGGGATCCTAATTCGTCTGGCACCAAACTGAACAGCTCCTCTGCAAACACACACCACAAAACAAATATGTTAAACAAAAACAAATATGTTAAACAAAAAAGAAGCAACAACTGTCCCCTTATTATTATGAGCTGTACTGGAGGGAGGATCACTTGTCCTCACCTCTGAACTCGGGGGTGAAGAGCAGGGTCTGGAGCAGAGAGTTCAGATAGCAGGTCCCTCCCTGGTTTTTGATGCCGCACAGATTGCTTCTTCTTCGAGGTGGAGGTGGCTCATCTCCCATCTTTGAAACTCTTCCCTTGGAGGAAGTCGAAGAGAAGCCTTCCTCTTCCTCCTCCTCAAATAGATTCCCAAACATGCTGCGTTAGGGGGTTTGTTTGGTTATTACTCCGTTGTGTCTCGCTTATGCTGGGGTTCAGCCTTGCAGTAAATCGTGTGTTAGCACTCCGACGTGCCCTCTTGCTATCTCATCTTGGTTTTGCCGAGTTCTCTGTTGACAATGGCCGGACTGACTCTGAAGTAAGAAGACTTTACGGGACTAAACATTGCGGCTAGTACCGGATGAAATTTGCAGTCGTTTGGGTAGCTCAGCACGCTAGCAAAGCACCGACACCAACGAGCAGCTGACAGCTCAGCGAAAATTGAAAAGAAAAAAAAAAAAATCACACTGTCGGGAACTGTGTCACAACGACTGGGGAAACAACGTCGCCTTAATGAAACTCTAACAGTTTTTATTATTTAACTTTTACTCAGAATCCCTACCAAAATAAGCCATTTCTTCTTCTGTTTGTCGTAAAGCAGAAAACAAACGAAACGTAAATAAAAATACCGTCGTTGAACAGTGAGCAGCCATGTTTCTTCCTGACCGAGAATGAAATGATGCATTATGGTTCTTGTAGTACCAAGCTTGGTTAATGCGCACACAACAGTGAAAGTAACTGAAGCTCTTTTCCATAATTAACCAGTTTAATTTCTGCGATTTTATGTAATTTTATGATACAGGTATGGATAAAGCCCACGTTTCATATCTACGTTTTGATTACAGCAAAATAATTTTGTGTAAAAACTACAATTCCGGCAAGTCTATGCTTTGAGGTTAAGAATGTATTATGTGATTTGTAGTCTTTTATAGACCAACATCTTGTGAGTGTCAGAGCTCAATGGGTAATTATTTGTCTAAGGAAACTGTACCAAATAAATGATTAGCTACACAAAAAACTGCAATAAATCATCATTCAAATATTAAACAACATTATCTGTTGGTATAAACAACTCTTATTCCATACATAAACACAATAATTATAGTTTATTTAAATTTCAATAATTTACTATCACTTTTCATATACAATTCATGCAGCCAGAGGCAAAATATAACAACAAACAATACAATTTTCTATTTAAGAAAACATATTACAATTAGTAAACAAAATAATATCAAAACACAATGCTCTTACAGAGAGAGAGAGAGTATATAGAAATTTGTACTAAGTTTTGTCACAAGATACACACAAATAGATATTAAAAACAGACTTTATTTGGTCCATGTGATTTTTTTGTGTTAAAATGAGGTACATCAGTTGTTAACATATCACTGTGCGGAGGGTGACTGTATGCAGGGCTGATCACTGCAAAGGTACCCCAGCCAACACCCTGAGGGAATTTCTGAGCAGACAATAATTTAAAAAGTCAATAAAATTTCAATAATTAATTTAACCATTAAATGACCTTTTTAAATGACCTTTTGCAAATTATTTTCATACGTGATAGATTGTGTACAATTACACAAATGCAGGACACAAAGCCACACTTTTTTTGTTTGTTTGTCTAGTAGGTTTTCAGCATGAACACTTTGGAGAGTGGTGCCTTCGCACTGGAGTAGATTAAATATGATTCTCCTTTAGCACTGAAAAATTCCCAGTCACTGCACCCGATCGTTGGCAGCCAATGAACAGGAACGAATCCTTCATATCCCTGCCACCTAAAAGCAAAACAGAAAAGATGAATCCCATTAGTGCAGTATTTCCATCTGCTCTCACGGTAAGATAATAAATCAATATTAGAATTGTGTGTGTGTGATGTTTGAGATGGTTTCAAGGCGGATACCAAAAGGCAATAAGGTGGACTTATTTCACATTGGGAGGGGTGCTGTTGACAAGTTGAATACCTGTAGAGAATGCTGTTGAGAGAGTAGGATTCTCCATTGAAGGAGTTAGCAACAACCAGAAAATATTCCTGCCCGAGGCTGAAGAACTCCCAATCCACTGCACTGGAAAGAAAGAGGAAGGTATGTGGAGATAATGAACAGATAAAATGACAGCAGACGCATCAAGAAAATGTTTCTGAGTGAGTACACCTGGTAAATATTATCTGGTGATTGAACATCTATACCTGTAGGTGACAATGTCCTGGAAGCGGACAAACAGCTGTGCACTCATGTCCAGTTCATAGATAGTGGAGTTAATGGTGTACTGACTCGGTCCATTACCATGGAGTCTGTGTCCATTGGCAACAACCAAAAAAACTCTGCTGTCAATCTGGAACATTTCCCAGTCTGTGGCACAGAACGTCTAAAAGAAACAATCAATAAATCAAATACTTTAGCCTTCAAATGGGAAACTCGTGGCACACAGAAGTTAAGTAAGTTGCATATTGCTGCTGATGGGAAGAGTTCTACTGGTATTATATTTTACAGTGCTAGATGAAACTGCTGATACATGCAGGATCCGGTTTCAGCCAAAACAGATGGCCTCACATTTGTGGCTACAATACTTTGGTATACAGAGGAATTACCCAGACCTTCTGGCTGCAAAACAAGCCCAAATCATCCCTCCTCAACCACTGTGCTTGACAGCTGGTATGAGGTGTTTGTGCTGATAACCTGTGTCTGATTTCGTGCACTATGGTCAGATATCTGCACTTTGGTCTCATCTTTCCAACGGATATTCTTCAAGAGATCTTGTGGTTTGTTCAAATGCGACTTTGCAAACCTAATCCGTGCTGCCATGTTCTTTTTTAAGAGAAGAGTCTTTCCTAGCAACTTTTCCACTCAAGCCATACTTGTTCAGTCTTTTTCTAGTTGTGCTGTGTCTGAATTTTTTTTAAAATTTCTCTGAACAATGCACAGTTTTGCTCCAATGCTCCAATCTTGGGGTGAATTTGTTGGGACATTGTTTTGACATCCACTGGACAGCTTTAAATATGACTTGGACTTTTCACTTACTTTGTTCCAGGAAATATTGTAAGCCATTAAAAATGGCTCATCCCATGATAGATTTATCCAAGCCAGAGTCACGAAGACATTACCTATTGCGCGCCATCCAAAAGTGAAGATACTTAAGGAGGCGTGCCGATGCTTTTGGATTTACGACTCTCTATAATTAAAGCATATGCCAATAAACAAAAAAAGCAAAGATATATGATCCGCCTTTTTTCTGAAGACATGTCAAGCCTTTCATCAGTTTGTAGATAGATGGTTCATTAAATGTGAGCATTTTCAGAGTGAACTTGCCCTTCTTTTAATTCAGCGTAAAGGAAAGATTTGGATAGGTGAGATCCAAATTGATAATATTAAATGTAGCCAATGGGCTAAAATTATTTTGAGATCCTGGGCATAAGCTAACAGACTCACTTTGTCTCTGTGAAATCAAAGAGCCAACATGACTAAAAGTATGTGATAAATATGTTTTCTGCCCCATTTTCTTTATTATTTCAGTTAATTAATTACCAGCAGCCCTGAGGTGTTCATGTACATCCTCACATCTCGCATGGGGCGTTCCCCTTAATTACACAATTCCTTCTGTTTTCTCTCGAGACTATTAATGTGTCAACACTCTCACATCAGATGTGGCTTGATTCAAATATACCATTCACTATCAGTTACACGTCAAAGCACCGTTATCGCTCAAGCAAATCATAGCAAATCACATACTCTATTTTTGGCCCTGCGTTAAATGCATGGACATGCCCACCCCTTGCTCCCCAGCTCTCTTATATCAGCTTTTTATCTTTCCATGTTTTTAAGGTAGTTTTTCATAATCATCAGATACAGATCTCATCAGGAGAAACCAAAGCCCAAATGGTCAGAAGATGACATCTTGCCATGGAGTGGAAACCATGCTGTCCTCAAACCCACTCAGAGTTTTGAGGGGTTTGTAGCGAAGCAGCAAACAGCTGATAGGAAAATATTTTTAGTCTATTTGAGCTACATTATTCTTATCACAAACCTTAATTTTCTGGAACACCTGGAAGTTTCCATTCACCCAAACGTAGATGACGGAGTCTAAAGAAGTGGTCACGCCATCAAAAGCATTGGCGACCACCAGGAAATAGTAAGGTCCGACAGTGAAGAACTCCCAGTCGTACGCCCCTGAAGTCTGGAGCATCTGGTGGACCTCAAAAGACTTTGATAATCTGTTCCACCTGTATATCACACTGTCTATAGTGTGATTCTTGTCACCTAAAAGCCAAACAAGCAAAAGACGCCATGCCAGGAACTGTGGAAGTTAACAGGTAGTATAGGTATATATTTATATTACCTTGTCTATGATTAGCGACAGCAAGATATGTATGTCCATCTATATTAAATGCCTCCCAGTCTCGGGCACAGTGAGTCTGCAGAGTCTGGAACTGCACAAATCTTTTTCTCCTTTTGCTCCACTTGTAAATCACAGAAAAGTCCGCCTCTGACTCTTTGTTAAATCGCCTGTCTCCCCCAGAATTAGACACCACCAGATATATCTGCATTAAAAACAACAAAAGAGAAAGAGTATAGGTTTAAAGCTTTTAGTAGGGTTAAAGTGTGATTTTTCCACTAACTTGTCACACCTTATTGCCCATGCTGAAATGCCTCCAAGCCAGGGCTCCATTGGTGCTGATATTCTGATAGAGTTGGAAACCTGTTTTAGTCCAGAGATACACAGCAGAGCCAGATGCCGACCGATGGGCCATAGCAGCCATCAGACCCATACCAGGTACCTGGAACAGCTGGAGATTGGATTTTTTTTCACAGTGGGTTTATGTACAGGAAATCCCAAATGAAAGTGAAACAAAAGTATCAGACAATAAGACCTAAGTAAGTTTCACAGCAAATGGTGGATAAATACCTCTATGTCGTGGGTCTCTGAGCTGGTGGTGAGCACCTGATGTTCCAGCACATAGTCCAGCCTTTTGCGATCTGTGTTAATGAAAATGAATGGTTTATGTGATTTTATTTCATAGAAACAAGAACAGAAACAGTGGTAGTTGGAGTCTCACCCTCTAACACAGTGATCCAAACTGTACTGTCACAGAGGTAGAGGCCCTTTTTGAGGGGATTAAACCACAGCTGGCCCTGTAGCTGCTCCGAACATGACTTCTCCAAGCCCACAGACACTCTAGCTTCAGTTTCTGACATATTAAAAACCAGAAACCAATCAAAGAGGCAAGCAAACATGCAATGCCTTATTTATACTGAGTAAAAATACATGCATATGCAAATTACCATGGGTATTCACATGTCTATCATCTTCTGCTCCTGTGGCTGGCAGGTCTAAAAACAGTGGTGGTACTGACAGAGCTGCTAGCTGGGGGTCAGAAGAGGGGCAGATCTGATGGGTAGCATCTGAGCCTGGCACCAAAACCAGCTGTCGCAGTAGACCCTGGATATGTGGTCACAGAAGAGGCAATCATTTCCGAGTTCATGGCATATCCTTTACAAATCTTATTATAGTCTGAAATAAAGAAAGGCATCTTACTGAAAACAAGCCCTTCCACAACCCCCGACTACCAATGTGGAATCTGGATCCCTGAATGTTGAGGTCTGAAGGGAAAGGCCTGGAGGGAATGCTGTTTGCCATAAAAGATATATATAATTATTTCTAATAGGTGGAGTAAATTGTTTTTCTTCTGTAAATGAACTAAATTCTCTATAATTAAAATAGTTCACTCTGTTCTTCTCATTCTAGGACTCAGTGTGAGACATGAACTGTATTACATGTACAAGTGCTGTGTGGGTGTTGATATTCCTCCTTTCAGCGTGCCAGAGGGAGTTTCCACTAAAAAAAACCATCTATCACACACTGTCAGGCTACTGTGATATGGCTGCAGGGCATACGCAGATTTTGAGCAGGACCGTTTTATTGTGGTGAAGGATCTACTGCGCCTCAAGGCAAAATCGGAGGGAACAGAGTAAAGTGGGAAACAGACGTATCCACCCAGAGAACAGAGAACAGAGAAGAGAAAGAGGGGAGAGAAACTGAGCTTACATTTCCACTGGTGAGCTGCAATCCACTGTGAGCTTCACGTGATGACTACCAATGGCTAAAACAAGAGTGTGCCACTGGCTGTCAGCCAGCTGGGTGCCTCGAAACTCCCAGTGCTCTACAACCCCTCTGTGACCTTTATAAAGGAAGTGCAGACGCTTTCCCGAGAATTTAAGTCCAAGAATGAGGCGTCCATCACTTTTGACTCTCGTCTTCTGACTGTGTTGCTCTTCTCCGGTGATACTTGACTCTTTATTGCTTTTCAAGCTGCTGCCTCCATCGTTCTCCTCTTTGTTCTGATCCACTGGTCGTCCTTTCGGCCCCATCAGAGAAAACACATATTCATTCCCCTGTTTGGAAAAACAAGAAAGAAGCTCAGACACACTGAATTTGGTAGCGGACGATGGTAACAAAGTGCATACGCTTTTTACTTAAGAATGGAGTTTTTTAGGTGATGGGTAATGAACTATGTTGCATTTTGAAACACTAAATTGCACTAGAAGAACAGACTTGCGTGTAAGTTTAATTGCAAATAAATCAATAGGCAGTAAATATGAGCAATACCGACATCTGTGTCAAGTTTAGCAGCGTATGCATTCATCTTTCTGTCAGGGTTAATATGGGACTGTAACAGGAATTTCTGTCAAATCTATTCTGTGTTTTGGGTTTGCAGAGACACAGTCTTTCTATTTATGTAACACACAACATCTCCTCAAGCAAAGCAGGGTGGAGTGGTGGCATCTATTATTTTACTTAAGTAATCAACTGTTATTACTTGCAACATATTCCTATTTTCACACCCCTGCAGTCATTAGTACCGAGGCGTTTCAGTCAGATGCTCACCTTGGGTGCACCGTCGGTGACTTTTAATGTCAGAACGATGGAGAATTCCTTGGGGAAGAGGTCACAGTTCACCAGTATCTGGGAGGAGGGAAAGCTCAGTGCGGTATCAGGGCTTGAGAAATGAATCCCCCTCACCCCGCCGGCCTGCTTCATGTGCACCCCCGGCACAAGTTTGGATGGGTCCCTCTCAAGGACAAAAGATAGAAGATCCAGGGGAAGCGAACCTGAACAAAATATGCAAATAAAGACTATGGCAGTGACTTTTATGGCCAAACTTTAAACTTCCTCATGTTGCAAAAGTAAAACTGCAGAATTCCTGGGATGATTGATGGGTTAGAAAAGAATAAAAGCTGAAAGTTTTTAAAGTGGATTTAAACAAAATCGCTCTCAGGCTGCAGTAGAAGTAATCTATTCACCATACTTCACACTTTCACTCAACTTCAGTACATTAGAATAATTTAATAACTTTAGGTTTTGCAATGAAAAGTGTGATTTGATGCTTTATTGTAAAAAAAAAAAAAAAAGAAGAAGAAAAATACCTAAGAGCATATAAAGTTTGAGCTGAAATGATTAGTGCACCAGCAGGATTACTTACTCTATATACCTTAAGTGCTGCGTGTGGTAGAGCATCTTCATACCAGAGGTTTGTTTTAAAGGGACACGAGTCAAAAAGGTCAGGATCCACAGGAAACTAATAAATTCCTCAATGCCTCAGTACTACTGCCACCACCACACCCTGGAGTGTGAGAAACAGCCCTAGGTAGTGGTGGGGTTTTATGAGACTTCAGTGGGTTTGTTATCTAATTATTTTTTTAAAAAGATACTCTTTCCTAAGCAACGATAACAGAAAAATAATAATACTCCCACACTGATGAGACATCACGTAAACATGCGCTGTGTACGTCCTAATATTTCAATGTGTACGGAATTGTTGTGGAATCCCAACCACACCCAATGTCTGTACTTGTTTATGGACGTTAATTTAGGTTAAAGTGGCATGCACGTCCACACAGAGAAGCACTCCTACTGTACTGTAGGCAGATGCAGACAGCTGGAATTACCAAAAAGTATTTTAGCTAGAGGGGCTTCCTGGGTTTTAGATGAAACAGTAAGCCATTCGCTGTATAATAATTAACTAAACATTACATGTGCTGAACTCAGCTGAGACTGGAAGAGATAAAATAGAATAAAAATGGAATAATACCTGTACATTGCCTCCATGTTTCTGTGGCTGTCTCAGTTACTCTTAACCCCAGGAGAAGGAACGGCATAAATATCAGCGTTGACATTGCAGAAAATCGGTTTGTTTCAGTTTCCAGTTGGTAGGAATGTCTCCATACTGAAGGTATTTCTTTGCCTATCCTAAATGATAACACACACCAGAAAGCCGTGTACTCTTCATATTGAGCCTGCGAAGAATTCCAGCTCCAAACAAAAAAATGTCTATGAAGAAACTCGGGTGAAAATCATTAAAGTCACACTGGTAACCTAAGATTGATGTTAGGAGTAGGAAGTCCCAGAGCATCCGCGCTTGGAGAGATCCATTCATAAGTGTGGAAAAACCTGCACCTGCAGCTCCTTTTAAACTCCGGAGTCATGCAAATCACTAAGCGCCCTGTCAGTCATCCTCGCTCAACCACAAATCTGATGACACAGACCTGCCAGAGGGGTGAGCTGCACCACTTTGTGAATGTATACATGTACCCTCACAGACAAGCAGACAGACACAATATCTGAATGTGATCACATGAAAAATTATTGATTAAAGGGCTTTTTTATTGTTATTATTAAAAGGCAATCAAAAGAAAACAACAACACTTGCATGAGCTTTGGTCAAGCAGTGCATACAAGCCTAAACTTTTACTATATTAGTTGTGATCACACTTTAATGTATGTGCAGGACATCTGGATGTTAATTGAAAGCTCTGCAAGTATTGAAAAGGTAATTATGTTTCAAGATAGTAAAGTTAAATAGTATGCTGAACCACATATATGTTTTGAATTAGCAAAATAGTATTAAAATAAGCAAAGACTGTAATGGACAAAGTACTAAGAGCAGCTTGGTCAGGTAGTTTTTACAATTAATACATATTTGCATGTATGTCAACCTGGCTGGGCAAAGTCAGTCACAGTGGAGTACCTGAAACTGTACAGTCTCCTACAGAGGAGTGTTTAGTGCCACTCAAACTCGACATTCATTGATTTCCTCAAGTCTGTTTAATCTTATTTTGATGGTCACCAGGTGCTCATGAGGAACAGCGGCATGTCAGCTTGTGTCAGATCTCTCAGAACCATCCGGCACATTTACAAGGCAAATGACACAGTCTTTCTTCTTCTACCCACATTAAGATTATGGACGCCACAAATATCAAGGATGCAAAATACATACCAGTATATTTTCCTTTATCCATTCATCAATCTCTCTTACTGCCAGGAACAGCAGTTACACCCCTGAACCTGTTTAGATGAAGAAAAGCAGATGCAGATTGTCCACCAGTGCCTGATTTTCCTTATTCCTGGTTTGACTCATCGGCCGCTATGATTAATCTTATCACTGTTCCGGTTATACTGAATGCAAGTATTCACACAGACCATCAGATGAGATGCCACGTTCTAAATTTGGACCTGGGTAATAAAGATGATGGTGAAGTTTTAGATAATAATCAGTGTTTGTCCTTAAATAACTCATTTATCTAAATTTAGTCATCTTTTGTCTACTACAGGAAGAAGTGTGCTTGAGGACCACTTCAGAACCTCATTTTCTGAAACACACTTCAGCTAAGTTTACAGTTTTTCCCACTACTTTCATGTTTTTATGAAAGCAAAGCTTTAGCAAACCCATGACATGGTATTGGTATGGACCAGTGGTGCCACCTAATGGTTACTTTTGCGCATTAGAAAGCAGGTTTTCTGTGCTTTTGGATCCTTAGCTCCAATCTGTGTGCATCTGGGTACCCAAATTTCATCCCTCCCTTCTCTGGAGACAGAAAAGGGGCTTTAAGTTATGTTCTTTAAAACAAACAGATTAGCTGGTCAAACACAAAAACTTGACATCAAGTCTGAGTACCAAACTATATTTATTGTATACAGTAGTAAAAGACCACAAATAATGTACAAATCAGTAGAGAAAACATAACATGACAAGACCTGGTCCCCGTTCTTCGTACTTTACAGTTTAGCTCAGCTGACCTTTGTCCAGCTCACTGGGTTCTTGAAATGCGAGCGGAAGGCTGCTTGTTGGCATCGTAAAGTGTGCTCTTACTTTGTGTGACGAAAGCTGGAATCATGATCGCTGACTGGCTTGTGCAGATGCATGTCGCACAAACACTCAACATTTCTCTGTGCAATACAATATTCACAGATGCTTACTGATGGCTGTGCAAGGAAATAAGGTTTAATTTCTCAGTACTGGCACCAACTCTTAACTATTCATATAAAAGATGAAAAACATTTACTGTAGTAGCTGAAAATGTTCAGACACAGTTTTTAAAGCGCGTATTAAAACCTACATTTCATTTTGTTGCAGTGTGTTTTTAACTTTGAAAGGTGCAACCTTTTCTAATAACTTGAATCCAACTAACTTCAAAAAAGCTGGGTTTTTCTTTTCAGGATTTGAGCTTAATGAACCGTGGCTGAACTGGGGGGAGGAAAGGGGGAAAAAAAGAAATCCTAGCTCATTTCAGACTATTTACATTCAAAGATAATTTGGTTACCCACATACGAAGAACGGGGCCCTGTGGGTACAGAACACTTGTCTCCCAAACTCCAATGGCTGACCTCCTGATATGAAACGAACTGCATGCTTCACTCTCCAGAATGTAAAAATAGTGAAAGACGCTCATAACCACTTGAAAGACTGCCACTGTAACAACACACAAGCAGACAGCATCTCAGCAGCTGGCACAGCAGTGAAAAGTGTCGTTGGTGTCTTTTAGCAAAGACAGTCCAACTTCTGTTGGATACCCTTGCTCAAACTTGAACCTGCTCCTCTTCAAAGCACATCTAAAACTCAGTGTTCCCGTCGGCCTACTTGTGCTAGGGCAATACAGGGGATGAGACACCTGACCTAAAAAAAACAAACATTGAGGAACCTTTCAGTTACTCCCACTCACAGTCCACCCTCTACAACAAGCAGACCTGCTTTTGAGATCATCACAAGGACCGGTCACTAGCCCACTTTGGAAAAAAACATAACCAAAAAGAAAAATGTTATGTATTTTGAACCAAGAGACTCTTTAGACAATCAAACGCCGACCAGCTTACACCGTGGATGCACTTCTGCGATATAGATGAATTCTTTCCCCTGAAACAAGCATTTCTGCATAAGCATATATCCATCTGTACCGCAGACACCCACAGTCACTCACTGAGTAGCCATCTAAGAGGAAGCAAACACTGATGCAATATAAATGCCTTTAAATGTGACAGTTTTCACCTTGAAGTTGGCTTTTTAAAGAGAAGCACGTCAAATATGAAGCAGACGTTCTGTTTTTGGAGTATTGGTCCAAGCCCCACAACATTTATCTAACACCCATTCTGATACTGCTGTACAGGAGGGGGGAAAAAATGTCGACCATATGCCCCATGGGTGTTAATGTTTAAAATAACAGACGAAAAAACAAAAAAAATAACATTTACAAAAGAAAAGAAACATTGCAGAAGCACCTAAAATGCAAAGAATTAAAATTCATTTAACAAAACAAAAACAAAAAAAAAGCAGGAGTCACCATTCAGACAACAAACACACAGAAAAGCAAAGTGAAATGGGAAGCATGTGTGTATTATGTTCAGATAGTGCTTCCACTTCAAACCATTTTTATGCCCACTGACAGTGACCCCAGGACAAAACACTTGCAGAGCCTCGCATTCAACCCTGATGGATGATGGAACAGTGACAAACTACTGGATACTAAGCTTTCACTGCACAGCGAACCAAAAGCAGTGACAAACCAGGAACAGCTGTGATGAGTTGTTGGTCCAATCACAGCCGGCGGTGCCAGAAGGAAATCGGTGTCCTGATTGGCCAGCAGAGAGACTGTTGACACACAAAAGTTCAGTCCTGACTGAGACAGCCCATAAACAGCCAACGAGGCCCCCCGCCCACACCTGACGAAAACCATGACAGACATCTTTAAACTGAAAGAATAATAATAATAATAATAATAATAATAATAATAATAATAATAAGATGAGGGGAGTGGTGGGGAAGGGATGGACAGTGAGATGGTTGAGGGCGTTTTCTGAGGGTGGCCGTCAATGAGGTGGGTAGGGCTTAGCAATGCCCGCCTGTCTGCTGCTGGAAAACATCTATGGTGTCTTCATCTTCCATTTCCAGCTAAGAAAAAGATGTTCCATATATTAATTATTTTACAGTATTGCAAACATATTCAATTTATTTAGAGGACAAGTGCGCTGTAATCTTAAAGAAACAGAATGTGTTTCAATAATGGTTTCAAGTGCATAATAATCATACCTGTGCAGGCGTATCCGTCTCATTGATCGGCTGGCCATCAAACCTGAACCTGATCTGCCTTATTGAGAGACCCTGCAGATGAAGATGCCGCATTTTCGTTAAAAGAACGGCAAAGTTAAGTGTGCAAGTAATCATGCTGCTTAAGAACTTACAGCAGCTTACCTGTCGTTCACAGTATGCCTTCATTAGTTTACTGAGAGGTGTGTGCCTTTTTATTTTAAACTGAACCACCGACCCATCCTGCCCTGCAACCTTGAGGTTGATGTGGTCATTCTCAGTCTTTACTCCTTCCTGTAGAAACACAATGGTTTAACACTTGATAAACAAATGGATTAGCAACCACAGTAATGCATAGTACGTATACGTTTTCTTTAAAGCGACATACACAATACTGTTAGCCTTGCTAGCTCAGACATACAGAAAGTAAACTAATAGGCATATAATCCCACAATTTTAACAGCCGTGTCACAAAACACAGATGTGACTTGTGTTGAATTACTGCCATACTATTCAATTGATGCTTTGATTAAAACAAAACGTACATTGGAGCTCAATAACACAGACATGCTACCATATGCGTTCACACAAGGCACTCACAGGCGCTAACGTTAGCATCATTAGCTCCGGGCTAGGCTCAGAACCACTGGCGAGTTTAGCTACCGGCTAACGCCGCTAGCAGTTTTGTTATGAAGTATTGTGGTACAACAAGCAGCACAACGAAAAAAATTAAAACAAATAAAATAAAAATCTATCAGAATACCATAGTCACATCAGTTTTTAAGGCAGTGCGTCACCTCCATTTGCGCTCTTCTGCCACTGCTGCAGTTGCGGCATTTGCGGCGTTGCGGACATAGCGTGGTCCCGTTTCGACAAAGAAAAAAATCCGCAAATGACAATCATGGTGTAATTGACATTCCTGCTCCTAACCTTTTAGACCCTAGTTAGCGGGACAACATCCTTCCCAAACTCACCTACAGCGCGCTGTGTGAGCGCATATAGACGCACATATGAATGTGCGGGTACTCATTCATTTGCGAAACAAACACTGCGCCGATTCAGAGAAACGTGCAAACCAGGCCATTTTTAGATTGCACATATAAGCGACGGTTTCGCAGGAGCTCGCCTCAGCCATCATAACAAGCGAGCAGTTATATAAACCTCTATATATTACCTTTGGCTTTTCCTCTGACATCTCGGCAGGATTTCGCGTTGCAGTTTACAGAATGATCTGCTAGTTCGGCTTTATTTGTCTTTCTGCCGCCTTCTGTCCTCTCCTCTGCCCTGCTAACGGGTGCGCGCTTCAGACCGCTGCTGCAAATAAGCCATTGGCCCTTAAAACACCACGTGGTTGCCAAATCGCGGGAGCGCGCGTCTATGCAAAAAAACTCGATCACGCGAGGAATCTATATGAAAATCTCTTATTGTGCGCACAAATTAAACTAAATAACGAGTCACCTGTAAATGATAGCTATTGAAGTTCTGTAGTTTAATTTGCATTCATTTAAAAGGTTTTGTTTCCATCTTAGTTTAGTTTAGACCAGACTTCAGAATGGGAAAGCTCTTTAATGTTTAAATATCCTAGTGTATTATTATTGTCATTTTTAATAATACTTTGACTCTTTTAATGTAATTATATGTTTTAAGAAGTTTAGAAATACAGTAGTGGTCATAAGTTCTAATACACTCATTATGGGCATGAAAGTCATGATAATTTGGGGCTTGTATGTGTACTTTTGACACTGCGTGGATTAGATAAAATCCAAAATAAATTCAAACTTGTTTTTTTGAAGTTATTAAAGATGTATGCTGTACAATCACTCCACCATGAAAAACGAACAGATTGCCATGCTATTACTCCCCAGGATGAGTAGACATAAACTTCTGACGAAATTCTAGTACAATTAGGGTAGTCAGATTGTAGCAAACTACATAAAGAAAGGGGCAATGTGTGGGGCAATGTGGAAAGTACTGGTAACGTTGGTATAGCAAATTTTTATATGTTTAACATTAAAAACATAAAAACTATGCAAGTCCCTCACTGGTTTGGCATTGATTCCCAGCTTCCTGGCAAAGTTAATACAACACAGATAAATAGAAACTGAAGTTTATTTTATGGTCTAACCTTTAACTCTCATTTCATCTGATTTTCTCTGCTTATTTTGTTTGGCATAAGTACTGCATCCATAGTTCACATTTCTTTATGAGCTGTGCTGACTTAAGAGCCAACTAATATGTGGGACATTGAGTCAACTAGTGCATGCCCATGCTACAGTGTAATTGTCCCTTTTGACAGTATAATCGTGGCCTTACTTTAACCCACTTACTTGGTATATATGTGTTACTAATAAGTCCTTTAGTTACAGGTAGTCTCACTGCGATGGAGATCTTTTTCAAGAGGGAAAGGAATACATACAAGAGCACTCACAAAATCTAGTGTAATAAATCTAGTGTAGTATATTAATCTTTTTGTGTTTTTGCGTTTTGAAGTTATATAATGTTGTACTGAAAAAATAACGTTTTAAAGAGCTCAAACAAAGAAAGTGCTTATATCCCCCAATGACTAATATATCACTTTAAGGAGATGATCCAATGGAAACTAAAGCTTTTTCCTAATTTGTGTGACCCTGAACTTTGACCTATGGCCTTGAAGATATTCTAAAATATATACCAAACATAAATACCACATTACAGTGGTGTATTTGATTATTTTTACCCATATGACTGGAGCAGAATTGACTGAAATCTTTGGCTTCTATAAGTTAAGTTTAAGTTAAATTCGTGCAGTCTGTGACTTTGTGACTTTATGGTGTCATTGTGATGTCGAATTGAAAAAACAAGAGCATTTGGAGAGTGCAACTCACCCTGAAGGGCAAGGACTATACTTTTTTTACTATACTAAAAAAAATAGATGTTTTGTGATGTTTTTATTATAACATGCTGACATCAGCCTGCTTTTATTACAGTGCAGCGACCTCACCCTGCTTTTATAAAGACATCCTAATGTCTGACCTTTGATCTATGTCCTTGAAGCATTGAATACTAAAATAGTCTGTTTTATTATCTTTACCTATATGATTGCAGTACAACTGACTAAAATTTCTGGCTTCTATAAGCTAAAAAAACCTTGAGATTTAAAAATATTTTCATTTTCAGTGCGTGATTTTGCAAAACTTTATGCTGTCACTGTAACACTGTAGGGCATGGTATTTGGGGGAGGCCCGGGGTGGGGTGGTAGGTTGTACAGCTCTCAATGGCCTTTTATATGATATACTACTATGATATTACTCGATATTGTTTTTTTGAAAAACTTTTCTGGGTCAACTTTACCTTTGGGTGCTGACAATGAAGGTCAAGGTCAAATGCTTAGCTAACCTAGGCTTGCATATTTTTGTAAAGACAACCCGTTAAAAAAAATAAGGTAATATGAAGAGCAATATAAAGATTTTATTGATTTTGGCATGACCTTGACGTGACCTGATTTTTTTGTAAATTAAATCAGCTCCAGCTGTTACTGGCATACCATCACACAAAATATGAAAATGATACCTTGAAAACTGTGGACTCAAGATTGCTAACAAACAGACAGACAAACAAACAGAACCATGACACAGCCAGGAGAAAAATCCAGACAGACACTTAACATGAAATCAAAAAATGCAGTTTCACAATTTTTGTTTTCTTTGTAGCTCATTTAGGCAGCAAGGTATTCAAATCCAGTTTCTCCAAGACCAGTGTGAATGGGAGGTGCAGCTAAAATGTCTTTCAGCCTTCTAAATAAATAAATCCCACTCCTTCATATAAGATACAACGGTGAGTAAGTGTGATACACAGAATCAAGAGGCTTCTGGGGAGACGGAGAAGCATACATATAAACACTGTCACCATAATCAGACGCAGACAAAACTCTGGATGTTCACTGTGTACAGTGACGGTAATTCAGAGTGCACCTGTCCCTCCTCAAAAGCAGACTCGTGAAAATTCCATACAGGTGCTGGAAAGCCGAGTCCATTTGTCTTTCGGGAAGCATTGAGCACTTGCAGTCTATAATGTTCACGGCGCCATGGTCTGTCGTTTTCTGACGGCCTTTCTCTGTCCACGCTGGTTTCTCGCAGTCTGCGCAAAGCTTTTGCGGACCGGGCATGGTCCAAGCGATGCAGCTTTTCCTCACTGGTTTCGCGCAGTCTCCGTGAAGCCTGAGCCAGTCGATTATTTTGCAGGCGATGCTCCCTCTCCGAACTGGTTTCTCTCAGTCTGCGCAAAGCTTGAGCGGACCGAGCATGGTCCAATCGACGCTGCCTTTCTTCGCTGGTTTCTCGCTGCCTCCGTGAAGCTTGAGCCAGTCTGGCATTTTGCAGCCGAAGCCGTCTTTCCTCGCTGGTTTCTCGCTGTCTTCGTGATGCATGAGCCAATCTGTCATTTTCTAAGCGATGCTGTCTCTCTTCGCTGGTTTCGTGCAATCTCCGTGAAGCTTGCCCCAGCCGCTTATTTTCCAGGCGATGCTCCCTCTCCAAGCTGGTTTCACGCCGTCTTCTGGAAGCCTTAGCCAGGCGGTCATTTTGCAGACGTTGCAGCCTTTCCAAACTGGTTTCCCGCTGTCTTCGCGAAGCTTGAGCCGACCGGGCATGGTACAATCGACGTTGCCTTTCTTCGCTGGTTTCGCGCTGTCTCCGCGAAGCCTGGGCCAGTCTGGCATTTTCCAGGCGAAGTCGTCTTTTTTCGCTGCTCTCGCGCCGTCTCCGCGAAGCTTGGGCTTCTCTGGCGTTTTCTAAACGACGCTGTCTCTCTTCGCTGGTTTCTCGCTGTCTTCGTGCAGCTTCTGCTAATCTGGCGTTTTCCAGTCTAGATTCTCTTTGATGCTGAGATTCAGTGGCCCTGATTTTCTTCTTCCGCATGGCATCCTTACTGCTGCGGCAAGAGCCTTTCCTTTTTCTAGGCATTGTGATGTGACCCTCTCAAGGCCCCTTGACACAGGAAGCGACATGCGCTGCACTGACCGCTGGCTGGAGCGAATTTTTTGCGCTGGCCGCTGCTGCGCTCTGCCGGTACGTCATTTTTTGCGCCCGCTCTACGTTTACTAGATGCGTCTGCTGCTTGTCAATGGAAACAATGCGTCTCTCATCTACAAAGGAGAAGGCATTGGCGTTGAAGTAACCGTACTAGTGAAGAAGAATGTGCTCAATGACCTTAACTGCACACATGCCTGCAACAAATCTGTGTGTGTGTGTGTGTGTGTGTGTGTGTGTGTGTGTGTGTGTGTGTGTGTGTGTGTGTGTGTGTGTGTGTGTGTGTGTGTGTGTGTGTGTGTGTGTGTGTGTTCGTCTGTGAACTACTACTCAATCAGGAGTTTGATAACACACACACGACTCAGGGCCCCAAAAGTTCTTATCTATATCAGATGTCATGAGGTCATCATATTGCCTAGCAACAGACTAACAGTGAACCCATTTTCCTTGGAAGAAAAATATAAAGCAGGAGTGGCTATAGACTTTTGCACAGTATTCATAACATAAATGCTAAAAATTGGGGGTTTTAGCTTGTTGGTATATCACCATCAAGTTTGACTGCTTTTGGTGGAGTTTGCAGACAAACAGATTTGGTATAAGATACATAAAACAATGGGGCAAGGGATACAAGTGCTTTGCAGATACCATTAAAAAGTGGAATACCTGGTCAGCCTAATTAAAGTGAAGATCCAGACTTTGCCAGTACATCAGGTCCTCTGTGCCTCTTCCTTGTTTTTTATTTTACATTTTATTTCACTTGATTTAAATAGTCGATACGTTCATAGTTTTTCACGTTTTGAAATATAGTTTTTAGCATTTGTTTGTGTTTGTTCACAGTAATTCAAAAAATAAAGCTAAAAGTTAGAAAAAGTATCAGTTTGTATGTGAATGTATGCAATCCTAGCCATTTAAGAGCAATGAAAAATGTCATGGCTTTCATAGCAGGTTTTGGTAAACTTACAAGGGACCCACACATTACATCGACTGGTGGAGGTCACATTTCAAAAGGAACATAAAGGTCAGATCATGAGGAACTTGAGGAACAACCTCGATCATACTGAAAATCGGGCGACAATGCTTAAGAGTGTCTTGAAACCAAGTTAAAGGAATTCTGTCAAGAGTGTTAAAAAAATCTATCCAGAAATATGCCAGAAGCTTGTTGATGGATACCAAAAGTGTCTGATTGACGTGCAAGTTACTAAGGCAGATTTAAACAAATAGTGTGGGTCTATGTATACCATATGTATACGTGGTACAAAGTCCTAACTCGTGGTGAGCATACGTAATCTTCTGACTACAACTGAAGATCATTGGGGGTTTTTTTCTTTTAAGGAATAACACATCTTTTAATCAAATGTTTGATTTATTGACAAACTGTACAAAACATACAGTATATCATAAAGGTAGGTTAACATGAAAGCTCAACAGGAAATAAACATAAACAGTGTTACTATCAGAATTAGGGATCAGTCTGAAATCTTTTATTTATAAGTTCTTTCGTTATGTTAATTTTGACCTCATATTCAGAATATATTCTGCAAATGTGATTGGTTTAAAATTCGTTGTCAACAGTAGGAAACATCAGCAGTAACACAGTAATTAGATTTCAGAATGGGGAAAAAAAACATTTAAAACAAGATAAAATAAAGTAAAAAAAAAAAAAAAATCTCAGCAGCAACAACAATGTGAAAATGTACAATTACAACAGAAGCTAAAGGAAAGAATATTCCAGCAGCCAGACTGGACTCCTTCCATTCAGTACCATTAAACTAAATACCCAAATAAATAGTAGATTAGCAGATTAGTATCTTGAGTCACAGGATAAATGACAAGTGTTTGGAAAAATACCGACACTACATATCTCTTCTAGCATTTAGTTACAGCCTCTTGGGTCATTTCAGTAAATGTAGGATTCTTTGAATGCTTCATTGACCAAATGACCCTGATCTATTTAAACTACTTTTCTTACATTTGATTTTTATATCAATTACAACAATTCTCCAATCATGTCACTTCAAGACAGCTCATGGATGTCCTCTGTCCGCAGTTAATAATCTCAGTTGACAAATCCATTTCAAGAAAATCTGGAGTATGGGTTTTGTCCACTTAGACCTGAAAAACATTAAACAATCAGTAAGAGTTGCCCTGATTTAAATAAATCGTTTGATATATTCACGCAAAATGGTAAATATGAAGTCAGTGCCAGATTACGGTGAACGTAGCTTAGCACGGACAGGAGTAAATGGCTAGCCTCGCACTGTATTGTATCATAGCTAAATAAAAACTTATCAGCCTCTCTTAAACTTTTATATTTAGCTTTATGGTATACACCCATCAGCCATAACATTACAATGACCTTAGCAGGAACCTTTAGGTTGTAGGTTGGACCTCCATGGATCAGACTCCAGGAGGTGCTCTTGCAGAATGAACTGGAACAAGTCTTGCGACTGTGTCCATCTTTTCTGCTCAATTAACCCTGATACTATGTGAGTGCCAGTGCAGAAGTAATTACTCATTGGTGTCTTTTGAAAATCATTCATATTATAGCAGGTCTGCAAAGTTAACATAGTGTTTTCTGTTGCCCGCTGGGGTGATTTCCACTCAAAGAAAACCTGGAGGACAGAATCTGATGCTTTCTCTGAATTTCTTGTAGTAGTCAGTCATATCCATAAACATCTGAATTTCATTAGTAGGAAAGAGACATTTAAATAGTATAGCTCTGAACTCTCTGGACCTTATGGACAGAGTCAGACAAGCTCTTTTTTCCCCTCCCCAGCGGTTATGCTAAACTGGGCAAAGTGCCTCATACTGGTAGCACAATACAGAATCAACTTTCTTAATCACGCACTCTCATATCTAGTAAATTACATTACAGGTGTAAAAAGAGCCACATTTTGTTTTGTAGAGCAAGTCATAATTTAGATGCTGTATAGGTAGCCGATTGCTGACACACACAGACTAACAAAGAGAAAAGCTCACCGTATTTCTGCCTGATTTCCTGGTGTCTCTGCTTCATCTCCGCCCTCCTGTAAAGACAAAACATTCTTCCATAAGTCACAGGGCGACGACTAAAGATTTTTTCAGAATTTCAGACTCGTGGAAACAAACCAGTTTGGGCTGATAACAGTGTGACGTCTGCACTTTTCTCCCTCGTGTGTGTTGAAAGAAAGCGATGCTAATCATAGCTATCAATGCAAAAGGTAGCCGGTGTGTCGCACCTAGTGCAACTATTACAGAACCAATAAAAGCCCAAAATATATAATTGTTGTTTAGAGGACATGCGTATGCGTTTATAGCAAATGTTCAATGTTAGCTGAGACAGATGCTGTTCTATATGGAGAAACTTGGTCATAAAGACATGGTGCTGAACTGTAGTTTTGTTTTTTCTCATGATTTTTGAATTTTAATTATATAAACTAGAGATTTAGGCAGCAATTTAGAGTCCACCAGCTCTTTAAATCCACGTTTTGTTAAGTTATAGCTATGGATGTATCAAATACAGAGACCAACCAGTCAGAGGGGGTGAAACAGTATTACAAAACAAAACATGATATTGTCACCTTTCGTCCTGCTTGGTTCTCAGCTTATTGGCCTGCCGCTGCATCTTGGCCTCAGACCTAGATCTGAAAAAACAAGACCAGTCTTAGATTTATGTAGTAGAAGGAAAAGATTGCTGATTATTACTAACAAACTTATAAGAAAGCAATCATCGCAAGGTATGTTTAAAGAAAAGCAATTTAGTGGCATTCCTAGTGTGAATAAATGTGGGTAAGTGTTGTGAGTTTAAGATGGGGTTGAACTCAGCCTGCAAACATAGAAAACTTTTTTTTTTTTTTAATGACCACACTTTTCCGAACTGAATCAAATTTTTGAGCTTTAACTTAATAAAACAGCATCTGAAAGTCAAAAATGGTGCCGGATGTGGATGACCTATGAATCAGTCAACTGCCAATTGCTTGACAAGGGGCTCAAGTTAAAGAGTGACAACAGAGTCCAGCAAGAACAGGAGAAGAATGAGAAACAAAAAAATCAAAGAATGAAAATACGGCATGAAAAGCACAGACAGGCTCCACAGTAGACACATTTCACTGATTTTAAACAGTTTCACTTCAGCTCTTTGTAGTTATAATTTCACTTTTCTCTGTGGCTGGCTCATGAACCAACAACAGCAGAAGCAAGAGTAGCCCACAGACTGGATGTGTCACATGTTCTTGACACAGCCCCAATCCACAATAAACACTCTCTGCAGGTAGACGGGCAGTACCTGACTGCCTGCAGACTGCCTTTGTGCTACTTCACACTCACGCATAAGCGGAAACACTCCCATTTTCAGGATTGGTTACGTGTAACATAATCGTTTAATTGAAGGACTTGATGGGTAGTCAGTACGTATCTTAACCTGTTGCACACAACTAATAATATAATTGCTACAATGTATTCTACCAGCATCACACTGGCTGGAATGAGAGGGTTTTATCAACACTTACCCGATGTTCTCACACTTGCAGCAGCAGAACAGACAGACCAAAAATGCAATGATAAGAATGCCACCAATCACTGACAAGGTGATTATCAAGATCTGGAAGTTCACTGCAGACAGAACCAGAGTGACAACGTCATTCAGAAATCACAAATCGCAGATTTATCTTCCAGATAGAAAATTCTTGTTCTTCCTCCTTCATTAGGTTGCGTTTAATTTCCTCTTCTCAAACCAAATCATTCTACAGATGTACTGAATAAAACTTTAATGTTTTTTGACACGCTGATAAAAATAACAAGGATCAAAGACAATTTTAATGTTTAATATGCAAATGTACTTCTGTAAAAAGTTCTGCATCAAGATTTTAAAGATGTAATAGTACAAAAGCATGTGGACAAAATGAATGTTAACATGAATGGGTTCCTATTTTACTACCAGACTATTGGATAGCACGCTTTGTACAGGGAGATGCTGTCACGGTGAAACAGGATAGGGCTTTCCCCCATCCCGCTATTGTCTAAAACGTATCTACATGCTGAAGCACTTATTCAAAACAAACAACCCCAGACGCAAAATCCACAAACATGGAGGGGTTTTTGTTTTTCCACTTTAGTGATTTAGTGAAACTTTCATCTACAGCAAATCAGGATAAACTGTTCCAATCTTCATTCGTGAAAAAATAAGAATTATGAAGATGCAGGATCTTTTAATCTCTATTTGTAAGTATTTATTTTTTTAGAAAAAAAATAGCCCTTAAATATAACTATTTAGTTTTTATTTATCCTTGGCATGGTGCTCATTGGGAGCCTGTTGCAGTAGCTCCTGTTCCAATTTATTTATTTTGAAATTATTTCATAACCTACTAAAGTGGATTTTTCTTGCTCCTTGTAGTTTATGTGGAGGTGAAATAGCCTAACAAGCCTACTAGTGGATTTTCGTATATCACTACAATCTCAGCAAATCGCAGAAAGGGGCTCTACTGCCCGGAGCGAGGCCTGTAAAGCTAGGGGACCTATGAGGAAAATGATGGAGACGAAGCTGTTACAGCCAGCATCATGGGGAATGTATGTGGCTGCACAATAAGTTCAGTGAGCTGATTAAGAGCAGAGGGAACACAGTGAGTGTAGTTTGGAGTAGCAGCAAAACACTGTGCACACAGTGTGACTGTACCTGGCTTCAGGACTTTAGTAAGATGTGGTATGTGAAGGGATTGCACAATCCCAGACATTTTATTGTATCTGGAACACTGAAGTGCTAGCTGTGGGAATGAGTCCATGTTATGCGCAAAGGGAATTAATCATTGCTGTTGCATTTTGATGCTGAGGTCATCCAAATGACTGTGGCTATAGATCCTCTCTGCACCACTTAATTAACACCTCATCTAACATCTGTTTCAGCTCAGCTGCCACAAGGACAGACGCAGAAGTTCTTTGCTACGTCATACCACAATACATGCCTTCATTTTAGGTTTAACCTCCTAGTATAGTATCACATTTAGATTTTAATCCATATAGCATTTGACTTTTTTGTATTTTTCATTTAACCTGAGCTCCTTCTTTGGAGTAATTTTTAATTTTCCAATTTTTTATCATGATTGGACTGATGCAACACAGTAATTTCTCAACTTCAGAGACATGCAAGTATTTTTGTGTTATACAAGAATATAGTTTATTAATTATCATTCTAACACACAGAGAAAAAAAGAAAGAAAATCAGCAAATAAGCTTCAGTTGGAAAGTGTACTGGACAGCATATTTAACAATTAGTTAACTGAATTAAAGTCATTATCAATGTGATCAGCTTGTGTGTGTGTGTGTGTGTGTGTGTGTGTGTGTGTGTGTGTGTGTGTGTGTGTGTGTGTGTGTTTTCTTACTCCAGCAGAGTCCCCATCGTGCATCATTCAGAGGGCAGAGCGCGTGGGGTGGGAGGATGGTTCTCACTGGATATGTTACACATGACTTTGTTGTGATGCACCACAAGCACTGTTTAAAAAAAATGTGCACAATGTCCCTATTAGTTAAACAGAAAACCAAAAAAGGGAGGTATGCAGGCTAATTACAGGAAGCAATGTATGATAAACACACACAGCCTAAAAAAGGAGCAGGGTGAGAATTCATGAGATCAGTTACTTCTCAAACCAGTCAAACAGGTCTGGGTTGGGGGAGGAGACATCTATACTGACCATGCACACACAGAGAAACTCTGTTAACCCAAAAAATAAATCAGCCAAGCAGAAATAAAACGCTCTCTCGGCGAACTTACCGTCACATTTTTCAGACATTCCTCACAGCTTGTCCCATTTTTCAACTCACACACTGTAGGTCAAAGAAGTTAATACAATCGAGTTAAAGGACATAATGGGCAAGGTGGAAACATTTTGCCTCAAACATCAAGGCAAACGTGACTGCAAAACTTGTCGAGTTTAAATGAAAGCACCATGAGGAGCAGATTTAAAAAGGCCTGGCATGTGCCCACTCTGGTTTTTGTAACTACTGGTAATCCTCCTGGGACATTTTCCATGGAGACTAAGTACAGCAACCACACAGCCTGTGGGACCAGTCATGTTATTATCAGCAGACATACACAGAACAACAGCCGGGTTTGTGCGAGTGAAGCCATGCATCTGTAAAATGGAGAAACAATGTCTCATATTTGTGTGCCACAGTTTCTCTTAGTCTCTTTGCTCTGAAACAATCAAGCACCCCAGGGGCTGAAAAAGAGACTCCTTGTTCCTGTTGAGAGGTTTCAACAGTTTTCAGAGACAGGAATCTTACACAGACACAATTCTACCAACAAAGTTGTGTTTTTATTCCTTTTAAGTGAAGCTTTTTAAGCTGAAATGTGGCCGGTACATAAGGTTATCTAATATATTTTATAATAAATAGTTTCAGTGTAGAAAATGCAAACAATGACATTTTAATTCTAGATGTTTGGGTGCTTTTCTCCTCAGTTCAAGGCTTATAAAACAATGCTTTATGAATATAATAGCCCTTAAAACTGTTGCGACTTTACTGAACAGCTAAACGACTCACATTCGGGGTTTTGAGCAACCTGTGCATAGCTATAAAGATAAAAACAACAATACTTCTAATAACAATAATAATAATAATAATAATAATAATAATAATAATAAATTAGAAAGCAGCTACATCTGATCAAAAAAAAAAAAGCTTTTCAGCTTTACTAATTCCTCAGCCCCCACATTCACTGATTCCTTTCCTACCGTTCTCAGGTGTGGACGAAACGGCGAAAACGCTCGCCAGGCCGAAACCAAAGAGAAGAACAGCCAGTAATATCCGTAAACCCATCATCCAAGAGCGTAGACTCAGATTCTCCTCCAATTTTTTATGTTTCAGAAGATTTTAGAAGACGATGTAAGCGCAAAAGGAGGAAATGCCTCGGCTGCTCCGACAGAAGTCTGAAACCTGAGAAGTGAACTTGCTGGGAAGGAACCAAACGCAAAATCCTGACGCACGCTCTCTTTACGCACCCAAACAGACAAAAGAGGGAAAGGCGTTGGCAGAGCGCAGTGCATTTCGATATACGTCATTTAAACTATGTGCTGAATAAACAGCGGAGTTTACAAAAATAGCTGCTTTGACACACACAAAAAGTATATTTTTAAAAAGTCACAGTTAAAACATTAGCTTTTTTCCTGATGGCTCATACCTTTTTACAGCTGTTTCGTTTAGTCCATTCATTCCCAAGCTCTGTGTTGGCCTCCCACAGTAGTAAAGTGACTCTATAACAAATGCTAACACATAACAGCTAATTGTTGTAGATGACTTCATGAGCTAGATGTTTGTTGGGCAGCTTAGCTCCCCAGCTCTTCTAAAGCTTCCATATTTTGTTTCAACAAATTAGATGATAAACTTCATGAAACGAACAGGACATCCAAGGGCAAAGAGGTTTGGAGCCAAAGTGCCAGCACATGCACAGCTCCCTGAAAAACCTCAACTCTGTTCAAAAATAAGTGCACAAAGGTCACGGTAAATATAGGACCATTTTCAATAATTTATTAAAGCATAATTTTGTAAAGCCAGTTACAAATAAAAAAAAGAACACCACACATATCTCTCTCTTTCTCTCTTTTTTTTTTTGTTGTTCTTTTTTGTTTAAACAAGCACAATGTTTTACTATGTAAAGGTGATAATAAGCGTAACACAAGATAAGAGTGGGCCCCACTTTGGCCGCCTGCGGCTGATAACAGGACCCTTTGTGATGAAGTTGCCCTTGAAGACAGATTTGTAATCAGAATTTCCATTAAGAAACACGCTGATCACATTTCAGCAACTACAGGGCAAGTTCTTCTTACTCAGTGTAATATCAGTGACAGACAGAACCACAGATGTAGAATAACCAGATCTCACAGCTCCAGGGTCCTCAGGATTTATGGCTTGTGAACTTCAATTTTTCAGTTTTTCACTCCTTTTTTTTTTTTAGATTAAACTAAATTAACCAAAAGTTCAAAGTGGAACCTGTGAGTGAGTTCTGCTTATTCTAAATCTACAGGCAGGATCCCAGTGGGCTGTGTGTATGCTTTCAGGCCGTAGCTATGATTAAAGACACTGAGGTTATTAAAATTTGGAGCATTTTAGCAAATCTATACATTGTACACTTACAACTTTACATGTCGTAGAGACTGATTTCAATATTCTTAGACTTTAAATTGTTAAATTTAAAGAAGCAATTCAGGGTTTTTTCTCCCATTATATCTGTGGATAAATTTATTTTTGGTTACTGGGCAACACTTCAGAGGGGTTGGAGGGGTTTTGGATTCACAGCCTCAGTTTTTCTAAAATCATCGCTGCCACCCTGTACAGTATGTGATGAACTAGAAAAACAACAACATATTTCACCTGAAGAACTTCACTTTACTGTCTGGTGTGAAAAGCCAAACCAGATCTGTCTTTGGGGCAAATCCTGAAAATCTTATTGCCACAGAAACGAGTTTAGAAACTTCATCTAAACCAGATAAGACAAATAATTGGAGCATGTTGTCATGCTGGACGGTAACTTTCCATGCTATGCGAGCACTCCCAGTGGATATCTGCTTTGTGGGAACACTTTGTTTACAGTGCTCTCTGCAGGTGTTTGACATGAGTGCCATCTAGCTGCAATGCACAGCATCAGGTGACCTCACTTTGAGTCCAAAGAACACACACACGCATGCACACACACACACAAAGCAGTGATGAATTTCAGCATTCCAAGTGCACAGTTAAACTTTTTCCAAGCCCGTGTCCTCACAGTGTCATATCTGCTTCTTGTACACTGATGCTGAAAAAAAAGAATAATCAAAAGCATATTTTCATTCTTCCTGAACAAACTTTGCAACACATACAGTACAATAGGAAATAAACAACCCCTCAACCCTCCCCTGATATTCCATGCTTTTCCCGTTAACTCACAATTACAACACCATTCTTCGCAAAAGTTACTCATGTAAATTCATCTCTTTTTTTCCAAGGAATACAGTAGTATCACTAGTATCACTTCAGTAGTATCACTTCAGTAGTATCACTTCTCTTTTCCCTTCTCGTATTCAACAGTTTACGCCATTAATACACTCACACACACAGCAGCAATGCAGACACAGCACTTTAGGTTGGCTAAGATAGGGGGAATACAATAATAACAGTATTATCAGTAATTGTTTAAATAAAAATCACATGTTCATAAATAGGCTGAAAACACAGACAAACAAGGTTGTGTGCATTTTTTGCTTAAGTCTCCTGATCTCTGAAGAAAAAAATGAGAATAGCTTGAGCAGATGAGGATAGACAGGATTTCATAGCTCCAATTAATTCTTCAGAGTGAGTCCAACAAATAACAACAATGATAAATTCATCAAAATGCTGTTAGAAATATGACCACGATAGCAGCCAGACTCACTATAGTCTGTTTCCTTTTTTTTTTTTTATCTTACTCTTACTTCTCTGTGAGTCACATTAATGGCACAGCCAGTGTACAGTATTGGCATCATATTCAGACATACAGTGGTCATTATTAACACCAATCACTTGCATGTATCTTACATGGCAGGTGTCACATTGCATTTAGTATGGCATTTATATACTGTACAGTGCAGTGGCCACCAAAAATGTAACAATAATTCCTATTATAATGCGTGATATACAATACAAAATGATACATGTTTGTTCAGTTTATGTGTGCACATAGGCGAATATACACATTTATCCAGCTTCTGTGACATGTAGACATAAATAGGGGAAAGTTTGTTGGGGGGTTTTCTGGCCATTGTTCTGGATATTGTTCTTGCAGAGCCAAGTGAGGCTCGTAGCCATGCACATACTTTGGAGAGCATCCAAAGTAAATCTTTCTTCTCTGGAATATTTATAGGATTTTTTTTTTTTTAAATACTTAAAGCCACTTCCTTTGGCTGAGTTTTCTTCTTGTGGCCACACAGTGGCGCTGACGAGTGAGCAGGTGAACACTATGTTGTTTGGTGACGAATCACCGTGTCCTTTTCCTCAGACGTGACAGAGCTGATATTATCGATAACAGACAGAGAAAGCAAGCAAGAACAAGAGTTTAGCATTTTAACTTAACAGCGACCGCAAACAAAGAGTGAGGATATATAAAGAGAAAGAGAGAGACTCGGAAATTAGAGGAGAAGTGAGATAGAAACTAACAAAACTGAGAAAGTGTGGCTTTCTTCTGTCTGGCAGTGCAATGGAGGTTGGAGGAGCCACCTGGGGCTGACTGGGACTGGGTGGCTGCTTTGTGCTTGTTGTTTCTGAATTTGTCCAAAAACGGAGAGTTTGGTGTGTGCTTGAACATCTACATGCAGGACTACCGCTCAGGGTTATGTATTTGATGGGACAGCCCCCCAAAACAGTTTTTTTTCATGCTATTTCATGTTACGTTATTAATAGATCTCCAGGCCAGTTGAGTGTGCATTTGGCTTCTGTGTCCACTTTTTACCCATTTTTGTAATTGATGCTCATTCCCTGCTCATGATTCAACTTGGGAGGTTGAGCTGGTTGGTGCGACTGCCCTTTATAAAACACAACCAACCAATGCAAGGAGCCAAGGCGTCTGGTGTCACTAGATGGATGAACGAAGAGCTTTGACTGGCTGGGAGAGATCACCTGACCCAGGCACTGGCAACACTGGACACAGACATGATGCTGCAGCGTTTCTTCACCATCATGTTGATGTAGGCCCGCATAATCTTGGTGATCTCGCCGACCTAAAATGTGAAAAAGGAGATTAGTACATCCTAGATAAGAGGTATCAAATCCTACGCTGAGAAAATACGCTGAGGGGGGGGGATGATTAGACGACGAATGATGAGCTCTCACCAGTGGAGTCTCAAAGTACATCTCCCTCTCATCCACGATGATCTTGTAGGTGCAGGGCTGTGACGCTCCGAAGAAGGTAATGTGTTCGTACTGGAAGGTTTCGAGCGGTTTGGGTTCTCCTCGTTTATACACAGACACGTTGTCAGCGCTCACACCCAGCCACAGATCATGAGGGAAACCTCCCTCTTTACACTAGCAAGAGAGGAGAGAAGGGAAAGGAAGCAGATCAAATTTATTTGTACAAAGCTCCAAAATTTATCTTCTGGGCATTTTTCCTCACCTCCACGTCAAATAGAGTGGAGCCATATCCTGGCCACTCCTTAATGATGCTCATGTATTTCAGCATGGCCTGATGCTGCGGCATGCCCTGCAGACGAGTCCACTTCTCAAGCACGCTGGTCCGTGTGGCAGACGTCTCCTCCTTCACCCACATCTCAAGCATTTGCTCATCCTCCATCTGAAACAATCAGCGAATCCCCGAACTATCAATCCACTCAGCTAGCAGGTTCATTTATTATTTAGTATAGCAGGAGACGGATTTCAGTGAACTTAAGATGCAGAATTGTACAAATCACTTTTGCAAAGTAGAATTTTAAAATGAAGTAGCTATATTTTCTTTAACTTGAATGAAAAACTTCTTTTTTCTCCATCACTGACCTTCTGCTTCTTCAGTGAACCAGTCTTGAAACTTCTCCTGAGGGTGCCATCCAGGAAGCTCGGAGTCTTTCGTTTCTCTACGCCGGTCCCGACACCACCTTGTCCCACTGCCACGCCTTTTCCATCTACAGCTCCAACACCTCCAGCCCCTCCAGCTCCACCTGCCACCCCCACACCCGGTTTGGTGGAGTGCAAAATGCGGTTGCGCAGACGTCCAATTGGGTAGACGCTCCCCAGGTTCCACCCGGCTCGACCTGCCCCATCACCGTGGAGATACTGAAGACGTAAAGCGGCCAGGTGCTGCAGCGTTTCCTCGGAGGCCGGGAAGTGACCACTTATCAAAGATTCGTGCGCCTGCGAGAGAGAGCAAGACAGTCTGCATTTCTGACACTTATATTTCCTGACTGGATCACATCTTCAGCAGGAAGAGAAAATATCAGGCTCAATTGGAATTGCGTTCAAATACTGCTTTTGTAATCTTACTAAAAATGAATACACCTCAGCCATATTTAGTCATACATTCATGCCAGAGAACCAGAGAGTCAACAGCCACCACTACATCATTCATGTAGAAAAGCCTCGTGTATGTGTGCCCTTGACCTCATCGATGTCAAGAATAAGTGTTGTTTCATGTTTGTTTTACTTACAATCTTTAGGTCCTCCTTGATTTATCTGTATATCGTTCCCCAGTTTGTTTAACCCAGACTTTGATTTTGATTGTTGTCAGGTGTCAACATTAATTAGTTTTGGTTTCTGGTTGATGCGTCCATAGCATCACGGTCCCTGGGTCCCTGACGCAGGATTTTGAGTTTTCTTAGTTTCTTTTTGGATCAAGTACACTTTATGTTTTTTGTTTCATCTGAATCTTTAGTTATCTCCTGGTTTGGGTTTATGAATAATGTTTGCTTACTGTAGAGTTGTTGCTTTAACTTTTTAACTTTTTAACTATTTTTTTATATCATGAGTCCAGTTTTTCTTTCTTCTTTTTAAGTTTTCTTGTTCGTGTTCTTGCTCACTATCTGGTTTCTGTTTTTGGTGATTCATATCATTTCATGCTTTCAGTTTATGCCTGCCTCACTTGTGTTCCCACGTTAAGTGGCCGTCTCTGTGCCTTGCTTGTTACTCACTTCCTGTTTTACTCTGGTATTCAGTTCACTCCTGTGTTTGATGTTTGAAGTTTTACTTCCCATGTTTTGGTATCATTCATTTGTTTCACCTGTTCCTTATTTTCTCCAGCTGTGTTGCTGTGACCAGATTCATCCCCAGAAGAGTTATTGCAGTTTACTTTTTTCTAATTAGTTTTTATTATTATTTCATTTTGACTTTTTGTTTTAAGTACAGCGTACTATCAGTTAGTTTGCTGAGTGGATTTTCTTGTTTCGGTTTAGTTTTTATTGTTTGAGAATGGTAAGGTTTATTAGTTTCAGTGTAAGTTTTGGTCTTTTTAATTATCATTGTATGGTGGACATGTGTCAAAGGCAAGATTTAGGAAAATCAGTAAATATATTACAATAAAAACACAGAACTTTTTCATAGCAGTTGATTTAGAGTCTTGTTGATATCCAGAGTCTGAATAAACAGATACATCAGGCAACCTGTAATAACAATTTTGCCAAGCTAACAAATACTAAAATTAGCGATATTTCATCTATATTTTATTTTACAGTGACACGGTGGTTAGCACTGTTGCGTCACAGCAAGAATTCAATTCTACCATCAGGCTGGGGTCTTTCTGTGTGGAGTCTGCATGTTTCTCCCCGTGTTTGCGTGGGTTCTCTCCGGGTACTCCAGCTTCCTCCCACAGTCCAAAGACATGCGGAGTTAGGTTAATTGGAAACACTAAATTACACATAGGAGTGAATGTGAGTCCGATTGGTTGTCTGTCTCTATGTGTTAGCCCCGTGACAGACTGGTGACCTGTCCAGGGTGTACCCTGCCTCTCGGCTCCAGTGCCCCCCGCGACCCCAAAAAGGATAAACAGAAGCGGATGGATGGATACAAAACTGTTTCAGATAGTTTTGGGTTTTTTTGAAGTCTACTTTTTATTTTTGTTTAGTTAGTTTTAGTTGTTAGATCACTTTTAGTTAACTGTAGTCACCAGTATATTTGAAGCCTCAGGTTGCCTTATTTTTCTGCCCTGTTGTGCTTTTTGTTCTCCGTTTGTTCTCTTTTGCCTCTTTATGTTTCCTCCTGCTTCGATTTATAGACATTGTTGTCCGTCACTTGCTGAACTTCTTCTTGTGGATTTGGGTCAACCTTGACACCAACCCGAGACACCCACACTGACTCAAGATTATTAAGGTTTGTTTCTTAATAACTTTTGAGAAGCTTCTAGAAGCTGCTAATCTCTGGAACTCTGGAAGACAGGCTGCTGTTTTGCTAGTATGTAGAAATATTGTGAATATCTGTAGGATTAAACTTTATGAAATTTTCATGAATTTTATTCTAAAGCATTTTGGTTTTAAAAGTGCTATACAAATAAGATTTCCTTGTTTTCTTTCGGACATCCTTTAGAGTTTTTTTACACATGCCTGATCTACCTTCTGTTCTTCTTCAGCAATATTTTTTAAAACTCACCTTTTTTGGTCTCACCTGCTTCTTCTTGTGTCAGCATTTAGGTGATCACTTTGAGCTAAACATAATAATTAGAGTAAATCTCACCTGTTCAAACATGAAAGCAAACTCCACTCCCTCTTTGGGCATGCTCTCTACATCCAAGAAACAGTACAGTTTAAAGTAGAGTTTCCATTCTCCTTCCTCCTCCTCTTCTTCACTGCCTGCCAGTCTGAAAAATAAAGGAAAACATGCCATGAGTTACTGCAAAGTGTACAACAAAGACACGGTTAAATGGACAGCAGTGTTTGTTCAAACACTCGGATACCTCTCGAACTTGGCCAGAACATCTGCCACAATCACTCTGCTCTCCAGTGCTCGGTCTGTGAAGCTGTTGTGCTCAAACAGAGAAAACAAATTCTTGCTTTCCTCCATGGCCAAACCTCTGATCAGCTTCTCTACAACCTGCAGTAACAACATTCAGACGGTGTTTAGTATTCCCATTCAAACTGATTTATTTCATCTTGAAAGGGTTTTTCAAATAATTCAAAGATCACTTGCAAATCACATGCACCCAGCCTCAGCTTTCTCCTTCTATTCAAGGTTAATTTTTGTTCTTTTATGTTTAAGATGAGCTAATGAGACAGCAAGTCTCCAGATATAGGTGTGAGTGATGGATCATTACACTCAATACAAGTGTAAAATGAACACACTTCTAACTTTATCTTAAAGGTGTGCATTTTAAATAATGCATTTCAAAGAGAAATATGTTTGTATCTATTGTGTTTATGCACCTCTCCAGCAGTGGTGTGTGAGTTGATGGAGATCTTGCAGGAACCTCCTCCATGGCAGTAGACAGTAGTGCTCATCTCCTGCCTCAGCAGCAGGGCGGCGATCTCCTCCTGAGAGGGAACAAACTCACGAGTTTTGGTCTTCTTCAGGGATTCTCCAGTGAAGGTGGCATACCGCTCAATCTCCGCGCCTGGATAACGCTCACGTATCCTGAGTTACAAATACACAAATATACACAACACATTTACACGCATGCATTTTATGGATGCTTTGTGAGGGAAATGCTATCCCTAATGCAGACGCTCACCTCTTGAGGTGGAAGCGGAGGTATCTGAGGATGGCTCGACTGGGTAGGAAGGTGCAGCTCATGCAGGTGAGCAGATGCCAGTGTGCACGATTGGCTGGACTGTTAGGCTGAGGCACATGATTGGTCTGCTTGATCACCTGGCAATAAACCTGTGGGGAAAAGATTTTTATCAGAGTGTAAACAGCTGGAAAACTGAAAGAATACTCTATGAGAAATAAAATATTCAAGTTTCATATATTTCTGAAAGTAAATATACAAAAGTACCTCATCCCTGAGAGGGCGCAGGTCCTGACAGGTCTGCAGGATGCCCTGAATGATGGGCACCGTGTCTGCCAGTGTCTCCATCTCCTGTAGTGAGTTGAAAACTCGCACGGCCTCATCCTGCAGACTGGCGTAACCCTGCTGCCTTTGTACTGCACGGAGAAAAAAACATGTAGGTAATCAATTTGGCTAAAGATGAGAACAGTAACATCAAGAAAGATTACATTAAAGGATGACTGTTGTGCCAATGTCAGCATTTTAAAGTGTTAAACACGTTGTCTGCATGTTCTCCCTGTGGCTGCCCGTGCAGGTTCCTTTCTGAAGCTCCTGTTTGTGGACACCAACTGTTATCACAGTCCAGAGAAATGCTTGTTAAATTTAATGACAACTCTAAACTAGCTCTGGCTGTGGATCTGTGAGCTTGTCCTTGTATAGCTCTATGTTAGTCCTGTGATCCGCTGGCGACCCCTCCTGGGTATACCCAGTTTTTCACCCTATGACAGAACTTTTACTCCATTTTACACTTTTTTGAGTGGGTTTTTTTTTTTTTGGCCTTTTTAATTTCCTATGAAACAGGAAGTTGGGAGCGTAAGAGGTTTCTCTATTTCACTCACAGCTGGTGACCTCTCCGTAAGGGAGGGGCAGTAGAGGCGCATGCAGAGGATGCTGTGTGTATCTGAGGATGGGGTTCCTCCTGTACATCTGCTCCACTATTTCTGGGTTCACACTATTTTCCTGAGAAGACACAATGATGTAAAAAAAAAAATCATCTTAAAGACACACATCTGCTGATGAATTTGAACTTACTCTGTCTATGTGAGCGTCTTACCTTGATGTCTCTGATGAGCTGCAGAGTTGGTGTTTCTATTGGGGTCTTGCTGTCTATGACTCCCTGTATAGCAGCTGTCCACCTCATGGCTTCATTCAGCATCTTAGTATAAAGACGGTAGGAATGCTTCCTCCCGTACACGATGATGTTCCAGTAGCCTGTAAAAAAAAGGGGGTGGGTTAAATCCAATAAAATTATTTCTACTAACATCGTGATTAAGTTTTATGAGAGTTGTGCAATAAATCCTTTTAATCTAATTCAATAGAACCAGGGTACTGGTACATTTATCAAGTCTATAATTGTAAACTGAGACACCGGCATATATCCCTAACCTCGTCAGTATAATCCCTGATTAAATGTGCCCTTCTTTCCCGTTCCTTTCATTTCTCTCTGCTCACCTGTCTCCCTGTGCACTCGTTCATCCGGCTGAATGACAGAACAGAGGGAGTTAAGGACCAGAGTTCCCATCTTGGAGGAGTTTTTCTCTGAGCTCTTGTAGTAATCTAGGGAGTTGTGGGTTAAAACAAACCAGCGCTTCTTCAGCTTAAGGGAAGTGCTCTTGGCATTTGTCTTCATCTCCTTTTGGAGCCACCCTGAAGATGGAGAGGAGAGGGAGGCAACAAGAGGAAAAAGAATGTAGAAAATATTGTGATACCTAAACCTTTACGTTGAAGATATACTGTTTTAAAAATGACAGTATGATGTTTTTAGCGAAAATTAAATACAGATAATGCGTATAGTTCTAACATCTATAAATGGCCCAAGATTTTCTTGCTTAAAATATTCCCAAAAGTTAAAAAAAAGTAATAAAAATATAGAAAGCACAGAGTTGCATCTATAAGTTTGAAAATATCCCAAACCCTCACCTCTGACAAGGAACTCCTGTCCATCTATCCTGGCATCTCCTTTGGGTTTCTGCAGCAGACTGATCCAGTGATGCATCTCCTCTGGTGTGTCGCTGTTGCAGTGGATCACACGATTGGCCGTAATGATGACGAAAGAGTTTGGCCTGAAAACATGAACTATGAGGGTAAGTAGCAGCCAGGTGTTGCTAACAAAATGCACTTGACCAATTGATGATCAGCAAGCGTGACCACCTCTATATAATGAGAAATTCTGCCAGGTTTCTCATATGGACCATTCAGGTATTGACATGATGCCAAAGAGGAAAAATATCAGCATTTATCTCAGAGATAGAACTGTTGCTGCCAGTCAGTCTGAGTAGGCAAACAATTTGGAGAGCATGGTGCTACAGTGAGAAAGATTACAAGTGGAAAACATTCAAGACTGATGCCAGTCTTCCCACGAGCGACTTCATCTCAAGCTCAGATAAAGCAATTTTCACATAAACTGCAAAAATTAACACTCTACAGACCTCAGTTATCATGCTAAATGTTAAATGTCATGACAGCACAATTAGAAGATGATTGAACAAGCCTCTTTCTTTCTAAAAAGAACATAGCAGCAGGGCTTAGGTTTCCACAGTTACATCTGAACAAACAACAAGAACAAAGTCCTTTGGACAGATGAGACTAAAGTGGAGTGTTTGTAGATAATGCACAGTGGCACGCTCGGTGAAAACCAATCACAGCAAATCAGGAGAAACACCTCATAATAACTGTCAAGCATGGTTTTGGAGGGGTGATGATTTGGGTTTGTTTTGCAGCCACATGGTGCAAAACAAGCACCTGTGGCTGCATTGCATTTCTTTAGTGCTGATCTTGGCACTAAAGTAAGTCTCAGGTCTTGTATAAAGTTGCTCGTCATTCTTTTCTACTAAGTTCTTCATTCATACTCCAACGAGAGAGAATTTCTTCTTCTTCTGCATATGAGGAGAACATCAGCTTCTTTTCTAGCTGATCAAACTTACCGATCAGGGTTGTCTGATGCACAAACGGAGTCAATCAATCCCACATCAAGAGTTCCCTGAATGAGAAAGGAGAGCATTGTTCAAACTGAACTATTTGTATTAATAAACCAATCCAACTCGTGACTGTTCACAACCTTATCTGTATCGTTTTCGATAAGAAAACCATTAAATCAATAATCACCTACAACCAATTACAAGCTATCGAACATGCACATTTTGTCATGTCAGATCAGAGGAATTTACTGATTCGTGTTTTTAAAAGACTGACCACAGCATTTTTGGGGTTGGCCTGTTCATGGGACATCTCCAGTAGCTGCTCAGGAGTGCACACTCGAACCTTACTGAGCACGTTGAACCACCCACTGCACAGACAAAGAGGATGCCATCATGTTAAAGCTATGAAATCAGACAGGGATAGGTGCTTGTTTTTATTATTAGCAGTCTATGTCAAGTCTACGTCATACCTCGCATCCTCAGGTGACTCTGCGAACACTTGGTATGTCCTCTCATCTGTCACAATGTTCAGAGCATTCTCCTTTTCATGGTTATCCACAATCTCCCTATGAAGTCATAAAAAGGACACTCGTTTGAGAAATTCAGGTTCTGTCTGGACCAGTAGACCAGAAATCAAGAGGAAATTTCCATTAATCCAGCAAGAAGCTGAAGAACATGCCCGAGCTGCATACAACACATTTTAAATCAGAAAATTTCCATTATGATCTGGTCTGCTTGAAACATGTTTCTGTATTTGCTTGTGATTTTCTGTTTGTTTTTTCTTGAGCTTCGCTAGCCACACAACTCTAGACAAATAGTGAAGAAGACTTTGTGTGATTTTCTGGTGGTGGGGTTTGTCAGAAATCTTACTTGGCTGCTCGGATGTCGATGGTTCCCTTGAGCTTCTCCTCACTGTCGTTGTCGTAGTACATTAGCTTGCTGTCCCTCAGAACAAACCAGCGCATCTTCCAATTCCTGCAGAGAAATAAGACACCATGAGCACTCTTCATAAGCTTAATTTTGCCCTCTCAACCTTTCTATTTAACAAGATCACAACTACATCTCTACCCAAAAAGAAAACCACCAACCTTTACTCTAAACACATACTTTTCCTTAATCAATTACCAACTAACTGAAGAACCACTAAAAGCTTAATACATTGGCTTTAATGTATTGTAGTGAACTACTGCAGGGGGTTTAATCCCTATAGTTACACAAATACTCAACAGCATTCAGAACTACAGACAAATTAACCCATTCATGCGGATTCAATAAATCTGTGACTTTTAAGCTATTTGCATTTAAATAAATCAAGCTAACAAACACTGTGGTGTTACATGAAGCTGTCATACTGTATTATACTTCACCTTTTATAGAATTATGAGGAAATATGAAACATTCAGTTACATTTTAAGATCTTCTGCTTGGCAGTGTGGTGGGATCTCACAGACCCATCTTGTTGACATTTTCTGAACAGCTTTGTAAAAACCATCACATCATCAGATTGCGCTGAGCTGTAATAGTGCTGAATTTTATTTGCAAAGCATGCAGGCTTCGCTCAGTAATAACTACAACAACCTCCGTGACAGGGTGGACAGTCCTCCTCCTTTCTTGTAGAGCCAGCCTGACTTCAGAGACTCTTGTTTGGACCGGAACCACATGAAGGTCTCGTCCTTTAACACGCACCAGCGCCTCCTCCATGGGATCATGAGACCAGCTGAAGGAGGACAATTGGGAGACATAATCAATTTAAAAAAAGGTCTAGTGGTTAGGATTTGGTGCACACACTGAAAGTGCGGAGCTATGATTATCTGCTATATTTAATAATGTAAGTGCTACAGAAATAGATCAGAAACACCAGCTCTACAAAGAAAAACATCTATACCCTTCATGTATAGGTAGCCGTGGAAATATGGTGGCCCATTTCCATTGAGCAAAGTCACCCTGCCATTTGTCACTTCCTCATCAGTGTCCATCATGCCATCATGTTCATCATCACTGTCCGCATACTGCAACATGACACAATAATGTTAGTGACCTGCTTATGCTTTTAATAATCATTACTTTTATTCCATAATGAGATAGCACGCTAACAGTTTATTATAATGAGTTAAAATGCACTGTATACTGTAGCTGCTCATACATATCTGCGTGCACGCTTGTGAGGATGCGTGTAAGTGTGTGTCCTCACAGAGTCAGAGCTGCCTCTGTAGGACTCGATGCTGGCATTGGTGCAGGTCGACTTCCTGGGGTGTTCCTCGTCCGCCACAGCCGCGCTCCCTCGGTTGCTTCCCGACACGGAGCTGTCGTCTCCGGCGTTGACTGACCCCTCTTCCTCTTCTTGGTCGTAATCTGATTCTGTGTCGGCCGGCATGCTGTAGATTGGCTCCTCGCCATCTACGAGGCTCTCCACCATGCTCACTTTCCTTTCTGGCTCTTTCTTCTCCTCTCCTGGTGGTGGAGGCACAGTGGTGCCATCTCCGGGTGGAGGGAGGGGAGGAGGAGGAGGAATTCCACCCGCAAGCATGTCGTCTGAGGGAAGGGGGGGCGGAGGAGGTGGTGCAGGGGGCACTGTTCCCTCTGCAAAGGCAGGTGGCGGAGGAGGGAGTTGGGCCAATATTTCCTGATCCACAGGAGCATCTGTCTCAGCAGGGGGAGGAAAGTCAGGCAAGGGGATACACTCCTCCTCAGCATGAAAGCCTTCGTCTACATCTTCTTCTTTGGATGCTCCTCTGGTGGTGCTGGCACCTTTTGGAGCTTTCACTTCTGTAGCGGGCTTAGCCCCGACTGCTCCCAGTGAGGGATCAACACCTCCAAAGTTCAGGAGGTCGATGAGCTCCGTGGCCTTGCGCGATGCCTCCTTTTTCATCCGCTTGATCTCAGCGTCCCGGCGCAGCTGCAGCTCCTGCTTGGACGACTCACAGAGCTGCGACACTTCATCCTCCCTCTTCTTCTGCAAGCGCTCAATCTCTCTCTCGAGCAGCAGGATCTCCTCCATTTGGCGAGTTTCATCCTAAAGAGCAGACGAGAGGGTTAAAACACTTCCATTAATGCCAGTGAAGATGCTTCTGACGGCTTTACCTTTGTCTCTTCTCCCTCCGCTTCCTCCGTCTCCCCTTCGCCCAGCGTTTTCTCCTTCTCTTCTTCCTCCTTCGTCTTTTGCTCTTCCTCCTTCTTCTTCTTCTTCTCCCCTCTCAGTTTTCGAACGTGAGCACGCGCCACCTGACCTCGTCGGTGTTTCTGCAGCACCACCGCTGCCTTGCGCTGCTTCACAAACCGTTTGCGTTGGATGTGCCTTCGTAAGTGTTTCTGGAGGGTGACGACGCTGGCACGTGCACGTTTGAAGTGCTTCCTGTGGATCGAATAACACAAAATTCAAAGCAACAAACATAACTGGTCCCAAAAACACAACTTCCTGTCACAAGATTCTTACTTAGCAGAAAAAGTGAGTAGGTGGGCTCGGATTATCATGGCGGCTTGGCGGCGGACTTCATCTCTGTCCTTCTCTAAACGCTGCTCCAAAGACTCCTTCATGAACACCTGCAAAACAAAGAGGTGACAACAGTTTATAGCCAGCCTGTTAAACAACCTTGATATGAGACACTGTACAAAACTTTGCCATTTTAGATCTCCAAAAGGTAAAAAAAACACCTCACCTTAGTCTTGCCTAACTGCCACTCCTTCTTAGTCTTATCATATTTGGTTAGAAGGTCTGTGGTTCTCTTCTTATCATCTCCTGCTGTCGGCACCTTTTCTTTCAGAATGATCTTATAACTGCCATAAAAATGTAACGTTAAAGAAAAGAATTGATACTTTTATAAAACAAATCACAGATATAGAAAAATATGTAAGAATGTAGATTTAGAGATCTTTACCGAGAGAAGAAATCTTTGAATGTTCTGCGAACTGGGAAGCCAGCACGACGGATCTTCACGGTCTCCAACATCCCAGAATACCTCAGCTGATTCAGCACGACCTCCGGGTCAAACACATTTGGAGTCTGAAAGGATGATACAAAGGATTTAACACGTAACCTTGATATAGTACAGAATAATACTGTCAGATAGTGATATTAACATGAATATGTGAGTAGATAAAGACATTGGATAGAAAAAAACAGACTTTTTCCATGTTGGGCTTAATGCAGCGAATGAAGAAAGGATTGGAAACACTCAGAGTGGCCATGAGAGCGTGAAGAGAGTCCTAAAGAGATTAAGAAAACAATAAATGCCGATACATCGCCATAACAATTATAACTACCATTCCAAAAAAACCCAAAAACATTTTCTTCAATGCATTTTCTCTCAGTTCAAGACTCTCTCAGTTAACAGTTAGTGGCTTTGTCTACAAGAAAAATATGCAGCAACATCATATCACTCACCCTGAACTGGGAGCTCACTGTAGGTTTACGTCGGGCTGTTCCCATCTTCTCCTCATTGTTCCTGCTGCCGACCTTTTCAAACAAGTCGTAGATGAAGTCCAGTCTATGAATCGACAGAAATACAAAGAATGAAACACACGCATCTGCTAACTCATGTTAGAAAACGTATTATAGGGTACATCGGGATAACAACAAGGAAACTGGCAGAGCTGGAAAAAATAAACAAAAAATCCTGTGTGTAATTCGCATCATTGCTAGATGAGATTCAGGTGAGTTTTCACACCGCAGTGTGTTTGGATGGTCAGTTTCAAAGCTCATTAGAAGCTTTTAGAAACACTTTTTTCATATTTTCAGAAACTAATATCCATTATTTTGGTTATTGTTTGGACTTCAGCCCAATAATTCATATCAGTTTAAAACAAGGCAAACAAAAGATGGATTTACCTCTGGACTGGTTAATTAGACCTCTGAGTCCTAATTAACCATCATATCTGCAGATATTACCTGCTGTCCTTGAGCATGTTCAGGATGTCATCTCTGAATGTATCTCTGTTCTTCTCCAGGATTCCTCTGACATCATAGAGGACCTGTCGGAAACAGATATTATAAACTACACTGACTTTACAACACAATGATGGCGTGCAGCAGGTCAGTTCTGAATAAAACTCACCTCTCCAGCGTAATGTTTGATACCAAACTGATGATCAGCAAGTCTGGGCTTGACATAGTAAGGGTTTGTCTGCAAAAACAGAAGCATGGCATTTAACACACGCTCAGCATTTAGTAAATTACGCATAGAGGTCATTAGGAGATGTGTAAATAACTCACAGAGTGTCGGCTGTGCAACTTCTCCAGCAGAGTGAAGTCTGTTCCTTTGGGGAATCGGCTCTCTTCATTCACTAGTGCCAACAAGCCCAGTTTCTAGGACAGAGAAAGAGGGGGGAGGGGTAAAGTGGTGTTATTGCATCAGTATTATGAAATCAGCACCACTTTCTAAGACATCGGCCACACAAATTATTAGATTTCCAAAAACAGATCTGAAGGAGGCACCCAAGCTGGTCTTTCGTAATGGTGAAGTACTGCAGTTTTTATTTCAATTCTCTTCAACTGACTGAGAAAAGATCATGCACTCAAAAACTAACATCTTCATTACATTTATGCTATGAGTTATAGCAAATGTATTTTTTACCTTCTCTATGAGGTCAAGACACTCAGCATTGTCCATCCAATCAATTGCTTCCCACTGAACACCTTCTCTGTGGAGAGTACAACAAAATATTTATGCAAGGAAAAAGAAAAAGGTAATATTTAAATTTACTCTTCCATTCCCTTTTCCTTAGACACTTTAAAGTCCGCTTCACAATCCGAATGTCTTTAGGTTCCATATTCACGTCCGTACCGGTTGTACTCCAGCTGCTCCAGAGAGAAGATGTGCTTGTTGAAGTACTCCTGAAGCTTCTCGTTAGCATAATTGATGTTAAACTGTTCAAACCGGTTGACCTACAGGCACAGAGGCAGGGATTGACTTACAGACGTGTCATGGTTCTGAGTCGTGAAACAAGCTCAACTTTGTCTGGATCAGTGAATCTAAAAAGGGCGATCCTGCATAACGGCAATCACAAAGCTGGTTATCGTGTGGTTCAGCTAACTCTGGGTTCATAAATCCAGCTAGTAGCACGTTTCCAAAGTATTCCAGTTTTGCCAGAAAAAAGAGAAAATGCTTATTCAAGTTCTTCTTTTATTTTCAGTGCCCTAATTCTGGCTCTTTGCTGTATCATTATGAACAAGTAATGCATTTTCTAATCTGTTAGAAGTTAACCAAGCAGAAAGGAACCCTATACCCTCTTCTGTGGTTTCCCCTGTCTTAAAAACTCCCCCATTAGACTGACATTTAGTCTCATTCAACCACTGTTTAATATGTTTGTTTATAAGGTTTTTTTGTGTCCACTAATCAGATGGCAGATCCGGTCCTGCTTTGGTCCTATTGAGCTTTCCTGCTTCTGCAGCTTTCCCTAATTTGGCTTTCCTTCTGTCCTCTCCTTGGCTTGGCTCAGATCATCTCAGTGCTCTCCTGCAGTCAGTACTCAACCTGCCAGTTCCATCTTATTTCCCTTCTGCCTCTCTGCATTTTTATCCCTATGGTCTAAAGAGACTCAAAAAATACTTTTGTAAATTCTTAAGTTTTGTTAATAAATTATTCTCTGTTACACCTGGCCTCTAATTTCTGTGTTTTTCGTATAGCTCTTTCTTTTAAAGAAAAGAAAAACCTTATTAGTAAGCTTTTTCATTTGTCTCTGTCAGAATCCTGTACGAATGATAACTCAGTGTTTCAGTGAAGTGATTAGTCAGTAGTAAGAAACTCATTAATCTTGCTTAGTAACAGGATGAGGAGCAGCTGGCAGCTTAGGAAGCGGAGGAGAAAATTCATGACCTCAAAATCAAAAATATGCCAAACAGAGGGAAGGTCAAAGCCCTCACCTCAAAGTTCTCAAAGCCAAAGATGTCAAGGATGCCGATGGATTTGAAGTTTTCCTTCCCTTTAATCTTCTGATTAATCTTGAGGATGATCCAGGAGAAACACTGGGAGTATAACGCCATGGCGACAGAGTCCCGGGAATCAATAGCCTGCAGCAATGAGGGGGAAACCCAAGGGAGGGTTGAAATGAGTAATGGGACTATGTCAGGAAGAGGCAGAAATCAAACACGAAGGGGTAAATTAAAGTGTGTTTATATGCATGTGTGTATAGGGACCTGCTCAATAGTAAGTGGGGAACAGATTTCCTCTCCTCTGAGGATTATGGAGCGCTGAGTCATGACTTCAGACAGCTGGAAGGCATCCAGCCCCAACAGCTCACTGGCATTGGTAACCACTGGAAACATGGACAAAGACACGTTAAACATCCGCAACGTTTTCTGTGTCTACCTCGATTTTTATATCATCTAACTCCTTTTCTATGAGCACTTCTCTGACCTTGCTTGGTGGTGATCTGAGCTCCTCCTGCAGTCATGAACTCAATGTTGCCAAGTTGTAAGACTCCCGACAGCAGCTTAAACATGTCTCTGATCTCCTCCTCCGTAAACTCCAAGACCTTCAGCGCCTCCTGTGCAAAGACGAGCACGGGGAAAGAGATTGTGAGCACTTTGTTCAGCTCAGAGCCAAAGGTTCATTGATAACATTCACATCCCAGAAAAAGGTTTGATAAATGGAGGGGGGGGGGGGGGGGGGGGGGGGGGGGGGATCTTTATTTCTCTGAGGCTAACCTGCTCTGCTCTTAAGACAACAATATGTCAGTGTTCAACAAAAAAGATTAACAGTTTTATGGCTGTGAGGACATCAAACTTTACAATCTAAGGCCATCAATCCTGCCTCCTATCATCCTGTTAGCTTTGGAATCTCTCTGCTACTTTTGTAACTGGATAAAAAAAAAAATAGATAACAATAGAGAACTGTTCTTACAGACCTCACTACATCTACTTGAAGAACTGAAGACAAAATCAATACTGACCATAACACTGTTAAACAGCTCTTTGTCATTTAGACTCTTGTCCTTAAGACATCCTGATTGGCTGAGGTAGTGGTAAGATTCAGCGGGATCCTCCAGGAAGTAGAGGCCTGCAAGAGCAAATGTATAATGTGAGCAAACGATATGTATTCAGAGGTAAAAGTTAAAGATTAATAATATTTGTGCATCAATATTTATTCTTCTCTATTATAACTGAAATCAAACTATTTTTACAATAACTTCTCACATGAAGCCAAAGTGTAAAATTGATCATTGAAAAATAATAAAAATAATAAAAGCTCGCTGTCGATATTTACGCTCGCACAGCTTCTTACTTTTTTGCTCTTTACTAGCTCCTGCCAGCAGAGCGTAGAAGATGTGGTAGTTTCGCTCTCCGGGGTTTTGTCGTACCACGCGGTTCTACAGAAAAATCAGGGTAGCAAAGTTTCCATGAACATTTTATTGTGATTGACAATGTAAGACTGACACGTGACTCCTAATAAATTTGATATGAGGAGGTCGAGACATCCTTACCTTTTCAAGTAAATCTGACAGGAAGTGAGTCAAAGAAATTCATCATTCATATAATTCACCTTCTAAGAATCAGAAACATACATTTCTGCCACGACTTTTTATGCGTGTATGCAAAAAAAAAAGCACCCGTTCAATCATACACAGGTGTAAATTTCATGCAGTTAGATGTATTGTCCTTTAAAGCAAGGATACAATCTATGACACAGCCTCCTTGGATGTTGCCACTTTCAGAGAAGTGAAGTTGGATGAACTTCCCAAAGCGACTGGAGTTGTTGTTGTAAACAGTCTTAGCATTACCAAAAGCTTCCATGATGGGACTGAAAAGGGGGAAAAATTATTTTTACAGTATTTTTTTTTTACCATATGTTTTCCAGAAAAAACTTCAACAAATTCATTTTAAGGAGAACATAATATCCATATGAGCTCAAACCGTGTTCACTTAGCACTCGCACATTACAGTTGCAATACTGACACTTGAATTTAAATGATATAAAATTTGAGTTACACAAAACTTAACACCCTGTTAGAGATGTAAATAAAAGGCTTTAAAGTCTCAAGTAAAATGAGCTGGTAAAATCCCAAAGAAAAGGCAAAGGCCATAAGCAGGCCTTGAATGGCTGCCATCTTTACCATGTAAGCTGTTAATCTGATATATAAAATGTGTAAAACACACACTCCTAATCCCGTCCTTTTACTACTTACACAAGTAGTCATTACAGAAACTTAAAGTCTTCATCATATTTTCTGGCGTTAGTGATTATTCCTTCACCACAGCCTAGCAGGTAGCACGCTCCATGGAAAAGATGCTAACCCACTTACTTGTTTCTTGGCATTTCCTGAAGCTTGTGATGTTTACTTCACTGATTTGCATACCTGCTCTGAACGATGGCTTGCTCCACACGCGTGCTTTTCTCTGAGGGAGGAGTTCCGGCTGAGTTCTGGCTCATCACCGACAGAAACTGCAACAGCAGTTTGGTGCTTTCAGTCTTCCCTGCTCCTGATTCCCCACTGGAGTACACATACACACAAAGACACACTTAGCCCAATTAAATCCTACACACAATGACCTTCACTGACATTCCCGTATCTTGAACCTCTCCGGTTATCTAATTGGTGTTGCAGGTTGATAGACCTCGGAGATATTCAGCCTATCGTAATCAGGCTGAGCACAAGTGAAAGCATGATGGGATGGTGGACACTAGAACCAGATCAGGCCACTTAATCATGCAAACCAATAACCCTACTGTAATTTGGAAGAGGAGATTCTACTTATTTTCAAAACAAAGGGAGACACGGTCATGATCACAATCTATTTGTTCTCTAGCTTGGTCTTGAATATTGCTCTGTCTCGCATTTCCAATCAACCACTGAAATCAATGTGTCTGGGATGCAAACCACTTCCACTTCCTTAAGCCTTTACCTTGATTTTTCATTAGGTCTAATAGTTGTCAGTGTTTCACTATCTATGCACAGGCTTCAACTACAAACAGGCATAGGAACAGCAGGATTTTCTGGGAATGAGCATACTAGAAATAGTAGACTAGAAATATCTCAAGATTTAGGAAACAAAGTCATGTTTTGATAGCTTAGTAGAGAAAGATAGAGATAGATGGGTAAAGTCCTCCATGATTACCTGATGAGGATGCACTGGCTGTCGTGGCGTTTCCAGATGCAGCGGTAGCATTCATTGGCTACAGCAAAAATGTGTGGAGGGAGTTCCCCCAGATGGTGCTTGGAGTACAAGTCCACCCTCTCTAGGTCATACAGACCAGGGATCTGCTTGTATGGGTTGACAGCTGCCAGGATGCTGCCGATGTTAGTCTGAAAACAGCGAAGGAGAGACATTTCAGGTTCAGTGTCTGTATCATCTTTCCTTTCTTTTTATTATTTGATTATATTTGGTCCACGTTTATCCACTTTCTATATTCATTTTACCTTGTTGGCACATTTAGTGGACTATCCACACATAAAATAGTGCTAAAGGACACAGATACACATGAGTGCATGAGCGCGCAGTAATACAGAAAGCAGACTCACACATGAGAAATTCTTTTGATCAGCTTAAGGTAAATCCGTATATGGACAATATTTCATCATCTAGATTAGGCAGTCTAGATAATCTAGCTGTCTGGTAATCTTCCAGGTTTACAGACTTTTGAAAATTTCTGTGCATCAGCATAAAAGTGATCAAAATGTAATTAAACCATCTCACTGCTAATTTTGGAACTACAGATGGGTACTGTCATCATACCAGGACATGTGAATACGGGATTTTTGTGAACATCATCTAATGATTCAATTCATTCCACACAAACACTCAGAGACAAAATACTGTCACGAGTAATTTCTCTTTTTATTATGAGTCAGCTATGAGAGCTGAGAAAGACTGCAATGCATACTGATCCCACAGTTTGGAGGAGAGGGCATTCATGTGTAAGGATGCATGGGTTAGTGATCAAAAATAAACTTTTATGCGTTTTATTTCCTATCTGCATTGTAAAACGCGCATGTATTCAAACCACAAGGCCATCAAATCAGTTTCAAAGTGATGTTGCAGATTTTAAACTGCACTATCGCACCATAAAGTCATTCATATGGTTATTTTTTGCAATGAGAATGATATATGCTGTGAAATGGTGAGCAGGGATATGATGCTTCTACAGTTAGTGGGCTTAAATATCAACATATGAAACAAAGCAGATAAATTTGTTTCGTAAAGAAGAAAAAATAGATTAAATCCTGCCAATGACGTGAGACGATTTAGGTTCCTCTTGCTGCAGAATCACTACCTGATTTAATCTGCTCAGACTCTTACTTGAAAAAGTTTATGAGCAAAAGGAGGACCATGTGCGAAAATGCTTCTCGCACTGTGGAGCTGTGCTGTTTGAACTGTTGAACCTTTTTGAATTGTGACCACCTGATTTAATAAAACATGAAAGTTTTAGACAGTTTCAATAAGAAGCCATTTTCAGTCCTCCTAAAGAGCTAAAGTTGGCCTGTCCTAAACACTAACAGACGGGGAGGCCTGATAAGTGGATTTGTGTCTCTTTCTAAAAGCCTCACTCGTGTAAGCAAAGGAAAAGGAGGTGTGTGATAATATAAACACACATAATGGCCCTGCACAGACATAGACATAGACACACATGGCTCGCTGAATGCACTCACATAGATGCAATCCTTCTGGTAGCGTTGGTAAAGGTTGTGCATGATAGCGGCTTCGTGCAGCTCCGCCAGTGCTGACATGTCCTCCACCCCATCGATGCTCGACTGGTGCATAGCATACACTCGCTCCCTGGTGACCTCGGCCTGCTGCAAGTAAAACACCTGTATACAAGGAGACGTAAAGATCATCACCCAGTTTTTAACTTCATACTTTGCCATGAAATAATACAATAATATTCACAAGCGTTATGAAACAGCAATCTAACAGCAATGCAAAGCAGCATATGTGCTGATTGTGCAACACTGACAGTCACTTGGAGACAACAAACGTGGATAAATCGAGACTCGTGAGACCAGGTAACGTTTTTCCAATCTTTTGTTGTCCAGTTGTGGTGAATCTGTGTGAATTTCAGCCTCAGTTTCCCATTCTTAGTTGACAGGAGTGGCAACCAGTGTGGTCTTCTGCTGCTGAAGCCTCGACGTCTTACAGTTTGACATGTTATGAGTCCAGAGCTGCTTTTCTGCCTAGGTTATTTGTGCTATTCAGCTGTTATTAAGGGAATTCCTTTTAGTAGTTTTTTTGTTGCTATTGCTGTTTTGTAAGTTTCTTAAGTCTAAAGGTTTCTAGGCCAGTTTAATTATATTTTACCTTTTTTTTGTTATTGTTGTTTTTGAGCTAACATAACCTGTCACTGGTGTAAAATAGGTTCATATTCACTGTAATGAAATTAGAGTAAATGTAGTCCCCAAAACTAGAAATATTCCTTTAAAGGCTTTTGTTTGTAATTTAGAAGGAAATATTCTAATAAATAACACAGACCAAAACTGGCTAACTGGCTAATCAATGTTTCTGACGCAAACAAATACATGAATACAGATTGTTACAGAGATGTATTACATTTATAAGCTGGAAGTTATGCCTTTACAGGATAATAAAGACATATAGGGGTATAGAGGAAGCAAATGTGCTAAAAAAAAAAAAAAAAGACTCCATCATTCCAACGTCTCTCCATTTTTAGCATTAACAGGCTAATTGTGATGCAACATGATGAAAATCCACATGGTGAGAATACAGAGCCTCACGGCTCCCTTCAGACCCCCCATCTCATCTATGTCATCCATTGCCATGGCAACTAGAGAATTAGGGGACAAAACGGGTGGTGAAGCCGGCTGTGGGAGGGGAGGAGAAAGAAGCGAGAGAGGAACACCGTGAGGACAGAAGCAGAGAAGATGAGAGAGGGCAATGGATCTGATCTGGAAGGACATGACAAGTGAATGCAGCTCAGTGTGTATTCAGGTCAGGCACATGGATGCTGCTGCCACAATCCCCGTCCGTCTTCCTCACACACGGTGCACAGGCGCACACAGACTGTCATTCTACTTCAGCGTAAAGGTCGCTCATTCACTCCAGCGAAATCAGCCCGGCCAAGAATAGAAACCACGGCCTTTACGATACTGGGACGTTAATATGTCATCTCAGTCTCACAGCCAGCCTCCACCCTGAGTGAGCTTGCTGCTGTAACAGATGTGGTGGAAGTCTGTTGAAAGCGGCAGAAGGGTGAGCTGTAGGCGTTCCGACATCCTGTTCTTAAATAAATCTATTTCACTCCAGTGACGCTGCCTTGCACTGCACAGAGCTGTTGCGTGCCGACGACTCTCTCAGGGCAAAAGAAATCATCCCATGCCAACTGTTTGTTGCATGTGGCTGACAAAAGAAACCTGTGCGCAATATGCTGCAGTGTTTCCACTTTTCTCTCTCTGAAATGCCAAAACATCAGTTAAAGTATCGCAATGCTAATGAAGTCGGTAACATTTCTGCACTCACTGAGCTGTAAATGAAATGACCCAATTATACCTCACCCTCCATTATAGAAGGCATGACTCATGTATGATGACACGAGCAGCTAACAGCTCTGCATCTTTACTGTGACCCATCCATTTAAAAGGCCCTGTGTTCTAAATTGGATCTATTTTATGTTACGTGCTGTAGTATGCTGTATGCATGGAAAAGACTGCCTGAGTGTTGACCCTCTTGCTGCATGGAGCTGATGAAGAGGATTGTGACCAGATAACGTAGTGTAACTTACTAATATTTTATAATTTAAGAACTCAGCGTCATTTACTTTCTTGCTGAGAGTTACCTGAGAAGATGGAAAACATCTATAATATATTTATCTGAATGTCTGAGTTATTAGTCTTCAGTTCACTGCTTTGATTTTGGGACCCACTGCTCTACCTTCTTCCCTATTCACACTTTGCACTGCTGAAGAATCTCTAAAGCCTAATTTTATGCTACCTGCTCACGACCAAACAGACCAAAAAAGGTAGCAACCAGCTGCTAATCATAGTGGAGCATTTAGGAGCTAAAAAGCCAGACATTTAAAAGCTCATCGGAGACCAGGGATGAATATTGAACTTAAATCCATCCTGTGAATGAATGATGATGTTGATCCATATCTGACCGTATCTGTTTTCTCTTGGTTTAATTAATGCTACGTCCTGGTATTTTCAACCTTTGAAGCTGATCTATGTGTGAGTGTGTTAGTGTATGTGGTTGTGCTATTATCACTGCCTGATGTGTGAGTTAGACACACGCTTGTCTACGAAATGAGATGGACCATCGTGCTTGTTTGTCATGATGTGGACAGCTGTGCGCATCCATATTGCAGATATTACAGGCAGACCTTTTTAAAAAAAAATAGAAAGATGAAAATACTCTTGAAAGATCTCCACTCCATAAAGCTTTTCTTTCCACTTTTTTCCGTTACTTTCTCATCCTATTAAATCATGATCTCCCACTGTTTTTTTTCTGGAGTTCTCCATGTCTTCATGTCTTAAACATCACTTCTGTCTCTCTCATCTCTCTTTCTCTTTGTATGTCACCCGTCTTTTATCCCTCCCCCATCATTTCTCGTGTCTCTGTTCCTTCGATCTCGCCTCTCTTATTGTTCCACTCTTCATTAATTTACCTCCTTCTCTTCTATCTGCCCCACACGGCATTTTTCCTTTCCTTTTTCCTCTCCTCTGTATTGCTATTCTCGTCGTCAATACTGTTTTCCTTCAGCTTGTTTTTTATACTTCAAGTCTTTCCAGTATACTTTGCTATCTATCTGTGTCTGTGTATCCCTCACAGTGAATCACTTAATGCCTAAATGGCTCAATCTGAGACCCCTGTCTGTAATTGAAGGCACACCGAGAGCCTTTTCAATCAGAAAGTCAAGCACGCCTTGCAATCCAGAGTAAATTACAGTGGAAGGGAAGATAAGACTTCACACACACAACACTAAGAAAAAAACCCCACACCAGGTCAACAGAGAAGGAACACAAATGGATGCCTGCATGTTGTATTTACATAGCTATATTTACATAACTTATCTTCATAACTCTGACCAACAGGAATATCCAGCAGTAGTCTTGATATGTATTAAAATAATCTTTGATTTTGCTCTTCTGGATTTTGAATATTTCTATAAATTCTAACAACTTCCTCATACACGTCTAACCTTCCTGTATAACAGGTTAGCGGGATAGCACTAAAAAACATAGACATGCATTCAAACTGTAACACGTGTGACATCCCTCCTGCTCTTTTATTTGTTTAACATTTCACGGTGCGTCATTAAGATAGCTGACCTATTCTCTACACTGGCTGAGTTTTGTCTGTAAATGTGCAGAATTTTACTGTAGTATAAACGTCAAACGGAAGTGAAGGAGTTTACTGATTGTACTGTTTACCCTAAGGACACTTATATCCATATAATATTGGAAAAAGAATCTCTACAATAGGAAAATCAGTGAGTTAAACTCATGCACCTAATCTCCTTTTAGGTTTTTTTTTTTTATTATTTGAGCATACTCTCTTCCACAAACTGCAACTTGTATATAAATGGTAGCCTATTTTTTATATTTGTTCAGACTGGTTGTTTTATATATTTAATTTGTATGGAGCTAAAAGACTAAACTGCCTACAGGGTTGAAAGAATATTCAAACGAGCCACAATCACGTCCTCATAACATACAAGAGAAAATGGCAAACAAATGGCAAACTACCATTAAAGGGGGGAAGGGATTGCTAAAATGTATATTTGAAGAATTTCTTAACACAATAACTAAACAAATAAATTCCTGGGATACTTTTCTGCAACATGTAACTGGTTATGAAGCCAAAAAAAAAACAGCAGATAAAGCAGATATTCACAAGTAATTCAGGGAGTTTCAAATTTGGAAAGTGTGTCAGTAACTGAAGTAACCTGCAGCTGAAGTGAGAGGGGGGGAAAAGAATTTTGCAGATGTCTCTGTTTTCTTTCATTGCCCTCCAGTAGGTTTTAACACACATTCTCTGCATTGAGACTATCTGCACATTAACCCACAAAGAAAAAAGGTACGAACACACTCAAACTGTGCTGTGATGCAGATGCAGATGTACGCACGATAAATTTGACTACCCAGAGAGTCTAAAATGGGATAGTTCATATTCAATAATTCATCATCCAGAACAGGAGCAGAAGAACAGCGAGAGGAAAATACAGAGATAGGCTGAAGTAGAAGTTGAGGATGGTTAACTAACTCTTATCTGTCTTCACTAAGACAGGAATGGGAGTTTATACTCGGCGAGAAGGTGGTCAGAAAATCCCACCACAAAATTTGAAAAAAAATTGTTTTAGTCCCTCTCTGAGTACTCTCTGACTTCACAACACCTAACATTCAGGCCTACACTCTGCTGAAGACGCCAGACTTAAAATTGTGATTCACAAAGATAGTTATCTGATAAAACTACTTTCCTAAAGTGGCTGAGTAGTATTGTTTTTAGAAAACTTGCACCAAATTCGTTGCAAAGAAAGCCTATTGGGATGATCTCAGACTGAAAATATATTTATTTTATGTTAATGGAAAGTTAAATGACAAAACAGGTTAGTATGATTCACTTTTTCAGAACACTTCTTCCCTATTATCATTTTCTTTGCCATGTAAAGACATTTTTAAGCTCACACACATATACATGCAGTTCTTAGAGTCTTTCTGTAAAGCTCTCTGATGTCTGAAGCTGCTTTGCATGATTGAGGAGGAGAGCCGGAGGAGACGAGCCTCTTCATCTGACTTCACATATTAGCTGCAACCACAGCGAGGAGATAAAGATGGAGAGACAGAGAGGAAGAGAGCTGTGAGCACAGTGACCTACATATTCTGTAGACATCTATTCGCCAGTGCAGATTTAGTATCACATAGTTCCGTACAGCACTTGCAGGTCTCCTCACTGACCTTGGATCTGAAGTGTCAGATCTAAATGAGTGCAGTTGGGATGAGGAGGTCTTTAGTGTAATCTGATCACTGAAATCAAAGTACACTGTGGGCAACGGCGGCCAGCAGTGCTTAGCAGTTCTCGTTTGCTAAAAACTATCAAGCCTGCAGAATATGAAGAAGGATTTTTAAAACATTTATCAGCATTCCTGACTACAGACAACATTGATTTGCTTGGGTATGAGTCAAGACAGTATTGGGTGTAATGCATTACATTATAATGACTGGTTTTGCTTTCACACTACTGTAAACATTTTGCATTTTTAAGGAACACGTTACTGGACTTAATTCAGTAACTGCATTTCATTGTTACTTGCTTTACAAAGGTTCTTCAGTTATCTGCACAGCAGGTAGATAACAAGCTTTTTTCTTTCTGTGCTATAGTCAGCTTTATTGTAGGAAAGCAAATATCAGGAACAGCCACATTATGCTGCTAGCAGAACTTCATTTCTTTGCAAGCCCCTGCAAAGACAGCATGCTAACACAAAACTAACCAGGAACACAGAGTGATGATGAAGCTGAGTGAAAGCCGACCACAGCCCAGCAGCCAGAAGTTCAACAGGTAACAAAAGCAGAGATAATCAGTCCGGCTTGGAGCCTCCGTTTCTTCTTGTTCATGCTGCTAAAGTAGAATCACAGTGGAAGTCTCAATGTGCTGGTTTTCATCGTTGTTTTGTGATGTCGGTTTTGTGTTCATACGTAAAAACTAAAAGAAAGATCACATAAGTGAGATTTGTAACAAAGATTTGTGTCGTTGTATAGGACTGTAGGCTAAGGTTTAACGTTAAATGTTTTTTAGGTTGTTTTATGTAGTAATGAGAAAATAAGGTAATGAGAAATGTAACTTTCTCCTGCAAGTAATTAAATAATGTACTGCATTACTTTTTTAAGGAAAAATAGGATTTGAGTTTGAAGAGGAAACACTAAAAATGTGTGAAGCATGTGATTGTAATTTGTGAACCACCTTCACAAACTAGGGAAACTGCGGAGCAGTGGTGCTAACATTAGCATCAGTATGCTAACATGGCTTCAATAATAATTTGCCATGATTGCCGTCTGAACAGTTTTGCTACTGGCATCAAACATAAAACAGAGCCAACACCCATGGAGACGATTATTTTACTAGGTGACTATTATAAAATCCAAATAAACTTGATGAATAAATTTGCCCTGCCTTAAAACATTACTTTATTCCACAGAGCCAGAATTAGCACTGAACATGTGTTCTAATCAACTGGACTGACTAAAACTGAACTAAAAATCCTCTTTTAAAATTTTGCACTCACACTACCCTATAGGGGGTCTCCGCCCTGCATTAATAAAGAACACTGCAGTGCCTGGAAAGGTGTGAATAGACGAAATGCAAGTGAGTAAGACAGATACTTTAGCAAAATGTGTGTGCGTTCATCCTTATTTTTGTGTGAAATTATGTTAATCTCATTAAGTTGTACAGAGCAAGTGTATAACTACGGGGATCCTCAGAGGGTTAGAAATGTGAAACTGAGTAGAGGAAGTGGGTCAGGAGATCACAACTACACTAGCTTTCTTCCGTGGCGAATCGGCCCAAACATTTCTGAACTCTTCATTAGGCACATTTGACAGAGTACGAGGGAGGAGTTATTGTGCGTAGTAGTGCATGTGTGCATGTGTGTTTCTAAGTATGCAATTGTTGTGTGTGTGGACAAGGAGTGCTGCATCCCTGCAGCATGTTCCGTGCTCGCGTGAGCTCTCGCTGCAGCTTTCACGCTAGCTACTGAAATCCAGGTCACACAGCACACACAGTCCATAAATCATCGCAAACGTAACCTGAGTGTGCGTGCATGTGTGTGTGTGCTATATAAGTGTATGGTAAAGGTGCCCGGTGGAGGCAGAAAATGTAGCATCCCCACTAAAGAATATGTAGGTAGGAGCCCTTTAATCATATCAAACACAAACTAACAGGATATTCAGAATGCCAATGGGAGCTCTTTGAAATCAATTGCAACTAGTTAAAGCACTCTAATACTGATAATACTATCTATTTGCTGTGTGTTTTATCTCCCCTTCTTTTTTAATTACCCAGTTTACCCAAAGGTTCATTCATTTTTTGCCTTATGTGGCCTAACGTTATCAAGTTCTCTACCAAGAAAACTATTCCGACTTAAAGGAAAAGGTGGATGTTTTTATCAGACTGTTTGGATTGGCTTAGCTCTAACCCTCAGTCATGGTCATGAGTTTGTCATGAGGTGAGAGATTGGATGATACTGCAAATTCAAGAAACTCAAATGAGTTTTCAGGAATAGTTCTCCAGTCTTCTTGAAGGACTATTCAAAGCCCTTTTAATGTTAAAATGACTGATTCTTATACTCCCAGTGTACTCAACACATTCACCCAATCACACCAGCACTGTCTTCTAAGTTTCATAGTGCTTCCTAACAATTCCTAATTCATACTCCAATAAACGCATCAGAGAGCAATTTGGGGTTAGTATCTTGCCCAAGGATACTTGGCATGCAGACTGGAGGAGCCAGGGATCGAACCACCAACCTTGCAATGAGTAGATGACGTGCTCTACTGCCTGAGCTACAGCCATCCTGCCTTTCATTCTGTTTTCTTTCAAGATGATCCTAGACTCCTTCAATAACTTTGAGGCAAAGGTTCAGGGGAGGCCAAACCATGACTAATATTGCTTCAAGATACGAGCTATGCCAAGTTTTTTGCCCCTTTTGGAACCAGATTGTTGGAGTTAAAACACTATTTTATGTGTTTTAAACTGTGTTGTCTTTGGTCTACAAAGATTCAACTAAAGAAATAAGAACAAATGATTTGTTTTGTGACAGGCTGCTAATAACAAAGTGCTCAAATATACCATTTAAAACTGGAGAACTATAGCTCTGGACCACTCTACAAATTTACAACAGTCTGGCTCTTTGAAATTGGAATAAACGGTTATTTAGACCAATAATAGTGCTATACCATCCAGATTCACTCACATAAACATTGATACAGCACCTTAAATGTCTCAAATTTACGCTGTCGCCAATTTAGAATCACCTGACCTGCATGTCTGTAGACTGTGGGAGGAAGCTCACACAGCCACAGGAAGAATGTGTAAACTCTTCGAGCTGTGATGAAAGTGCTATCTCCTGCTGCCGGTGTTTCTAATCACCACAGTTACGTGAGGAGTCGGTTTATTGAGATGAACAGCTAAAGGCGCTGTTCCATTAAGTCACTGCAGAAAAATAACACACAACAAGATGATGTAATTAAAGACTGCAAAAGTGTGAACAAACAATAATAACCCTCAAGGTTGTTTCATGTATTCCTCTGAAAAAGTGAGAAAGGTTATGGTTTTCTCAAATCGATATAATGCCAATACGTGGAGAGAAGGCTTCAGTGAGTACTCGCATTAAACACTTCATGTCGACCTACATCAGAGTTATTTGAGCCCTTTGAGTTTACTGCATTAGGAGATTTTTATAACTCTATTATGTCGTCAGCTTAGTGTACGGCTGTAGTTTGTTTTTGTGGGGTTTCTAGCTTTCATAACAGTTGAAAAGACTTAGTGTTGCTATAGTTTTTACACCTAAGAGCATTGAGAAGTGCCACTGACCATATACAGCAGTAGTCTCCAACTCCAGGCCTCGAGGGTGAGATCCAAAAACTGCAGGACACCAGCCCTCGAGGCCTGGAGTTGGGGACCCCTGATATACAGGAACATAAGTAGTGGGCCACACCCTTTAATCTTTATATTCAGAGATCCTCCGTGATCAACACTAAGCTGTGTTATTGCAGAATGGAAGCATTAAGGAACCACAGGCAGACCACATAAAGTTTACAGGTCACTGAGGTGCGCAGTGCATAAAGTCCATCAACTGTCTGTCTGATATGCACAAAAACTGTGCTCCACAAGCTTCGTGGCATCAGTTTCCATGGCTTAGCTGCTCCTGTAGGTGTAATGTGTAGGTGGTCCAATATTTATATACATATAGTGTAAAGATAAACCCTAACTCACCTGTAGGCTTCTTTATACTCTAGGCTCACATGTGGAGGGGGGTTGTGTTCCATGCCACTAACTAAACTAACAAGTGTTTCATTGTTAAAGCGTAACTTGATGGCATGTATAACATAGCAAAAAAAATCATAAACCTGCAAACTGCTGTAATTTTCTTTACTTTCAAAACAAAGTTAGGATTCACTGTGCTCTGCAGTCATTCAAATCAAACATTTATTTCTGAGCAGGAGAACACGGTGCAGAGCTGTGGGAATGAATGAATAGGGAGCGTGGGACTGTTTTCATGGGTCAGATCCTGTTGTTGTGGGGTATAACCCCACCATCCTGCTGATTCTCCATCAAATATTCATCACCTCCTGCAGAGTCAACATTTAAACACCATCATCTAGCAGAGAAGGGGGGCAGAGAGATGGATGGGGCTTTAGAGAGGTTAAGGACATTCATAATCCAGAGCAAAGAGAATGCCTGCTCCTATAACTGGTCCTCTATTTTGGGAAATCCCTGTCTGTCTCTCCTGGGCCACTGAACAGAAACACTGAAGTAGTTGGATCAGAAGTGGAACAGTTTCAAAAGCATGAATTCATTGTACATCTTTACTGTACATCTACTGTGTTCTTGTAGGGCTGGAAAAGGAGGATTAAGACTCTTGATTTTGGAAGGAATAAACAATTCTATTATTACTTCCATCTTTAAATGGAGAGCAAATGGAGAGCGTGCGTGTGTGTGTGTGTGTGTGTGTGTGTGTGTGTGTGTGTGTGTGTAAACATATTAAATCCAAACAGCAATGTGTGCTTGTCCTTGATCTAACACAGATTAGATGAGCGCAGACGCACACACACACACACACATTTATAATGAGATTTAAACATTCAATTCCATTATTTTGGCAGTCTGCGTGGCATTAAAAGGTTGAGGTTGTTTTTTTTTTTTGTTTTGTTTTGTTTTTTTAGATCAGCCGCAGGCAACCCCATCCTTACATCTGACCGTTTTCATCTACACTTCCATGATGCCTTCTATCTATTCTGGCTCTCCTCTGATAGCAGAATGTGTGTCAGCGATCCAGAGATGAATTTTGAATATGTATGAGGCGGTGAAGGCGGAGGAAGAGGAGGAGGAGGAAGAAACTGGGGCAGGGAAAGTGGAACATCATGACCAGGAGTTTGCATTGATCAGCACAGGAGAGGATGTACCTACACGGCTGCTTCACCTTCACGTCAATGATGAGCGGTGTAATGCATGGTTGTATATGGAGGGTCATGATGAGACTTTTGCTCACTCATCACAGTGTTGAAGGCAAAAGAGATCAGAAAGGCAGTCGTGCAAAGTGTGCGTTTCATACCTCCCCATAATCTGTCGTGACCACAAGGGTTCCATCTCCACAGGAGTTGACGGTGGCTGGGAGCAGCTGCTCCTTCTCCCTGACCCAAACGCGGGCACCCTGTAACAAGCACACAAAACACAGATGTTAAGCAGCCAATAACTGCAACCCTAAATAGGTGAGATTTTAAATAATTCATCTTTTTAGCTACTTTGGTCAGCTCCCTTATTCACAAGGGGTCACCACAGCTGCATGATTGATTTGGCAGATTTTTCCAGCAGATGCCCTTCTTGATGCAACCCCAAAAAGATTGACATCTCCTCTTGCATCTTGGAATCAAACTGGAAATCTTTCACTTGTTAGGGAAATGTGTAACCGCTAAATCTTGTTGCCAGGCTAAAATGCATCTAGATAAACTGTATTGATGTAAGCTGTGGATAATTATTTATGCTTTGAGTGACTTCAAAGCATAGTTTGGCTTTGCTCAGATATAAAGTATGTACATTTTGTTTTAAAACTAGTTTTTCAAGCTAGAATTAGTATCCCATCCAATTAGTATCCACACCTAATTTCTAACATGGTGAAGCAGGAGCGCTTGCAGTTGGCGTCTTTATCTTTTTGTGCAAGGAGTTTATTCATGTTCAGAGGAAGTGTGCTCTTCCTAAATATTTCTAAACAGACAAAGCCCTCCTTCACACAGTCACTGACCTCTGACCTGAAACCCATAAACAGAAGGACAGTGCAACAGAGGACAGATGAGTCAATGGAGCGACTGAAGCGCTGGAAAAACAGGAGGCACACCATACGTCCACTTGTACAGTTTGGCTTAAACTGAATCCCTTGTGAGTTTACCCAAGCACTGCCTCTAAAACAGGTCCAAGAAGTGGTGTCAAATGTAATCAAAACAATACTTGAATAAAAAACGTTGCTTATTTTATTAACGACTATAACTCCAACCACGGGGCGCCTGCTGGAGGCTGGTGTTGTGTTACTGCAGTATAAAATATATCCTCAGACAAGAAGCTATTAATGAAAAACACTTTACATCAATAAATACTTAAAATGTGCTTACAGCTGAATACGACTACTATTCTCTGTACTCTGTTAACTGTTTGAATTCAAAACAGAGGAAGTTAAAATAAAAGGTTACACTGTCAACAGAGAAAACACACAGTACTGTAGTTTGTTAACGACAAAATCTCACTAGAGAGCTAAATTTTGTGCACTGAAATGAATTTAAACTATTTACTTTCTACATTGTGCTCTCACATGTGGAATGTGTGAAATGTTTTTTTTCACTTTTTCTGACAAATTAGTCATAATGATGGTGATGTTTGTGGGTGTTTGAATCACATTCACTGCACTCTTGTTGATGAGTCCACCTTTTAAGTGATGGTGTTATCCATAATGTATGAATTTTCTTGTAGTTAGAGCAAAGTTTTGTGGCATAAGTGCTCCAGTCTAAATCCTAAGCAGAGGCGTGAGTCCTAAAAGGCTCGGTGGACCAGCAGATGTGTGCATATGAATGACGTGAGCAGCAGAAGACAAATGGAAAAGAATTGTTTTAGCAACAGATGGTGCCACAGCCCCAAGCATCCCCTGACAACCTTTATCACTTTCTGTTTCCTCTTCCGTCTCTCCCACTCTCTCTTTTTGGGTTCTTTCAATCCCTCAGTGCCACACATACGCACACGGATAATAACAGAAACCCAGTCATGCCTCAGGCTATGGAGCTAACCAGGCATGAACCAGTCACACACCAATACAGTGTGTTACTTATGCACACAAATGGGTTGCTTAAGGTGAGGCTTAGGGGATAAAATGTCTGAATCCATCTGAAAACAGACTTTAAGGCTGTTGGCTTTTGCAAAACATAAACCCATCTATAGTTCATCTTCTGCACTAGTCTGCAAAAAGGTTTCCTTCACTGTTCTTTGCACAGCAACTCTTTATATATTTATAGCGGCCTCATTGCTCCTCTTTATCCTCTCTGTCTTTTTTCTGTCAGATTCCACCGCACTGAGACATTATTATGACCTGATGACCTACTCACAGTTCACTGGTACTCCACCACATGTTTTAGCTAATAAATTGGCCTTTGAGACGACTTAATCTTCAAATACTGGGGCTGTTGTGTCTGCCCTGAAGCACAGTCATTGTGTAGGTGAGTTTATATCTCATACAAAAATAAACTCATCTTATGTGAACCAGAAAGCGATGAATGTTTCTGCTTTCTGACTCTCTCTCTCTGTCTCCTCTTTAAGCAAATTGGTCTCCAGTCCCAGATCGATATGCAATCTCATGGTCAAACTAAGGGGAGACTGAGGGTTATAAATGACCAGCCAGCACCAAAGCTTCCACTCAGACTCATCCTCTCCTCCTCCTGTTTGTGTCCTCCTCCCCTCCTCCCATCTATTATTGCCCCAGACAGACAGAAATAGCCATGCATGACAACAAACACCAAACCTTTCTGTGGCCTAATATCTACGGCTGTAACATCGCCTTTAACACTATGCTTCGCATTGTTTCTCTGCTCCATGAAATTCAAACCAAACCACAGTCAAACAGGCCCCAGGCTCCGCCCCATTACCTTTTCGTCAAGCTCCATTAAGCGTCTATTGTCACTTTACCCTCAGAGATGACCTCTGACCTCTAGTCTTACATCCAACTCTATAACCAACAGGAAATGCTAAAACAATAGCGAGACATCTTTCCCGTACAATGCTGTGACAGAAATACAGCAGCATAATTTCAAGTACAGCTAGGATATGTATGATGATGATGATGATGGCTAATGCATGAGTGTGTTTTTTTCTTCTGTGAGCCCCAAATCTTTTTTTTTTATTCACAACTGATTGATTGAACTCAACACTTTTTCAAATTGTGAAATATTCTTATCAGAATTCTGGCCTTAATCTTCTTCTGAGAAAAGTCACAATTTAGAGATTAAAGTCAGATATTTAGGTATAAATTTAGACATATCCAATGAGCGCTCAGCTATACGTATGTTTGATAGAGGCCCTTTTGTCTGTTCAGGCAATTACATGGACCCCTGTGCCATATAATCAAGGCTCTTCCCATGGAGATAGTCTCTGATGAAGGATCTCTCCTTCTGAGAGGAGCTCTCTCCAAAGCAAATGCTGAGTGCAAACATATGACCAACATCTGCAGGAATGGAATCACTCAAAAGTCATCATTAAACCTTAAATGTTTTTCACTGGTCATGACATAAAGCTAGGCTCTGTGGTTAACACGAGCTTAGATATTGGATCAACTTAAAAAGAAGCTGTTGACTGTCATGGCTGCATTGAGAAGAAAGATAAGAGACGAAGAAATAAACCACTCTGGTTCATATGAATCCAGTGTAGCAACAAAAGGTCAACTGTGGACAACGTGTTTCATGACTCCACCCTTTAAAGATTGTTTTTGTGCATTTCTGGACTTCTTCTATCATTAGTGCTACTTTTTTGGTTTTGGTTTTATATCATTTTTTGTGGTCAGAACAGGACTTAGAGGGAGTGATCTAAAAATAGCTGCAGAGCTGGGAGACGTTCTGAGGGACACAGGAAGGGGATTTTAAATCATGCATGATTTTGGCTTGTAAAAGCACCATAAAATTCTTTATGTAAGCATACTCCAGAGCTGTGCATGTTTTACATACACTAATGAGCCCACGCTAACCTTCTCAACAGACACTTTTGGTCCTGATGCCCTGCCTATCTGTGCTGTTTTAAGCTAAATGCACATGCACAATGGCACATGTTGGTATTAGCAATTTAATGTTTAGTTAATTTAAAATACAAAGTTTAAGTGCGACTTATAATCATATTGGACTGGTCCATCTTCAGAGGAAACTGAATATCAGTAGATGTTCAAACTGGACACACTGACAGTCAGACTTTGACTTTGACCAACAGCTACAAGACTTTAAAAATGGCAATCAGAAAAAGGTGAGATAAAAAGTCAAATTACACATAAATAAATGACAGCTTAAAGAAGGAGAGGAGTCACTGTGGGGCAAAGTCACGTCTGACAAACTCGGTGTAAACTCAAAGGACAACAGAGGAGAGGAGACAGACAGAGAGGGCAGACAAATGGGGAAAATGAGGACAATGAAGACAAGGGCAGGAAAACAGCAAAGTGTGTAACAAAAGGTTACAAGTACAGGAGGTTGAAGAAGACACAAAATGACAGAAACGAGACACAAATTAATAACTGATGCCAAGAGCAGATGACCGCTCAGCAGCATATAAAAGGAAAACTAAAGACCAGCGTGGTTTTTTTAAACTATGTGTATCTGTCTCTTTTGTGTCTCTTTTGTGTATCTGTGTTTGTTTAAACTGTCAATCCCTTTCTAATCACAAGCATCAGGTAGTAATTTTTATTAGGCTCCAGGATGAAGGGACCACTTCTGGCCTGGTCCTCTGTGATTTTGTTAATAATGTGACAAATCTTCAGTTAAGTTATTAACAGTTAATTAATTAACCCTGTATCACTATATATAGTTAGGCTGATCGGCACAATGTGTTTCAATTGCTTCCTTCTACTTGAGAATTTTTGGCAACCCCAAAGAGTTTGTTTGATTTTGTTTAGAGAGAACTGCTGAAAAATAGCCAGAAATACTATAAAAAGCACAGATATTTGTCAAATAAGGTAATATTAACTCTTGCATGAGTGGTAAGAGCCCACTCCAAGAGGGGACATTCTGTGGGAGTTTAAAGTGGTTTTAATTTTCCACCATAGCGTTATGAAAATGCCATGAGAGTGAACTGTCAATATGAGGCAGAGAGCACAAATCAAAGAGCAGCAGAAAATCCTAGAAAGTAGGATTATCACAAATATGTAGTAAATTTGTATGTGAACTGGAGAGACACCTTCTTTTGCCTTTTTCCTCGCAAAAAGCATTCTGATCTGTCGTCTTAGCGTAGCGCTGCCCATGTCGGAGACCTAAACTGTGTCAGTAATATTCCATTAAAGGTGATAATACAATCAGGACAGCGAGGCTTTTAGCAGATTATAGCTGCTGGAAGGAGAGCAACAGCATGTGTTTATCTGTGCGGTCTGTGCATGTTGGTGTCTGTGTGTATGCTTATGTGCATGTGGGCTAGTGGGTGTCACTGGCCTGTACATCTGCCGTTAAAAGGGATTGCAGTGCAGATTCAACACTGCAGGTATAAATAAACATCTGAGCGTAAATGGAAACATGATCACAGCAAAAAACATTAAGAGCATATTAATTTATCCATAGTCATATACCATGAGTGTCTTTTAACTTTAATGTATTACAAGACGGATAACTTTTACAATACTATAAGTGTATTAGCTCTATTAGTGTTGGCATTTGTAACAGCTAACAAATGAAAATACAAACAATAAATAAGACAGGTGAGAAACACCCTTCAATGTTGTTAAGAGGATTAACATTGCATAGTTTGTCCACTTGCCTGATGCCAACATGCATTTGGAACGGCACAAAGACAACAACTGACAAACATAACTGATCTGGGCAGAGCATAAATAACTCAAAGAATTACCACACATAACAAAGGTTACAGAAATCTGATTTTTAAATCACCAAATATCAGTATCCGCATTGGTCTTAAAAATCTTAGATCAGTTGGGTGTTAGAAACCATTTTAACTATGACAGATCTGTGTATAACAACATCAGTCCTGGTTACTAACACCATCTCCACCAATGGAAAATACTTCATCATTCAGTGTTTTCCCATTATATAACAATGTACCAGGATGCCTGTGTTTTTAATGTAGTGTATATGTATATACACTACATTTAATGTAGTAATATATATATATATATATATAACTACTTTTTTCTGGGGGATCTTGGATGATTAGCAACACATGAGTGGCTGCTAATTTCAAAACAATCTTACAGGGAAAAAAGAAAGAAACCAACATTCCCATAGTTGCCTGGGATTTTTTCAAGTATGGTTTAGAAATTTCCTCTATGTGATTCCTTTTCAAAACTTTTTACAATTACCAAAGTGCCTGATTTCTATCCCCCTGTGTCCATCCAACTAGGATGGCAAAGGCACTTATGCAGAAAACTCATGGATTTAACCTGCAGTCCATATAACTACTGGACAGCAGAAATGCAACGAGTTTTAAGAACACAAGTGCCCTTTATTTCCTGCTTGGCTGCATAGCTGTTATTTTAGGAATATCTGAAGTCTTGGACAGCTTAATTCCAAAACAAACATGATTTTCCAAAGGTAAACTGGATCAAGGTCTGCTGTTAAATTACAAACCAGGAGCAAGTGTGTGTGTATGTACAGTACAAATCCTCTTTGAGCTCTGTGCTAATTATCACATTCTCTCACATCTTGGATTAAACTACAGTCACACCCCCACTAACACCCTGGCAACAGGACTCCACGGCAACACTGTGGAAACAGGATACCATGGAAACAGCCTTTCTCCTCTAGGCACTGGTGGATGCTGGGAGTTGATGTTCAGGTGAAGGGGGTTGCGATCTAATTTTAATGTTTTCAGCACAGTTTGTATGTTTGTTAAGCAAAAACTAAGTCAAATTTTGGAAAACTTGATGAAGGACTAGGCTGTTACCAAAGAACACAGTAAATGTTAATAATGTTCTCACAGTTTTGTTTAATTTTTTTTTAACTGTTTTTAACTCGTCTTAAATATCCTTCGTCTGTGCTAAGGCTTGTGTTTTATTGTTATTTTTATTGTTGTTTGTCTGTCAATCTGCCACCATGATTACACAAAAACTACCACATTTCAGCAATGAAGAAGCTTAGCAGGGTTGAAAGAAGACCTCTTGGTGCAGATCTCTATCAAGGAATAATTTGCTTTCAGTGCAGAATTTTTGCAACTTGTCATCAGGAGTATGCAAAATCTAAATGAGCAATTTTCATGACATTTCTAGAGGTGAACCATGGTCAGAGGAATAAACCTTGCATATCTAGATCCCTTTAGTAAAAAATTGCAAGACACTGCCAATGGCCTGTGGGTATTTTTAATGCTAGGGCTGACAAAAAAAATGTAACGATTGAAGTCATGCCTAACATTTTTTTCTTCTTCATTCATCTGCTCATTAGGGACCACCACAACAGATGATCTTCCTTCATCTTATCCTCTCCCTTGCATCTTCTTCTGACACATCAACGATCTGCATGTCCTCCTTCACTATATCCATAAACCTTGTCTGTAATCTTCCTTTTTCTTTTCTCCTGCCTCAATGGCATTACCAGTCACAGTCCCTACATTTAAAACTCTTCTCTATAGCCACCATACTACCTTCCCTTCTCTGTCGCTGCCTCTAAACGTGCCTACCCCCACTCCTCTTCCTTTGTTTTCACTCAACAACAGCATAAGAAATCTCATTCTCAATGATCCGCATGTTTGATTTGGCAAAGATTTAACACCAAATGTCCAGTACAGAGAGTACACTGGCTCCATGGTTTACTCCATGGCTGTTTTAATAATGATTAATGGTTGTGGAAATGGTTCAGATTTTTGCCAATTTAATTACAACTTAATATGTAGGATATTTGATATTTGAGTTTATCATAATAGCATTAGAATGTTTTTTTGACATTGGACAAACCAGACAAATTCATTTGGTTTAGAAATCGAACCGCTCTGTTGGTTTAGGACCATTAGTCCAATCAATCAAATTGGGCACAGTCTATTCCAGAAGCCCATAAATATAATTAAAGATTTTTAAATCAGGAAAGACAAAATAAAATAAAAATTATGTAATATGCTATGTTTCATTTATTGTTACCCAGAAAATTGTGACATTTGATAGTTATATACTACCATAGTATCACGGGAAATGAAATAAATTCATATCTTGTAACATTACTTTAGATGAGGCAGAGCTGTTACACCTACACATGCTGGGGAAAAAAAACAAAAAACAAAAAAAAAGAAGTGATTTAAAGGAGAAAAAAAGATAAAGTGGAAACAGAGAGGAGAGAATAGAGAAAGACAGAGCTGCCAGAAGGGGGAGGGAGGCTGACTGAGCAGCTCTTAAAGTGGTTGGTTGAGCGAGATGGAGAAGCACCAAGAGAGTGGCCGCAGGGGGGGAGAGAGCATCAGAGGGAAGGGAAAAGAGAGAGAGAGAGAGAGAGAGAGAGAGAGAGAGAAGCAAAACTGATGCAGCTCCAAAGCAGAACAAATGTGTTTGGAGCTGCTGAATATAGGTCACACATCTCCAGTGACTGTTCCCTTACCTCCACTGAACCAGATTCCTGCAGTATGCACTTCATACCAAATCTGGCATAATTTGTACCACAATGGATTGGCATGGGCTCTGCTTAATTTACCCTAAGGTTTTTTCCATGAATACCCATTGCACGAAAGAAAAAGGACCGATTTTTCTTTTTCTGCAATTAGTAGACACTTTATGCTGTTCAAGCTGCATAAAAATGCTTCCATGAATGTTTCACTGCATATGTGCAAATTGCCATGGAGAATGCACACTGATGATTACATTTTTATAATCACCCTCATAGTGTGAGAAACCTTTTATTGCTCCTCAGCTACTCTCGGTACAGGACACAGCAACCACTCAACAAATTGAAAGGTAGTAAATAAAGATTTACTGTTTATTCAGTTACACGGACAAGCAAGCGAGACAGAAACAGAAGGGTCTTTAGTGAATATCAAGCTGGATAAAAACAAATGGCACCAAAGCTGTTCCTTGCCTATTTGCACATGCCTATCTCACAGTTATTGGTTCATTTCAGCTTTACACCTGTTCAAATCTATTACATGTGCACTGACACGAACGCAAACTATCACCCCTGAAAACAAATGTCACCCAACTCACTCATAAGCACATTTAGATACTCAAATTTAGATACTCAAGTGCTGACAGCAAAGTACTCAGCAGTCATCATGAAGCAGCTCCAGGAAAAATTATTTTGAAGCATTATTTAAAAGCATTTTAATTACAGTGGTCACCAGGGCATAAAACTGTATGTATAGAATCTATTAAAGACAAAGCACTTAAAATGTTTGCTGATTGTGCTCCAAAACTTCCAGCTTCTGTAAAGCCCAGTCAGGTTTACATATAAACAACAGAACTGAAGCTAAGACATTTTTTAAAGTTTTTAAAATTTTAACCCAGTTTAGGAAATAACTTGTTTGAAACTAGCTAAGAGTATCTAAGAACTTAAGAAGCACTTTTTCAATTTAAAAAACACTCAAAATACCAGATGGAATCTGCACCAGGAGTAACAATTTGTTTGTTTTTTTCAGCCACCATAACAAGGAAGTGATTGGGTTCTTTCCATATTAAGAGTGCATAAAGTCACCACAACTGCCATAATTCACTACTAACCAGGCCAGTATGATTATGCGGGGATTATACAGTAGTCTAATACCACCTGATATTTCATGCTTGGCTGGATGGCCATCACATTTTCTGCCTGGGTTGAGAGAGACAGAGACAGAGCGGTCAGTTGTTCACTTTTTTTTTTCCAGCGATCCAAATGGAGGAATGCAGGGGTACAGGATGAAACTAAGTGGATGCTGGACAGATACCTCCCAGAAGGATTGATTACTCAGCACCCGACTACTGCATGAAGTCATGTTTCTGGGTAGCAGCTTATGCATGTCTGCAGGGCCTCGTAACTCAATAAGTCACTCCATTTTCAGATCTCATGCAGCCTTTCATAGTCTGTGCAGTGTGGGGCTGCTTTATGGTGGTCTGTGAATCAATGCTATGATCAATATATTACAGACAAACTGATGGGAAATGAAGCGGGAGTGTTGGTTTTTGTGTTTTGATGTAGTTGTGTGGGCTTATCGTGGTTATGTCATGCAGTTAGAGAAGAAGTATGATCAGCAGTGATTCTCATAGCTCTGGTGCCCAAACATATACCCTCACAACCACTAACACATGGACACACACACACACTAATAAATTGCATGACATCACTGCCAATGTGAGAGGCATTTAAACCCATATCAGATTAACTTAAGATGGGGGGAGGATAAGTAGCTTGGAGAGGATGGATACTGGCATCGGAGTCAGTGGACGAGACTGTTTGGGTGCCTGAGCCACTAAATGGGGGTCTGAGGAACAAGACACAAATGAAGACAGGGACTGGACTGGCTTGTATATCCTGATTAGGGTGTGAACATGTACAGCGAAGGACCTATAAGGAAAGAAAATAAAGCAACAGACAATGACAGCCTAAAATGCTTACAACTCTGGATCAGATTAGAGGAAAATGAGACTGGTTTTGTCAGCTTTGTGGGAGAGTGGAAGATTAATTAATAACCAATGTTTTACTTAATTATCAATTACAAGGGCAGTTAATTTATCTCCCTCCTGCTTCACCTATTCGGTCTCACATACACACAAACACACACACACACAGACATATCCCTCACACTGCTCCTCCTCCCTCCTCTTTTACCTTCCTCTACCGGCCCAAACCCTGCCATGGATCCGATCTCTATCCTATTCACAGCGCAATTTTAAAAAAACACACACACATAGAGAGTGGGTCTGTTCGCGGCAGCATGCCGTGGTAGGGCTGTTGCTGAAGGCCAACACGGTTTACCCTCCCTTAACAGATTGGCTTTAATCCGGCAGTCATCCTTATGGATGCAAAAGCCCATGTCAGCTCCCGTTTGGCCAATTTTTCTGCGGCTCTGCTCTGAATTAATTCACCAAGCCGGCAGTCAGGCCCTGATCCTCTGCAGTGATAATGAAACAAACGGTGTTTTTCCCCCAGATACATGAAGACTATAACATATAGTGGGACCAGGCCTTCCTCTGGGTTTGGGGGGGCGGACGGTGAGGATGCTTCTGCTCGACGGAAGCAAAGCGGCACCTGCTATAATTGACGTAATTCAAAATGAAACCGTATCTTGCACTATAGACATGCAGCGGTGTAAATCCAGGCATCATCACGCCATTAATGTCATTCATGTTTATCTCCGTAACCGTGACACAGATTCTCAGTGGCCTTACCTCTGCAAAAAATGCCTCCATCCTGCCTACTCCTCCCTGACGACTCGCGCCCGGCCCGGCAGAGCGCAGACACCGGCTCCGGTCTCGGGTGCGCAAATCTCACCAACTGAAGAGTGAGCCTGTTTGTCGAGATGAGGGAAAGGTAGCAGTGCCTCTGTGTTGGTGTTTCCCATTCAACGAGCGTTTATTCTATAACCTCCGAAATAGCCCAATTTCTCAAACACACCTCAGCTGCGTCCACGCTCTATGCGCAAAGAAAACCACACATGAGAAAAATCCACGGAGGCTGAGAGGAAAAAAATGAAAAATGTCCACGCCAGGGATCCGTCGGAGGAACGCTAATTGAAGCCCCCCGGTTTTCCAGGTCTGCCTGGTTTGTGTATCAGCGTGTGTATGTGTGTAGATATATGTGTGTGTATATGTGCACGTGTGAGGATGTGAGTATCCTGCGTGGGGTTGCGAGAGGACCAGTCCGGGGGTAGGATGAGCTTGACGCTGTCCACTCGCACACACCGATGGGGCGGTGCAGACACAGCCCCCTCCGATATAAAGCACACATTATAAGCTCACACGTACAGATGTGCGAGCAAACCTTAACCAGCGCTTTTGCGGTCACAGACAGTCCACCTAGAGGTGAGATGACGCTTCTGTGGTTGTTGACAGATAAAAGAACCTCTGTCCCCTTGGTCTAATTACAGATGATCATCCCGAACCAGATTATCCGGCTTCATCCCATCACGTCAGTGTTCATACAGCAATGAGTCCCGAAAAAGGAAAGAAAGAAAGAAAAGAGTATTTTTGTTTTTATAAAAGATAAATGCTGGTGAAGCAGGTTTCCTTGTTTGGAGAGATTAGGTCTCTTATTTAATATTTTGTTCTGTCAAAATGCTCGAGAATGAAAAACTCAAAGCCAATGTAGACTGTTTCTTTTTGTTATAGAACTACTTTTTAAAAAAAAAAAAAAAAAAAAAAAGTAATGTGTTAATGTATTGTGTGCCATTTAGTTTTTTGATGTCTGATCTTTTTCAAAAGCATGTGTTGCAAAAAAAATCATGAACAAAATTATTTGAGTTTTATTGCCTTGTAATTTCCTTTACCAGTGAATCACAAGATGTTGCTATTGATGTAGCTCCCAGAGTATTAGTGAGCATTTGAGTAATAAAGACATCAGATAGATTGTATAAAACCTGTTACCACAGCTGTTACCTTCTGTGCAAAAATTTGCTTGTGTATCAAGAGTATAAAGTTATTATAACCATTAAGGCCATGAATACAGACAAGCTGACATGACATTATTATAAAGCTGAATAAATGATATCTAAATTAGCAATGAGGCAAGTGCTGTCAAGAGCATTCATGCTTTTCCAAAACCAGTGCACAAAGAGAAAGTGGGGCCAGAGGGATTGGTGATGGTGGTGGGGGGCGTTGCTATATAATCTTTCTTTCTTTTAAAAAAAAAAATGTTGCTTGGTGTATAGGAGTAGGCTTGGATACAGGATCAGTCAGAGCCCCTGCCCCCATGCAGGCTGAAAAATGATATCTCATGGCGCGCACACACACACACACACACACACACACACGACCATAACAGTGAGGGCAAAACATCCCAAAATCAGAAAGAAAAACCAATAAAGTCTCCAAAGACCACAGTTTGGTATAAATAGACAGACAGCTGGTTTATGTGATGTGGACCGTGTGAGGTTTTTATTCTTCTTTTCACAGCACCAGCCTGCAGGGGCCAGGTGCAGCTTTTAGGAGCCCAGCAGGCTGAGGCCTCTCTTGGGTAAAGCATAAGCTCAGCCTGTTCCCCACGGAGCCCTGGAGGTATAGGGGTGGAGAGGTGTGCATGCTTGGAAGTATTATTTAGCTGTACCCTCCGTCTTCATCAGAGCAACAGTTCAAAAACTAGACCCACCAGCAGGGCCCCATGCGTGTTTTGTGTTTGTGATTAGACACATACACACATGCATGTACACAAACACATAGGAAATGAGACCCAATCTTACTGATCATTTCTCTGATCTCACTTTTGAAGGAAAAGGAACATTGGTACTCTGGGACTTTCACCTGATTTTAAACATCGATTTTACGCCTAATGACTGGGGTTTGTCACACTAAGACAGTTCAGGTAAAGTTAAGCAAAATGGAAATGATTAGTTGATTTATTGATTCACTGATTAAATGCTCAGCACAAATTGATCCAGAAAAAGTTTTAATTATCATATTTAAAATTTACTAAAACATTTTTTCTACTTCCAGACCATCAAATGGGAAAAAATTCCTGCTTCCTTCTGTTTTTTTTACTGTAGTTGAAACTCTCAGGTCTCAGATGTTGCAAAAGGGCTTCCACAAATGATCTCTTAAGCAAAATAAAAATGTCTATGATGAAAAAATCTATTGTTTATTGTTTCCAGTTCTAGTTTTAACTACACAACACACTGATCTTCTTTTTTATTATCTGTCAGCACTAAACCCCTCCTGGCTGCTACATGAGGGTGCTTTAAACGAACACACTGACTGTATTTTTGATTTTTACATGGGAGTCAATAGAGCAAAAGTAACAGCTACAAATTTGCCCAGAAAGATCTCTGATGCGGAAAGACAGAGGCGTCGTTGCTGTTCATGACCCAGCAGACTAACTCATCCAATATTCACATGTGTACAGGAACACACACACACATTGAAATACACAGACAAGAAAGTATGGGCTATTAAATTCTCATTACCATGACAACACCAGGACTGAGTGACCCTCAGCAGTGAATTGTGGGATAGATTTTGTTCCCTGCAAGTCAGGAGCAGAACTCTGCTTACTCATCTGACCACAGCTTCATCTCTTTCCCCTTGATGTCTCCTTCTCCTCTTACTGTTAACTGAATATTTGTGTGGGTGTGGGTGGGTGGGTAGGTGGGTGTTGTGGACAGATCATCAATAAGTCTGATGGTACTCTGGGTGAAAACTGGTTAAATACTAAAGGTGGTCATACCAAATATTGACTTTCAAGCTCATTTGTATTGTGAAAACTCAGTTTTTACCTTACATACTGTTCTTCCACCCACTATTTGCCACCTTCCAAGACTGGATCAAGACTTTTGTGTAATTTAACAATTGAGTTGAGTGAGTGTGTGCATGTCATATGTTGCATGTGCTAACAGGCATCACTCCCGGTGATACAGGCAATCAGTTTTATGAGCAGAGCACCCATAAATCTTTCTACATTTATTACCATCTTTCATTTTAAGTCTTTGATCTTCTGTGACCTCCCCCTCTCGCTTTGGATGTGTTTATGGTTGTCTGAAAGGACACGTTGATTGAAAGAGCTCCAGAGAAACTCAGCGTGAAATGTCCCAGTTGATCATCAACCTTACTTTGTAGTGATTAACTGGTAAAATGGGGCAATCCAAAATAAGGCCTCGGGGCTATATTTAGTTCTCAGCAAGTTCTAAATAATGGTCACACAAAGACAAAAAAGCATTGTGTGGTCAGATACATGGACAGATATGCATCACAGAATAGTTTTTAGGTTACACGGGATCACGGGGAGTATTTAGTCAATGTTTTGTATTTCTTTAAATATTTATGAGGTTGCATTCTTACAAAAAAAGTCAATTTTTCTCTGATGGAGCAGATGGGTCATCCTTTGAATCCACCTCTATATGATAACTTTCAAGTTTGTGACCAGGATAAACTAAGGTTTTGGGTTTTTTTTTTTAGTTTATTCTGGATTTTTCCCATTTATGATGTGACAGTGATTTCACAGACATATTCTTCATTAACAATCCCTTGGGTAAAATAAAGGAAAAGGAAAGTAAGGAAAATGTATGAAAAATGGCCTGCGACTGATTTACCACTCTGCCTCCAACATTCCCATTATTAAGAAGGATTTTTGTTCCAGATATTACTGCAATCATCCTCAAATATCAGCAGCTGGGTAACTTTTAGGAGTTTCATATACAATCTTTTATTTATCTTTTAGTCATCAAATATGTTAATCAAATTAGGTTTCATTTCTTTATTAAAACAGAACAAGTCTCTGACTTGTAGATATTTAAAGAAATAATTTAACAAGTGGATAAAAGACTCACAGCCCTCGTTGTTAGCCAGAACCCTGTAAGATCGTATAATGTGCCCACTGGCTATATTTCTTTTATGAAAATATTTCAACATGTCTTTGTCTTGCAATAAATCACCAAAATCATTTTTGGCAGTAAATATTATTACTGCAACTGTAGCAGTTTTGTTCACATTTAAATGTTGGTTTGCATGCTTTTACAATAATAAGAGGTACACACACAGGCTTGGTGTAATGAATCTGAGGTTATTAAGTCTTTCTAATTTGATTTGTTTCAAATTACTTATAAATACCAAATCTCTGCCAGCAGAGGACAAATACTTATTTTAGCAATGATCACTGAGATACTCACCAACACATAGACAAACCCAGTTAAAATCAGACACAAAGACTTGAAATACAAAGCCTCATTTGACTCAGAAACCTCTTTGAGTTAGAGCTAACAAGGTTTTGGTTTGTTTAGCAACAGATTGTTTAACTTCAGATTGAAAACAGAATACGAACAACAGTCACCTCAAAGTGCTTTATACAAGAAAAGACAAAGAAAACCCAACAATCGCCCAAGCCCCTGTGAGCAAGCACTTGGCAACAGCAGGAAGGAAAATCTCCCTTTTAACAGGAAGAAACTTACAAAAGGACCAAGCTAAGGGAGAGGCAAACATCTGCTATGACTAAACTATAAGAGAGAGCTAGAGTTTCATAATAACTAATGATTAAATATAGTTGTAGTGCATAAACACACACAGGGAAAAAAGAGATCAATGAAGAAGAAATGCTCAGTGCATTATGGGAAGCCCCCCCAGTAGCCTAAGTATATTGCTGCATAATTTAGAGACAATTCAGGAGCACTTGAGTCAGTCCTAACTATAAGTTTTATCAAAAGTGAAAGTCTACAAAGTATCTGTCTTCTAAAATCTCTATACAAACAGCCTCTTGCTTGCATTTTCTTTCAGCCTCCATTTCTCTTTACATCTGTATTGATTATTGGCTGCACTGTTGGTGATGACCATTAACCTTTTAGTTTAGTAAAAGGCTTTCTGTCTAGTGTCCATTTGCATGTCTGGCTGCACAATATTAAAGCATTTACAATGCACGGACAACAGAGATAACAGTGCAGACTGCAAAGACAGAAAAATGAGTAACGAGTTACAAAGCAATTTTCCTGTGGTATCAGTAGCTACGTGAAAAAGAAAGGTACAGTGGAAATAATAAATACAAACAAGCTGAGCCACTGTGGTTCTTCTGAGAGATGATTCGTGCATCCTGGTGTCAGAGTTCACTCCTTGGGGATGGTGAACAGAGGAATGAATGCTGCATTCATGAATTCATGAGCACTTTCAGAGTGATATATGTGATGTCACCTGATCTGTATGAGTCAGGCAACAATGTTTGTGGCCCTGAAATCATAAATCCCAGAAAAAAATATGATTTCATATTTCATTTAAGGTTTGAGGGTGGTGGGCTGGCCTCTTGTAAAATGTACAAATATACATGTTTAAACTATCAGCAGACTATTTTATTGATTCCTGCTGCTGTGGGCTCTTATAGAGAGATTGCAGTCTCTTCCAATGAGCTGTGATTCCACTGATACATAAATTTATTTTTAGATATACATATTTTAATTTTTACATTGTATCTGGCCTGACTAACAGAAAAGGCAGGGATTAGGAATGTTTCTATTCAGGTTGCACATGTAACACGAGCATATAAAACAATCTAAGCATGTCAGCATGTCTCCAAATTTGTAAAACATGAACAGGAAATTGATATCAATATGATCTTATGTGCATGTTGTTTTAGGATCTTGAGTTTTCAAATCATCTGTTGAAATAAAAATGGGTGGAGACAGGTTTATTTATGTGATTGAATATGTGACTTTATATAAGATGTTTCAACATCAGTTTATGTGTAGATATTTAGGCTACGTGCAGCTATATTAAAACAATATGTAAGTACATCTATTATTTTACAAACCCTAAAAGGCATTGCACTGTTAGTTATTAGCACTATTACTCCTGGAAATTTTACAGATGTTTGCAGTGTAAGGTTGCACCCTCTGTGAATTGCAAACATCCCCATGTGTGCAGATTTATGCCAGCTGTGTTGGGTTTACATGCATGCATGTACAGAAAGGGGTTCAATCTAATTAAGTCGCTTCACAGGGATGACTTCATCATGATTTCCTTTCTCCCTCCCCCTACTCAGACCCCGCCACTGCCACACCCCACTCCTGCACCATTCATATTACATGGCAGTAGGATAGCACGTCTTTGAACCAAATTAGCTGTCATTGCAACCCCTTAATTCCCAACAGACAGTGGGGGTAATTTAATCAGTCAGCTATAGCCTGCAGGAGAGCACGCATGCAGACATCCAAATTCATAAAATAGAGAAAAATTATTTTATCATCTGTCTCTTGTGACCACACAAACAAATGCTTTAAGTGAGTCTGGGGAGATACTTTCTTCTCTTTGCTACATCAGCCCCACCCTTGGCAACTTTTCCTGTACACCTGCCAATAAATAAAAAGAAATTGAAGGAGTTCAGGAGGTAGAGATTTTATCAAGATTATTATCGCAGCTTTAAATTACTGTCCATACTACATCTGTATCTCAGTTAATGTTTAGAGTTCATCTGAGCTTTGTTGTGAGCGACTTTTTCTACTGGATTAAGTTAAATGAAGCCTAATCCTAATGAGCGCATTTGAAATTACCCAGATCGCTACAATAACTGGATTACATGGGCTCCCCCTCATTTAAGACACCCCTCCTCTTCTTAAAAATATCAGGAAAAAAATAGAATGAGATGGGTTGGGTGAAACTGGCGAGACTGAAAATGGCTGAAAAGCAATAGCACGACTTTGATGGCTTTGTGTATTTGAGCATTTCTTTCTATTGTAACTCTTTGTGGTCTTTCTAACTTAAACAGACCCTTGTCTCACAAATTCAGGGAGTGGACATTGGTTAATGAATCTGTCATTATTAAGTTAAACACGCACGCACACAAGGACTGGTGTTAACAGTGTAACTAACGACACATGCACTGAACAAAAGCCCAGCTGTCACTCTAGAGGCTTAACAATTATGTATGAATATTCATGGCAGCGACAGAAGGTGAGCTTGGCTTTGCAAAGCGTGGTCTTTGTGGAAGTCAGTGTGGAGTCAGCTCTTTTACCTCATCTCCTTTAGCTTTAACAGCAGCTTTAAGAGCCTGTTATTAATTTAGTATGGTTAACAAAACATGTCATAACTTCTGAATTAATGCTAAAAAATGATTTAAGAAAATAAGAGTCAGAATCTGCTTGACTAACAAAGTTAGAAAACCTTGCACTGATTTGCTCTCAGTCATATTATTATTGCTAAAAATGGAAATTCATACGGAAACCCGAATTATGGCTTTCATTTTTGAAGATACCTTAAACGTTTCTCTATAGCAAAACTGCATGCAGCTAAAACCAGGTGGGCAGCTTTATGTATTTCTTTATCAGGTTATGAGGATCAAATCACACTCTGACCACAACCTGCTAACATTAATTCCAAGGAAAAGTAGAATTGTCTTAAACGAACTGCTGCTAAGTAGGGATTTTGTTTATTGTTACTAATTTTGATTGACATTTATTGACAGTTGTTCTAATACATTTGTTAAGCATTGATTGAGTTTCATTCATGTACGTGTTTTGTTTTTCTGCACAAACACATACATATGGGCACTGTATATTTTTATGTATTAAATTTTATTGTATAGAATATACAATTGAAAGAATAAATGAAAAAAAATATCACAGCATGACTCTACTTTAAACGGCCAGACGGTGGTAGTAATCAGCCATTTAATTAGAGCACGTTGAGTACATGGTGAGTCGCTTAGATAGGCCGTGTCAGTATGAGCCCGCCTCTAGGGAAATCCGATTGGCTGACGTTATGCCATGAGAGAAGTCCGTTTCTTATTGGACAAGATACCCTTCACTCCGCGGTGACGGACTCCAGACGGCTAGCTGTTTCGAAAATGAAACTGGCTTACCTCTGACTTTGATAGGTAAAGACGAGAAAACGAAAATAAAGCGTTTCTTTAAAAAATTTCAGGCGATTCACTCTTGCGGCCTGACACAGCGGAGGCTCAAGACACAAACGGTAAGGATAAGATGATGCGAGAGACGGGGGGGACGGACATTTTTTGGGGAGTCAGGCCTTTGCTGTCAAACCACGACAACAACAACACCTGATTCGCTTCTCCTATTTTAGCTTCAAGCTAATTACGGTTTACTTACAAGCGAGTGTAAACATGTGCAGACGTGTTTGTTGACCCCCTCTGACGAAATACTGCTTAATTCTCTGTCCGAGCGGTGTGTTGTGGTTTTAGATAAGACAAGCAGGAGAAAGGCTCACAGAAAACTGCTCCTCCTTTTTTTTTTACAGCGGGATATGTTCAGCAAACACCATACCAGTTCGGGGCGTGTTGTACTGGAATGGGGGTATGTATATTTCGTATTTCCTGTCATATATATGTCTATAGTTTCTTCGTGTATTTTTAGGGGCCTCTTATAAGCTACCTATAAGCAAAGCCATTACACCACAATGTGTTGTTTATCGTGTGATAAGCCACAGCTTACGTGTAAAATAAGTCTTTCTTACATCATAAGGAGTGTTGGTCTTCTTTTAATATAATTTTTGTGGGGTTTTCTGGGGGCTTTGGGCGTTGGTGTCACGGCTGTAACACAATAGTCAGACCAAAGCTTGAAGGACTGTGTTTTTGTTTGGTTTTACTTGGTCATTGGGGTATATTTATTACTTTGTGTCGCATTCAGACATTCTAAAATTGTTTCTGGTATCTAATGCATAAAGATATTGCCCTATCTGCTCTATGGACATATTTTATATATGCACTTTAGGCCAACTTTTATCTGCTTCCAACATCTGTCATGTAAACATAGTGCATTTTGACCAGTAGACCTAGTTTTGAATTGAATTGAAGTACCTACATTCATCTTCTGTCTGACCTTATGCCATTTTTGCTGACCCTTCGGAAGGAAGGCCAATATCTGTACAGTCAATAATGAATAAACCAATAAAGAGTTATACTTGAGGCTAATCCTGGTGGACTTTGTGGATGTTGTAACCTGTATAGTGTGTTTTCTATAATGTATGGGTCTCAAATTTAGTTGATTTTTAACCAAGATATGAGGTGTGGTCGTACATATGCAGTGATATTTATGCAGAAAATGAAACTTGGCAGTGAAACCTGGTCACGTTCTTTAAAATTTAGAGCCATAACTCTCTCCCCTCCTTTCTACAGTCTGTAGCAGCAAGTTTGACAACTCGGTGAGACTGAAGCTGCTGTCGGTATGGCGCACTTTGACACAGAATACCAGCGCCTGGAGGCATCATACAGCGACTCTCCCCCGGGAGAGGAGAACCTGTTGATGCATGTGCCTGAAGGAGTTAAATGTATGATACACATGCACAAATCACAAACAAATATAAGACTTTTTCAAAAACGCATGCCCCTTTTGTTTTATATTCACAGTGATGCCCCAGAATAACAATGTCACTAACTGGAAACAACTCTTTTGCAGCTCAATGGCACCACATAGAAAACCTGGACCTGTTTTTCCAGAGAATATCCTTTGAACTAATTTTGGCACATTTCTTGCTCACCACATTCTGAATTGCGCTGCACTTTCTTACCGCAGATGGATTTAGGATATTCCTTAACACTTATTACGTCTATAATCTGCATCAAAAGAATGGATTTACTTGTATGCTGCTCGGAGAGATCTTTGAGCTGGTGTATGTATTCTCTTCATCACAAGTTGTATTTTTCAGCAAATATAGCATTAACTTTTATCTGTAGAGTATACTGTGTCTTATGTTTGTCTTCATATTTTCTATTTCTCCCTGTCTTTCCTCTTTACCTGGCACCGCTCACTTTCTTTCTCTATGCAGTCAGTTGCTGTTTGTGGTTGGCTTTACAGTGTTCCTTGCTAACTGTGTGGATTATGACGTCCTCTTTGCCAACAAGTTTGTAAATCACACCGATTCATCTAAAGTCACCTTGCCTGATGCATTCCTCCCAGTGGATGTCTGCAGTGCAAGGTGAGTCTAAGACTCTGTATTTGTTAAAATGACCTTATGATGTTTTTTGCAGAGACAGTGCTCCAGCTGTAGTTCAAAACAATAATAATATTTACCGTATGCTGTGCTTGGTGGAGCCCTTTAGTTTATTGACTGCCTTAAACTACACATTTTAGTCCCTCTATCTTTGAAACAGCTTTTTCTGATTGGTTGCAACACCTCAAACAGACGATTTAACAGCAGGTGGGTGGGGCATCTATACTTACAGCCATGGGTTTGTGTGGCTGTCAAGCACATCTGCCCTAAATGATGTCATACAGAGACTACAATAAAATAGAATATCTGACATCAAGCTTTTAGAGCAGTCTGAGGTTTATGTTTGCATGCTGATGTCATTATATTGTGTTTTGACCATTTTAGATATGAGAATCCAGACAGAAAATAAGGAAAACATAAAAGGCCCTCTTTAAGTCTGCTTTAAATCTTCACTATATTATCTTCAGAAATTATTGTAAAATAAAGCCTCCAGTTTTCTTTATTTTTCTGATAAATATGACATTTTGTTTAAGCACTGCTTCAATGCTGGTGAATAATAACATTTCTTTTGGTCTACAGAATCCGAAACAATGCATTTGTGATCTTTGTGCTGATAATCTCCGGGGTGTTTTGGCTACACCGGCTCATTAAATTCATCTACAATGTGTGCTGTTATTGGGAGATTCGATCCTTCTACATCAACGCCCTTAAAATGACCATGGTGAGTTTTTTGTGGGACAGTTTGTCCTGTTGACATTAGAAACACCCACTAATGTCTGTTATTTTTGCCAAGAATAAAGCCCAATTCCTAAGCTTTATAGTGCTTTTGTGCTTCAGTCAGAGCTCCCCTATGCAACGTGGCAGGAGGTTCAGGCCAGGATTGTTGAGATCCAGAAGGAACATCAGATCTGCATCCATAAAAAGGAGCTGACAGAGCTGGACATTTACCACCGCATCCTCCGCTTTAAGAATTACATGGTTTGTATATTTGCAGTGAAATGTCATTAAAGATTTTGGTGGGTGAACACCTCCTTTCAGACATAACAAAATGATGTAACCTCAAACCAAACCTTTCTTCCTGTACTTCTCTAGGTTGCCATGGTGAATAAATCACTCCTTCCTGTGCGATTTCGACTTCCTGTACTTGGGGAGTCCGTGTTTTATACTCGGGGTCTCAAATACAACTTTGAGCTCATCTTCTTTTGGGGACCAGGTCTGTCATCAGTTATGCATGTGTGCTTTTGTATACGAGTTATATCCTGTGTAAGTAATTGATCTGTTTATGAGAAGAAACCTTTATTTAAACTTTGCTGATTTTGATTGTTTTCATTCCTGTAGGCTCCCTGTTTGAGAACGAGTGGAGTCTGAAACAGGAGTATAAGAGGGGAGGGAACAGGCTTGAGCTTGCAGACAGGCTAGCCTCTCGTATCCTGTGGATCGGCATTGCAAATCTGCTGCTGTGTCCAGTCATTCTTGTGTGGCAGATCCTTTATGCCTTTTTCAGTTATACTGAGGTAAATGATTTACATATGAATTAACTAAGCCATTTCCTTTTGCATTTAATAGTGATGACAGTGTTTTGTTTTGTTTTTTTGTCTGTGTTTGTATGTAGGTGATCAAGCGAGAGCCTGGCTCTCTGGGGGCGAGATGCTGGTCTCTGTATGGTCGATGTTATCTGCGTCATTTCAATGAGCTGGACCACGAGCTCATGTCACGCCTCAGCAAAGGCTACAAGGTCAGTGCACCAACTCATCTCCTGCACATCTTTGATGCTCATAACTACCTTCTTATTTTCTAAAAGCTAGGATTATAAAGGCTAATCCGTAAATCTGGCAAATCTGTAAATATATGAGACCAATTGGGATTTTTCCTGTAGATAAGAGCAAGGAAAAAGATTTTTCTGGTGCTTCTCATTCATTGCCTACAGAGTTAATAATCAACCCCATTTCCTCCTCCTTTCTTCCTCTTCTTTGTACTCTGTTCTTGTTTCATTCAGGCTGCATCCAAGTATATGAACTGTTTCCTTTCACCACTGCTCACAGTGGTTGCCAAAAATGTGGCATTTTTCGCCGGGTCTCTTTTGGCCGTTCTCATCGCCCTGACCATCTATGATGAGGACGTTCTTGCAGTGGAGCATGTGCTCTCATCAATCACACTCCTTGGAGTGTGTATCACAATCTGCAGGTAAGGACTGATGGTGAAATAATTTAATGGGAAGTCTGAATAAGATAAAAACCTAAATTTAAATGTGTTCAGTGGAGAAGAAAAGTAAAATAAAGGGTAGAAAGCAGAATAGCAAGAAACCACTAATCAGTCCAGCTGTGTAAAACTAAATGAAACTTTATAAATATATAAAATACTTAACAATATTGTAAATTAAATTGCATACATCTGCTACAAACTAAGACTATAGGACCCAAATCTCATCATGCAGAATATCAACCATTAACCCCGAGCCATTTCTTTATTGCCCTTTTAAAGCTGCTCAAAGTTGTAATCCCTTTAATGCTCTTTTGCATCTCGTTCTTCTTCCTACTTATGGAAGGAAGAGGGATTCCTTGCCTTAAGCAGCTTCTGGCTCTTTTACATCTGAATTCCAAAAGTTAATTTGAAACAGTTAATTATTTTGCGCTTTCAGCCATCCAAAACACTGAAAGAAACGATGCATATGTGTAGTTTATTATGAATGAAATTAATCATTTTTTAAAAATGTCCACTTACTTTACTTAAACAGTTCATTCTTGTCTAATATGCATCTGTTTTCCAAAGCTTTGTGTCATCATACATATCTCAGTAAATGTGGAAAAAAAAGTCCGTCTCCACCACTTCTCTTTCTTTCTCTACAGGTCATTTATTCCTGATAAACATATGGTGTTCTGCCCTGAGCAGCTGTTGCGGGTCATTCTGGCTCATATCCACTACATGCCTGATCACTGGCAAGGCAATGCACACAGATACGAGACCCGAGACCAGTTCTCCCAGCTGTTCCAGTACAAAGCAGTGAGTACAGAAACTTAACTATAAATAAACCTTTCATTTTTTTTTTCTTCAAATTATACACTGAACATGTCATTACCTGAAAACTGACTGAAGGACAATTAATGGAAGCCAATCATTGTTTTTTAAAAAAAACAAATTATGTACACATGTTCTGCTCATGCTTACCTCTGCCATGATGAAGGCCTTTTAATACATGCTTTTTCCAGCCATTCTTTTGTAGATTTGCTGGTGTGTTTGGGAACTATGGCCTGTTGCAAGGGACAATCTTTAGCTTGAAACCTCATATTTGACGCTAGAATACTTTGGAATACAGAAACGTTCATGGTTGACTCAATGACTGTACAGGTCCTGGTACCACAGGATCTGTGTCTGCACAACAAGCCTAAATAATCCCCTCTACCACCATGCTTCACTGTTGGTCTGAGGTCTTTGTGCTGATGTGCTGCATTTGGTTTTTGCTAAATGTTGCACTGTGTTATGGTTAAATATCTCCACTTTGGTCCTTTTTGTTCAAAGGATATTGTTCCAGAGGTCTTGTGATTAATACAGATGCAGCTTTGCAAACTTAAGCTGTGGTTCCAGGTTTAATGAGAAGAGGCTTTCTCCTGGCAAATCTTCCAAAAAAAAGTCATACTTATTCAATTTTTTCTAATTGCACTGATTGAACTTTAACATATAACATTACAACATGCAAAAATACTGTCTGTAGATTCTCAGATGTAGCACTCTGTATTTGTTTTTTGGTTTTTTTTTTGGCAGTTTCTCCAAGCACAGTATGACATTATGAATTAGCTGGAAAGATTAGAACAGTATTGAATGTTTTCCACTTGTGAACCATCATTCTCACTGTACAGTAGTGGACCTTCAGATTGTTTAGAGGCCTTGTAGTACTTCACAGACTGAAGGGCAGCAACAATTGATTCTTCAAGATCATCTCACACCTGAATGCTTCAGACCAAAGTATTGCCAAAAAATCTCAGTTTATAGAGGTGCTCACGCTTGCTTATGATCAATCAAATGCATTTGATTAGCAGCACTTGGCCGCCGCTTACCCTTTTAAGTGATATGGAAGCAATAAGGGAGCTAATGGGTATTCATACACTCCTCCTGCATTTTGGCTTTGTTTATGTTAAATAAATAATGATATGGTGTAATATCTTGTGTTTTTGTAGCTCATCTAAAGTTACCTCATTTTAAGACTTGCTGAGGCCCAGATTATTTTTATTACTTCCTGATATGTAAAACTTTAAAACTGAGAGAAGGTGCACTTTGTTTTTACCATGAAAGGCTTCTGAAGATTTTCTGCTATTTAGCTGTTAATTACCAGAGACTATGGCCTGAATACACACACCACCCACCGCTAATAGTGAGCTTCACAATCACTGTCATTTGCATTCATGTCTCGTAGGGATTGGAAAATTAGCAGATTCTAGCTATTGACTGTGGGGGTCTTTAGTCCCATGCTGAGGAGCATATTATCACTGCTTGTTAGAAGTAATTTACTCTTCACTTGAAGATTTTTAGTGCTGAAAGCAACATTGAAGTTTAAATTTGAATGTGTTCAAAAAGAATAAATTTAGCATAACACTATACTCGTTTTTAGTGTGCAGTTTACACTTTGTTTTCCTCCAGGTGTTTATTCTAGAGGAGCTGTTAAGTCCAGTGGTGACTCCCATCATCCTCATCTTCTGTCTAAGGAGAAAGTCTTTGGAGATCATTGACTTCTTCAGAAACTTCACTGTGGAGGTGGTTGGGGTGGGAGACACCTGCTCCTTTGCTCAGATGGACATTAGGCAGCATGGACACCCTGCGGTGAGAGACTGTCACAACGCAGCCAATTTTATGACTAAATATGTAGATGTAAACAGAAAGTATAAACTATGTGGTGTTATTGATGGATAATTAATCCTCCCTTTGTAGTGGATGTCAGAGGGGAAGACAGAGGCATCTATCTATCAGCAGGCAGAGGATGGGAAGACGGAGTTATCGCTGATGCACTTTGCCATCACTAACCCCCAGTGGCAGCCTCCTCGAGAGACCACACACTTTATCAGCCAGTTGAAAGAAAGAGTTCACAGAGAAGCCACAGGGGCTCCTTCAGACACACATCCAATGTCTCTGTCAGAGTCTGAGGTAGGCTGATGAACTACCATGCATACCCAAGTATGAAAGTGGTGATTAATTAATGTAATTACATTTTGACTGGTAAAAATTGATTTTCTCTGTCGTCTTTTCTTTCTTTTTTAGCCACGGAGTCTCATTGCAAACCTCTTGACAGGTCCCTCCACACTGGCCTCAGTTCATTTTGACCGGGATATTTCTTTAGCAAATCATGCAGCAGCTGGCATAAACGATGGGGGGTCCGCCTTACGCTCTCTTTCGCCAATTAGCAGCAGCCTTCACTTGAGAGGCAGCTTAAGTGCAGCTCACAGGGTTGCTGGCCATACTAGCAGAACAATGGCAGGCTCAGGGTAGGAAAGATGCTCTTTCAGTTATACTAAACTCATGTTCTCCTTCTCTTTGCCAATTCCTTGTGTCCAATTTTCTCCACATTCGTTCTCTCCTCCGGTAGGACCGACGCTCGAACTGTGAGCTCAGGCAGCAGCGCATGGGAAGGTCAGCTTACAAGTTTGGTCCTATCAGAGTATGCCTCCACTGAGATGAGCATCCATGCACTTTATATGCATGAGGTATGTGCATGCATAACAGAGGTATTATGAATATTTCACAGATTTCATCCATCTTTATCCATCCTCATCTTTCTCACTTTTATTCCAAAGCTCCATAAACAGCAGTCTCGTGGCGAGATGTCCCGCCACACTTGGCACAGACAGGAGAGCGACGAAAGCAGCGACAGCATCCCAGATGAAGTAAGGAGCGAACCCATTCCCCATTCAAGAAATTTCCCTCGATCGCACACTTTCCCCACCACCGTTCCCAGTCCTAGTGCCATTCCCACTTCAGCTTCAGCCACCAGCAGCACCGCTCTGGGCCAGGAGAGGCCAACAGCACAGAGCAGCAGTCAGAGACACCACAGTGGACCTACAGCTGGTATCTATGTTTTTGGTTGCTTGGTATTCTTTTTAATGTTATTAATTTTAAGGTTATTATAATAAATCCTTACTTTTGCAGTAGCATTATTACAATGAATGGAAATATAAATTAATAAACTTTAAGGAAATGTGTTCATTTTAGGAAGAGGTGTGGGAGCTGTGTCAGTACTAATGTGAAAATTTGCCTGCACTGGAAATACTGTAATTCTTCAGTTCTACTTATAGACTGTATATAAAAGATAGATGTAGAGTCTGGAATTGAAAAGAAAGCTGATGCAAAGTGCTTTAAACCTGCATCCTTTCAAGGCCATAAGGAGGCGACTCAAAAAAGAAGCCAGTTGTGGAGTCACATAAGTGTGTTAAATCTTGACTACCTGTCTGTTTGTTTTGAAGACCCGTTTGGTACAGGGGTAAAGATAGTGAGATCAGCACGTGTGCCAATGGGAGGATGGGCAGAGGATGGTCAAACAGCGCAACGACACCATGAACCACTACCAGAGGAGAGTTTAGAGGATGAAATGCCTCCTCACATACACAAGGTGAATGCTCTTTCTTTCTGTGTGTGCTATTGAATGTTAATTTGTCTGTATTCACTACAAGTAAATGAATATTTTGTTCTTTCTCTCACTTTAGGTTACATAATCAAGCCATGCGAATACCTGCATCTGTCCTTCTATAGATCCCACAACATTGATCCTCATCCAGACCCTTTTCCAGGATTGAACATCTGATCTGACATAATGCAAAAGTAGTAAAACCATCTGAAGTAAAACCATCTGAACAGGTTTAGATAGTTATTGCCTTTGGTCATTCGAATACTTTGTGACTTTGCGACATCAATGATATATTTAACAGGCATTTGGAGTAAACATGTTTATCAGAAGAGGACCTTCAGGATCAAGTTATTTCTAATAGCCACTGTGCACATCAGATTACACTACACATATTTAACATCACGTGGGATGAAAGTGCGTATGCTGTGGAGAGACAGTGCTTGTGAACACCAAGCACTGCTGGAAAGTTAACAGTTTGCCCAAACCAGACCACAGAAGTCCAGACTGTGCTGTCGACCACTTTTGTAAACATGATAACATGAAATGAAGGAAATGAAGAATGTCTCCATAACAATGAAGTGTGTTTAGACAGATGCTGTTAAAAACAGAGACTTTCATTGTGTATATTTGTTCTTGTACTGATAGCAGCAGGGTGTGGATTATACCATATACTCTGCATTTCAGCTTGCATTTTGCCTCTTGTAAAAAAAAAAAAAGTATGAAGATCTCAACTCTTATAAAATTTACATAATATTTTTCATATCATCTTTTAATTTAACCCTTTTCTGCATTAATTGCTTTACAAGAGATTTTTCTAAAAATGTCCCAAAGCCCAGAAATCTGGATGCATTTGCACAAATTGATATTTGTTTAAAAAATGAATTGTACTGATTTGAGTTCTGCATGCAAACATGCACTGTGTTATCAGGTTATTTCACAGCAGCCCAGGGGAATATTGAATCAATTTTGATGTGTTTGCAGACACTTTAAAATCTAATGTCACCCATTTTCCCCCCATTTAAATATTTGTCAACAGACTTATAGACTAATAGTTCAGTAGGAAAACAAGGCTGTCAAAGCATGTAATATTGACTTCTGCCATACTAAAATCTCCCAAAGTGCATGGACATCACATATTCATCCTTCTGGAGAGTTCAAACTTGATGGCACAGCAAGAAACTCTACCATATCCAGTCAGAGCATGGAAGCACTCTGTTCCCCATGTCAATAAGCCAGGTCTTTACACTGGGAATGATGCACTTTAATAAGTTGCTAATGCAGAGTGTCACTTAACTTGGATTGTTTTGCATCTGTACATTTTCGTACACATATTGTTAAATTATTTTTATTTTTCAAAGGGATGTGCCAAGGTGATGATGAAGTACTGTCGATGGAGACTGTAGTGATCAATGTTAATTTGAAGGTGATTAGCGTTTTTGTTTGTTTATATTATAAATCTTGTAAAATACCAATTTGTACAGCTGAAAATTCGTCTATTAAAAACGATGCAATGAGTTTGTGTGTGCAGTGAAAAACAAACTACAAACATGATCCGGTTTATAATGTGTTATGATTATAACACGGTGACGGGTTGACGGTGACTAACCTTTCGTATTTTAACGTGGCTCTATGCTACATGAAGTTACAAAAGGCTGTCTGTAGCGCTAGTTTAAGTTTAGCTTACTAGCGTAGTTCGCTGCTAACAACGGCCGTTTCGTCTTGACATCACGGAAGCTGAAAGAAAAGTTTCTTAGACTGGTGAAATAAATTGGCGGCGTTCAGTCTGGTTGTAATTCTTATTGTGTCCTGTGCGCCTTGTCGTCAGAGCCCGGATAGCTCAGTCGGTAGAGCATCAGACTTTTAATCTGAGGGTCCAGGGTTCAAGTCCCTGTTCGGGCGTAAATCTTTTCCCCTTCGAACGAAGAATGACGAAAAGTTTAATTTCTGCTCTTCGACAAAAATGAACACACGAACGATATTTATCCCTGCAGCAGACTTACCCATTTTAAAGCTGTATGTATGTTTTAAACCTTCAGTCATATAGTTCTTACAAGCTGCTTTGAGAAGTTTTTTCTAAGTTGCCTCAGTTTTTACTCCTTTTAGTTTTGCTTAAGATAGTTTTCCTAAGTGCAGCAAATCTATTCTCTCAAAGAAGTCTACTTAAGATCAGTCATTTGGATCCAAAGCTGAACATATGAAAGAAGACAAGGAGATTATGTAGAATGAGGAAATATGCAAAGGAAGAACAAAGAAAAAATGGAATGGTCACCATTCCAAGTAGCCAGATGTACTGGGAGGCTATGTATAAAACAAAGAGAGAGGTGGCAAAGGGGAAAAAAGGCTTGTTGGACGTTTTATATGAGCATGGACACTGAGAAAGGAGAAAATAACTTGTATTAATTGGCTGGAAGGGATGTGCAGCAGGTTAGGGTGATTAATTATAAAGATAAAATTGGTATGAATGAGTGAAGAGAATGTGTTGAAAACTTTGAAGAAGTACTTTTTCATTGATGAGCCTTACCACAAATTTAAGTGTATGAGTTGTTAAAGCTGGGTTAAGAAGAGAGGTGACGCTCAGGCAAGCAACAATCAGGCTTCGGAAAGAGCAGATGTGACGTTTGCTTTGAGAGCAATGATGGAGAAGGTGCAGAGAAGGTCAGAAGGGACTGCACTAGGTCTTTGTGGATCTAAAGAAAACAAGATATGATGGGGTGCCAAGAGAGGAACTATGGCACGTGAAGATGGCGCAGGACATGAACTGAGGACCTGCTGTGATGGAGATGGTGGCAGTGACAAAAAGACAGGACAAGCTGGTGGGAGAGTTCAAAATGTTAAGATTTTAAGCAGCAGTAACCACAATGGACAAGATCAGAAATGAGTATATCAGAGGGAAAGCTCAGGTTAAGCGGCTTGAAGACGATGTTAGAGAGAGAGGCAAGGCTGAGATGAGAAAAGAGGAGGACCACCGAGCGGATTCATGGCTCTATCAAAGGAAGATGAAGGTTGGTGTCTCTACATGTGGAGCAGTGAGAAACGTCACCCCTGGTGGCTGATGAGAATGCATGGTTGCTGATTGGAGGCAGTTGTGGTGATCTAGGGGCAAGACTGCAGTGATGCTGATGTTGATGCACAGCCACACTCTTTATTTTGAAATCAGGTCTTACAAACATGATATCCATGGTAACTTGCCTGGAAGTAATGAGACAAAAAATGTCAATTTGGTAAACAGTGTAGCCATTTTTTCACTTTGTCTCTATGTGTCAAGGTGTTTGTGTCTATTTGCATGCTTGAGAAATGTAGTGTGAAAAGCACAGTGACTGAGCCCACCAGGTGATGACACGGCCACGGACATGGGAGGTATGGCTTGGAGCATGATGTCATGCATCATGGTCTGATCAATCTGGGCTTTTTGTGTCAACATCAGTTACACCATGTCAAACAGTACCAAACATATATTGTAGCTATACATGACATAAACAGTGCTGTTACGCACCCAGTGTGTGAATGTGTGTGTGAATGGGTGGATGACTGGTTGTGTAAAGCGCTTTGGGGTCCTTAGGAACTAGAAAAGCACTATACAAATACAGGCCATTTACCATTTACCCTTTGTGATGACTGTTTTGCAGGGCAGGACTGAAGGAGAAGAATCCAAGGAAGCTGCAGTTGCCTTGGCACAGGGTGCTGCGATAGTTGCAGTGCGATAGAAACGTCACCCCTGTCAAAAGTATTGTGTGGTTTGTCCTTTTTCTCATATATAACCAATAATTTTACAAATTAACAAATCTCGCAAAGGATATTGATGCAAAAAACAAATACTACAAGAAGCACATGGATAAATAATTTATTTAAAAAATATATACCGTTTCCTTGTCTTAAAACTTAAAACTCAAATAACCTGCAGGTTGCACATTATTCACAGGCCATTACAGCTCCAAACAACGTGGATCAACATCATATGTTTACCTCAGGGAGGTAAAAAGATAACTTTACTTGGGGATTTTACCAGAGCATTTTAAATCTAATCCGTGCAATCTTGTACGCAGTGTAGGTCAGGTTGGGTCAGGCAGCAGCAGGAGAAGAACAAAAATAAATACACTTAACAGACCAAATAGAAACAGAGGGGCACTGGGGTGTTATGAGATCTGTATCTCATAGTCTGCTGGAGTACATGAGGAGGCTGAGTTGGGGCAGGTAGTGGTAGAGAGGGCAGGAAGGGCAGACCAGTGGCTGGTTGATGGAGATGGGTGGGTACTGTGGGTGGATGGTGAGGACCACTGATGAAATGCAACTCGTGCCATGTTTCTGATCATTAAAAGCTATGGGTTCTCTGTCGGACTTTCTATGAAATAAAACTAAAAGGTTGAAATACAAGAAAAAAGTCCTACTTTCATCAGAATGCATGGAGAAATACTTCCATCCAAATCCAAATTCAAGTTGTTCCAATATCTTTTTTATGAAGTACTAACCACACAGACTTACAGCTTGATTTTGTGACTTTTATGTAGAGTTTATATTTTAAGCCTATTTTGTTTAACTTGTACAGTGCTCTCGTCAGCTGAGGTTGTTTTGAATGTACTATAGAAATAAAGTTTGACTTGACTTAGCTAAACTTTACTTCATGTCGTGGCATTTGGAGTAACTCAGACTTTTTTTTTTCAGACAAACTAAAGCCACAGAGTAGCTGCCATGGGACACACCTGTTTATTACTACTGGACTTAACTATGACTTGCATTACCTGCTTGGCCTGGTTTCTCTGCTGCCAAAAAAACTAAGGGTGGGACAGTGAAGAGAACCTTCAAACAATAAAAACATTAAATGTGTCCTATTCTTCTTTTGATTTGTCACATACAAAAGCCTAAAGCTGGGTTCTGAATTATTACTTGGCTCTGTTGGATGGATTTAGTGCTTAAGTGCTGGCTGCTGCTGATGCTCACCTCATTTGGGTATAGTCAAAACCTTTCTAACGTGGCACAATCATTGACTCCTAATAAACGGAAACGCACTGTTTGAGTACATTAGGCACTAATCTTTAATTAATATAAACTGTAGATCGTTGCTTTGTGTTTTTAATAAATATAATGTGAACGGTACTAATGTTTTTAACCTGCGTACTTCACTGTAAACGCCCCCTAAATGAAATTGTATGAGCTAACTGTGGTTGGGTACAAAAGACGTCAATCCAGTCTAGGCGGCTTGAAGCAGCAATTTGATTGGTTAACTGAGTGCTAGTTTTGACTGCTATATAAAGTAGGCGGTGCTTTTAACTTATTTTTAAACAACACGAATTTAATTGGCTGAAGGTGAGGAAAGTAACTAATTGATTGGGCAGTTAGGCAAGGGAAACTCGATAAGGGCGGAGCTACGTTGACTTGGCGGCCATACTCAATGTTGTCTGTTGACAGTTGCATGTAAAGATTTGTTCAAGGGTTAACTTATTCTTTGAAGGAAGGTTTAGCGTTATTTTTAGTAAAATCAGGACGTATGTCCTAAACCTTTAACGCGTTTATTTCGATCGAGTCATGGATGAAGATGAACGTCGGAGGAAGGTAGAAGCTGGGAGAGCTAAGGTTTGTTGCTAACATGTAACGCATGCTAATATTGAATGCTAGCACTTAGCAAACTCTTTTGTCATAGCCCTGCGTTTATCCATTGCTAACTACACTCACCACCAAAACGACTGCACATTTGTTGTGGCTTGAATTACCTTTGAATGTTAAATTGCAGGCTCTCGCCATGTATTTCCCGCGGTTGGGCGTAGAATATGAGAAGCGAAGAGTAACATCATTTATGAAGCAGGTTAATCAGCTGGTAAATGAAGGCAGTTTTCATATAAGTTACTTGGTAGTTCAACAGTAAATGCATATGTGATTGTTCCATTGACCATAGCAAATAGCTTTCATTTTTATTTAGACATATGTGTTAAGTTTGCCTTTAACTCGTGTGCAGTGAAGATGCATTCGGTGGGAGATTTTTGGCACTTGCTTGATTTGTTTTGCTATTGAGAATCCAGGTTGCACATTATTCACAGGCCATTACAGCTCCAAACAACGTGGATCAATATCATATGTTTACTCACTGACAGGGTTTACTTGTGCAGTGGTTATAACAGAGCCTCAATTCCAAAGTTAACTATTCACTAAGTCAGTCATCTGTGTTTCAAAATTGTGGCAAAACTTTGTGAGCCTATCCCGCACTAAGCTCTCTAAACAAGTACTGTTTACTTGTATCTAAGTGACATAGTGCTCAAAAATCAGGAAGAAGAATTTTTTTTTTCATTCTTTTGTAAACTTGTCATACATGTCAGATCAAACTAATTTCAATGTTAGCCAAAGACCCCCGCCACCACCGAGTAAATGCAAAATGTTTTTAAATGATTCCATTTAATAACTGGTTGCTTCAACCTTGGCAGAAAGAACTGCAATCTGCGATAACTGGAAATGAGTCCTTCACATCACTATGGAAAAATATTGTGCCACTTTTCTTTGTGGAATTGTGTGAATTCAGAGGTTTTGCAGCATGAAAAGCCTGTTTAATCCCATGCCAAAGCATCTTAATGGGATATAAGCCTGGACTTTGACTAGGTCCCTCTAAAACCTTCATTTTGTTTTGTTTGAGCCAATAAGAAGTGAACTTGCTGGTGTGTTTCAGGTCATTGTGCTGGTGAGAACTAGTGAGTCAGACCTTCAGACCGCAAACTGATGGTCTGACATTCTTCTCCAGGATTTTCTGAGAGAGCAGTATGCATGCTTCATTTAGTTATAGCAAGCCCCAAAGTAGCAAAAAATAAATAAATAAAAAATTTCAGCCCTCATCAGTTTTGAAATTGGCTCCTCTGGTGTTTACAAGTAGAAATGGCAAGCAGCTGATTTCACCTTAATGGGAAGCCATATTATTAATGGTCTAGTAGTCAAAAATGGCTTGTCCCACATTGACAACAAGCCATGTAGTCTAGAAACAATGTATAAAACTAAGTCACCTTTTTAGGATAGCCACTTACACTGCATGTGTTATATGATATAATCCATCTATCATTTGTAATGGAACTCATTTTGGGGAAATAATAATAATAACAAAAAATTACTCAACTACAACATTTATATTCCTTATAGAAATCTTCCACCATGCCTCGGAGTCAGAATGTAAGTATAGAAAGTGGTGGATGAAGGAGCAAATCAATGACTTGTGGGCTTGTGGCTGTTTCTTCTTTGATTTTTCTTTTTGTTTTGTTTTGTTTCTGTTGAGTGATCAATCACAACTTTCTTATTTTTCTGCGCTGTGGGGTAATCGCTGTCACCTTTTAATGTATATTGCTCTTCAAACAATACAGCATCTGAAAGGAAATCTGCCTGCAGTCATGATCTGAATGCCTAAAATAGCCATGCACCTTGCGTATGCTGTCATGTTAGTTACAGGCCATCAGGTGGTGCAGTGCACCCATGAGATTGGGTGAGGTGAAGGATGTTGCGCGTGTGTCTCACATGAATGGTGTTGCTATGGTAATGCAGTGCTGTCTTTTGCCTTTACTATGTTTGTGGCATCGGTAAGCTCTGATTTCTCTCTGGCATTAAAAGCGTGCCACAAATTTGACACCATCACCAACGTGGACAGCAAATTAACCCCTTGGTGGAGACAGCAGTCCCCCCCTGACCAATGATGACATTGTTGAGAACAGCAGCTTTCAGCAGTCCAATTACATCTAATTTGACTAGAGTGAGCTTCAGCCAGCTTGTTAGTCAGTCTCAGTAGGGCAGAAGTGGCCTTGGGCTAAACACAGCTCATCCTGCTGTCTTTAAGGGCTTATTTTTCCTTCTTTTTCTTCTTTTTTCTATTTTTTTTGTGCTAAGCGGAGGCAGTGAATAGGGTGATGGATGGAGAATGGGTGCGGTTTTAAGCAAGTAAGGAAAGAAGGCTGACAATTTAAGGTAGGAAAACATTTAAGGGTGCTTAACTTGATAAAAGGCTGCTTTCAGGAGTGGGACACTGAGGTTGTACAGTGATGGATGCATTTCAGGCTGCTTATAAAGCAGAACCTACAATGTGGCAGTGTAGTCAAGGAACATGTGATCAGAACAAGGTTTTATGCACATGCACACACGATATTGTTATGCATCACGCTTGTGAGTCATCACATAATGCAACAAGTAGGTCTCCCAGGGCCATGTAATCTCAAATTGAATTGAGCATGCACACTCCAGTGCTGCTTGCCACACATAGAGTTCTGTCTCCTCCTCTCTATGTGAATGCATGTCCCAGTCTCCACCCTCTTTCTTTAGTCTAGACACATGCCATCCTCTACCCAGAGTTTGTGGATCCCTCTGCTTCGGATGTTGGCTGTTGGCAGTGAGTTTTTGGATGAAAGGTTGGGCTGACTGCGCTGTTGCCTGCAGACTGCAAGCTCTATATCTGGACAGTAGAGCAACTTGCCCGATGAGGAAGAATGGATAGGTCTGACAGGCAGCAAGAAAGGAAGTCAATAATTGCTGTCAGATATTGATGGAAAGCTCTATGAGGGTCTCTGTCACAATGTGAACTGCCGTGATCTGATTTAAGCTGCTTAGGAAGAGAGACGGGGCATGAGAGAGGCAGTGAACAGAGGAGAGGGTGTGTTGCAGTCAAACTGACCGAGGTGAATTTCTATCAAATTGTTCCCTCTGGAATTCAAGATAAATATTGTAGCTTTAATACAATTATGCTTTTTTTTTTCTTGTCAGGTTTAGTCTCGATATACGTTTCCTTTTATAGCTACAGAAAGGACTTTAAGAGACCCTTCCAAAAAAAAATAGGGGGAAAAAAAAAGCTGCATCTGTGATTTTTTTTTGAGGTTTTGACAAGCTGAGAAATACAAAGTGACAGTTGCGTGTCCTTTTTTAAACCTTGCTCTGTTTCTGGTCTGCTGAGAGGTTGTCCACTGTGTGTCAATGTAAAATCTGCACTTCTCATCAGCCTGTTCTCTGGAGATTTGAGAATATTTAGCTGCCTCACTTCATTTTGAACTTGGATACCTTGTCGGGCTATGGTGTAGTCTATTTTGGATTTGAGTTTTGGGACTACTTTTGGGCTTTTTTTGCTGCACAACTGACTCATCAAGACGAGGGGTTTTCCTTTCTACACTGTGGACTATCACTAACTTCACATGATGACTTTTGTCTCGTTTTGATTCATTTTGTATACATTTCCCTACCTTGAGGAGATAAATCTGGACTCTGACCTCATTTCTCCTTCAACCCCTGAGGTTCACCATGCTGATAGTGTGGTGGTGCTCTTTGGTGCTGACGTACGTGTCCATCTACCTCTCGCTGTCCTTCTTGCGCAGCTTGCTAGTTTCAGACAGAAGCGGGCGAAAAGCGACGGGGCGGGGGCGGCGAAAAAGACGCAGAAGAGGAAGGGCCAGGTTGACTCGCAGAATGACCGCTCGACGGAAGATCACCACGTAGAACCAGCTCTTCCATCAGCCAGTGCCACAGAGCATAACAGCACCAACCATGAGGTATGCCGCCAATTGCCTAGAGAGCTCATCAATAATAGTTACAAACACTGAAGCAATTTTGATATGTAGGGAGCATAAGATTATTAGTTTTAATTAAAAGTGTTGGTTATTTTCATGACGGTCATGTCTCCATTCATACTCACAGTCCCCCCCCCCCCCCTGTTTGTCTAATTTTGTTTATTCACTGTATGCTTCAACAAGTGGTCTATGCCCCCTGTCTGTAAACATACATTACTGAAATGGGTCACTAACCATCACATTGCCTGTAGGCCATGTTGTCATGACAACCTGGCCAGGATTAACTGCCTTTTTTTTTTTTTCCTACTAAGGCAGAGTTCACTAATGACATTAAATGTGCAAATTTGCAGCACATGCGTTTTTTCCTGACATTTCTTTTGTGGACTCTGGTAAGATTAGACTTTAATTCTAATACTTTTTAATCCTTTAGGAGCCTCAAATGTCAGGGAAACCAGAGGTTCGGCAAAACGAAGCGAAGGATCAGCCGCTCACCCCCAGGCATAGCCCGTCCCCTGTGGATGACTTGAGAGAAGAGGAGTTAGCTGCACTTACTGGCAAAGAGCAGCTCAAGGTATACAAAGCCAGTATCTGGACACTGCTGTAGGACGTCAAACTTTTAAAGTGTGTCTGGGGGAAAACTCAAGAATACCATAGATGGGTTCTCTCATGGAGCTGGTTTTCTTTAGAAGAATAAAATCAAGGAGCGTAGGTCATTATTGTTAAAGAGGACAGAGGATTTACATTTGTTCTCGTGAGATGAGCCAGAGACGTTGACCAAATCTGTACCCTGGATTGAGCTGTAGAAGTTGAACAAGTGGTGTGAATGGCTTTATAAAAACGTGAGTGATTTAGGTTTATCAGAATTGACTTGTACTTCTGCAAACATTTTTTTTCCCCATGTCCTGGTGCTGATTGGATTAATTACATAAAGGGCTTTGTCTCCATATTTGGCGCAAGTTAACTTCTTGAAGCAGTTTCCAAGTTGGCTGGTTTGCATCTATTAGTGCAGTTCCAGGGAGCATGTCAGGATATTTGCATGTCTTTGTCTTGTATGGCATAATTCAGTAATCCGTAAGTAAGCCGTTTGATTGGAGTTCATCATCATGTTAAACTCAGGTGGCTGAAGCATAACTGGAAATGGAGAAACAAGATGGGGTTTGTCATGAATACTGTAATCTACTTGGGCTCACATTTTTAAGTTCTGTATTGACACACAGTAACCTCAGAACTGAGCAGTTATCTAAATCCGTTCCATTGTGTACTTTGTAATTGGATGTGTTTAATTTGTCCTGATGCTTTGTTTGCTCACTAAGACAATGAAAGTCTTGTTATGGTATTGCTATCTGTGTGAGGAGGACTGTTTGTTTGGATTTCTGTGTCATCACCTCCCATGGGGGATTGTACCAAGTCTCCTCTTCTGCATGGCTGCTTGGTGCTCTGGACTGAAAAAGCAGCACAGTTGGTCTAATGTGAAGCTTTGTATGGAGAGGAATCTGGTTAGTGTCTTTGGCACGTAGTGTTTCACTGTGTATTTAAATCTCAAACTAGGAGTGTTTTCTCTGTATATAAGGTATTGTAAGTTAATGGTTTGATTCTTCCAACCAGATTGTGGGCTTCATTTGTTGTTGTAATTTGCATATAAATTGTTTGTTTTGAAGTATTTAGTCTGTTTTCTGGCCAGCCACAGAGGAAAAAATAGAAAATTAATTTGGAAGTAGGAATGCATGCTGGACATTTGATAATGTTCTGCAAAAGCTAATGGAAGTGTGTGAAGTTATGAGTGTTTGATTGCTCGTAAAACTGATACATACTTTTGTCCTGCTTGCAGCTGCTACAGCAGGCTGTGGAGAAGCGTAATGAAATAATTGCCAAACTCAGCTCCAACCTGCAGGAGGCACTGGCCAGCAGAGACCAGGTACAGGTGGAGGCACAGTCTCTTGCTGGACAGCTTCAGGCACTGCAGAGGCAGCTCCAGCAGGTAAGGGCCAATCAAACCGAATGTGGCTGTGGTTGTTTTTTCTGCTTCGTTGCTCATGCACAGCAACTGCTGCTTGAATGTCTTCTCGTCTGTCACACAGACCAGTGTGGAGTTTCTACGTATCAAAAATCTGTCAGGAACAGAAGCCCTTAATATTCAGCAGCCTTACCATGGACCGTCCTCCCAAGAGCCAAACATCAGTCATAAGGAAGCGCCATCAGAGGGCTCAGGAAGTTCTGGCTCGCAGTCTGATGCTGAAGGCGAAACTGATGTGGAAACTGTTCTGTGCAAGCTGAGAGCTGAGCTGGAGGAAGAAAGAAGAAACAGCCAGCGAATATGTAGCGAACTAGCAGAGGAGATGGAGAAAAACAAGCACGTGCTTTCTTTGCTGGAGAATGAGAAGCAAGAAAGAGAAGAAGAGCGAAAAGAAAGGGAAGCAGAATTGCAAAACCTTCATTTCCAGTTAAGCCAGCTTCAAAGTCAGTGCCTTGAGATGCAACAATACAAAGAGGAGAAAGAGGTCCTTAACGTAGAACTGCAGGAGCTCAGGAGAAGGCTTCAGGAGGAGGAAGATGCAGGGAAGAGTTATAGTGAGAAGCTTGCTAGCTCTGCCCTTTGTTTTCAGAGTCTTGAGGAGGAGATGAAAAGGCTCAAAGAGGAGCACACAGTGGAGGTCGAGCAAGTCAGGCAGCTTTTGGAAGAGAGGGAGAAAGAACTAAAATTTAAAGAGGAGGAAGTGATGGGACTCAAAGCGTCTAAGAATTGGCAGAACCAGGTAAAAGCCGGCGTTAGCTCTGATGAGACTGTCAGTATCGATGAGGCTAATCTGGAAAGTGGAGCTGACCAGGGCAGTGTGAATGAATCAATGTCTGGAGATATTCTAATGGAGCGCTACTTGTCTTCAGCTCCGCTTGCACACTTGCAGTCTTCAGCGATAACTGAGAACCTTGACCAGTGCAGTCAGCTGGACATATCTGCAGACCGCAGGTGAGAGCAGCTATTATTATTGCACTATCTATCAGCTGTAGATATTATATGATATATTAATCCCCTTTGTCATTGTGTCTTCTCAGTTTTGAGCTAAATAGTGATGTGTTTGGAGAAGAGCTATTATCAATTTCCAAACGTCTGATTGAAGAACACGACGACCGCCAAAACACCTCTAGTCCACAGGACTCTCCGGCTGATGAGTCCAACCCTCAGTGGCTTCACAACTCCGCTTCGGGCTGGATGGAAAGGAGTAACGTGTCTGAGCAGCAGTCTGAGGACACTAACTTGGAAAAAGAACTGCTGAGTCAGCAGTGTGAGGAGCTCCGTGAGGAGCTGGCCCTTAAGGAGAGGGATCTAAATGTGCTAAAGGAGGAAGTAATCAAGAGTGCAGAAGAGCTTGAGGAGGCAAGGAGCAGGTAATGAAGTTCATGCCGTTTATCAAATGACTTCAAAGTCCTTTTAAAAACAACTCTGTGCTCTATACCTAACAATGATGTTGCTGTTGTGTTAATACAGTAATATTTACTTCTAGAGTAAATTACATAACTCTGTTAATTTTGATTAATAATAAATATTTATCTCAAGGTGAATATTGTTAAATGTCCACGTTGGAAAAAGGCATTTCTAAGAAATAAATCACTAGTTTACAACAAACATTTGAATGTAAGCTGGTTTGCTGTGGTTACATTTATTTCTTACTGTAGATTGATATACTTTTTTTTAAAAATTATTATTATCTGTCTTTTTAGGTGGGCTCAAGTCACAGAAGAGCTTAGGGAAGCTCTCCAGGAGCTCGAAGACGAAAAGGAAATGAGGAGACAATTTGAGGAGGAGCTGAACTTGAAAGTCTATGAACAAGACAGCCTTAGGAGCAAACTCTGTGCCTTATCAGAAGAAAAAGAGCAGGAGAATGTAGTAATGTTGACGGTAAAGGAAACTGAAATCTCTGCTGAAACTTCCCTCCTTATATCTAGTACCTTTCCATCAGATGAGGATGAAAAACTGGTAGGGGAACTAAAGGAGGAGGAAACTGCACTCCAGTCTCATCAGAAACAGCAGGAGCTGCTCGTATCATCTCTGCAGGAGATAAAGCAGACTGCAGATTTGGAGAGCACAGAATTCAGAGATGACAACCAGCTGCAAACATTACAGGTATGCCAGTACCACAAGTGTGCAATAATTACAATGCATTCAAATATGATGATAATAGGTTTCTGAGCAATTAGAGTTTTTTTTCTAACAAAGTTGGAGCTGGTTCAGTAGTTATATTAGTACTAAGACATCAAATTGGAGGTTTTGACTTGATAAGAAAATTATTGTATGAATAATTAAAACCGTTTCCCTGGCTTCCTTTTCTCAAGGCCAACTATGAGCATCTCATGTCACAACTCGAGGAGACGACAACTGAGCACAAAACTGCATCGACGCTGTTGAGTCAAAGGACTTCAGAGCTCGATACAGTTTTAAAGGAGCTTGAAACGACACGTGTGCAGATTTTAAGTGTCCAAACGGAGGTGGAGAGGCTGGAGAAGGAGCTGCAGCAGAGCCTCGATAGTCTGCACTGTGCTGAAAAAGAGAAGCATGAGCTAGAGTCTCAGATCTCCTGTCTGAGAGAGAAACTGACTTGTTCGGAGGAGGATCGGGCTCAGACTGTGAAGGAGAGGGATGAGCACAGCAGAAGAGAAGAAGAGATGGATGAACAGATCAAAAAAATGGAACAAGTGCTAGAGGAGGAACTTGAACAGTTTGAGAAGCTGCTAAAAGCCAAGGATGTCGAGGTGAGAGATTACGAAATGCCATACTTTAAATGCAAGGCAGTTTGAAATGCTAATGTGCAGTGATTTAACCTATAAAATTATATTCACAGTTGGCTGAAGTGAAGGAAAAATGGGAGGAGGAGAGGCTGGAGAAGGACAAAGAGATTTTTGATGTAAGACATCTGTTGGAGGAGCAAATGAAGGAGAAAGTAGACGAGGTGAAGGCTCTCCTGGAGAAGCAGGCACAGGCTGTGGAGGAGGCTACAGAAAAGCTGAAGGTATCTCATCAGCAGGAGATAAAAGATCTGATGGAGAAACATCAGCAGGAGGTGCGATTCATCAATTGCTGTGGGATTTGTAATAGAGTCAGATTAAATGTTAATTTTAGTAGCAAGCAATAATAAATATAATCTGCACGACTCTTTAGATTTCTGACTTGAATACTCGCCTGGAGACAGAGCTGCTGAAGCAGCGGGCCAGTATGGAGGAAGAACAGAAACAACAGATCAGTCTAATCAAACAGGTATCAGAGCAATTCACTCCTTCACTGCTGTGAGGACTCATTCACCAAGAGCGCCATTTTAGCTTTTTCTGGCTCTTCTTTCGTGACAGGTAACTGAACGTGAGCACGAGCGGATGATCTCAGAGCTCAGTGCCAAACACAATGAGGTTGTCAGTCAGCTGAAGACAGAGGTTTCTTTGGAGCTGAGAGAGAGCATGGAGGCTGCTCACCAGGCTGAACTGCAGCAGGTTCAGGTAGACGCACAAGCCAAAACATTATTCATTCAGTCAGCCTCATCATTTTTTTTTAATTAAATATTCCAAAGTCAGTGAAATATATTATTGTCCTCTTAAATACTGACTTAGATTCATCATTTCATTATGCTTTTATTCCTCTAGGCTCAAAAGGCCATTGAGCTTGAAGCCTTGCGTCTGAGCCTGACCACAGTTCACAAGTCTCATCTTGAGCGCTCTCAAGAAAACGTGGAACAGGAGCAGACGTCTGCCCTCATCAAGGTCCAGGCCTCTATGCAGGAGAAATTTGACCAAGAAATTGCACTCCTGCAGGCTCGCCATCAGTCAGAGGTGGACCAGATCAAGAGGAAGAACCAGGAGCAGCAGGAGAGGCTGCTTGAGCTGCACCAACAAGACATGGGTGATTACACACAAGATCATCTCAGCTGCTCAATGATCTTCATTCTTTAGCTAAGATAAGATAAGATAGAACTTTATTAATCCCTCGGGTAGGTTCCTCTGGGAAATTTGTTCTGTCTTTGTTTGAGTCATCCGGTTTCTAAAGAATCGTTTCTCGTGTGTTTAGAAGAGTTGAAGGAGCAGTTGGAGACTCGTGTTGCTCAGGAAAGAGCTTCAATGGATGAAAAGCAGGCCAAAGAAATACAGGTGAAATTTCATTATATTTTTATACAAAAGTTGCTTTTTATAATTTAAAAAACTGCTGTGGCTTTTAAAAACATGCACTGTCTTGTCATTGTGTGTATTATTCTATTTCACTCCATTTTGGTTTTACTTTGTTTCAGGATCTAAGAGCACAGTGGGAGAAAGATGCTGAAGCCATGGAGGCAAACTTTCAGAACAGCCTCAGTGCCACCCAGACTGAACTCACCAGCACCCAGGCCTCCCTCGCTGAAGCACAGGAAGCTGTGTCCCAGAAACAGTCAGAGGTACAGGAGACACAAGCCAGGATGGAGGAGCTCCAAACCTCCAGTAAAGAACAGACACAGAAACTAGAGGAGCTGAAACGAGCCTTGGCTGAGAGAGATGCTGCTGTCTGTGAGTCCTTCTACAGTCCCCATATTCCTCAACAGTATACACTTTCATAAAGAGGCTGCACAGTCCTCTAAATCTATGATTTGAATTTGTGTATTACATTAATATAGGCATAGTAATGATGAGTGATGATGTTGTTGTAAAAGGTTCCCTGGAGGAGGAAATTTCTTCTAATAAGACACTGCTGCAGGAGAAAGGGCAGCAAGTCCTCCACCTACAGGAGAAGGAGCAGCAACTGCAGCAAGAGGTTAGTTTCTGGCATGTCGCAGGTCAGTTCCACAAAGTCTGGTAAAAATGTATCCAAGCACCAAAGGGGCATGCCCTGCAGTTTGAACTACTGGTCTACTGCAACCCTAAATATGTATTTTATCTGCAGCTTTCTAAGTCTTAAGTCACAGTAAAAAGGATAATCTTTTTTTTTTCTTTTTTAGTTTTGTAAAGGTTTTTTTTTTTTTTTTTTTTTGTTTGTTTGTTTGTTTTTCCCCTCAGTATCCAGAAGTTTTAAACACCAACTTATTAATATAATAATTACTTCCTGAAACATATTGACATCTTTAAAACCTGTTGGGTCATTTTTTTTTTAAATTCATAAAAACATTTTTCCAAACTTTGCCACCCAGGTTTCACAGCTACAGGAGGAGAAGAACTTGCTCAAACAGAGCTCGGATCAGGAAGTCAGTCAGCTGTGGACTCAGCTGGAGAGCATGAGGTCTAGTCGTCAGGAGTTGGGTGGTATGAATAAGCCTACCAGGCTAAAGCTTGGATTTTTTTTTTCTTTCTTTCTTTTTTTCTTCATACACTGGATTTCTTTACATTCTAACAAACATGATATATTATTAGAAATGCCTGTTCTTAGTGATTGAATGATAGATGTCTCTTTATTGTTTTACAGAGCTTAAGGAGCAGCTGCTTGCACGCTCATCTCGGGTTGATGACATCGAACGCCTAAAGATGGAGTTTAATGAACAGAAACGAGAAATTAAAGAGCAAAATGAGGCTGAGCTAGAAAACCTGAGGAGGTACCATAGAATCACCTGAAAACACAAATTTTTTGATGCATTTATTCCTGAATATTAACATTTAGTGTAAACAGACATCAGAATTATGGGTTTCTTTAAATTTAGCTTAATTTCTCTACTCTATCATGTTTTATCCTCATCCTGCTTTTAGGTATTTTGAGAAGCGGTTGCATGCAACAGAGGAGAGTCACAAAGAGGAAATTGCTCTGCTACAGCTGAAGCTGGTAGAAGGTGCCTTGGAGGACTCTCTGCTTAAAATGACTGATCATGGGTATTTCACTTTATCTGGATATAAAAATAAGATTCATGCTCTGCAGTTTTGCACAAATGTTTTTGTGAATATTCACATCTTTGGTCTCTGCTTCAGTGCTCTGTCTGAGTGTCAAGCTCAAGGGGATATAGATGTTTTGTCTGATACTGTTCAGCTGGAGAAACGGCGGGTAAGAGATGCAGATGTTTAATGGGCGCTGCTGTCGGTTACATTTTAAGTCGATACATATTAAGTGTAATTGATTGAGAGGCTGCTTTGTTTCCTGTGCCTCATCCAGGAAATCCTTGACAGTTTGACACTTCAGCTTGAGGCGAAACACACAATGGACCTTTCTAATCTGCGATCCTCTTTGACTCTTTCCTTTGAGGAAGAGGTGCAGAAGGTCAGACATCAACTTATATGTTCAGCCTTTTATTAAAGTGATATCATCCTAATATGTGACTGCTTGTTGTCACTAAGTTTTTTTGGTTAACTTGCTGCATGTTGTAACTTGTACATCAGGTGCGCGCAGACCTCACTGATCATTACTATGAAGAGCTGCAGGAGAAGAAAACTCGTCATGCTCTGGACCTTGAGCAACTCAGAGCCAAACTTTCTGACAGACATCTGCAAGGTCCTTCACATACTTTTATTTTTATTCATTTATTTTCTGTGTGTGTTGCAAAATGAATGAACTTGAATATCTTTGTAGAGCTCACCAGAGTCCATTTGGAAGCAGCAATGCAAGTTGAGGTAAGAAGAAGGCTTAATAATATAGATAACAAAGAGATTACATTAATGAGATTACATTGTTTGGCCCAAAATCTGAATGTCTCTATTGTTATAATTAGGCTGAAGTGGAACACAGGATATGGTCTCACACTGAGGAGCTGCAAACAGCAACGACCATCATCTACACTCTGGAGAACAGAGTGGCTGCTCTCACCGAGCAGCATGAGAACATGCAGAAGGTATTTCTGTAATCCTTCATACTAAAACCTATCCTACACAGTAAAAACAGAAAACTGGGCAGCAGGTGGTGTAGTTGCATGAAAATACTGATTTCATAATACAGTGACAAGCTTCGGTTTAGTAACAGCTATTTAATGTTCCTTCAAAATACTGCAGATGAAACAAGAGTTTGATGAGCAGCTTGCCCGTCTTGAGGAAGCTCTTGAACTAGAGAGGAGTCAAGCACAGGAGAATATGAACAAGCTGAAAGAAGAGCTGCAGGAGAAGTATGAATCTGAGATCTCTGTCCTGAGGTCACACCATGATGAGATGGCAACGGAGCAGGCACGGCTTGAAAAAGCACTTCACGAGGAGAAGGAGAAATTGAAGTCTCTTCAGGATGCACTGGAAAATGATGAGAGTAAGAATCTCCAGGACTCGTGTAATTTTTATTTATAGAAAAATGTTGGTGAATTGCATCTTCTAGCCAGATCTCATGTTTTGGAAACTGTATACAGACTCTACCTTTTGGTTCTCCATCAGTTTTTAATGTCTGCCTTCTAGGCCAACAGGTTCTGTTGTTGAAACAGAAAGTGGAGGCCAATGATGCAGAGCTGCAAAAGACCAAGGACTGCATGTCTGTAGAATTCAAAGAGCTGCTTCATGAGCAGGTTGAGATGCAGCTGTGCCAGGCCAGAGAGAGGTGAGCTCAAGAGTGTTGATTGTAGCTAAAATTGTATAATCCAGAGTGTATTAAATAGGTAATCATATTGATTGTGTATGATTTTTTTTTTTTCTCAATTAATAATGATTATAATAAGTGAGAAATACCCTTTACAATGCTTTGAAGCTATATTTAAAGAAACTTTTTATTATATTGATTATTTTTGGTGATAAGGGAAAAATATAAACCTAGGGTTCTTCAGGAGCTGCCCAAAATTGTCACGTAATAAACTGAAAAATGTTTTCTACCTGGTTGTAGCTTTTTAATAAGCTGCCTAAGGCGCTGCTTTTTGTAACCGCACCAGTAATATGAAGTGACCATTTGCACAGTACAACCAAGGAATGGTTGCTCCAGTGGCGCATGGTGGACTGATTTATTTATCTCCGGGTCACACATCACCAGCTGCTAATATCTCCTCCTTTCTAGCCTTGCTGCACTCAAGGGTGTTTCTGCTTCAAGTGATGCAACATGTTTGTTTCCACCTTGAGCACGAAGGGTTTTCTTGTTGTTTGTTGGATGTTGTTGAAATGACTCCCTTTTAGATACTAAACTGAATCTGAGGCTGACACATGACATGCCCAGGCTTGTCTCTGGTTATACGGGAGGGAACAAATGCATATGGTTGTCATAGCAATGATGTTGCAGCTGTATAGGTAAACTGTAATGAAATGGACACTCAATAAAATTACAATTTCTCTTGCTGTACTGCTGTGAGGGTCTGCACTGCAAACTCAGGCCACATGGTAGTAAATCAAAAACTGAAACATGGTATTGGAATGTCTCAGTTACTCTTCAAACATGTTAACTTCTTGGTTACTTTTTCATGTCTTTATTCAGGTTCCAAGAGGAAAAGGCAGCGGTAGAGCAGCGTTTAATCGAGAAATATGAAGAGTCTGTGGCAGAGCTGAAGGACAAATATGAAGCTGAGCTGGAACATGAGAGGGCAACGCTACTGAACAGACACTCCAAAGAAATGGATGCACTCAATGCCAAACACAAAGCAGAGCTAGATTCACTCTGTGCCTCTCACAAAGATCAGCTTTCAGCTAAAACAGCCGAGCTTGAATGTAAGCATAATGCAGAGCTTGTTGCCTTGGAAGCATCCCTCAGTTCCAAACTAAAGGAAGACCTTGAACGTCTTGAAGAGACTAATCGTGCTAAGTTAGAGGCTTTGGAAGCTGAATTGACTCTTAAACACCAGGAGGAGAAAGATGAACTAGAAAAGAGGATGCTGAGTAACATGGATACGTTGGAGGCCACCTACCTGAAAGAAGTGCAAGTAAGGAGATGGAAGCCACAGACAGTTTCTCTGTTTGTTTGTGGATTTTAATGTCTTTGTCCTTTACAATTGCAGACACTACGTGATGAAATGGCTCAGCTTGAGGAGAAACATCGCGAAGATCTGATTTTCCTGAATTCAGAACATAAGCAGTTAATAGAGCGTCATACTGCAGAGCAGCTGTCCATCAGGGAAGAACTGAGGAAAGAACTGGCTCATGTGCACATGGAGAAGTTTAAAGCCATGGCAGCCGAGCTCAGCCATGTTCACAAAGTGAGTAATGAAGAGTAGGGATCATTATTACGAGTCTCCCACTGCTCCTTCACCTCTTCATTATTTTCATGTTTTATTTTTACAGTCTGAACTGGCTGCTCAAAAAGAAGCCTTGGATACTGAACACTGCAAAGCCCTGGAAGCACTCAAGAACCAGGTACATGCCCAGTCATCATGATAACTACATCATGTTTGTTTTTCCACTGTCTCAAAGCCAAATAGCTGAGTACCATCTCATTATTAGGCTGGTTTAATGTCACAACAATAAGTATATAATTGCAGATTTCCTTTAATTTTTAATGCAAATATCTCTGAAAAAGATGTGTAACTATGGCAAACAGATGGTCTCTGCTTAAACATGATATAATGTGATTGTTGGCAGTTATTCATAGCTTGAAGCCATTAAAACTTTATGAAACTGATTTGTTAAAATCCAAAATAAAAGCATTACAGCCAAGTTTGTTTGGCTGGATAATCAAATTTGATTTGTTTTCATCTGATTAACTTAGTCTTGTGCATTAAGTACCAGGAGACTCTAAATCGGACTTGATTTGTATCTGTTTCTTTTGCAGGTTTTAGAGCTTGAGCAGCAACACAGCACTGCTCTGCAGGAGCTCTCGCAAACCTACACGGCTGAAAAAGAGCAACTAACCAAACAGCACCAAGTCCAGCTGCAGGTCTGTCATAAATCCTCTTCCTTTTTTAAAACCACATGAATTAACATCCTGTTCTCTAAATTGCGGGTTGTTTTAACGGTTACCTGTCCGTTCTTGTTTCAGTGGCTCTAAAAGCCCATTAGTGAATGGACTACACTCAATTATTGTTAATCCTTCATAATGGTCTATTTGTTGCATAGAGGCACAGAGTATTTATTTGGATTTTGTTTTCTCTGAAGCACTAAAAATTTGACCTTCTGACTAACGGAGTACTGCGGTATTAAATATATACACGCGTCTGCTGTAGGAGCTGAAGGGAGTCTCGGCACGGGAACTAGAGGCATGTCGCAGGGAGCTTGAAGAGGAGTCGTCAAGGCAAAGACAGCACTTCCTAGAAGAGGTGGAGCTCCTCAAAGTCCAATCAGAAGAGCGGCTGCAGGACAGGATTAATCAACTGAAGGTAAGAGGAGGAAAATAAAACTCCTTGGGATATATGAAACAGTTAGGATTAGAAGTATCCTTTCAATTAAGATCTTTATTAATGCTGAACACCTTTGAGGTAGCCATGTTTCTCCATATAAGCAGTTCATGTGAAAATACATTGATATTCCCTATATTTGTTTCTTTATTTAACTCCTTTCAAACATTATTATGCAATAGCTCCGGATTATTTGGAGCGTGTGTGTGATGCCATTGGCCTCTCTAAGCTTCAGCTGCACCAGTTCATTCCCAGGGATATTTTTTTCTGTTGGACTCTATCCCACTGAGGCTTCATCCAAACCCAGTTTTCTCATAATCCCTCCATCATATATGTACAAGTGTTCATGTCCGTCTGTCCCTCTGTTCTCTGAATGTGTGTGCTGATGGGTCGTGCATGTGTTTGTGTTGCTGCCATCTGAACAGTGGCTAAATGGGATGGATCTAAGCTTTTTATCCCCTGATGCAGAAGGTTTTAAGGCTGAAGTTAGTTTATTTATTTATTTTTTTTTCTCCCTTCCCCCCTCCAGACTTTTAGCATTTTACCATCTGAAATGTGCAAGCCAGTTGTCAGCTATAAGCCAGTCAGTCCAAAGATCTCTGGAATGAATGAACCTACTGTGTACTTCAGCTGTTGCTCTGCGTTTTTGAATTAATCTATACACATGACTGTTTTCTTTGAAGACTGAATTTGAAGAGCAGAAGGAGGCGGAGCTTGAAAACCTGAGGCGGAGCTTCACGTCTGAACAAGAGGAAAAAGAGCGGAGCTACACGGAGAAAATGAGTCAACTCACTGCCCAGCTGCAGCAACTAGATGCTGTGGTGGCCCAGGTACCAGTCATGCATGTAACTATATCTATGAAGTCTTAATTTGGGTAGGTTGACAATAGCTGTTTTTACTTAAGGGGGGGGGGAGGCAAGACTAACTGGGCGAAGTGGACAGAAAAAATGTTGTATTTATACTGAAGGAAGGGAAAAGGTCCACAAGAGGACTGAGGAGATGAAATGATTTGGAAACTAAAGCAAAGAGTGAGGGATGGTTATACAGACTGTGGCTCTGTAGGTTAGTTTCCTTATTCACCATATATCAGATGGTATCCTGTGGAAGATGAACATATTAATGAATAAAATCACCAATCTGGTGTTTTTGTTTTTTCAGATTAAGGTTAAAAGCATTAGTCGAATAATCGATTAGTAGGTCAACAGAAAAACAGTTTTACTGCTTTTGCTTTGGCTTTTTTGTTTTTGTTGTTTTGTTCCCCCCCGAAGTAAAGCAAGTATTTGATTTCACCCTGATCTTCAGAAAATGACTTTTTTCTGTCTCACATTTTTGTAACCTCATTTGGACAGTTTCAAAAAGCAGTTACAATAATAATAAATCATGTCCTGGCACATAACTGTATTCAGTTATGTATTTGGGGTTTATAATTTATCCTCACTGACTTAAAACCTGCAGTCCCGTTCTTGGATTTCACAAACTGATCGGCCTCATGACTGATTGGTGTTTGCATATATTTGTTTCCATGGCACCTGTCTAGCTTGACTCTTTGTAGTGAGATATTAACAGACGGCCACACTTGTGTCCCCCACGAGGTTAAAAAGGAGCGCTTAAGAGAGGTTGGGAGGGGGCTGTTGTCATGGCTACAGCATTGTTTTGGTGAGGCAGGTGACTGCATGAGATGCAGTTGTGGGAGGGAGCGGAGGGGAAAAAGGAGGGAAAACATGGTGAAAGCTGAGGGAGAGATCAGAGGCTGAGGAAGGAAGGGTAAGGACGCTTACAACCAATATGCAAGAAAACTCTTCCAGCTTTTGAGTGTTTGACGCCCTAATGTTGGATTTTGTCACCGTACTGGGTTGGTACTTAACATCAGACACCTTTGATATTATATACTTTAAAATGTTTTTCTCTTTAAAGTCTGTATTCAATATATTTACAATCAACAGCTGGTTTTTATTTCCTTCTGAGCCTTGTAAATGTCTTCTGTGTTATGCTTTTGGATCTGGATATTTTTTGGTTTTCCCATTTCCCTTGTTAAGACCCAGAGGCTTTAATCAGATAGACTTGGATGGTGCAGAACCAGTGTTTCAGTCTTTTTATTATGTTTTGGGTTTAGCGGTCCTGCCATGCCCTTTTTTTTTTCTTCAGTCTGTTACTTCTGTCCTCTCTGGGTTTCAGCTGCACACAGGTTTTAAACAAGCCATGGCATAGGTGAGAAACTAAAGGTTGGTCACAAGTGTAAGGAGAATTAACAAGATATCTTTGTTCGTTTTAACAGCTGCGGGCAGAGGTCGGGTGCCTGCAGGGAGAGCTGGAAGGAAAACGTGCAGAAATGGAGACCATGGACACGCTCCTTCAACGAAGGGAGCGAGAGACACAGGAGGGAGGGAACCTTCTTAAGATGCTCACTGATGACTTACAGACAGCTAAAGAGGAAAGGTGTGCATGTAGTTAATATTTATTATAATCATATTTTAAGCAGCAGCTCTGAGCTTTCGCAGATCCTGAATGTTCTCATTTCTGTGTACCTGTTAACCCAGATGCAAATTACACCGTACAAATGAGAAGCTGAGGCAGGTGCTGATCGAGATGCTCCGCGGCATCGTGGCAACAGAAGAACTGATTGGACAAAAGATCAGTGCCCGAGCCAAAACGTCCGAGCAGGCGACTCACCAAAGGAGCTCAAGCGTGAACAAAGAGGCACAAGAATCAGGTCTGACTGATGTATTCTATAATTTTACAATAAATGCTAGGATTTTTTGTGTTTGTTGGGGATTAACTGAAAATTGCTTTATTTCTAAAGGAACCAAGGATGACTATTTTTAGTGTAATTCATGTGAGAATTGGTTAAAAACACTTAATTTGCTCTTTCGTAGGTATTTCAGTTGCAGACTTGTCTTCAGAGGAATTGGAGCTCACTCATCTGCTCTGTGAGAGTCTCCTGGTTTCAGATGGTGAGATCAGTCCTGGTGGAGAAGAAGCAGCTCTAAGTGCTTGCAGCAGACTTCGACATACAGTGGACACACTGCTAGAGCTGCTCAACCAAGCCAATACACAGGTAAAGGAAGTAGAGATGCTCCTCAGTCCGCATAGGTTTTTTTTTTTTCCTGTTTTCCAGCCTTGCAAGGTGTCTGATCATTTTATGCTGGTCATTTCTCCAGCTGGAGCAAACTCACAGTGTTCATCTTTCTCTGGAGGAAAAGTTTTCTCAAGGCAGAGAAGACTCTGCACAACTCCTTGAACAGCACAAGCGTCTAATGGAGCAGCTTGATCAGGAGGCCAAGCTTAAAAGTCAGCTCCAGGTGGAGCTTCACAAAGCAGAAGGTGAGCACTATGTCTTTGTTTGGCATACTGCTGCTGTCTTCTGATTATGCTGCACATTTAGCACTTGCACCAAAGTTTAACAGCTCTGCCGTTTGTGACGCTCAGTCGTCTTTGAGGTCGTTCCCTTTTTAAATAAACTTGTACCATTTGCATGATTTCTTCAGGTCTTCTTGAAGGCTACATGGCTGAAAAAGCAGTCCTAGAGGAGTTGCTACAGCAGAAGGAGACTCAAGAGGAGAGGCTTGTGGAGGAGCTAGAGGACCTGAAGGTGAAGCTACACCAGATGGAGGGCCTTACCGCAGAGCTGGACACTCTCAGAGTGAAGCATCATGAGCTGACTGAGGAGCATGCCATCCTCCTGCGACACAAAGAGCATCTCTCTGCTGGACTTGGGGAGAGAGAGAAAGGTTAGTGGAGGGAGTACAAAAACATGAAATCATTTGTCTGCATAAAATGCTACATGACCTCTTTAGTGAGTTTGACTGTGCGCTTATATAATGTCTGTGCTCAGACGTGTCTTCTCTCCGTAGGCCATTGGCTCAATTTAGATCCTGATGCAGGTTTGTGGGTCAGAGTGGAGTATTAGTGTGTGAGAAGGGAGTGGGGATGAATATGCAGTATATTTGCAGTGCTGTGAGGTTGCTTTTTGTAATATTGCAATTACCAATAGCGTGTGGCAAAGCATCTTGGAGTGCTGTTAGTTGCTGTTCTATTTCTTAAGGCAGATTATGCTGAATTGTCAGTATTTAACCTCACTCATATTCTGCCTCTGCTTTTTTTTTTTTTTAAATTCCTCTGAATTTAACTAAATGAAAACAATTTTACTGACTTTAATTCCTCTTTTTATTTTTCAAGCTTTGTTGGCAGAGACTGATCGTTTGTCCCAAGATAGGCTGGACTTGCAGCGGCAGGCAGAGAAGGACCACCGCTCTCTGTCCCTTCGTCTCCGGACTCTGGAGAGGGAGCTCGAGGAGCAGGAAACCAGAGGCCTGGAGACGGAGCTGCACCACAAGACCCACACTGAAGACCTCAACCAGCGTGTCCAAGCACTGGAGAAGCAGCTTAAACATGACAGGCAGTTTATCGAGGTGAGGCTTGACAAATTAAACTGGTGTGTAATCTTTGGGTTTGTTTGCATTTGGATATCATGGATTCTTTCTTGATTGTTTTTCCAAGGTTATTAAAGTGTCATAGACTATTTTCCAAGTCCGTGCTTAATGCAGCGGACAGGCTTTCACTGAATTTGTTGCCTTCCATAATAGGAGCAGGCTGTGGAACGTGAACACGAGCGGGATGAGTTCCAGCAGGAGATCCGCAGGCTTGAGGCCCAGCTCAGACAGACTCCTAGTGTGGATAATAAAGGATACCAGGTGAGGCACTTAACTGTGTGTGTCTGTAAATATTACAGCTTTTCTCAGCCTGTGATTTGGTCACAAAGCATTTCTTAAACCCAAAACAGAAATACCTTAACAGCAGCTTTTGTTCTTCTTTTTTTTTTTTCCTTCAAACATTGTCTTATCAGATCTTCTGCTATCCTGTAATTCAGCCTAAATTTCAAATTCATTACCACAGGCATAGGCTCTGTTAAAACTCTTGTGTTTGGATCAATTGTTTTGTTGGCTTCAACAACAGACGTCTTTTTTTTGTGTGTGCAATGTTTTGTGATTTAAACACAGGTTAAAGTATTTCAATGCTCTGATTTATATCTACCCATAAATACTGAAGCACGATGTATTTAACCAGAATTTGTTAAACAAAATGTTTCTGTTTCTAGTGTGTCGCAGTTGTAGTGTTTGTGTTTGGTGTGATTACTGTTTGCAAGTTAGCTGTGGAGTACATAGTGTTACTGGTGTTGAAGTGATGAATGTGGTGTTTGCCAATGAGCCTGACTATTGCCATGTGTTTATCCCTGTGCTGAATGGATTGCTGTAGTTTGAGGACTTGGTTCTGCAGGTATGAAATCTAACTGTAGCATGCTTGTCTTAGCTCTCTGTCATGCATGGTGTGTGTGTGTGGTTTGCATCATCTTTTTTTGTAGTGCTTATATGCTGGTTATAGGTTCTGCATTCATTAGTATTCAGTAGTCCATTTGCTAATATTCATTTGCATCTTTTTCACACGTCATCTGTCTTTCATCTTCATGTTGCTGCTCTCTGAAATGGCTTAAATTCAGTGTCCCAACCAGTGGCTGCAGATCTGGATTGGCTGTGTTTGTTTTTTGTTTTTTTTAAAGCATCTTATCATGTAGCGTTTTGTTCTTTGACTTGTTTGTTTTTGTTTTTGCTTGTTTTAAATTTGCAGTTTTCCATCTTAAAACCCTGAAACTGAATCAATCTTTCTGCCTCTGCAGGTTGAGAGCTTGCAAGGTGTTATCAAAGATAAGACCGAGGACTATTCTTCTTTGCTTGCAACCTGTCAGCAAGCCCAGCGCGATCTTGCAGAACGCAATGAGGAGATAGACAAGCTGGCCGGTCGAATCAGAGAGTTGGAGCAAGCGCTGCTCAACAGTGTAGAGAGTAACAGATGTGTCGGTCAACTGGAACAAGAACTTCAAAAAGCAAAGCTGAGAGAGCAGGAGCTTACACAAGTAAGGGCAAAGTGCACACTTTGAGTTCAGGTGAAGTGTTGGTGTGCATCCTCCCTCAAGAGTTAACTGATGCTCTCGCTCTCTTTGTCAGGATAAACAGGCACTAGAGCAGCAGCAGCTGTCCAGCAGGCTTCAGATCTCAGCCCTGCAGTCCAAACTGGATGAGACGAGACACTGTTACCATGACAACATGCGTGACCCCACCCAGGAGCTTAAGGATGCCCTAGACACTGCTCAACAGAGTCTACAGAGCAAAGAGCAGGAGGTCTGTTAGATTTTATGTAACGCTAGTATTTGGTAGCTAAGAAGATTTGAGCTGATGTGTGGTAGCGGTTGTTGTTTGACACGTTTTGCTGTGCTGCCACCTTTTGGTTGGAAAAATGTTTGTGATGTCTTAGTCAATCTTTTAAAGCCATCAGTCTGATTAGTTATCAGCAAATGCAGAACTTGAAAATTGTATTTTGGTTTTGATTTAAATAGTTACGTTGCATTTCTTAGGTTGAGGTTCTGCTTGGCCAGCTGGAGACCGTGCAGAGAGACTTGAATATAAAGGAAGCTGAAGTAAAACACCTCACACTACAGCTGGAGCTGCTGACTAATTCCAATGCAGCACATGTTAATGAGCTCCAAGAGCAAATTACTGCCCTGAAGGTAAGAAGTGGGATGTGTTTCTCATATGACTAAATAATCTAACTGACCTAAAATATGTTACACTATACAGTTCAATAAGTTGTACTTTTATGTAAAACCATGACTGCAGCAAATAATACTTATGCCTTAATTATATTGTCATCTCAGCTTTTGAAGACTTGCTTTTTTTGTGAGTCTCCTCCCTTCCTGCTGTTACTTTACTGTAGCCTTAGCTTACTTGCACACTTCATGGCTGATAAAAGTAAGATGATTACTTGTTGCATTTACTTTTGTTGCTACATCAACTTCTATCAAGCCTGCACGTCAGACTGCTACACCCAAACAAAGCCTGACTGAACTTTTTTTTTTATTATTAAATGTGACTGAGTGAAGCAGTGGAGATGGGAGACTATGTTGTGTCTGCTGCTCTGAGCTAACACTAGCAGTTCTCTTAAAATGCACTACTGCACCCTGTACCTCGAATCACAGGTTTTTACAGTTTAAAGCACATCGATAACATTTTTTTGTTTTTTAAATATAATTTTTTTGGTTTTGCAGCAGATTTATTTTTTCTCTATTTAATATTTCCTTAGTTACACTCATTATGGTTAGTTGAAAAACAGTTGAATCTGAAGATAACTGATAATGCACCACCAATTCCAGGAAAATGTGTCTGCCCTGACGATACTTAAGGAGGAAAATGAGCAACTTTGCAAGGAGGATGAAATGGATGAAGAGACGCTCCCTTCAGCACTTCTTCAGGAGAAAAACCACGAGATCGACCACCTCAACAGTGAAATCCAAAGACTGGAACAGGAACTTGAGAATACCAGCGATAACAAGGTCGGTGTAAATACTAACTAAATATTTGAGTGCACATACCTGGTGAGGCCATGATTTATTTACTTATTTTTAATGGAATCGTTTTGATTGTTTTCTGATAAAAGGTTCTGGAAGCTGAGCTTGAAGATCTGCGCTCACAGGTGGAACATCTTAAATCTGAAATCACAAGAGTGCGCCAAGACAAACAGGAAGAAGAGGAGCGCCTTCACGAGGTAATCAGTACGCTGCAGGCAGAACTCGCCACCCTGGGACCCAACCTGCATGAAGTCAGTGACTCTCAGGACGGTGACAGCATTAATCCTTCACCCGCCCCCAGCCCCGAACCTCAAAACTATACCATCCAAGAACAAGAGAAGAAAGCGGGGCCAAACAGCCTAAAGCATGAACTCAGCCTGACTCATTCTACCGCCTCCCGATCGCTTCGTTCTCGTATCAAGGCCCTTCAGAGTCAACTCGAGACTGCAGTGGCAGAGAAAGAGGGACTGGAACGATTACTGCTCACCCAGGAGGAAGAGTACAGAGGGCACGGGGAAGAATTTGGAAAGAGGCTAAATGCTGAGAGAGAAAAGTCAGATGAAATCCAAAGTCTCCTCTCCCTGAAGGAAACTGAGCTGGAGGAGGTCACAGCCCAGCTAGAAGAGGAGAGGGAGAAGAGGAAGCTATCAGAGGAGGAGAGGAACAGCTGGAAAGTTCCAGCAGAAGAGGCAGAGGAAAAAACCTGCCTCAGCTCTCAGGTTTTGGAACTCCAGACTAATGAAGAGGAGAGGGTGCGAGAGACCGAAACTCTAAAAACAAAGGAGATGGAGATGATAATGGAAATGGACATCCTCAGAGAAAGCAGTCTCACTCTTGAGAGACAAGTCCAGGAGCTAAGAGCTGAGGTGGTCGATATGGAGGAACAGGTGGCTCAGGAAAGGGCAAGAATTAAAACCCTGGAGACTGTGAAGGGAGAGCTTTCTGCTGAACGTGAGGCACTGAGGAGGAGAGAGGGCCAGCTCCAAGAGGAAATTGAAAAGCTACAACAGGAAGTGACTTCACTGAGAGCCCTCATCCAGGACCTGACAGTTAAGCTAAATGAAAACGAAACCAGTCAAGAAGAGGCTCAAAAGGAAGTGCTGGTAGGTGTTGGTTTAGTTTTAAAGAACAAACCTTATTATTGGCTCATTCACTTTGAACACGACTATCTGTCATCAGTGATGGTCTAATTTGCGGATACATCGGCCATATTTCTGTTGTCTCCCATAAACGTTTGTTGTCTGTGTGTATGTACTAATAGGAAGGTTGGTGGTTTGATCCCTGGCTGCTCTAGTCTGACGCATTCATTGGAGTATGAACATGTGTGACTGTTGGATTAAAAGCATTTCAGCATAGGAGAAAAGTGCTTGTATGAATGGGTGAATGAGGCACGTTTGTATAAACCGCTTTGAGTGCTGCAGGAGAGTAGAAAAGTGCTATACAAGAATCGCTCAATTTATCATTAAATCTGTAATAACCATATAATAACAATGTTTTAGCGGTTTGAGTATTTCATTAAACAGAGCAGTAAAACATGCTGTAATCTTCAGTTTTTAAAATTGTAGTAGTTTCACTGAACAAATCTGTTTATTGTCACTCAAAAGAGTTCTTTTTCAAAAACGTCAGTTGCCCAGCAACCTCTTTAAACTTAAACAAGCCTCAGTACGAAACAGGAAATATTTTGCTGCTGCTTTTCTTTTTCTTTCCCCTCCGAAGCATACAGCTGTGCCGCAGGACCACATCTGGTTATAATTAGGGGCGTTGCTGTTGTGACGTGGCGCAGCAATGAGATATAGCAAAATCTTGACCCGCACAGAGGAAGTGACATTAAAAAGAGGAAGCAGGAAGAAAATCTTTGGTAGCACTGGCTTTTAAAGCTGTGTTGCACTTTGTTTTTCGTGTTTTGTTCTAACTTGGCAGGATGTGGTAAGAAAAGAGAGCATGACTTCTTTAATGCACTGGTTAGTTTGTAGCATGTCTCTGCATTTTATCGGAGCTTGTTGTTTTTCGGTTTTTTTGTTTTTTTTACTACTTCACAGCTGCTTTTGGCAAATTTCTCTCTTCATGTTACATTGAGTTGTTTGTAATGCGAGTGAAAGATTACAGCTTATGCAACAGATGCATGCACTGACTGTACTCAGTAAAATGCCGTTATATTTGAAAGTGTTTAAATCTGGTTATATAAGGTTTGTGTAGGTTTTCTTTTTTTGGGGGGGACTAAAGGAAAAGGGGTGTGATATGACACTTAATGTTTCTGTGGATGTCTTTCTTCCACTTCAGACCCATGCTGAGGAGACCTTGGCTAAAGCAGACACTGCCTTGAGACAAAAGGAGGTTGAGCTGTCCAAGCTCAAGGAAGAACATCAGGCTCTGAGGACAGAGCTGACTGCACTGAGACAGGGTCTGAGTACCAGTACAGAAAGGGCTGAAAAACTGCATGAGGAAGTTCAGGTGGGAATCGGAGTGGACCACACATTATCAGATAAGATGTATAGTGGTTTTAATTAATGTGGTGGTCTGAGTGCTTGAAACTTGACTGCTGCGTTTTAATGTCACCATTTCTCTGGCAGACCAAAGATCGTGCTCTCATTGACCTTGAAGCGGACAACCAACAACTGAAGGCAGAACTTCAAAGCGTTCAGGAGGACTTGGCTGCACAGGAGGAGGAATTGGCCTATCAGCAGAGAGAGCTGCAGCAACTCCGACAGCAGAGCCAACAGGACACACTTCAGGGATACCCACATAAGGGTGAGCACTAAATAAGTCTTTGCACTGATTGTATGAGGGTAAATATTGATTTAATTATGTGCAAGCCTATAAAAAGCAATGACAATGAAAATCTATTTGACCTAGCCTTTTATGTTTACAAGGAATAGTGGAATTGGGGTTTTAAAATAAGAAATGCAAACTTTGTTTAAAACATGATGGTGATTTATAGAGCCCCCCGAACATTTTAACAGAAACATGTTCTCATACTGATCATTTTTTTTTCACTGTCAGATATTTCTGTCAGAGCTTTCGAGGACATTGTGTCTCACCACGAAGACTCTCTGAGCTCTCCGGAGGTTTTAAGAAGACTCGAGTGCTCTGAGGACCGAATCCCTGAACGTTTCCACACCTCTGAGCTCAGTGGCTTGAATAACACAGGCCTGGACCTCCCCCAGGTCAAACCCTCTCCCACGGTTGTAATGGAGCCTCCTTCACACTCCAGGACCATCACCCCAGACCCAGCTACACAGAGTTCCCACTCGCCACGCTCTGTGTCAGTGTCTGAGAACTACTCCATCCTCGATTCACTGGATGCCGATAAAGTATGTAGTTCAAACTCAGATATGTAAACCATGTGTTCATTTCTTTTGGTTTCAGTTCTAACTCAGATTATTATGTTTTCTTGTTCACAGGTACGTGAATTGGAAGGACTTGACCTAACGACTCCTTCCTCACCACTTGGCTCCACCTCTTCCTTGTCGGCACCCGAATGGGCCAGTGACGGATATGGCAGCAGTGAGTATTTCCACACTGTGACACCTGTGACTTGTGAGGATTTTGAGTCACTTGTATATCTGGATATTCTGCATAAAGGCAGCTGAACGTCGATGTTCTCCTCTTATTCAGATGTGAGTTCAGAACTGGGTGCTAGGCTGAGACTGGAGTTGGAGCAGACTGAGAGACTGGATGCTCAGTTTATTGAGTACCTCCGCTGTAGAGGAGTTGACCCCACCGCTAACACGGACAGTGCTGCGGGCAGTATGAGCTACAGTGATGATCTGTTGTCACCTGAGCTTCAGGTAGGCTTCACACACAATTGATAAACATGTTAAAGTAACAAAAAGCCAGATTTTTCTTCACTTTGTCTTTCTTCATGCAGGGACTGTTGAAGAAAGTTTATCAAGAAAGCTGCAGAATTCTGACCTTGTCTCAGCGTCGTGTCAATCCATCAGCACAGTCTCATGTGTTGGACTTAAAAGCCTGCTCACTGAGTCTGTCGCAGCATCATGCTGAAGATGGCTCTGCTCTACTGCACCACCAAGATAAATCATCTAATCCTCCCATGAGCTGGCAGCAGGAGAAGAGGGCATTGCAGGAGACTGTAATTGCACTCAGAGAGCTGCTCTGTCGAATGGCACAAAGACACTCACAAGTGAGTTTCAAGCGCTGGTTCAAAATTTCTTCTACTTAAAGGATAATTTGTTCTAAATCGGTTATTGGCATGAAGGTATTATTTTTCATTCAGGTGTAAGATGAGTTTAACTTACCATGGTGCATTAACTTACCTTGTATCTGTATAAATCTTTTTTTTTTTTTTTTTTTTTGTCCTTTCACCATCTTTCTCAGACTGATGACAGAGTTGACAGTAACTGGCACAGAGATCAACTGCAGACTGAACAACGGGATGAATCCCAACTGAGGGCAGAGCTGGAGGAGAGCCAGAAACAACTCAAATGTGCACATGACGCTCAGCAAGAGCAGAAGAACAAAACGATGTCGCTCAGGTATGTATTACACGCTCAGAATACAGGCACTTAAACAGGCCTCCCCTGTGAATCAGCGTTTTGCAAATCAAATGGGTTTCAACTTCATTGTTGAGGCATGTTAAAGGGCCCCTTTCCTAAACTTTTTTTTTATGTTTTAGTCTAACCTATTACAATGTAACTATGGTAAAGTTGAAAATTACCAATTTTCTTCAGGCTGACGATAGAAGAGGCTGAGGAAGCTTTGAGGAGAGAGCAGGCCAGAGTGTGTGAGCTTCAACAAGAACTGGAGCAGGAGAGGGCTCTAAGTCTGCGTATAGGAAGGGAGGAGGAGGAAAGGAGAGAGGTAAGAGAGCACTAAAAATGGACACTACTAAAATTTTCTATTCGTACAGAAAACTTCAGTTCGCTACATTTGTAACATCACTACCCAATGTTTGTGTTTTTACACGATGTACTCTGTCTAGAATGTACAGGTGTCTTCTGAGAAGCTGAGGTCAGAGGTCATGTCTCTAAAGGGGCAGGTGGAGCAGGAAAGGGTGGCCTGTAGCAACCTGAGACAAGAACTTCAGATTGAACAGTCCCGCTGTTTGCTGCTAGAGAAACGCCTGGACGACACTCAGAAGGAGCTAGAAGATGAACGCAAACGTTCTTCACACCAACAAGAGCTCAGCTTGCAAGAAAAGACTCGTCAGGAGCTCCTGCTGACTGAAGCAGAAACTCGCTTGACTGAAATTCACTCGAAGCTTGCAGATTCTCACAGGAAGCTTGATGAAGAGCAAGACCGCTGCTCCAGGCAGGTGGATGAGCTCAGCCGTAGACATGATGCCGACGCTGCAAGAGACAGGAAGTTCATCTCGGACTTGCGCTCCCAGCTAGAGCAAGAGCGAAGGCAAGGGGAGGAGTTGGCAGCTGTGGCGGACAGACTGAGGGCAGAGCTACTACAGAGCAGGAGGCGATGGGAAGAAGAGGACAGAACGAGGAGGGAGGAGCTTCAGAAGGAGCAGGAAGCAGCCACCCGAAATCGTATCACAATTGAGACTGTGAAGGAGCAGAAACAGGAAGCAAACCGGGCTTTAGAGGTGGAGCGAGAGCAGTCCAGGCGCCAAGGGGTGGAACTCGCAGAGCTGAAGGAGAGACTCCGAGTGCTGAAGGACAAAGAGAGGGAGAGGGAGGAGCAGTGGGAAAGGGAAAAGAGGAAGGAGATGCAAGAGCAGATGGAAAGAGAGAGGCGACAGGAGAGGATCAACAGCAAACTGGTAAGATGCATCAGCCAAAATCTTCTCTAGTGTACTCACTGCCTATGCAAATCCATAAAGACACATCATTGTGAACATTTCTGACTTTAGTGTGAGTTGGAGTTGTTGAGGCAGCAGGACCAGCAGCGTATGCAGGAGCTGCAGCGCACTCTGGCAGAGCTGGAAAGAGACGAGAGAGAGATGGCTGCTCAGCGCCTGTCTGGACGAACAGCGGGACAACAACGCGAAGCTGAACCTTTCCAGCACCCCCACACCAACCTCCATACTGATGGTGGCCAGGCAGGAGTGTTAAAGCAGCACCAGCAGGTATTCAAGTGCCTTAATCCCTATGAGGAATCCAAACTATTGTGACAAAGTTTTTCATTAGGATTACATTTTGGCACATGTAATCATTGCTAAATGAATTTTTTCTCACCTTAGACGCCGTCCAAGTCGTCTTCCAACCTGTTGGAGACGTTACTGAAGGAGAACTCTGAGTTGACAGAGCGTGTGACATCACTGAGCCAGGAGAGGGCCACTCTCAAGCACAAACTCACCTGCCTGGAGCGACAGCTGCGCCGCACAGAGAATGAGCTCGCCAAGGTCACCGCGGAAACCGAAAATAGGCCTGTCTACGACATATCCAGCCAGAGCAAGGTCAGTAGGTAGCACATCAGGATAAATTAGGGGTGTAATAACCATTTTTGCAACAGCTTTTCAAGAACAGATATTGACTCCAAAGGACCTAATTGCCATTTCTGGCTTCACTGTATACTGTTGGTTGTATAGGGATGAAATGTTGACAGCGTTTGCTTGATTTGCAGCTTCAGCGTTACTATGAGCGCTACCTGCGAGCTGAGAGCTTCAGGAAAGCTCTGGTGTACCAGAAGCGTTACTTGCTGCTGCTGATAGGAGGATTCCAGGAGTGTGAACAAGCCACGCTGTGTCTTATCGCTCACATGGGAGCTCGACCCTCACCCCCAATTTCCTCCAAGCGTAGACCCCTCGGACGATTTAGGGCTGCAGTGCAAGTCATAATTGCGGTCTCAAGGTAAGAAATGTATCATAATATACGTATTAGTTGTATTCCCTGGAAGGCAGAGATTATTAGTTAATTCCATGCACTTTTTCAGAATGAGGTTCCTGACGAGGAAATGGCAGAAAGCAATCCGAAGATTATCAACTGGGGTTGTCAATGGGCATGCTCCAGGTCAGCTCTGTCTACATAATTTAGACTTGCATGTATTATCCAAGTGAGTATGAGTGCATAGGTAATTTAATTTTATCGTTCCTGGCAGGGCCTAAAGCTGAAGTTTTAAGGCAGCAGCAGCCAAGATCAAATTCTGACCCGACGCAGATCCGAGACAGCAGCGCCATCTACATAGACACTCTGTCAGCGCTCGTCCCACCCAGCAAATCGCCCTTCAGGCTGCGCCACAGGTTTGGTCTCGCTTAGCAGATTTTGGGGGTTCAATTAGTTTTGGGGGTTTTTTTCGTCTTCTTAAGTACGCTTTCTATACTCTTCAGGTCACACTCCAGTACCCCTTTGGCCTCTGTACAATCAGGTGGAACAGCTCAGGATCCAGAACAATCCCTGACAGAATATATCCGTCATCTAGAGAAAGTCCAGCAGCGGTTGGTGGAAGCCAAGCAAGGTGAGTAGCATTTAGAATAACAAAGAAAGGAGAAGGGGGGTTATAAGGTATTCACTGCAAACACAGGGTGTATCCCTAATGGTAAGTTCACTGGTTTACAGGTGGGAACACTGTTGCTGTATGTCTGCTTGGCCGTAGCAAACCATGACAGATTGAGCAGTGCACAGGCTTGAGAGAAAACACTGTGGTGATGGTCTTCAAATAGCTCAACACTGACAGGATTGGGTTTGCCTTATTGAGCACAATTTAAGGGGTTCTGAGCACTTAATTCATTTGAATATCATACTGGAAGATGTTTCAGGGCACTGGGATATAGCACTTGTACCAGCATCAGACTACACAATAGTAGCCTAGGAATGGCCCAAGTGTACTTTCAGTACACTCTAAAGAACACAAGACAATACTTGTAAACATGGAAAAGGGAGGAAAGAATCACACAATCATCTCTCTTGGAAGTGCCCTACACCAAATTAACCAACCAGCCATGAGACTGCTTTACTGACAAAGGACTAAATTAAATTTAAAATGACTTTCAGCTGCTCCCTGGTCACCACAGCAGGTTGCTCCACATGTTTGATTTGGCAAGGTTTTATGCCAGATGCCCTTCCCCGACATAACCCTGAAGGAGTTATGCCGGGGAGCTTTTGCCTGGGAAGCAAAAGCTTGCTGGTTCCCTACATAAAGGCTTTTTGCATATATAAATGCACTTTGTGCTGTTGAAGAAACTCCCAGGTACCTGAAAAATCTGTTAAAATGTATTGCAGGCATGAGCATTCTAGTCTGCTTTGTCTGCCATTGAAAGAATTTGTGAATCTGACTGTGTGACTTAGCAACCCTCTAAAAAGATAAATGTTGTGTGAGCTGATCCTGGTGCTTCGTGCATGTCTTCTAAATAAATCACCCTGTTTCTGGGAGATGTTTCCTATGCATTTTTATAGCCATTAGTCTGGTGCAAGTCAGTTAACCATTCAGATATTTTTTTCCCTGGGACCATACTGGTTTAAAAAAATGAAATAAAATTGTTTCCACATCCCACAAAACCTATGTGCTCTATCATCTTCCAACCTAGTAAACAAGACTCATTTATCCCCACCCCCCAAAGAGGAAAGGAAACTACAGTCACCCTGTTCCCCTGGTATGATTGGTTATCGGCAGCACTGGCTGCAAGAGAACGGGACTTGGCTGTACCTGAGCTGCTTGTCGCCCCTTTACCTATATGGGCCAGGTGAGTGTGAGTGTAACACACTCACTCCACTGAAGGATAAAGTAGCACAGTGCTCAGGGACTGACTTGTCACTAGTCACCAAGCACAGTGTATTACAGGGGATAACTTTGGTCTGGAACTGTACATGTCCTGCAGGGTTGTTCTATAAAATTTAATTCAAACGTATTAAATAATAATTTTTGAGGGACATGTCATGTGGTGTGCTATGAGATTTGGCTATCAATGCAGTGAGAAGCTAAGCTGTCAGAAATGTGATACTGAGGCATGATGATGCAATAATAAGTGATGATTCAGGATTTAAACCGTGGCTGAGCACATGGCAGAGCTTCCTGTCAACACGGTGAACGAGTCGAATGCATCTGGAAAAGTAGAACAAAGGAGGTACATCGAGTACAATGTCTGAAGCCCAGGTGGCTCTGTATGTGTATAACCCAGTAAAGAGGTGAAGCTGGTGCAGTAGATGCATAACGTGGATGCAAAACCCTGCAGAGCATGAAGTCACTGAGTGGAATAGTTTATTCCATTTCAGCTACATTTCTTTTTATGTCTTGTTTTATTTAACTTCGTGTTTGTGTAAATGTTGAACTGTTTTGAGGTGCACTCTGAAATTTTGAGGGAACACATGTTCATCTACTTATCTCATAACTTTCGCCATCAATGCTCCTGTGCCTTACTGCTTTTAGTCTTAGAGCTAGAGATGCAGTTCTCTGACAACAAGAATTATGTCAGTGCTATTTTTCAGTACATTGTCATAATTTTAAAAGTCAAGTATTTTGTTTATTAACTAGTTGGACAACTACTAAATAACTACTACGTTTACTGAAAGGAACTTCTAGTCAAGACCATTTTAAACTTTAGCTTGGTTCCTATTTATGTAAGGTGCCAGTCTGTGATTAAAGGTTGTTTGTTGCTGCATCTAATTTTTCTTCTTCTCCCCTTTCTGTAGGTTCATCTGGTCTCCTGCCTGATCCAAAGTAGCCTGAAATCTAAAGACTGAATCTGCCTGCATATTGTTTCAAAACTGCTCATGCCTTACATCTTGTAGAAATGTATAGAAATTATAAGTTTCCTGACTTTTATACTAAATTATTTTTTAATTATTTTTTGGGGGTAATTTTTCTATCCTGTGTACTGCCAATATTTTGAAAGTCACTCTTTATACACTGTTTCTCAAACACTGTTTGCTTTTTTTTGTGCTCTGTAAATGGTGTTAATGTTCTCCACACATGTTACTAAATGCACTAGTTTTATACTCGAAGTCTAAGATCTACAAAACTTGTGCACCATTACAAAAATGTAAACCACGTCCATGTTGTTTTTATCATAAAGTAAATAAATTAAGTGTGACTATGAACCAGATGGAGTGTTTCTTGCAAAATCTCAACACAGGTATACTGATAAATATTGAACAATGGTGGGGTGTTTTAGTTCTGTTTGTAGTCCACTGTTAGGCTTAATAAAGAGTTTATTTAAAACAGGAAGCCTTTAGTGCACAGAGTAAAGCAGTGAGCATTTTGGTATACTAAAGCTGTACAAAGGTAAATCCAGTCAGTAAGGAACTTCTAATTGGGTGGTTTTATTTTTGGTCTCTTTGAATTTTCTACAAAAATAGGGATTTTAAATACCCATTTATTACATTAGTAACAGAAACGTCGGCCACTAAATTAACAATTAATGACGGCCACATTTGAGAGAGGTAAGAAAACTGAGGTATTTGGGATTTTCTTTTTTTCCTTCTAACTCGCAATCGATATGCTGATTTAGTATTATGTAACAAAGAATGGACCTATGCTAGAGGTTTGCCATCAGGACTTTCCGCCAAAAAAAAGCTTTGTAAGAAGTAAACGCTGAAATTGTTATTTAGATTAAATGAAACTAATCTTTAAATAAATATAAAGAAATCTATGCTCTAACTTCTCCCACTTGCTCTCCTGAACAAGTCAGAAGAGGCTAATGAGAAAGCTGCCAAAGATACCACTCCGTGATCAGGGGTTCGTTTGTTTATTATCTCCGCCACGATGCTTTATGTTTAGTATTTTATCTGTCGTCTTTAGACTTTACACTTTAGAACACCGCCCATTCGTTTTGTTTTGGTGTATAAAACGTTTGCCCTTCGCAGAACGTCAACACGGAATGACGGACGTTGTTGGCGTTTCATCACAGCGACGCTAATGCTAAGCTAAGGTAATGGTGGGCGGTGTGTCGTAGATTGCGGTTTGACATCTTGCCTGTGGAGAAATAGTCCTGGACCGCATTGAAAACCTCGCTACAATTTTCTCGTATTTGTCTGGGATGTATGGATGGATACTTGGCGGATTCTCGTCGCTGTTTGAGCCCATTACGGGGCAAAACCCCACGGAGTGGCCTGAGAAAGGTAGCGTTAGCGCAGAGGTACCCACGCGACCAGGCGTAAAAACAGCAGCTTGGCGGCAGGAGAGTCACTGCAGACCCGCTAAACGGAACTACCAGAGGTCGGTGATTGAAAATGGTCTATATTTTTTTAGTCCTAAATAGTTCACACTTCGTTGGCCATTTAATGATTTGTTTGGATTGTTGAGGGCAGTCATTCACCCTTCCAGCTAGCTAACATTAAGTTTTGAGTTAACTTTAGATGGAATTTGTTTATTCACAGCAGGTGAATTTTAAAAAACTATTTTACTGAAGTTTGCTAACAGTATGTTTGTAACAGTATCAGTGGACACCCACATGACATTTAATATCAAGTACACTCATAGCGAAAGCAGAGGTAGTCTAAAACTATTTATTATGACCGTTCCAATATTAATTTATTTTTGTTTAAAATCCTATTTAAATCCAGTAGCTTGTCGTTTTTTGACTGCTGTAGCACAGCAGACTTGAGAGTAATTTTAACTGATTTTGTAAGCCTGCTGGTAAAGGTCGCCCAATGATATCTGCATGGTTTTGTTTGGGTTCAGGCAGCACAGTCAGCAGTTTGTATATACTATCAGTATACAAACAAGCTCTAGAAAGACTGGAAAGGAAACAAATACATTGGCATCATTGTAAATTTTGTTGGTAGAAAAAAGTATATGTTAAACTCTAAGAATTGGATACTTTTTTTTTCTTGAAATTTATTTTTGTAATTTGTGAATGGCCGTAAATGCGTAATTTAGTCAAAGTATTTTAAAATTTAGCAGCAAAGCACCCCCCACAGTGGGAGCAGTTAGTGATCACTCCAAGCTACCAGTACGTAGAACAAGATTTATACAGTCCTCTTTTACAGTTAAAGGTCTGTCTCACAGAAATGGGTCTTTTCTTGCTGTTTTCGTCATTATGTTTTTTTTTTAATGATTGTACTGACAGGTTGTGGCTTAAAAACCTTACTGGGGCCAATGCCTGCAAATTAGCTGTAGCTAGAATTCCTGTGTACATAGCATTGGTTGCATTTTATATGAATGCATCATTGCTAATATGTATGGTCACTGGTATATAAATAAAAATGCTAATGAATAAATTCAAAACCCTTGTTTCAGTTTCTCAAACATTTGTTGATGCAGATTGTGTCTTTATCTCATAGAAAGTGAATATCTTTGGGTTTTGTGCAAATATATTGATGTTTGAACTCGTCACTTTGGACTGTCCGAATCTGCGATGGCCTTTGAAACTATTGCCAAATTATCTCCAGGTTAATGGATGTTAAACCCTCATTAGAATTCAAGAAGAACACAAAAAGAAATCCCCTCATAATTAATAGCTACATTTCCCCTGCGCTCTTATTCACAAAAGGTTGCCACAGCTGGTAGCGTGAGATTTTTTATTTATTTTTTTAATCTCTTACTTTGCAAGATTATGTATTTTTGAAAACCACTCATTTCGAACCATTTTCTGTTATTACAGCGTGCATGTTGCAGAGAGTGTTTGCCAGAGTGAGCAAGTCGAAGTGAAAAGACGCAAAAGAGGTTTGTTAGAAAATAAAACTGCTTAATATTTTTTGCTTCCTGACGTGGAATTCGGTGATCGTGATTTGTGGTGTCCTGTCTTTCAGATGTCGTCATCAGCTTCATGAAGAAGACTGTGGCTCGGGTAGCAGGTTTACTCAGAATCCGGAAATCACTGACGAGGTGTGAGAAGCCCAGATCTCATGAAGAAACACAGGTGAGTGGCCCGTCTGTGCTTCAGACGCATACATTTGGTATTATTTGCTACAGTGTATCAGAGTTCATCGAATAGACAAGTACTGTAATGACTGGGAGTTCTAAGCTGAGGTGTAATGATAGGTGGACACACACCACTTCTTAGGGCGTTTTCACAGCTACTCTAAGGAGTTTGGAAAGAACAACGTCTACACTTCTTTAAGTTGCTTAAAGATTTTTCACCTCTCATCCGAGAAGCTTCTTCAGTTCTAGGGTTAAAGGGTGGAGAGTCCCAGATGTAAGCCCTGTGGGAGTGTCCCCCAAGAGGGACAATGGACCCCCTAATGATCCTCTACCTAGTCAGACGACTCAAGGTGTTAAGACGGGTGTAGGTCACAATCAGCCAAGGTTTCGGGTGAGCTCATTGTAAACCTAACCCCCACCCTATCAAGTGGTCGTTCACAGTGGACATTAATGGCTTCTTTCACTCCTCTTTCAAACCATCTCTGTCCAAAATGTGAACATTGCCATCCTCGAAAGAGTTACTTTTTTCTTTTAGATGTAGATGGACAGCCGAGTCTTGTCCCATGGAGGTGGCTCTTCTTTCCAAACTCCTTGGAGTACAATGACCTGGATGTCTGAGAACCTTTACAGACAAAAAAAAGTCCCATAAGCACATAAGCCTTGCATTCTGGGATGCAGCAAGGTACTATAGATGTGCAGAGGGTCTTTACAGGCTAGCAACTATCTGTGAAATGAATGTCAAGTCTCCATGTTGTCAAATAATCCAGAACACAGGCCCTTCTTCCTGTATTTACTTTTGTTGCTCCCACCCCAGACACATCTGGCCAATAGGACAGAACATTCTCACATGGTTGTTAGTCACGCATATTGGTTCACTTGGAGCTCACTCAGATTTTCTATATGAAAACAAACCAAATCACAGGGAAAAGCTACAAGTTAACAAACTCATCAAGTGATTCGGACCTTTATGGAGGAGCGATTATCGCTAATTTAGGCAAAACAACACTTCGTTTAAAAGTCTTTTGGGAGTCTTTTTGTGAGATGCGATGCATACTACATGTGCTGCTTTATCCATGTGGATACATACAGTTTCATAGCTAACTTTATTTATCCGTGTAACTCTGTAATTCCATTGAATTTCCTCTGTTGATCCAGCCTGTCGCTCTAATGGGCATAGATGAGCTCCACACCTCATGGCTGAACAGTACTGAATGGAGAATGGGTAAGCGAAGATGGACCTTTTAGCGCACAATTCATGATTATACTCACGTCACTGTGTTTCAACCAAGCTTGTCAGTGCAGAATGATCTCATCCTTATACCCAATGTCATTTGTTTTGATGTTCTTTCTTCAAAGATAAACCAGTAGCTGGAGGTAATGAGAGTCAGGGAAAGAATCCTTTTCAGAGCTCTTTACCTCCTTTAATGAGGAAATACAGGCAAGTGATTCAGTACTGGAGATTTATGTAAAGTACAAGTCATCCAGTACCTTTTTTTTTTTAGCCTTTGTGCTTGCAGTCTTCAGGCTGTTCTTATTCTTTTATGTTACCACCTATTGAAAACGGGTCCCATGCTAATCTACCTCCCTCTTTTTATTTTAATCCAGTGGGACAACGCTCCCTGTAGGGCTTCCGGACAGAGCAAAGGACAGGGAGAGGAGAGGATCCCTCCAGCTGCTGTCCTCAAGGCCTGTGCTCAGGGTGGGAAATGCTAATCCTGACCCAACATGCAATGGCTTTGGACACAACCGCTGCTACAAGCCCAGTCTTACTGTGGAAGAGGTAAATTAGTCAGTTATTTGTATATATGAAAATATACTTAAATTCCACTTTTCCCCACCTCACAGTGCCAATAATCAAACTTTAAAAGTATGAACCTCTGCACTTTCATTTCTGATATTTTTGGTGACTTCAGGCCATAAAGCAGAATAATAAGGAGCACTACAGGCGGCTGCTGGAGATGGTGACAGAGAAATACAGCAAAAGCCAGCCACTACCTTTTAACCAATCAAAACCACAAGAGTTAGTATTAACTTTGATTTTTGTTTTTTTTTTTTTCATTTTAATATTTCCATTGACCATGAGCTAATAAGTGGCTTATTTTGTATTTATCCTCAGTGATCCGCTGTCACAGGTTGATCACAAAACTGCTGCTTCAGTAAAAACTTTTGAATCAGTACACAGGAAGATGGGACAGACAGGTGGGGCACTCGGTTATCCATTACAGACAAAGCTGATTTGTTTTTATTCATTGTTGACGATTACAACTAATTGCAGATTGTTATTAGTTTAACTTCACCCTTTTTTGTAATCTATAAATAATTTTGTCAATAACACATGATCAAATATCAATGAATGAATATAATTCTTTTGTAAGGTTACCTAAGTGGCTTTTACTTGAAAAAACAACTTTAACGATCAAAGAATTGTCCAGATACTTAGTTTGGGGGGGGGGAGGGGTGTTGATTAAATCATGACTGTTTGATCTCTGATTTATTTGTAACATTTTATTAGAATAAATAAAGCCTTTCATATCACACAGTCACTTCACCCAAAGTAGGTTTAAATGTATGTATGCATATTGATCAGTAAACATGTTGCAGTGACTCTTCTGTTCATGGTTTATGGTTTATTTCACAGCTGCTGCAAGTCTATTTACATGGAGAAATGCATCTGCGGCTAACGACAGGTTGGTGCGGTGCTATTTTTATTTAAACGACTGCGTCATGCATAACGAGGAATGATTGCTTTAACTTCTTTTATGCGACTCGTCTTCAGCAGGGGTAGTTTCACCTTTAGTAAGCCAATTAGTGGACCCTTTGAGGACGCACAGCCTGTTGGGTATATAAAGGTAGTCACTCCTCCTCTTCTCTGACATGTCACAGCATGGATACGAGTCTGTCCTGTCCATAATCTTGACCTGTGTTGCAGCAGAAACATCCAGCAGATTTGGATCTTTCTACAGAGGTAGCTACTCGCCTCAACCTCGTGGACAGAGACGCTCCTGCTGTCGGTCTGCCTGACACACATTCTGCACATACAAGGCACAGTGAGGAAGACATACCCAGACTGACCAAGGTAAGAGTCTGTGTTTAATGTGGACTTTTTATGCTGAGATTATTTATTTATTTATTTTTAATGTGTATATTGTCTGTGTGTGTGTGTGTAGGAAATGGCAGCGGAGGTGAGTGGAGCTTTGGCTCAAAGTGATCCCAACCGTGTCCTGAGTGCAGCTTTCAAACTTCGCATCACACAGCGAGACCTGGCTACACTACAAGAAGGCAGCTGGCTCAACGATGAGGTGAGAAAGTAGAAATGCTGGAAAGGTTTTTAAATAGAAGATTTCATGGTTATATTTCATGGACAGTTATTTAATCTAAAAGCTCTTGAAAACTTCACAAAAAAGTACACAGCACAAGCACAAAAAGTCAAAAACAGGACAAGAGCAAGTTTTGCACAAAAACAATGGAGGAAACAATCATGTCTATATTTACCTTGATTTTCTTGTTTTCATAATTGTTAGATAATTGTTGTTGGTTAATGTGAGTGCTTGATTTTTATTGTGTGACGCATAATTTTATTTATCACACCCAGGCCAGGCAGCCTTATAAGGCACCAGTGACAAAGGAGCTGAGCCAGTGGACTAACTAGATATTCTTTATTAATCATAAGGGCAGTACAAAAGAAGGTGTAATTCATTCTCAACCTCTCATAATCCCCATAGCCTCTTGCCATCCTAGAGTTCAACAGTGATGTTTGGCATAATTTGAATACATCTTCACAATTTTGGCGTTAACAAAATATCTTAAGCATTTGTCTTTTAAATATATGTTTATCTTTCTTCAAATTTGATTCACATTGCTACTAAAATGTCATTGTAGAGATACTGTAGTGGTTCAGCTTCCTCAAAAACACCAAAGAGCTCCACAGCATTCTTTAAATCCCTGTTTTTTGCAGCATAATTTAATATAGAGTTGTCACATGCATCATGCATTTGTGTCCTAAGAAAAACCCAACATGTCAGCTAAATCTAGCAGCTTCATACTTTGTAAATGCATCAAGATATTTGTGTTGTTGTGTCTGATCCAGTGTTACAGGCCAGAGGTTTCTTGCTTCTTAGTGTGCCTTTTTTCCCTAAAATTAAAATTCTTACTTATTTAATTATGTTTGTAGGCCACCATCATCTATAGCACTAGCTGTTTAATACATTTAATGTCTTACAAATTATCTTCGGACTTAACCAGTAGAGTAATATCATCTGCATACAATCAAATGCCCAGGGCGAAATCATCCTATAAATTGGATTCCTTAATTCTAAGAGCTAAATATTTAAAATAAATTGTACACAGGGTAGGAGAAAGAACATCACCTTAATGCCAAAGAGTGTTAAACCAACCAGTATGCATATTATTCATTAATTGCATGTATAAATACTAATTTATGTTATTTTGTTGTAAATGTTGTTTTGTTAAAAAAGCTGTAGACTCAGATTATTCAATGTTTGTCTTTAATGAGTGTTTATGTATGCCATGTTTTATATTACAATTTTTGTGTTCTCCACCAAGGTGATGAACTTCTACCTTTCCCTGGTTATGGAGCGAAGCTCTGGTGAAGCAGGACGATTAAAAGTCTACTCCTTCAGCACCTTCTTCTTCCCAAAGTTAAGGGGTGGAGGAGGCGGGCAGGCTGGAGGACACGCTGCTGTGAAGCGCTGGACCAAAGCTGTCGACCTCTTCATGTTTGACCTCATTCTGGTCCCTCTGCATCTAGGCGTCCACTGGGCATTGGCTGTGAGTCACTTTGGATCTACCAGTTTTTGACATGCGCTGCCTAAAAATACCTGTAATATTGCAAAGGCTCACTCTGTACATCTGAACTGTGATCAGTATTTTTTTCTTGTCAGTCATTGTCACAAATCAAATGTTTGCACTGGTTTTATTCCAGAGAAGCAGAAGTGCACATTTTAATCGCTCACCTTTTTCTTTGCAGGTGATAGATTTTCGGTCAAAGACAGTGAAGTCTTATGACTCGTTGGGCCGGAGACACGATGATATCTCGAGTCTTTTACTGTGAGTCGTCAATTTTCTCTTAAGCTCCATTTTACTGGCTATGTTAGACATGTTTTCACTATAGATTTGTTTTTACTGAAGCATTATAAATGACGTAATTGTGCTGATTTTTCAGACTCTACCTTAAAGAGGAGCACAAAGCGAAAAAGGGTAGAGAGCTCGACTGCACCAAATGGACTGTTGGAAGCTTGAAAGCTAGTGTAAGTCTGTGATGAATAAAGTAACACTTGAAATGTGTTATTCCTCACAGTGAAATTAATGACTCTGTATTATGCATGTAGGAGATTCCCCAGCAGAAAAATGGAAGCGACTGCGGTGTTTTTGCCTGTAAATACGCTGACTATATCGCAAGAGGACAGCCCCTTACCTTTAAACAGGTGTGTATTCTGAAATCCCTGCCTTTCTTGGCACATTGCAGCATATCAGTGAATTGGTGTGAAACCATGTATGAAAGTCCAGTTTAAATATACATATGAACACATAACAAACGATATACAAATAACATCTGCCTCTTACTTTACAGTGCCACATGCCTCTCTTCAGGAAGTTGATGATTTGGGAAATTCTTCATCAGAAGCTGCTATCAAATAGAAGGGTCGCATCCATTGTTAATGGCCTACCAGAAGAGACTGGGTTAGTGGGAACAACCTCTCGTGTACAGTGACTACATGTGAAGTAAGAGAAGAATAAATGGGCCAAAGAAGTGGACTTTATCGACTGAGATCTAACCCAGTCTCGCTCTCCAGATCTGGAGTAACAAACACTAGTCTTAAGAGTTAATTGTTGCTTATCGTGTCAGGGACATGTAAACATTTTGTATTCTCTGAGTTGTAATTAGAGACAGTATTTGTAACAAGTGTGTGTCTTAAAGAAACTTTGGCACTACTGACTGAATGACTTGTCATTGATTGTGTTTCCTTATTGTTTGAAGTGCACCTGAAGTGCCTTAAGTCTTCTCACACTGAGCTCGGCATAGTTTTTTTGTTTTTTTCCCTTCAGTTGGGAAATTTGTTATTTACAACCCAACAATCTAGGTGTAGTTTACCCCTCCCAGCTATGATCAGAGTGGACAGCATTGACTGGGGTGAAACTTAATCTTTTTCTAAAAATATAGACAATGGCAATTAAAATACCTCCTCCAGACGTTTGTCTGACAAAACGTGCATGATTGAGTGCTTGTCGTAATGACAAGATGTATGATTCCCGATTATTTATGACTGGATGAGTGTATTTTGGAGTGTCTGTGTATAGTTTTTTTTTCTTCATGACTGGAGTAAATAGTTGTCTCTCCATATTTACCATAAAGCGCTGTTAGAGCTGTGAATCTGTTCAATAAGTATAGTGCAGCAGGCTATTTAAGGCTGTTACAAAAACTCGAATTATAGTATACTCCATTTAAAAGACAAACTACTGTACACACATGCATGTTTGTGCTCATGTCTTTTTTCTTTCTTTTTTTTTTGCTAAAATAAAGTATTTCTCCTTTTTTTTTTTTTTAAATTGTGTATTGATTGATTTATCATTAGATTAAGTGAGATAAAGGTAAATAATCTGTGTCTGTGGACTCCTACGGGATCAGCCACAAGAAAAGGTGTTGAGGGATATTAGGAAAAGTCTTGCAAATATATAAGCCTGGAAAATGGAGGTTAGTATTAAAAAGAAATACAGAGATCTAATTGCAAAATAGTGTTTTTCCAATGTCCAAGGCTTGTTAGGTTTTTAATTTTTTTTTAAAGTCTTATGAAAATTAATCATCTCATTCATGAATATTAAGAACAGTGGTTTGATAAATTGTTTGTTCATAATAATAAAGCTGCTGTACAATAATTATCTTTTCCTTTCCATCATTATAACACCAAATTTAATATAATTAAAAATTATTTCTCAGGAAACCAATTTTGATTTGTTAGCCAAAAAGTCTGAGTTTGATTACAATCCCAAAACATGTTTTAAAGTTTAATAACAAGTGTAATTATTATTATTATTTTATTAAGACTAAAGTGCTTTCTCTTTAGGTGAAAATAGGTAGAGTGAGCTCAGGTTGATCTTTAAAGAGATTTTTCCTTTTTAATGGTGAAGGAGAGAGCTTGGTTATAATGTGCCCCTTATCAATTTGTATGTATGGAAAATTGAATTTCCATACAATCTATTCATTTATATAAAACAACAGCTTCAGCGGTATCATCAAACACACTGAAAATTATTTTTATTACTGCATTTCAAAAAATACTTCTCAGTAAATACATCATATTCAAGAAAATTCCCCTTTGAATCCAAATACCTCTGTCCACCAAGTTGCAATAATAAAGGGATTTTATACATCTGTTAGTACAAACAGAATAACTGAGGACTGAAACTGTGCTTATCATCGGATTAAACCTGGAAAGGGTAATTTAGAAACACAAGTCAAATTTAAATAGAAAATCTATTCCCACACACAACAAATATATTCGATATAATATAGTCACTCCGTTATATCTGAACCTCTTTTAGATTAGATTTAGCTAGCTCTTTTAGATTTAGCTAGATTTTATTGCCCCCTTTTGTAAGAAGTTGTTTTTCCAAATACAGTTCTACATTCCCTTGATTAAGGGATCTAATCAAAATTATAAGAATACGCTGATACATGATTTCTTTAAACTTTATTTATGCATTTTTGACTTAGGTGCTTTTAACTTGAAACTCAAACCGGAAGAGGAAAGCGTCCTCCTTAGGCGCAGACCGTTTCTTTTCAGGTCAGAGCAGTACGCGTTTTCGGTAGAGGTAGCAGTAAGATTAGTCTTCAGAGCAATTTTAGCGTTAAATATCTTTTAACGCATTTGCTAAACGTGTTATTTTATAATGAGCGACAACGAGAAAGAGTTCAGGGAGCAGGTGAGTTCACGATTCATGACAATCAGCGTTAGGACGAAATAAGCTGTTAGCTGCATTTGCAGATCTGTTTAACGGCTATATTTTCTTTTTAAACAGGCCTCGAAATTAGTAAAAGTCGAGTTTATACAAGGATATTAAGCACGTTGTGTGAATTATAGACTTAGATTCTTAAAGTTTATTGGGGCGTTTATGTGAAAATAAGAGGGCTGGCGCTTGCTTGCTAAGCTAAAGCGTGCGGCCTGCTAAGCGCAGCGGTCGGTAGAGGAGGCCGCCGCCTGGCCGCGGGTGCTTTCATTTTCTCATTTACTTGTTATCTAACGTTGCTTATTGAAAATATAACTAGCCAGCAGCAAATATATGTGTACAGTTAATAGTTAGCTACCTCAACGTTCAGCTGTTTGTAAGTTGTAGTTTAGTCCCAATGAAGGTCAGTTAAACGTAAAAAGTGCACATTTTCAGTCCTAATAATAATGTTTCCTGGTTTTTCTTGATGTTTTTTTCCCCTTTTCTTTTCATTTTTTTTTTTTTTTTAAATTTCTGGTTTTAACAGACACCAACATGCCTTATCACCCTTGTTTGTTCTTTGTTAAGGTTGAGGTTGGAAGAAAGAAAAAGGCGGAAGACGTTTCAGATGTGAAGTTATTGTTGTTTGAAGCTGATGGTGTTGATGCATGCTAATGTATGGGAGAGATGCTGAAAAAAGAAGCGATCAAGAGCTGTCCCCGCGTCTAGTGTTGTAATGGCAGATGGTAAAAGGGGGAAGAGGAGGAAAAAAAGAAGTCATATATTCAAACGGAAGAAAGAAGAAATGAAGGGTTGTTATGAAGTAATGAAGTTAAAGAAGTTATGAAGTTAAGATGAGAAGTTTTCCAGGGTATGAGTAATTTCCTAACAGCCTGCTATGTTATTACTCTATTTCATCCTATTATTTTTCTCTATAGCATGCATGATTTTCCCTCTCTGTATCAGCCACATCACTGGTCAATTCCTCCATTCTTTATTTTTAATTAACTTTTTGTGCAGTCAATATTTAAGCTACATTTCTTAATATCTGCTTGAAATATCTTTAGTATTTCACCTAATTCCTCAATATTTAGTCTCAAACCTGTTAAATGCGAAAATGTGGTGAACTTCTTCTGAAAAGGGCATTGAAGGTGGTGAGCGGTGTCACCTCCAGGCCCTGTAGTGTTGTTGTTTTGGTACATTTGGCTTTAGAGTGTTTCTGACATCTGCAGTCTGGTTTGTTCAGGACTCTCGGGCCGGCTCGCGGAGCCCATCCCCTGGAGGCTCACCTAAATCCACTAGCCGCTCACCAGCGCGCTCCAGAGGTGGCTCCCATCATTCCAGATCCAAATCTCAGTCCCGATCTAGATCTCGGTCAAGATCTAAATCCAGGTAAGTCAGGTTTCTGATTACTGAATTCTTGTACATAACAAGATAATCGTGTGAGATTTTGGTTTCCTTACCTGTGATTTTGTCTGCAGGTCTCGATCCCATCGAAGCTCACGCAGACACCACTCCCGTTCCCGCTCTCGTTCCCGCCGGCGCCGCTCCAGGAGCCGATCTCGTAGCTCTGAGTACCGCCGGCGCAGAAGCCACAGCCGCTCTCCCATGTCGAATCGACGCCGACACATTGGCAACAGGGTATGGCGCTACTTTGTTAACTTGTACTCAAGGTGTTTATGGAGACGCGAGTCATCAATTTTTAGATTAAACAGTTTAATGTTGACTGTGTGATGTATAGTTTAAGGTGTGTGTGTTTGTGTGACATTGTGAAATATGTTGACATATGTCACAATCATGAATTTCTCATCTTAAATTTTATTTTTTTGTCCCCACACATCAACGTTTCTGCTCACAGGCCAACCCAGACCCCAACAACTGTCTGGGTGTTTTTGGTTTGAGCCTCTATACCACTGAGAGGGACCTAAGGGAGGTTTTCTCTAAGTATGGCCCGTTGGCAGATGTCAACATTGTGTATGACCAGCAGTCACGTCGATCCAGAGGCTTTGCCTTTGTCTACTTTGAGAACTGCGAGGACTCCAAGGAGGTAAGTAGAATAACATGGGAATATGTATTTAAAAACTTTAAACAGTTTGCTTATTCATCCTAATATAGTTAACCTCTTTGCTGTTAAAAAGCTATTTTAGTTCAAACTAAACTTCAAAGAGCACATCCTTGGTTTTGTACAGGGTGAACAATAGTAAGTAAAATAGCATAAAAGACAAATGTGAAAGTGAAACTTGTTTGATTATGCAGCTCGTCTGGTCCGTCCAGTCTGCTGTTTAGTGTCTACACAAGAGTGAAACAATTTGCAATGCAAACAATTTCAGTTAGTCTGCTTCTGACTGTGCGTGTGTGTGTGTGTGTGTGTGTTTATTTTAGGCCAAGGAGCGAGCTAATGGAATGGAGCTGGATGGACGCAGGATCCGAGTGGATTTCTCTATTACCAAACGAGCCCATACTCCCACTCCAGGAATCTACATGGGACGCCCCACATAGTGAGTGCTTGTCCACTGGGGAGCTTGAGATATTATACGGTTACTTGAGCAAAATTGATACACTGTCATTTGTTTTCAGTGGTGGTGGTGGTGGTGGTGGTGGAGGCGGCGGTGGTGGCGGCTCATCACGTCGTGTCTCAAGGGACTACGACAGGGGCTACGACAGAGGCTATGATAGAGGCTACGATCGTGACTACGATCGCTACGATGACCGCGAGTACCGTTCATACAGGTTGGTGCTTTTTCCAGCACCGTTTGTATCCCAGTGTTGATCACGAAGATTTGATAATGATGCATGATTGATAAAGACTCAAGTTAGTCAGTAACTGTAACTAAATTTTTTTTCCTCCCCTCATCCTACAGGCGCAGATCTCCATCTCCTTACTATAGTAGAGGATATCGCTCTCGATCACGATCCTACTCACCACGTATGTTCAAACCATGTTTCTGCCATTAGACTGAAGGTTTTCTAAACAAACTAATTTGACTCTATCTCTAATCTTTATGTATTTTTAAACAGGTCACTACTGAGCAACAAGAGAAGAGGCGACAGAAGTGTTACTATTTGGATGACAGTTTTTTTTTTTTCTGTTCGTTTTTGTTTTAAATCTGACAATATTATGTATGTGATTTAAAAACTCTGCATCTGTTTGTGTATCAAAAGTTTAACAAAATTGATCCAAAAGAACCCCCTAAATTTCTCCCTGAGCACAAAAAAGTAATCAGGGAATCATGCTGCACCAAGTCTGTGCAAAGAATCAGTTTTTGTTTTTTTCTGAAAAATGAAAAAAATTTTTTTTTGAGTACTCTGTGTGATCAAATGAATTGAATTGAATTGAAAGCACAGTCAGTCGTTGTAAAAAGGCTACGATGTGCTCAGTTGTTCTTGGTTTCTTTTGTTTTGTTTTTTTTATGTATCATAGCTGGATTTTTCTGTGCCAGTTTTACACTTTCTCATTTTGCTCTTTGTTGGTAGGTGATTTGTTAAACTGTCGTGAGCCTAGTTTGCCCCTCATTAAGTTTTAAATGCCATGTTTCTTTTTCAGTTTGTTTTTGCTTGATCGAACGTCCACTTTTGTTTGTATATAAGAAATTAAAAAAAAAAAAAAATACTTTGACCATGCTGTGCTCTTTCTATTTAAGATATGCTTCCATTTTTTTTCACACCTAAATTGTGTTATTATCAAAATTGTCAGAGTTACTGGTTAAAGCATTAATTATTGAACATTATTTGATTAAACTAATGTCTTCCACCAGTAAGAAAAGTATTGCTTGCTTACTACTAACAATATAAAAACAAATGTTTGGGTTTTATTTTAATAAATTACAGCAACAGCTACACGCAGTCATAAGCACTGCTGCTCCCTTTAGGGGTCGGCACAGTGGATCATCAGCCTCCATCTCATCCTATCTCTAGAATCTTTGTTACAGCAATGCTGTAAATTCTCCACAACATTTGTGAATCTTTGCTGTGATGGTTTTGTTTTCCTCCTGCCTGTCAGCTCCATGTCCTTTGTCCATTATATTCCTCTACAATCCACTCAACCTGATCTACTCATCTAATGTACTCATAATCTTGTCCATTCTGGTCCCTCCTAATGAAAATCTTTCTGCTGTCCTTTTGTCACAAAACACCCCTGTCGCTCATCTTCACTCCACCTTGCCTGCCCTCTTCTTCACTTCTTGTGCACTTTCTGTTGCTATGGATAGTTGATCCATGTGGGGAACAGGCTAAGCAGAGAAGCTCAGACCTCTCTCTCTCCAGCCACTGGGACACCAAAGCATTCTTAGGATATCTGAGAGACATCTCTCCAGCATTTCTTGCTTCTGCTGGCTTTTATTCCTCTTCTCTTCAGTGCATACTTCAACCTCTCCAGGCTGCCTCTCCTGCTTTCCTACATTCACTTAATTTGTGAGGACATTGTATTTTGAAAAAGTAGACCCCTTTCTGTTGTTGTCCAGCGTATTTTAATAAGAAATTACCTCAGATATCCAGTTCTATCGAAGCTAGTTCAGAAGTAAAGTCTTTTTATGGGTTCTGGCCATACTGACAATACTGACTTCGTGTTCTTGAACGCATTACGCACACGTCACGGTGAAACAGACCGCGGAGTAATTTTAAATACTCACGAGACGACTCACGTATCGTATAACAAAAGAAAGGCAGAAAAGTGCATTTAAATTAAATAATTTGAGGCAAAATAAAAAATATATGTCCAAGTTGAGTTATGTCGTGGCATTTCCAGCTCTTCGCCCGACCAATCAGAGAGCCCTTACGTCAAAACACTTCCGCTTTGCTCCCCAGCTTGTCTTTCCAGTAGAGCGGCCGGTGTGAACACGCATCAGGAGTGGACAGCACGTAGCCTGCAGGTTGAGAACAGACATTAAGGTAGCAAAAGAGACGTTTTCTTAGCCAAATAAATGTTGGTGTCTTTGTAAAGTTCGGACGGTACAAACAGGACTATGTATTCTGGTTTAAATTTTCCCATCTGCTAGCTAGGAGTGGTTCCAGTTAGCTACTAGCTAGCTTTAGCATGCTGTGTTTGAATGAGTATATGACCCTACACGTTTTTAGTGGAGCCAGCTGACATGCAGCAGAGCCGAGGAGTTGGTTAAAAAAAACTCTGCTTTTTTTTGGTATCCCAACGACAGTGTCTTAATCTGACCAGCTTGTTTTCAATCTCGTAGATGCCTCCAAAGAAGACAGAAGCTCCGAAGCAACCTCCATTGATTGGACGATTTGGAACATCCCTAAAAATAGGAATAGTGGGATTACCTAATGTTGGGTATGTAAATGTTATAGTATTTTTTTCTAGCTGAATGAGTGGGGAAAAAGTGTTAAGCGTCACCATTCTTTCTTAATGCTGTTGCAGGAAATCCACATTTTTCAATGTGCTGACTAAAAGCCAAGCTGCTGCAGAAAACTTCCCCTTCTGCACAATTGACCCAAATGAGAGCAGGGTACCCGTTCCTGATGAGCGATTTGATTTCCTCTGCCAGTACCACAAACCTGCCAGGTGTGTATTGCAACAGCTGGTTTGGAGATGTAAGGACATCTGCATCATCTGATGATCTTCCTTGTCACTTCAGTAAGGTTCCCGCTTTCCTGAATGTTGTGGACATTGCTGGTCTGGTGAAGGGAGCTCATTCTGGACAGGGACTCGGAAACGCCTTCCTCTCTAACATCAGTGCTTGTGATGGGATCTTCCATATGACTCGTGAGTTACAGTTGCTGCATAAACTACTGCAGCTGCTGTGTAGTAACAGCTGAGAGAGCACAGGTGTCAGGGCATGCTGGAAATAAAGGTCTTATGAGGTAATAGGTCCATCTTAAGAACTTTTCTCAGTGTACTTGTGGCTTTGACTAGGACTGGGAATTGAAGCCTAGTTCCAAACTGTTTCCATCTACAGTTTAAAGGTGTATTCTGATTCTGAACCCTTAACTGGATAAGCAGTTGAGAATAAAGACTTTAAGTTAAAATTAAAAAATAAAGAAGGAATCTTTATCAGGGTGACAAATATTATATTAGAAGTAAAATCTGTTTGTTAAATCTGAGCAGTTTGTGTTTATGTTTTGTTTTTTTGGTTTTTTTAATCTCCAAGACCAGAGGTGTTATCCAGCATTGTCTGATTTTGCATTTGTGTCCATATCTCAATGATTCTGTTTCATAAATTGGTATAATGAAATTTGTGGTCATTTGAAGGTAATGTTAGGCAGATCTTGAGAGACTGAAGAACAATTAATTTTGTTTGTTTCCCTCTCACCAATTAGTCAATAAATAATGAAGGCAAATGAAATAAAAATGCAAAATAATTGGCTCTTGGCTTGTTGTTAGTTTCACTTTTCAAAAAAGTGAAAGGGGACATCAATTTGCTTAGAAATAAATTAGCAGAATTGAAAATTTAAAATGTTTTAAATTGATTAATAATTTATTAATCTTGCTGTTGCTGTACTTCTCCAGTGAAAGTATTTGCATTTTTTGTCTTCAAGCTATGTCGTTGCATCGACAGTCTGCTGACGCTTGTTTGTGTTAAGGTGCGTTTGATGATGAGGATATCATCCACGTGGAGGGCAACGTTGACCCGGTGAGGGACATCGAGATAATCCATGAGGAGTTGCGGCTAAAAGATGAAGAAATGATCGGTCCAATTATCGACAAACTGGAGAAAACTGCTGTCAGAGGAAGTGACAAAAAACTAAAACCTGAATATGTAAGTGAATTTTTTTTGTAGAAGCGTTTACTTTTTGTCTTTTGTTGATTCTGAATTAAATCGGTCTGTATATGCTTCTTCACATGCTTCTCTTTGCTTCAGGATATCATGCTGAAAATAAAAAACTGGGTGGTAGAAGAGAAGAAGCACATCAGATTTTACCATGACTGGAATGACAAAGAGGTACTGATGTGTTCCAGTGTAAACAGTTTTTCTCCCTTAGACCCTATTTGAAACGGCTTTTTCATAAAGAACTTCATCTCTAACTTTTCACAGATTGAAGTTCTGAACAAGTACCTGTTTCTGACTTCCAAGCCCATGCTCTACCTGGTTAATCTTTCAGAGAAAGATTACATCAGGAAAAAGAACAAGTGGTATGTTTGCTTTCACCCTGCGTGTCTACATGTCGCATATATTAATCTTACCGTCATCGCATTTCTTTGCCATTTGAAATAACTCATCCTGCGGCCTGTTGTTCATCAGGTTGGCAAAAATCAAGGAGTGGGTAGATGCTCATGATCCTGGCGCTATGGTCATTCCTTTAAGTGGAGCTTTGGAGTTTAAATTGCAGGACATGGAGGAGGAGGAGAGGAATAAATACTGTGAGGAACAGAAGACACAGAGGTATTTGGTCATTAGTCTTTAAGTTGTTAATATCATGCTAAACTTGAAGGGTACTTTCTTTATGGGTGTACTGTGAAGCAAGCAGTCTCTGTTATTGTAGGTGCAATTCCAGCAGGGCAGAAGAAATGTGTAGATGCCTTTAAATGCATTGCTCCCTGAATACATGCACATGTCAGTGAGAATGCAATGCACAATTTGTGCTGCTGTAACTTTCACAGCAGGGTTTATTCATGGGTAATAGTAAGGAACGGCTCAACAGGTTGCATGCATAAAACAGTTTTATTTAGGCAAACTCTGTATTGCAATCAGAGGAATAATTGGGGAAGACATGGCACTTTGAGGTGACTTTAAACTGAATCACACTAAAAACTTTGATTTTAAGTTCATGGCTCACTAACCCTTTAATCACTCTTTGTAGTTGCACCTTTCTGCTGTAATGATATTAAGTGGCTGCAGGCAACTTAATACTGAGTAATTAATTAAAGTTTGCACTGGTCCTTATTTACTAATGTGCTTTGAAACATTCGTACCCTGTGCAAAAATTGAATTTGCAAACCATTTTTTGTTTTGTTTTGTTTGTGCGTTTTTAGTGTTTTGACCAAAATAATAAAGACCGGCTATGCAGCGCTGCAGCTGGAATACTTCTTCACAGCAGGACCAGATGAAGTGCGAGCGTGGACCATCAGGGTGAGTGTTTTGACGTGTGTGTGTGTAACCTTTTTAAAAATACATAATCAACTCTTGTGATTGAAGATAAACCACTCTGATAGTTTTGAATTTTAGAGATCTTCACTGAGTTTAAAAAATAAAAAACAGAATTTATTCAAAGAATATTTTGGAAAGCTTAATTTTCCAATGTTTTTTTTTCCTAATTTATGATTAGAATTTTGGCTTGTATTACAATTCCAACATATTGCATCATTTTTGTTTGTTTTTTTTCTGACAATCAGCTTCACTTTTGTTTTCAGTTATTATATTTAAGTAGTCAGTGAAGATCTGACTTGTAAAACGGAGTGATGGAAACATCTGACATATAGATTTTTAAATATATGTGATAATATATTACTTTGGCTTTTGCCATTTGGTGTCTTCAACAGTTCTATATTTGAATACTGGTAGAAATTGTATTGTTTCTTTGTTCAAAACAGAGCCCTGAAGTAAATTTTTGACAGTTGTCATCATTTTGTGATGAGATCAGGAGCACAGATTGTTACTTTTGCAGAATTTCTTAAATGTGATGCATTTAATAAATGCATATTTTATTTATAACATGTCCTGTTGTGCTTTGGTCCCACAGAAAGGTACAAAAGCTCCTCAGGCTGCTGGAAAGATCCATACTGACTTTGAGAAAGGCTTCATCATGGCCGAGGTGATGAAGTTCACAGACTTCAAAGAAGAGGGCAGTGAAACTGCAGCCAAGGTGTGAGCTTTTGTTTTGTTTTGGGTGTTTTTGTTTGTTTGTTTGTTTTTCCCCAGCCCAATTATTCCTGAGTTGCTGCATGTGCTGAATCTCCATCATCCGTCATCAATAACTGTTATTATTCTGGAATATATCAACTATAATTTTTTTCCCCTTGTTTCTTTCTCTCTCAGGCTGCTGGCAAGTACAGGCAACAGGGCAGGAACTACATTGTGGAGGACGGGGACATTATCTTTTTCAAATTCAACACACCAAACGCACCCAAAAAGAAATAAGACCACAGAGTCACTGGGTTGGGGGAATCAAAACTCAGAATACAGTTTAGTCCCACAGAGCACACTGTCTGCTGGTTTTCATACTTCTTTTTTGATTCTGATGGCTTCAGCTGTTTGAATCAGTTTTTGGTAACAATGCTTTAGTTGTTCATGTGTTTTTAACACATAAAAGACTGGTTTTTTTGATAATTTAATTTAAAGAAAAGCTCAGACTTCCTTTTGAGACAGGTTTCTGTTTTGGATTTTTTTTTAAGACTTAAGTGTTTTATTGCTCCGAGCAGCTCATCTTTTCTCTCTTCATGAATTGCAGTCATGGCTACAGCTGATTAATCTGTAAGCTTTCACATTCTAACGAGCCTGTTGTTTGGTGTGTTAGTAAGGGCAGGCGTGGCCGTTCTATTATAAAAATACTCATAATTGCATAAAGCAACAACGTGCTGCAGGTGAATTCGTTTTAGATGTCATCCCTTAATATTAAAAAGAGCAGCACAGTTCAATTAAATTAAAAAAGTGCTAAAATATATTGTGTCCAAAAATCGATCATCATTTCTTGGGAGAACGAAAGCCATCGGTCGGTGTTTCATTGAGGGTGGGGCTGAACTGTATTGTGCTGATAACATGAGGGATATTATTTTAGAAAGAGGAACGGAGACCTCGGTGGCAGTGGCTCATCAGATCCTGAAGAGAAAGCTGCTTTTATTGATTTACAGACTCCTGGCGTGAAGGAGTCCGCTCCGCATAACGAGAGAATGCACCATTGTGGATCATTTGGACTGTACAGCTTTAAATCGCATCATGTTTCACCTCTCTCACTGCCCACAAACTATGCTCATTTTCATAAACATGCTGCCACACTGTGAACTAAAATAGAAATCTTTCTGACCTATGGAAACCAGTGTACAATAAGTATCACCCTCATCAATATGCATGTGTCAATAAAAGGAGATAAACCTGTTACAGTTTTGTATGTTTATTTTCTTTCATTCCAGGCAAAACAGATCGTTGTCCCAAGCTACTCTCATCTCTTTATATTTTGATAGGAAATAGTTGCAGCATCTATTGAAATTATTTGTGAAACATGTACAGTTGTTTGTGGCAATGCAGTATATATAAGGGAAAAAAGCTCTTTGGATGTTTGGGTCCATTCCAGATCAAAATCAGGTCCAGGCCTTGAGGAGGTCGATCGATGACTGATGGTGTTCCTCTGTGTTTTTCTATCCAGATTTGCTTTTACTACATTGGCAGTGTGTTTGGGATTGTCATGCTAAAAAAATGAAGGCACTTCAGGCACTTTTTAGTTGGTATTGCATGGAGGATCAAAATCTTCCTGGAATTTTCTGCATTTATAATTCCAGCAAGTTTCACAAGATCTCCAACACCATTGGCTGAAATGGAGACCCAAACTGTGACTCCATCTGTTTTACACATGGCTGTAGACACTGCTGTACCTCTCTCCTTACCTTTGTACATATTGAAAAGCAAAAACATATTACCAAAAATGTCAAATACGAATTCATCGCTCCATAAGACCTGTTGCCACTGATTTTATTTCCAGTTTTTGTGTAATTTGGTATACCTCAGCATTTTCTCACCATTTCTCCTCCTACACAGTGGTTTCTTCATAGTCAACCTTCCACTGAGAGCATTTCTGATGAAGCTTCATTGAACAATGGCTTATCTCTCTGTTCTTTGACACTTCTTTTTTTGTCCTTCACTTGTCCAGTTTCCTCAAAATCTGCCCACCATGTGCCAAGTTTTCAGCTAATACCTCTTCTGGAATCACCTTGGTGTAAAAAATATTTTTGACTCCTGTCAAAACTATGTAATCTTTGGCAGTTTTGAAGGTTCAGCTAAGAAACTGGAACAAATGTGTTTTTGTTACAGGCTGCTAGTAACAAAGTGTCTAAGGACGCTACCAGAGCAGTTGTATACTTTTACACGGTCACGAAAGACTGCTTTGCTGTACTTTTAATACACTCTGGAGGTCGGTCTTATTACTTCACTGGGCTTCATGCACTAAGTGATATAGTCATGTGGCAGCTTAATTCAAAGTTGGTGGTTATAAAAATGTTTTAACCTATTTTCATATATGGATAAGCTTTCATCGTGGACCCACACATGAAATTTAGCCAGAACGAATTTAATTTTTAAACGTTTATTTTAACATGTTTGTATGGGTTTATAAACTCAAAAGACAAACAGATCTGCAGCGGTTGAAACATCTGGACGTTTTAATCCCGAATTAAGTGAAATAAAGAGCTCCCGATGTTTGATAGCACTGCTTTCTTTAATTATGTGGCATTTGGGATGTGGAATTAACTATTACAACGAGCTAGCTCTCAGTGTGAAGCTGTAATAACACGTGAAGCTGCCTGGTTGTAATTATGGAGGTTAAATGACGTTTGCAGTGAACATAAGTAGTTTGGACTTTTAAAAAAAAACAATCCCCTCGTATCGCAAACGACTACGGCTTTAAAGCGAAAGCAAATCAAAAGAGATAAAGCAATACAAAATAAACAAATAACTTTATTTTGCGTCAAAAACTGTACTGGAGCGTCTCCGTATTCAAACTAAGCCCTGTTTAAATTTCAACAATTGCATTCCTTCTCTTGTCTCCTTCAACAAACAGGAAACACTCGTCCTACAAAAAATGACTGGCGCTCGGTTTTAACCAATGACGTTCCACCACAACCTCCGCTCAGCCAATCGACGTAGAGAAGAAGGGCGGAACGTCCTGTAATGTGATGCAAATTCGACGGTCAAGCTTGTTAGTCCCACCTTTTTGTGTTTCCCGCACCGTCAATCAAAATAGAAAAAAAATCGACCCGAATTCGCCGATCAACACTGGCCCGCCTTTGATAAAATAATCATGTTCGGAGTTTAGTTGATCCGATAATCCCCCGGGTTACTACCACTCACGCTATGACTGGTACGTAAACGTTCAGCACATCGAAGCGTGCAGCTAATCGGTGAGTTTGTGAGAGCTGGAGCTGAGCGAGCTACGTCTTTTTATCTTTAGCTCTGCTGCTAACGAGCTCGATATGGTTAGCTGACTGAGCTAGCTGGCTAGCCACGGAGTTGACAAAGTAAACAGTCGAGCTCGGCCCCCCAAATTTCTTCAGAACCTCCGCTGCAAAGTAGAATTTCGCAGTCGGCTCCTTTTGGGACCGGAGAGTGGGGATGCTTTGCGGGCTTTTCTGGCAGGCAGGAGTTGAAGATTACAGAGTTTTGCTGAGTTTCCCCCTCTCTCCCTGCTAGCGCCAGAGCAGCCTCTGAAACAAGGAGAAATGGCGTCCGCGGACGTGGACAGCAGTCAAAGCGAGTTTCTGCAACCCGGCGGCGCCGCGGAAACACAGGTATCCGACATTTTCTAGCTCGTCTTTCTCGCTCGCTTTCGATTTCTCGGTTGTGTTTTGTTTTGGGAGCATGAAGTTCACAGGTTTTAACATTTTGATGGCATGGGGAGAAAGCCGTACACTTCCTGTGTTCCCCTCAATAACGGCCACCCACTTTACCCCTGTAAAACCCGCCCATAGTGGGTAGGACACTGAAGTCAGTCACTTGGGTCGGCTCGCTGGAAGATAGCCGGTGTACCTTGGGCTCGAAGGATGCAGGGGTGGGATAATGTAGCACGGATAGCGTCCATAATCAAAACAGTAGCTTGCAGTTGTGTTGTAATGGCCACCCATCCCCCACACCCTGCTCTCGGCTGTATCTGAGCCTGCTATCTTCAGTCTGTGTATGTGTGCTGGTAGTGCTCACATCTTTCTTGTGACTTTAAATGCTGCATGATCTACTCCTGCCCGTGCTCCACTTGTTCCTTTTATGCATCTGCACAGTTTCTGAATCCAAACCTGATTGGTAGACAATAGCCAGACTGTGATCTAATCTGAAGCTGAGAGGAGTCACTGTCTCCCTGTTGGAAGTGTGATCTGTCCCTGTTAATGTGACTTTTGATTGTGCTCCCAGACGACAGATATGTCAGCCATTCAGCTGACGGGCTCAGATCGATGGGAGGTGTTGACTCCCGTATCGGCTGGGAAGGAAGACCAGGGAGTTGTTCACATTCCAAACTCGGGGATTATCACGTCCAACGGGCAGTACGTGCTTCCTATTGGGAGTATTCCCAGCCAGCCCATATATGTTACAGCAACCGGGAGTGAGGCTGCAGCAAATGGAGTGTCGGGCATTCAGTATCAGGTAAAGATGAACAAAGAAAAACATATAGATCAGAGCACTCCTGCATAGGTGATCAGCATACTCAAAGCTGTCTCCCCCCCGCTCTGTCTTTCAGGTCATCCCTCAAATTCAAAATGCAGATGGGACACTTGCAGGATTCCCCACGCAGGGTTTGGATGACGGTACGGGGCAGATTCAGCTACTCCAAGATGGCAGCCAGGGCAGCATTGGAATCAGCTGTGCCACGACGGCAACCACAGATCTCTTGACACAGGCGGGGCAGGTTCAGTCGATCCAAGGCGTTTCGCTAGCTGGAGGTTCGGCGTACACGGGCACCATGCCTGTAGGGCTTCCTGGCAACATAACATTCGTCCCTATAAACAGTGTGGATCTGGAGTCGCTGGGGCTGACCGGAGCTCAGACGGTCCCCATCGCAACAGGAGTCACACCTGAAGGCCAGTTGATAATGAGCAGCCAGGCTCTCGAGACCCAGAACCAGGACACCGGAGCCAAACAGTCGCTGGTCACAGTGAGTGACCCGAGCGCCAACCAAGAGCTCTACGTGCCAACGACCACAACCACTTCCTCTTCCAACTCCGCCCAGCTTCCTGAGACCATCGACGGCACAGGAGTTCTCACCCAGGCGACTGCCGTGTCCGCAGGCGTGTCTGATCTGTCGTCCTCGGAGAACTACAACTCCCACAACCACCTGCAGCAAATCCAGGTCAGCGTGTGTGGCTTTAGCAGCATGTCATGTGAATGTGTGTCATGCCCAATGGTCTCTGGAGACATTTGATTACAATTTAAATTATAAGTGAGCAATTTAATAAAATTAAGCAATCTCAAAAGGAAAAGTTTTTGGTCTGCACTAAAGCCAAGTGGGCCCTGGAATATCGTCATTCCTGAAGACTTATTTGTTGCAAGAGTTGGCAGATTCCTAGCTTTAGTCATACTGTTGCCAGTTTAATGGGAAGGTTTTGCACAACAACCCCACAATACTTAGAAAACATTTGTTAATTAAAAGATACTAAAGAAAATCCATAATAATAGTAATAATAATAACCTGTAAAGTAAACACAATTTAATAACTTTGTCGTCACTAGCAACAGAATGTGAAAAATGACACCCAGCCCAAGTAATGAGGGGTTAAGCAGATTCTTCTAATCACCCCAAGGCCAATAATGTCTGTAAGGCACTGCTTTAAAGTGTGCATTTAAAGTTTACAAATTCCTCTTTATGTTTGTTGAAGTTTTTACTGTGACTGATGTGTATCACAGAACATATTTTGGCCAAGACCACCTGGTGGTTCCTATGGAAACGCACCAAGAACCTGGGCTCGACTGAGGACTGAAATCATGTTAAAATGATTTAGCTGGCTAAAGTCATTTGATTGCACAACGTCTCTATTATTTCAGCACAGTGTGTCATGCTAGCAGTCAACTAAAGCACTTATGAAACAGTTACTCACAGCTGTCTGAATAATCAACATCCAACTGCAACACAAATGCATTCACAAAAATATTGTGGTCTCAACTCATATTTGGAAATTTTTTAAATCACTGCACACGGACACATACTGATCACACTTTTCCTGTTCTTCCTGCTGATGGTTCCTCTCAGTCTGTTGCTGATATCCACTTTCTTTTCACTCGAAAAATGCAGTTCTTTGGTTTGTCAGGCCATAAAAATGTAGCTTTGTGTACTTTCATCAGTTCTACTTTAGATCAGAGCGCTGCAGTGCATCTCACATCTGTCTTTTTAAAATTTTGGGGGGATTATTTCTAGTAGATGTGATTGACAAGAAGGCATCTGCACATGATACAAAGCAGAAGGGCCTAAAAGTGCACTGCTGATAGTAGGTTTGGTTAATTTTTTCATGCACTTGTGTTATTTGGGCCTTTACATAAAGCGGTAATGTGCAGTTTCTCCACTGCAGAAAGTACTGCATTCAAAAAAAAAAAGAAGGGGGAAACGTATGAATTCGACTTTTTTGGCCCTTGTTTAAAAGTTATTTATTCCTGCAGGTGTCATCCTCCAATGCCACCACTATCTCACAGCCCATTTTGCAGCTGTCTGGGGACAGTCAGGCCCAGGTAGCCCAGGTGGCTCAGGGTCAGGACCTGACTGCAGGAGCAGGTCAGACTCTACAGAGCGTGCAGCTGGTTAACCCTGGGACCTTTCTCATCCAGGCCCAAACTGTCACTGCTACTGGACAGATCCAGTGGCAGACCTTCCAGGTAAGTTCAAGGGGCTGTTTTGCTCTTTCAGGTGAGCTTGCTTTGCTATAAGATTCCTAAAAACATCTGTTTTCTCTCTTAGGTTCAGGGTGTCCAGTCACTCCAAGGACTTCAGCTGCCCCAGGGTCAGGGCCAGGCCCAACAGTTGACTTTAGCCCCAGTCCAGACCCTTCCCCTGGGCCAGACAGGCCAGGTCAGCCTGCCCAACCTCCAAACAGTCACAGTTAACTCTGTAACACAAACTGGGGTCCAGTACTCGCAGGGAGAGGATGCAAACAGTCCAGCAGGTACAGCCACGCATAAATCACTCCTCATTTCATTCATTTAGTTAATCCCTTACAGTTTCTTAAATCTCCCTCTTTCATTCCGTTTTCCTCTGCTCAGGTATCCAGATAAAGGAAGAGCCAGACTCTGAGGAGTGGCAGCTGAGCGGGGATTCCACGCTGAACCCCAGCGACCTGAACAACCTGCGTGTTCAGATGGGAGACGAGGACATGGAGACGCCGAGCGGGGAGGGCAAAAGGCTCCGCAGAGTCGCCTGCACCTGCCCCAACTGCAAAGAGTCCGGAGGAAGGTGGGCCTCTGAAAACACACACACACACGCCATGAATAACAGGAGGTGCTGAGCTCACCTTTGACCAGCAGAACAAAAAAGGAAACACTAGTAAATGCAAAGTTTGGAAAATGGAAGCACTTCACTTCCCTGATCTCTTTTATCTTCACTCTCCCTCGTTTCCACAGGGGTTCAGGTATGGGGAAGAAGAAGCAGCACATCTGCCACATCGCCGGCTGCGGCAAGGTTTACGGGAAGACATCCCACCTCCGAGCTCACCTGCGCTGGCACAGCGGCGAGAGACCCTTCGTCTGCAACTGGATGTTCTGTGGGAAGAGATTCACCAGGAGCGACGAGCTGCAGAGACACAGGAGGACGCACACAGGTGAGATCACCTGTCGACACGCCTTTTGTTTTGAAATTTGAAAAAAAAAGAAAGAATGACAACAAAGTAACAGTTTTATGGTCGGAGCTCATGTGGGGATCGCGTTGCTGTTACAATGTTACAGTTACAAAATGTTTTCATGTCTGCTGCTGCTGCTGTCCAGAGCTTTTGTTTGCAATCACGCAATGTTCAGCAACGAGGTGTGAAACACGAAGAGAAAAAAAAGTGAGAAACCGACACTTCACAGCAGATCATCAGCGATATCAGTTTTATTTTATTTGTAGTTGAAATGAATTTAATCAGCTAATAAACACTTGAAATTACATCATCGTTCATCTGTGCAGTTAAGTAGCAGATAATCTCAACTCAGCACGAAGTATTATTATTAAATCATTTTAACGAGGCTGCCGTTGCTGTGATAAAGCCTGAGATGTAGACGGGGGCTGTGATGACAAACTTGTGATGTGTGCTTGTCCTTAATTGGTTAAACGACAACTAGAGTCAGGCTCTGATTTCTTTAGAAATCTGACCCCATTACTGCGATCACATTTCTATCACAATGATGCAATATGTGACCGTCTGTCATTAATAAATCATTAGATCCATCAACAGTCTTCCAGCAGTATTAATGTAGAGGTGTAGCTGCTCAGTCTTGCTATCTTGGTAAAGCCTTTGGGTTCCTTTTTGGCTTTTATTTTGAAAACCTTCTAAGTCGGTGAGGGAGGAAACCAAAGTTTAATTTCAGTGGTCACCAGGACAGAAGCACCAGTAAAGTGTGTTTTTTCATACTTTTCCCATTTAGATGTTGATTGGCTCCTTAGGGGCAGGCATGGGACAAGTTTTAATTATTCGATTAGGGAGCGCTTTAGCTATTTTCAGAGAGGAAAGTGGGAGGAGAGAGACGGGAAAGGATCTGATCCCAGATTTTGCATTGAGTCTTGGGTCATATGGTCACCTGCTCAACCAGGTGATGTCGTGAATCTGAGTAGATGGTGATGAAGGCTCTTGCTCATGTGGGCCACCAAGAATCCAGTGGTCACGATGAGTGAGATCCACACTTCCTTTGAGGAGATGGAAGTTCAGTGTAGAATCAGATTAGAGATTTATGGTTTTAACATCACATATTTTTTAAGATGTATGGAAGAGAGGAAAGGTCACATGACCTCGACAAGGGCTGCAAATCAAGTTGCGTTGCAATAAAGTTGCTCTGTTGCATCTTAGTGAGGTAAGGCAACTCATTAACGGCATCCCTATTGTCCAGTGTGCAGCATCATCATCATGCTGTAGGGATGTTTTTCTTTCTTTTATTTGCTCAAAATCAAGATTCATCTCAACATGCTTTATATTGTGAGGTAAAGGCCCTAAAATGTTATGACTCTAAATTAATATGATGCTGAAAACTATTTAACAGTTACACTAAGAAGAGGGTTAGGAAAGGAAATGCTTAAAATGGGGTCCTGAGTAGGCTCGGGGGAGCTGTCCCCACTGCTAAGTGAAGGATGTGATGCTAGAAACAAGCAACAAAGTCTCCAAATGCTGCGGTTCAGTTAGTTGCAGACAAAAATGTGCGTCGCCACTGATGTGTGCTTGTTGGACCCTGCAGGGGAGAAGAAGTTTGTGTGCTCAGAGTGCTCCAAGAGGTTCATGCGGAGCGACCACCTGGCCAAGCACATAAAGACTCACCAGAATAAAAAAGGCGGGGTGCCCCCCTCCACGTCTCCGCCCACCTCCGACGCCATCATCAACACGGACGGAACAACGCTCATCCTCCAGGCCACCAACGCGCACGACCTTGTAGCCAATCAGGAGATCCCCTTGCAGCTGGTCACAGTGGCGCCCGGCGAGGTCATGGAATGAGGGGGTGGGTGGGGGTTGATGTGGTGAGGTGGCTTTTTGAGAACTGGCCTATCAAAAGGGACCTCTTGGGCTTTTCTCTTCCCCTCTTCCCCCCTTTTTTTTCCTTGTTTTGTTTTTTTACATATGAATATATACCTAAATGTATATGACAAATATATATATTTTAAGTAAGAGTTATCTTGACTTTATGTTTGTTTTTTGCAGTCTTTTTATAGGCGGGCAAAAAGAAATAACATTAAAATGTGTTTGCTATGTACACACGCTCACACACACTCACACACATTAACACTCAAAACACGACATGAATACTCAACACGATGAAATGCCTTATTTTGTATTATACTCTTGTATAAAATGCTGGAGGTGCATGTTGGTTTTTTGTTTGTTTTTAAAGAAAAAGCTTTGCAGATGATGTAACTGTAACGGGGGTAAATGTGTTTGTGAAATCGGACCGAGGGAAAAGGAAGCCGTGGAAACTCTCGGGGAGAGTCATGACAAATCTGAGCGCCCTGTTTGAAGCGGCGCGGCGTCCACACCGCTGCCTTGATTTGTTTTTTTGTTTTGTTTTTTTTAAAGTAGTTTTTAAATGTTTTTTGGAAGTGTGCTGATTCGCTTTTTTCCTGAGAGAAAAAAAATCCAGCAGTCTGGTACCAGACTTCACTGTCGTCGTGCTAAAGGTAACCAGCTGCTCACAGGGGCTTCGCGTTTGGCGTTACAGACTTTAGTAAGACAGCAAATCAGGTTATTTTCCAGCCCAGTCAGGGCAGCGGTGCTGATGTCACGCCGTGCGCTGCTCGACGCAGAGCACGGGCGCAGCTGGCTGGTCAGGTTAAGATGACAGTGCCACCATTAACCGGTTTGAAGTTTGCATTTTTGCCTCAAGGACGAGGGGAGGGGAGGCGGAAACAAATGCAAGCAACTTCTTTCAGCATCTGTTTTCATGAGCTTGATGCTTGTCAACATTTAAAGAAACACCACATCCTTTTCTTTTTCCTTCTTTGGGGGGTGGGTTAATTCTCGTTATGTTTCAGTTCTCCGCGTCTCTTTGCTGGTCTGCGTGTCGTCTATGTTGAAGCCACACGATGATGGGAATCATAGGTTTTAAAGCGTTCTGGGTTATTGTTTGTTGGCTGCAGGAGGAGTCTGCACACACCAGTGTTGCCATGTGAAGAAAACGGATGCATCAAATCGGCCTCATTAAGGGCGGTTCTACTTTTTTTTTCTTTTCTTCCTGCTTCTTTTTGTGTCATCACATTCCAGTTGCACGCCACACGCTGTGGGATTCGTTTTGCAATAACCGCTCTGTTGGTAATTCTGGCCAGATGTCACTCAAGTGAAAAAGCAAAACAATCATGCCATTGTTTGTGTTTTTATTTTTTATTTTAATTGATGTAATCCCTTTGTTTGTCCTCATCTTTGTAGCATTCATTTACATGTATATTATCTTATTTTCACATTGTTCATAGAAGCCATTAGTTAACTGAATTTTGTTGTATCAAAACCTTATTTTAAGTGATTTTTGTTTTTTTTAAAGAATTGGTGTAAAAATTGAATGTTACCTTTTTGTAAAACCTTTTTTCAAATGGATCACAATAAAAGTCTGAAACCTTCCAGTAACAGGTTTTGTGTGTCGGGGGCAGAAATGGGACGCCCTGCACCAAGAGAGTTACGCTTTAGAGAGTGTGTAGATGCTGATGGTTGGTAGAGGTAAGGTTTTAGATTGGTGCAGGAAGTGACATCACTACTTTGTCATCCAGGAACTACCTACACAGTCTAGCCATTGGCCTGGATAATCAGTCTGATGATGCCATCCTGGTAACACCAGCACAGCCTGTGGAGGTCTGTGTGACTGAAGGATATGAATCCCCCAGATCACCACTGACCCACTGCCAAACCTGTCATGCTGGATGATGTTGGAAGCAGTGAAACATTTGCCCAGCTTCTCCACACTTTCAGAGTGAATCTGCTCTCCACATGGGAGAACGGAGTCCCAGCAGCAGACCGGCCAGTTCTGGTGTTCTGTCAAGCTGCGCAGTGCTGGGGTGAAAAGGTCCCACAAAGGGACGTCAGGCCCTCACACCACCCTCGTGGACTCTGATTCAGACAGCCTGCACATGAATAGCTTGCTGGAGGTCATGTTGTAGGGCTCTGGCAGTGCTCCTGTTCCTCCTTGCAGCTCCTCCACACTCTTGAGGCTGTGCTGGGAGACACAGCAAAGCTTCTTTTGACAGCAAGCATGGGCTGCAGGTACTGCCTCATGCTGCCAGATGTGACAAGGACACTAGGCAAAACCAAAACTAGAGAAAAAGCAGTCACGAGGGCTACGGGGGCAGTCTGGTTGTTGCCTCTGATGTCACTTTGATTTGCACCAGAGCAGGTGATATGGACTCACAGTGGTTCATGCTTCCTACCAGGACAGAATGATATCCCTGAAGTTTAACGGACTTGCTGTTATCATGTGATCCAATGTATACTTTTTCAGCAGTGTACTTATCTGGCTGCTAACTAGCTTTCTCACCAGGGATAGGAGAATCTGCACAGGATGTTAACAGTTAAAGCAGAATATTGTTCAAGTAATCACATGTAAACAAAAATACACTGGACCACCCATTAATCAGAGTTTATTTAACAAAAATATCTGACAGCCGAAACAAGATGAAGATGACAAATCCATCGATCTTACCAAAGAACAGAAATCACTTTTGCTTTAAGCCAAATTTTTAAGGCTTCTCTTCCCTTTAGAGTATAACTTTGATCAGCTTCTGACTTTATGCTGCAACATCTGTACCTGAGAGTCACAGTGACAACAATCCTACTGATTTTGATGTTCATTTTCAGGTCAAACACCTGTGGGTGAGAGTTTACAGTGCTTCTCCTTGTTTTCTTTAAAATCACAGCCTTCACGTGAACTTGTATCTTTATGCAATCCAGAGAAAAACCAAACAGCTTCAAATGAGCGAATGCAAAGTGTTCCCAGCACCAGATGTTTGACATACAGCAAATAAACACCAAAATGAACCAGCAATACCATTCTCTGAAGTCCTCCTCCCTTTGTGCTTCTACAAAAGCCAGAACCAGAATCCCAATCAGTGCAAACAGACTGACATCAATTACAGGGAGAAAAAAAATGCGCGATTCGCTTCACAAAACACATCCTCACAGTTTGCACCCACACAGTCACCGAAACCTATAAAAGAACAAAAAACTGGACATTGTTTCAACCAGTCGGTCAGTCTGTCAGCAGTCCCCGAGGCATGAGAGGAGCGTCGTTCTGAAGCAGACTCTTTAAACAGAGTCCAGTTCAGCGCCTCATCGTAGCGAGCGCCTCACAGCTCCGTGTGAGCATCTGGCAGAGGACAGAGGAGAGACACGTTAGCCTGAGTGATTAATGCGGAAAGCTGCGCGTATCGGTTTCTGCGAGCGAGGTGCACCTGTGTCCTGCTGCTTCGCCATGTGGTTCGCTCTGTCTTGGATTCTGGCCTGCAGGCGTTTGATCTCCTGGTCGTAGTCGGTCCACTCTGCCACGATCCTCACCGCAGCCTGCAGCTTGGGCTCTTTGGTCATCGGGTTGTTGCACTGATATTGGGAAAATGAGAAAAAAGACAAAACAGCTCATATCATAGGTCACATAATGTGGTTCGGTAACAAAAACAGGACGCAGCATCAAAACTGATTTATGTCCACCTATAAAATGACTATTTAAAACCTTCATGGCAAGGCTGAGATGGTTTGGACATGTGCAGAGGAGGGATAGTGAATATTCTGGGCAAAAGATATTAAATATAAAACTGCCAGGCAGGAGGAAAAGAGAAAGCTTCATGAATGTAGAGGAGGACAGGCAGAGAGTTTGTGTGACCGAGGAGGATGCTAGGGACAGGGTGAGATGAAGGCAGATGGTCATTCTCATTCTTAAGCCTGCCTGCCCTCTAGTGGCTGTTAGGATACATGGGAATCTTTAGAAAACTGCCATCAATCCTCTGTAACTCTGACAAACTGTACAGAAAACAGTTAAATAAAAAGAAGCATTTTTTTTTACCAGATCTATCGTTTTGGCGCTCTTCTTGGAGCTGTCATCACACCAGGTCTCACACCACAGCCACTCCTGAGGTAGAGACTTTATGGGCACCTGGTGGATCATGTTGTTTGGAAGATCCTGGAAAAAAATCAAATCGTATAAACAAACAAACTAGTGAGGAAAAGTGCAGAGCTTAACTAAAAGCAAAGAAGGGAAAACTATTGTTAGGAAGGTTGAAGCATCATGTACAAACAAGCATTAGAAGCAGCATCTGCTTCCCCTGTGTACTTTCACAGTTGGCTGTCTTTATGTTTTCTTTCAGCTGCGTAGTAATCAAGTTGCAATCACAGACTACCGTTTGTCCTGTCGCTGTGCTCAAGGACATCAGAGCCTGAAATGTAAAAGCTGCTGAACAATGCCGCAATCATAAAACCAGCGATGCGCTGTCGTGAAATCAGAAGCAGAGCAGAACACGACGAGTAAACACGAGCGGTGACAAGGAACAGACGCACACTAACGCGAGGCTGCTCTAAAGTCTTCACTGAAAAACTGGAGAAGAGTGTTCAATCAATCTAAAAACATATGGCTGTTTTACATAAAACACGTGGCTCTGATGTCACGTGTACATAAAAACATAAATGTAGACAGTGAGTGAAGAGAGCGTCAGACCTGGTCGAGGTTGGAAAGGCTGTTGGGGTCTTGGCTGAGCCCCTGGTACTGTCCTCTGAGTCGATCTCCTGCAGCTATTTTCCTGAACTTCTTCAGATCGACGACGTACAGCGCGCTGCAAACGATCGTAACACGTGAAAGTTGCAGGAAAGCATGTTAGCAGATAGTTGATGTTAAATGCTGCTGAAACTTGATCGCGACACTGGAGGTGAGCGATCAGCGCCTACCTGATGTGGTATTTGCGTCCAGCGAGGTGGCTCGCCCAGTATCCAGACTTCCAGAAGCGGTATCCGTCCATCTCCCTGCGGCTCTCACAGAATGGAGTGTATCCGTACGGAGCTCCCTCCAGGTCGAAGTCACGCAGCTCCTTCAGGTCTGTGCGCACGATCTGAAGCAGAGGAGGAGGTGTGAACAGCTTAGCTGGCACCAAACAGTAAAAATAAAAAGTAGAGAAAATATCTCACATAAAAAAAAGAAAAAAAATGAGTCTAGGAACTCATGTGGAGCAAAACTGAGTGTGCACTTCCAAACTTTTCTATAAAACTACTTCCAAACCTTTTAGCACTTCATGGCAGTCATGAGGAATATTATATTTAACAAGTTCTCTGAAGCTGACAGTTTCCTCCTTTACTGAATAGTAAAAGAACAAATACTTGGACAGATGCAGGATGAGTGACTGTGTTTGCACAGCTACATGTGAGCAAACCTGGTCAGCATCCACGAACAGGATCTTGTCGACGGCCAGAGGGAACAGCACGTCCAGGAAGAGGATCTTATAGCCCCAAATGATCCTCTGCTTCTCTGTCTGCTGGTGTAACCAGCGGGGCCACTTATACTGGACCAGCTCGTACTGGAAGCCGTATTCCTTCGCCATGTGGGGGATAAACTCCTGAAAGATGGTGACACACAAGAACAGAGCTGTCAGCATGTGCACACCTCATAATTTCCCCTTTTGACAATATGGGGCCATAAATAATTAAGGTTTAAATTCATAAACAGGCTGACAGCTGACCGACAACTGACCTCTGACAGATTTAATGAAAATGGACTTAAATATCCAAAATGCAAAATTAAATAAACACACATGTAAGACCAACCCCCCCCCAAAAAAACAAACAAAAACAAAACACGCATGCTAACTTCAATAGACAGCAAAACTGGCTTTGCTATGCCACTCTATGAGGTCATAGAAGGACACAAACTGCTCCCGGCCAATTGGCAAAGATCAGGTTGTGTGGATGTGACGGTTAGAGACATTATTGCACGGACCAATCAGTAATGGCCTAAAGCATTTCAAACTTCACTGTTCTTCATCAGAAAACTCTTACATCTGTAACATTGAAACTAAGAGTGGTAAGCTTAATGAAACTCAGTCATTCTGTGGTTGAATAGTTGCTCTAAATGTTGAGTTTTGTGTTGTTTACATAGGATTTCTAGAAATTAGTGAAATATGTGGCAAGACAGATGATTTTGTAGGACAGCAGAAATCAAAAGTAAAGTGAATGCCACATGTTTGTATAAAATTATGCAGTCATCTACTGAGGAATGAAACTCATTCATAGAATTTTTTAAGTGAAATAAGTATGATTACACTCAGTTTTAGCAGATTTTATTATTCTTAAATTGTTTATATATATATTGATGTTTATTTTTAACTAAATCATATTTATGGTAACAGTGATCTACCAATTTAATATTTGTGATGTATTTAATTTTCACTGAATTACTTTTTGTTGAATTCACATTTATTATGACAATATTTTTTCTACACTTTGCTGTTACTGTTTTTGCTTCAAAGCAGGCTCAATATTGACTTAAAAATAATCTCTTTTCCTATTGCAGCCGTCCGCTTGGTTCTTTTATTGAAAGAAGGCTGTTGCTGTGCCGTGCTACAGAAATAGCACAAGCTGCTCGATTCAGTGTTTATGAATGGGCTTAAATCTTTGAAGACTAGTATAAATGTTTGGTGCAGTCACATCAAAGCCACATTAGATAGATCTGACACAGAAGTGTAATTCACATTTCAAACCGTCTACGGGTGAAATAACCGCTGGCGGGACCTGACAAACTTTTCTAAGCTTCCGGGCGAGCAATTGAAGCAACAACCAATGAGAGAGCAGGATACCGCTGACTGACACATGACCCGACAACCAGAGCCTGGAACTTCCACAAGGGATCAGCCGTCAGCTTCAGAGTGTTATTCAATAACACTCCGGTGGTTTCACCGCTAACAAATGGGTTTCAGGTGTGACGCTTTGTGGGCACAAAAAATGTCCAGTTAGTGCTTCTCAAACGTTCACTGCTGTGTTTTACATGTGAGTAACTTCAGACAACTTCCTGACCCAATTTTCCTGAAATAGTCCAGAGGTCATGTATGAAAACAGCGTCAGTGAGGTGGTTGTTACATTTCTTCACACTAGCTGCACTCGGCAGCTTTTATGGTGAGAACATAAGAGAAATGCTCCTTTGGTCCTATTCTGTCAGAGTACTGTACCGTGGGTGTACTGTGCTTTAAACAAATAACATGTTTTTTAGTGAAATACTAAGTACATCCCACATTTCTCTGTTTTCCTGCAAGCAAAGGTTGTTACGCTCGTGTTAAAACATGCAATACATTCAGCATCCTATCCACTAAACTGCAGCACCTTCAGAAGCCAACAGTATCACCCACACAAATTATTTTTAGACATAAAAACTAAAGAATATTTAAAAGAAAAATCAGGGAGTAATCCGATCCCTGCTGCACGTTTCTGCTTGAGCTTCACATCGATGTTGGACAGAGAAAAAGCTGCAGCCATTGGAGAAGATTTCCACATCAGTGACGAGATTCCAGCTGAGTTTTAAAGAAACACCGGAGGCAAAAAATTGAATAAAATAAAGTAAAATCCTACCTTAAAAGTGGGAGACAAGTAGTTCTTGAGGAACCAGAACTTGACGGGAGTTTTGGTGTGCTTTAGAACTGACAGCATCATGATTCTGAGAGAGGAGGACGACAGTAAAGTAAAAAGACTGGTGGCAACAGAACTGGGAAGAAAAAGACTCTAAAATCAAAAGTATAAGGAAGAAGCAGGGATGTTCGCTTTCAAGGATTTTTGGCTGACACACCAATCCCCTTTCTTTGCTCGGTCACATCTCTGACACCCACCTGAGGAACCTCTCGTACAGATGCCCCGAGGCCACAGAGAAGATGTTGATCGTATCTTCCTTGTCCTGCTTAGGCTCTTCAGTCTTGCCTCCACCCGTGAAGCCTCTGAAAGACAAAATGAAAAGCGATTATTTGACAGTTTGGAACATTTGAAAATTAAAAATGAGATCTGTTTTGAGCTGCACCTGGTCAGAGAATTCCAGAAACCAGTGTCGTTCTCCTCCATCCCATCACTTAGCAGCTCCTCGCTGAACTTGTCTGGCTTCTTTTGGACCTGATCAACACACAATCATTACTCAGTCAGTCACAACATACTGTGGGAGGAGAAAAGAAGAAAATCAATTATTCTGTTTAAAATATGAATCAAATATCATATGACGTGGTTTTGATTCAGGACTGAAACTTACACAAAACATTAGTGGTTGAGTTTTTACTCGGACTTAAATTTTGTATCGGCTTTAAGATCACACGAGATCGCATGTTCGCATGTTGCCATGAGTTCAAGAGTGCAATTCTCTAAATATTAAGTCAAAGTGCTTCAGGTGATTGCTTTCTTACACAGCTTTGCTCTTTGGGCACATTATCAAAGCTAATGCTAAGCTAATGCTAAGCTGCTGCGGCGATGTTTCTTTCAAAAACACGAGTAATCCACCGAGTCTCAGGACCCTCAGATTCTGGGAGCAGAGCTGCAGACACGGGGTGGATACTGGGCCAGATGTCATATTTATGAAAGACTTTCACAGTAGTTTAGTCACAAAAGCTTTTCATCTTTTTATCGTAAATTTTGAAAATAGAATTGTAGACAACAGACAAGTATAGTCTCTTGTTTGTGCCGTTGTTGGTTCACCAATTAGCCACAGAGAAGAGCTAACAACAAAGAGCTGAAGTGATAAACAATGAAGTTTCCAAGATAGTCACTGTCTGTACTTTTCATGCTGCATCTTCCCTGTCGGTCATGGCAGGTTCAGCGCCTGCTTCTGCCAGAGGCTACTTCCTGTTAAAGGGGGTTTTTCCTTCCCATTGTCACCAAGTGCTTGCTCATAGGGAGTCTAATATTGTCGAGTCTTTAGATTACAATATGAAGTGCCTGTCGCTCCCTTCCCCTCCCAGCCCACTTGTCAACCAATTAGCATTCAACCTACACAAAGCATCATCCACACCTATTGTTGAAAACCACTCTCCTGCAAAAACCTCCACTCATAGACACAACAGCAGGTCGACAACCTGAGAGAATAAAAGCTGACAACATAATTGGATTTTACCTATATTTTTGCCTAGGAGATGAGACTGTATTTACCACACAGGGGTCAAGGGGCATAAGCAAGACCTGGAGTGAAGACACTGTTCACTCTGGCAGCCAACATTACAAAAACTGGCATGCGTTGCTTGTGGCTAACCTTTAGAGTAAGTACAGTGAGGGAATAAAGGTCGACTGTGAGGCAGCTGCTCCTTCTTTGTTTGAGGAAGGGCCAAACAAGCTGTTTAGTGGGCATTATGGAAATGTGTTACACAGTGATGTAGATGAATGGTGGAAGACAATTTTGAAGCATACTTTTGCAACTTCTCAGAATTTTTGAGAAGACGAACACGAACAAAACACTATAAATCCCACTAAAGCCCAAAACTTATAATATGGGCTTTTTAATGTGAAAAACAAAGAGGTGAGAGAAGCTTAATGTGTATGTGCTTTTGTCTGTAGTTGAAAAATGCACTGGCACGTGGGCACATCTGTCATATGCAAATACCGCTTCAAAGTCTGATTTTACTTTAGTCATCTTTGCACAAATTACATATTTATTCAGCTCAAAACGGCTCAGTTCAGACTGCAGTTTCTGCTTCTCGTTAAAATTTATGAGAAACCTGAGAAATTGAGCAGTCTGGATATTCTGCTCACTAACTTTCCATCCTGGATTTATCCAGCTAACAGTGCTGAAGGGCAGATTCCTGCCACTGCTTCTGTGCTTTTGTGCCAGAAAGACGTCACTGCATTGCAAGTGAACCGACCTTGACTTTAATGATTCTGCTCTTGAAATTGTTCAGCACGACTACAATGTCGTCCGAGTCCGCCGGAGAGTCTGTGCCGTCATGGCTGCAACAGAAGAAAGAAATGATAATGAAAACATTAGAAGAGAGATTTTCAGATTAATTTATAAAACCAGGAGCAAAGAGGAGTGGCTGACATTTCATTTATGTGACAGAATATAGCCAATTCTGAACATTATTACCTGTAAATCTTGTAGATTTCATCAGAGCGCCCTTTCCTTAGCTTTAGGATCCAGGCGCCTGGGTTGGCTTTGAGCTGAAAGTAACCCTGCAGAGCAGAACAAAGGAGATTTACAGTTTCAGGCTGAGAGAATATTAATGTCTAGGAAAGTAAAAAATATGTTATTTATCAAGTAGAAAAGCATTAAACTATAACAAATCAAAGCTGTGTTATAGAGAGGGTCGTGCTTTGAAGCGATTACCAGGTTTGCCATGACGATAGTGTCCACGATGACGGGCTCAGACTCGGTTCCCAGGGTGAACTGAAGGCCACGTGGAGGCTGACCCGAACTGACGTCAAAACAATGGCCCTCCAACAAAAGGTGCTCCAGCTCATACTCTGCTGCTACAATATTCTCCACCTGCAAACACCGACGCACAGCCAAGGAAAGTTTACTTTATGCAGCCCGATATCAGCGTCCAGGGGCTCCACAGACACACATAAATAATGGTTCCCAAATTAGCTGAAAGTCTCCATGAGGACTGGACTCCAAAATGTTCAGTATATAAGCAATTTATATTATCTATATGTTGTCCAGCCAGTTGAGTTACTGAAACAGCAAAATTAAAGAATTAAAAACAAACAAACAAGCGACCCTGCCTAAAAACAGATGTACTGCTGTACCTCCTGCAGGTAAATGTTGTCCAGATCATATCGAGTGTGCACAGACTCAACCATCCAGCTCTCGGGAGTGTTGAGGTTTAGAGTGAAGAGTGGAGACTGGGGCATGTCCAGGAACTTTGCCATAGGCCCAGGAGAGAAACTACCATCAGCCTGAAACACCACCTCTGGCTCTAGGACGTAACGATAAAAACTGGAAGACAAACACACAAGCAGAAACCAGGTGAACTTTTATATCAGGTGGAGGAGTCTTTACAACACGTCCTGCCTGCTTTAACAGAACAATCCTGACTTGTAGTAAGTGCCATATGCACATGAAGCAACATCAAAAGATTCAGGAACGGTAACAACTTGTTAGCAGATGTCCATATTATTATGCAGTCAATAAACCTGCATAATAATATGATATTTGACTTTAACTAAAGGATAAATGAAAAGTGATGTGGGAGAGGAAATAGAAAGACCATCAAGGTGTTACCAGGATGTACAATTTCAGCATGGAGTACAGAAACTGCTTGTTTTCTCACCTCTTCAGGGGCATTTCTGACAGCTTTGACTGGCAGTTCATGAAGACACGCAGGTTGACGTTTACCAGCTGCTTTATAACCTGCAGGAGGTGCGGAGAGAAAGGTGTTACACAGAACAAAAACAGACCATGTTGGAAATAAATCAACTGGACATACAAGCATGATGGATCACAAATTCAAAGGAGTTATCACAGATAACCTACCAGAAGAAGAGGAGCAAGTTTCTGAGCTTCTCTGGTTACTGGATCTACCACGGCAACAACATCAAAATATACATCTCCCTCTTTGGGACGAATCTTCACAGCACTGCCAACAAACAGCAAATCAACGAGAAAATCAAGCAAACAAAACATATTTAAGACCCTCCTGCTTTCTCCAGAAAAAAGCAAACAAAAAAACTTTAACCGACCTCTTCAAGGTCTCCCTTCTGAAATAAACCATCAAATCACCCTTGTGGAGTACTCACTTTTTAAACCTCTCAACTCAATAAAGAAATCTTGCTCATCTGATTTATACACAGCTGTACCTGTAGCGGTCATCTGCAAAGCCATACTCCACACGGGCTTCTCCTTTAGGCTGAGACGAGAGCAAAGCGTCCACCTTCATCACAAGGTCGCTGGCCCTGAGAAAAATTAAGTGTTAGCTCGACAAGAAAAGTTCATCTGTAAACTTCTTCTTAGAGGAGCCTGAAAATACCTGTCCTCCTCGATTCCAAAATTCTGAACTTTGCTTTTGATGCGCTCTCCAGAAGTCTTTAAGATGATGCTCTCCAAAAGCAGGAAGTCGTCCTGGTTAAACACCTCCGCCTCCTCCAGCGGACCTATGATCTGTCAAGAACAAAACAAAAATACTGACTGAATAACTACAGCAAATGTGGGTAGATGGACATTTTTGAAATCAATATAAGCTATATTTGAACCTATACAACATCTAGGACAGGTTTAAAATTTCTGACTCACTCTTCCGTTGCTGATAACTGCTCTTTGTCCTTTCTTCAGTTTGAGCACATCTCGACAGTAAGCAGCGTGGGAAAGCAGGAAGTCGAACTTGGGAGCCTCATACGCACTTTTAAACAGTGACAAATCCATACCCTGAAGAAAAAAACATAGATATTTTGTAGGCAGCTGACAAAAGGACAAATTAGGAGTAAAAAAAACTACGATGGCTTAGTGCCTTTGCACTAAGGCACTAAGCCATGATCCTGTTTAGATTCTGTGTGTAACCCTCTCACCCCGACAGCGAACTCGCCGACGTCAACACCCTTCTGCAGGGCCGCAGCGGTCTCTTCTTTAGCCATCTTTGTGATGAAGTTCTTGGCATTATTGGCAGTTTGTGTCTGCATGGCGGACCAGATTGCTCTGGTGACGCGGGTCGTCTCAGCAGACACGTCAGCTGACGGGTTGTTGATCATCCCCAGTCGGACGTTGTTGCTGGTTTTCTGTTGTACAAGAGGGGAGAGATGGTAAGCTTCTACAGGCTTTAATGTTCTGACCGTCTATAAGCTAAACTCCACATGAGTATCACTGTAAAAGAAACTATGATACACAGAGTGGACAGTCTCAGTATTAAAACTGGTTCACCTCTTTTTAACAAGCATGTGCATTTATTTGGTTAATGTCACAGACCACGTTTCATTGCTTTGTGTTTTTCTTTGTGCGAAGGAACACAATTACTTTTTGGCATTCTGCCTTTTTGCTTTTCTCTCCTTCAAGTTCTACAACAATAAAGTCATCACTCTTGTGTCTGCACGCTATGATGCTATAGCGAGCTGCACATTAGCCTAGCTGTGTATAAAAGTCTGCAGCAGCCACAGGCTGCAGAATAAAAACATCAAGTAGTAGCTTTATGGAGTGGTTAGGTCACATATCCTTTGTGGAAAAGCTACTTTTGGAAGGTATCAGAATTTGTTTTATACAGTTTACTTGACATCAAAAATTGTATAACAACATTTTAAACAACAGCTCATTTCATACCATGTGTTTGATGGCGTCATAAAGGAGCTGGCGTCCTGAGGGTTTGTCAAAATCTCCCACTACCCAGAAAGTCACAGGACGAATGTAGGCATCATCTGACAACCACAGAAGAAGAAAGACACGAGGTAAGAATAAACAACCACAGTTGTGCTACAGATCAACTTCAGTGGTATTAATGGTGTTGGCAAACAAAGATAATACACTCACTGGCCACTTTGTTAGGTACACCTGTTCACGGTTCATTAAGTTCAAATTTATTTATAGCCCAATATCACATATAGAAGTTCAAACAGCTTCACAGGCATAAAAACATCAAGAATCAAGGTCACTTATTTCTAAAAAAAAACAAACAAGCAAGCAACTCATCAGAAATACACCCACCCACCCACACACACACACACCCACCCACACACACACACCCACACACACAGAGGCATAAGCGTCATTTACCAAACAGACCATAAGAATAGAGAAGAAAGGTCATTTAAGTGACTTTAGCCATGGCATAGTTGGTAGTGTCAGACATACTGGTATGAGAGTTTCAGAATCTGCTGATCTACTGGGATTTTCCCCACACCGACGTCTTAGGTATTTAAAGAATGTAGTCAGAAAAAGAGAAAATACTCAATAAGCTGCAAATTTCTAGGTGAAAATGCCTTGTTGATGCCAGACATTGTTGGAGAATAGCCAGATAGGGTAACAGTAACTCAAAAAACCAAGTATGCAGAACAGATTCTCTGAATGCACAACATGTTGAACCTTGAAACATATGTGCTACAGCAGTGGAACACCACACCGAGTGCCACTCCTGTCAGCTAAGAACAGAAGCTACGCCCAATGAATCAGGATGTTTCACAGCTCAAATCACCTCAAACTGGTTTCTTGAACATCACATGACCGCTCTACTCAAATGAGCTCAATCCAATAGATCACCTGTTTGATGCCATCGTGTTGATATGGACCAAAAACCTCTGAGACTCACTTCCAGCACGTACAAACAATTAAGACAGCTCTGAAGGAACCAGCACCATCAAGCTGTACCTAATAAAGTGACCACTGAGTGCTAAAGTGTTGCTCTCTGCTCCAAATTTTGCTTCCTTATCACACCGTTCAAACTTTTCATGCAGTTACTTTGAAATCATACTGGGTGAACTATCATGCTCTCCCACTGGAACAAACAACGTTATAGTGAGCAGTTACATAAACACATTTTAGTACTCATGCTTGGAGACTGGTGGACAATTATCACATGCATAATTATTAGTCATTTGTGTCCTTTGAGAACTGAACACAGATGGAGGAGTGGTGGTGGATTCACAAACACGGTGCCAACAATGTCGTTAACAGAAAACTGAAAAAAAGAGCAAGTGAGTAGGAGGGGGAATAATGTGGAGAAAAAGGGTGATTACCATGCCTGTTGGTGGTGGTCATCCCTGATGCAGGGAATTTAAAAACACATGAATAAGAGGCGGAAGTGGAGGAGGAGGAGGGGACAGAAGGAGAATACACCAGGAGAGAGTTTAGCTTTGAAATTTTTTATCTTCACAAGTAACAACAAGAAAAAAAATCCACAGGCATGCTTTTCTACTCAGTGATCAGATGCCAGAGTGCTCTTACCTTTCTTTGTCATATAGTTCATGCTGTTGGCCACAGCTGTGTTCTTCTCTACTGTGTCTAGCGTCGAGAAGCGAGCGTAGTCATCTATGAAATAGTTATCTGCAAAACGAGAGAAAAAAAAAAAGGAGTAAAGTATCGATTCTGGAGCAAATGTTTTTATAATATACAAACTTTTGATTACATCATATCTGTACTGCAAAAAACGCCAACAAAATAATAATCATCAAATAAATAGAGATAAATAGTAGCAGTAATGGTTGAAGAATATTTGGAAAACTAACTGTGCTTCTACATGAAGCTTTGAGGTCATCCATGTCACAGACAGCACATTAGTTTCTGAGGATGATCTAAAAAAATTGAGATTTAAGAAACCCTCATACTTACTGGTATCAGACAGATCCAGGTAGGTTCTGCTGGTGGACAACACTCTGGGGTTGATTCGAGGAACAACACTGGGCTGGTTCATGATGAAGTCGACGACATCGTGGTCTGTAGCCAGCTCACCCTGCGAGGGACATGAGAGGAAATGTGCGAGGTTAAAGTAAAAAGTCAGAGTCGTCGCTTTAGCTGCAGAGCTGACAGTCATGCAGGAGGTCCTTCTCTGCAAGATTTCCCTGCTCACAGTTTAAAAAGCACTTCTTAAATGTTAATGGCCTTTCCACTGCAGTTACGGGTGCTTGTTTAGAAAGTTTTCTTTGAATAAGTTTGAGTTAAACATTAAAAGAAAGGAAAGAGAAAAGGTAGGTAGGATGACTAATGCTATGCTGACCAGTAAGACTTCTATAGCCACCAAATTAAATGCTGCTTGCTGTGTTTAAATTCCTTAGAAATCCTTTGAAAGAATCAATTCAAAGATTTGGCTCCTCTGTGTGATGGGCTGACATTTAAAGAGGAAAAATGACAGATGGCATGCTCACAAAGATCCTGCTGAAAAGAGAATTTGTTTTATGACTACAAAGACAGACAGTGTACTTTAGCAAGTTTACTTTATGGTGGCTTAACTTCCGCCTTTAATACTTTTAATTTTACACTAAGATTTTGTAGCAGGTCCAGGAAAGAAAAACCTAATTAAAAGAAAAAGGACAGACAAATAAATATATCTTATGAAGTACTTTTTAGAAAAAAAGATAAAACACATTTTTATTGATAAAAATTAGAATAGATTTGAAGTTTGCTTGTGAAATTAAGGCAAACTATTTTTGCTGAGATGCAAAATGCAGTTTTCTGCATATTGTTCAAAATAATACAAATACAAAATATCAAAAGATGAAACTGAGATATATTATTGGTTGTTTTGAATTAAAGTCCAGCAACAGATTTTTTTTAGAAACTGTGACTGATGCTCTAAAACCTGTATTTTAGAATAACCCTTAATAAAATAATGATATGGCAGATAATGAGCTTTTATTGTAAATGTGATTGTAACTGACCAGGTAGACGGCCCTCTGGTAGAATGAGGTGGTCTCCAGGATTTTCTGCATGGTGACAGTTTCCAGTTCATCCGGGTCCAGCTGTTCACGCTGGTAAGGTATCCCATTGTACATGACCACAGGCAGCGGGCCTACTCCTGTTTGCTCATAGTATGCCCGTCCTTCCTGAAAGGGAAGAAAGAAAGAAATGTTATCTAGTTAACCCTTAATTATTAGGCTCTGCAGTCAGTTTTAGGTCTGACCACTTTAAAAAGGCTGTTCTATTTCTCTTTTAGAACAAAATCACACTTAATATTCTTGCATCTAAAAACCTCTTAAATACATGATACTATTGTACAGTTGCTGCAATTCCACCACATCCCAAATGTGCTCTACTGGATTGAGATCTGATGACTGAAGGTCATCTGAGTACAGTGAACTCATTCTCATGTTTAAGAAACCACTTTAAGATGATTTTACCCCACTGGAAGCAGCCATCAGACGACAGATACTCCACGTCAGATTCCTGTTCTTAGCTGACATGAGTGTGACGCAGTGTGGTCTTCTGTGGTTGCTGCTTCAAAGTTTAACATGATGTGCATTCAGAAATGCTTTTCTGTATACCTTGGTTGTAGCCAGTGGTTATTTGAATTACTGTTGGCTTCCTATCAGCATGAAGCAGTGTGGCCATTCTCCTCTGACTACAACAAGGGTTTTTTCTCCTGATGCTCACTGATTTTTTTTCTCTCCTCTTTTTTCAGACCATTTTCTATAAACTCCGGAGATGATTGCGTGGGGAAAATCTGAATAAATCTCCAGTTTCTGAAATACTCAGAGCAGTCCCTCTGTCACCAAAAACCATCCCTTAGTCAGAGTCACATAAAATAATCTTTCTTCCCATTTCTGACGCTCAGTTGAGTTGGTGCCGTGTGATTGTCTGCTCAGATATGTGTGTTTGTGAGCAGTTTAATGTGTGTACCTAATAAAATGACCAGTATTCATCCACTGATGAATTATCGAACTACTCTTGAGTTGTTCAGTTATCCTTTTATTCTGGTACTACATACAGCTCTTTTGACTGTAATTGTACACTTAGGTTTGCTGTGTTAATAAAAATGTAATTTTAGATTAATAATATGAACAGAAAAAACATTCTGCTCGACTCACCTTCCTGTTGCTGTCATAGCTGGAGTCGGCTCCAAGGACACTGCTGACTTCAACATAGGGAAACTTCTTCTCCAGCACTTTAACTACATCCCCGACACTCAGCCGACCACCAACTGGCACACGGTTAAACATCTATAAGAGGGAGAAGAGAATGGGATGAACAAGTGGAAAAGGCAAGGCAATTTTATTTGTATAGCACACTTTCAGCACAAGGCAATTCAAGGTGCTTTACATGATTAAAATAAAACACAAAAAATAAAAAATAAATCACTATAAAAGTAAAATACAAGAAAACATTTACAATAAAACAATAATTTATATGAAAAATTAAAACAAACAAGTAGAGAGCCATAATAGGATCAGTTACTCAAGTCTAAATAAGTAAGTTTTAATTTTAGACTTCAGTGTCTCTGCAGCTTTGCATTCTCCCGATAGTGTGTTCCAGATGTGAGGAGCATAGAAACTAAAAGCTGCTTCTCCATGTTTAGTTCTGGTTCTAGGGACGGTCAATAAACGAGAGCTGGAGGACCTAACTGATCTGGATGGTTTGTACCATGATAGCAGATCCCTAATGTACACTGGTGCTAACCCATTCAAGGATTTATAAACAAATAAAAGCACTTTAAAGTCTATTCTCTGAGCTACAGGAAGCTAGTGTAATGACTTTAGAACTGGAGTAATGTGCTCTATTTTCTTGGTTCTAGTGAGAACACGAGCAGCAGTGTTCTGAATCACCTGCAGTTGTCAGATTGATTTTTTGGGTAAACCTGTGAAGATACTGTTACAGTAATCAAGGCGGCTAGAGATAAATGCATGGAGGAGTTTTTCTAGGTCTCCTTGTGTCATCAGTCCTTTAATCCTAGAAATGTTCCTCAGGTGATAGAAGGCTGACTTTGTTATAACTTTTATGTGGCCCTGGAGGTTCAGGTCTGAGTCCATTATTACACCTAAATTTCTGGCCTGGTCGGTAGTTTCTAGTTGGACCAGTTTGAGCTGATTACTGATATTTAATCGATCTTTTTTGGGTCCAAAGATAAGTCAGTTTTGTTATTGTTCAGCTGAAGGAAATTATGAGACATCCAGTTGTTAATTTGCTCAATGCATTTATTAAGAGTTTGGATAGGTTCAACATCACTTGGTGACATTAAGATATAAAGTTGAGTATCTGCATAATTGTGGTAGTTAATATTATTGCTGGTTATAATCTGGCTTAACGGGAGCATGTAAATGCTAAATAAGAGGGGCCCTAGGATGGAATCCTGGGGGACCCCCGCATGTGATTTCTATATTTTGTGATGAAAATTGGCTAATTGACACATAGAAGTTCCTATTCTTAAGGTAGGACTTGAACCAGTCGAGTGCTGTACCTCTGGACCTCTGGACCCCGGCCCAGCTCTCTAGACGTTCCAGTAATATATCATGATCAACGGTGTCAAACGCCGCACTAAGGTCCAGTAGTACCAATACTGTGGATTTCCCACGGTCAGTATTTATACTGATCTCATTAATCACTTTGACAAGGGCTGTCTTGGTGCTGTGGTGCCTACGAAAACCAGACTGATAAATATCAAAGCGGTTGTTCGTTGTGAGAAAGCTGTTTAACTGCTGGAAAACAGCTTTTTCAATACTTTTACCGATAAATGGAAGATTAGATTGGTCTGTAGTTCTGCATTAATGTGCTGTCTAGGTTCTTTTTCTTTAATATTGGTTTGATAACTGCTGTTTTTAAGGCTTTTGGGAAAGACACCTGATAGGAGGGATGCGTTAACTATTTGGATCAGGCAAAGAGTAACAGAGACACAGATTAGATCAAGTCTTACAAAGGTCTTTTTCACTTTCTAGTTTCTGTGAACAATGGACTCACCGACATGACGGCTTCAAAGGCATTCTGACTGTCCACCTCTTCAGTGATGTAGTTGTAGGCTCGGACGAGTGCCACACCGGCATCTTGCATACCATCTATGTCGTCTTCATCCGACACCACAAACACCAGCCCGATCCTAAACACAAACACGGAGCAAGTAAGCTTCCAAAAACAGTTAAAATGCAGAGCGTGTGCTGCCTGCTTCATCAGTATTCAAACAAACTGACCATCCCAAGATGCCACATGCAGCGCGGTATCAAAGGTCTTCCAAACATCCCTGACAAAACTCCTAAATTAAAATGGATTTTTAACTACACATTTCTACTGACTACCAATGCTCTGCAGCACCTCTTTTATTTTATTTATTTATTTATTCATTCATTTTAGTTTTCTGGTTACTGTACAGCAATAAAAAAGGGATATGTTGTGTATTCAAATTCATAAAAGCTGATAATTAATTCCCAAGAAAATGTCTGTCCAAAAAAATGTATGCATCTTGATGACAGAAACACCAACCTGAGGGGTATATTATTAGCATAAAACATCTCTGCGACGCTCAGCAGTTCTACAGTGTTCTCCTGGGTCGGATCCAGAATGATCACCTGCAACAGATGCGTGTTAGCATTCGTCAGAAAAGTTTCAGACCTATTTGGATTCACAGGGGTCTGATTAATAAACTGCGCTTTTACCAGATTGTGAAAGTTCTTGCGGATCTGCCTGATGACTCCAGGGAAAGTTGGTCTGAGCAGCTCCTGCACGTTGGAGGGCCATGAGCTGTACCTGTAGTCGGTCTCCAAGTTGTTAATCCACTAAAAAGGAGAATGCAGTGAAGAGGAAATGGTTTAAATTAAGTTTAAAGACAAGACTGAGCAGAAAAGAAATTACTTTTTATTGCTAGCGGAAGAAAAGCACGACGATAATTTTGGAGGGCTTGAAATGCCTCCAAATTTGCTCAAATAGAAACTTGATTGCACAACAAAAATCTTCCAAACACAACACATTTCTTTCCAAGCTTATTTTGGTTTAGTCCCTCATTTGCTGCAGCATTCAACAGTTAGTTATTAGGGACGTGCGTGAACACGGGCACTCTTACACTGATGGCCGGGCTGCGGATGTCGACGGCGTAGTCAGAGTCGGAGGGCTGGACGTTGAGCTTCAGGATGTCATGAATAAAAGGTGTCTCGATTAGCAGGGAGCGCAGACCCTCCATCACCCGGGCCTCGCTGCGCAGCACTTCAAACACACTGCAGGTAGCAAAGGACAGAGGCGAGTTAAGTGGTGCAGTGTGTGTGTATTGTAATCAAGAATTTGAGCGTAGCATCTACACTGCCTTATTATCTGAAAGAGATGTATAAGTAGAGCTCATTATTTTCAGTTTTGATCTGGCTTATTTAAATCATTAAACAGAAGGTAAGATGTGAATGTGAAATCAGATTTTAAAAACATGACAAAGAGAAAGCAACAATCTCCGTTAGTCTCACTCTCAACTTATTTTATCGAATGGTCGAGCACAACCTATTAAAACCTAATACAAGAACTAATTTTTGAATATTCCAGTAAACCCAAGAATATCACTTGGGTACAGTTTTCCATATGGAAGCATTTGCTGCTTCTGTGACTATCATTCAAATCTTTTCATGGTTTTAGGCCCAGTTGTCTTAACATTCCCAGGTTTTGAGAGCCCAAACACACACACACACACACACACACACACACACACACACACACACACACACACACACACACAAAAATCTTTAATTTTACTTCTAACGTTTGAGGACAGATTTTCAAAACAATCATCAGTTCATAACATTTTGTTCTAAACAATTGTTAAAGTATATAATCAGTCAGGCTACGGTCTTGACTGATTATATACTTTCATTTGCAAAAGGTTAAAGCAACACAGATGCATTTGTGTGATGTAATTACTGCAAATTAGATGCTCAAAATATGGCTTTTTGTGTGTACCTGAAGATGTCCTGTGCGTCCAAATCTATATGCAGCCCGTTGATGAACAGCGCTGAATCCCCGGGCTGCAACCCCAGAGTTCCTTTGAAAAACTATGGAAAGAGAAACGTCAATATGACTAAATATCCTGTTTGTGTCAAGCTCCCCATTCAACACCAGCTGAGCAGATCGCCACGCTGTGAGGCAAACAACATCAAAACCAGCCATCACGTAGTCAATTATACTGTAAAACTAGAGGCAACAGTCAACACAAAGCCACAACAAGTCACGTTGACGGCTCTAAACAAGCACTGACAACTCTGTTCAAAATCAGCCTGTTTAGAGCAATTAAACCCCACACTAAACAAATCTAATTATCAAAGAAGGGGTGTGTAAATGTGTGTGAATATGTCTATGAGAAGAGATCCGCATGTGTGTTTGTGCGTCTGCACAGGCAAAAGGAAAGCTCAAAGTCGTTCTGGCGCAGTCAAATCTCATTACAGAAAGACAAAGACATCAGATTAATCATACTCCAGACATTGCAATTACAACAAGACATGATTAACACAAATATTGTTCATCCCACTTAAATTGTGTGAGTGTGTGGATGCATGCCTGTGTGTGAGAGAAAGACAAAGACGTGTCTGTGTGCGAGCAAGTGCACGTGTCCAAACTACTTCAATCAATAATCATTTCTCGCTGCAGGACTCCGCGCGCCTGCTGAATGAATCACCGATTCAGTAATTAGGACGTTTGTCTGCTCAGCCCCACCATCAGCCCGAACCCCTGTCTGCACACCAAGATAATGTTAGCACAGCTTCAGGAGAGGAGACCAAGCAAAGGAGAGAGAGAAAACACTGACAAGAAGAAGGGGTGAGTGCCTATTCCACTAACAGGCGAAGCAAAACACACATTGTCAAAAACTGAATGCTTTCAAATCAGATGATGTTTACAATTTATCACAAAGTAAAAGGTAAAACAAAACCAGGAGGGGCAGTTTCATTTTGAGAGACAAAAGCTACTTGATTATGGATGTTTGCAATAATGCTGTTTGTCTCGGTTCTTCGTCTTTGGTGGATTAAATTGGTAAACAGCTAAAGCTAAATTATCCCTAACCACTAGAGGACACAGTCTGCAAGATTAAAAGAATAAGGATCCTCGATAATAGAAAGACAAACATAGGACAGACAACGAAATCGAGCAGTTTGAAAGCAGATGATTTAGTCCTAGCCACTAAACTGCTGAGCTAAAAGTTAATGCTTCGGGCTGATCAAAACTCAATTTTCAGTTTTTTTCTACTCCCACTTTGTGAGGGGCAGCCAATCACAAGAAATACTGCTTAAAAGGGGAGCAAATCTATAGGGGAAGGAGCTAAAGCGACGTCTTTCAGACAGCGGATGAACTGAGCAGCTGCACCAAGGCCCACTATAAGATTTATAAAGGTTATTTTGAACTGTGAAGCATACAAAGCTACTCCAGGGAAGCCCAAAGAATAAAAGATTTCTGATGGATATGAAAAGAACTGACTTTATGCCAACGAAAAGGTCTTGGAGGCACAAAAGAAGGAACCAGAATATCAATGATGTAGCAGCTCATGAACCACCAGAATTCACAGGTTATTGTAAAATGTAAAGGTCCTAATGAAAGGTCTAGGTTTTGTTGTAACTGGTAAAATCCACCAAGAAGTCAGGGAGGATCACAAACAGCCATAAGAGGGACAAATTAATCTTGTTTCACTAAAATCACACTAATATTCTTTAAAGAAGCAGCAGATCTTGTGAAAACGAAGGAGTACCTGTAAAATGACAAATATGACCTTGATCTTGCACCAATTCTTGTGAATTGTGGAGATATGTATGGACAACAGATGCTTTGCCATCACATAAACCTATCAGTCCTTCGATTGGATGAGTCAATAAAAAAACAAAATAAAAAAAGAGCCTTGTAACAGCCTCATCATCGGTCTTTGCAAGAAGACAAGAAAAGCTTGTGTCCTAATGAGATTTTTATGTGACATCAAGCTGCCATCAGTATTGTTTTTTTCCCCAAGTCACACAGCAAAGATGTATGACATCACAGAGTGGAATATAAAGACTAAAGACACTGACACATCGTGTTGAGGTTGGGATCGGAGATAATGTTGGATAAATTAAGTCAGCTTAATTCATGTTGTAACAATTACATGTGGTTTCTAAACCTGAAAATACCTGAAATGATCAAGTCATTTAGTGTTAGTCTAACAAGCACATGAAGGCCTATTAACTGCATTCATGAAGTTGAAAGAAAGTGAAAGAGACTAAAGTGTTCATTTTCATCTTTAACCAAAAGCAGAAGTGTTTTCATTGTGTTACAAAAGGACAAGTGGGAAAAAATAGAAGATGATCAAACATGTACCTTTTGATTCTCGCCAATCTCTTTACGGATCTCCGAGTTGACCACAGTTTTAGTGATTGACCTGGGAGAGAAAAGGAAGACTGAACTGTGAAACTGCTGACTATCCAAAATCTACACAAACCAAGCTTCTTATTGTAGTTACTGCTCATGTGTGTGTGTCTGTGTGTTTTCGTTTCTCCTCTACCTGGCCTTGGTGGGAAAATTCTGACTGAGGTCTTTCATAACATTGAGGGCATCAACAGCAGGAGCTGCAAGAATGCGAGCAGCTGTCTGGAAACTCAGATCTGTAAAAGAGTAGGTGGGTGGATGTTCAGGCAGGCGACGAGGGTCAGAATGGGAAAGAGATGAGTGGAAAAATTAGTAAGAAGAACAGGAAACACAGGAAAAGAAGAAAAAAGAAACAATGATCATAATTAGAAGACATGTGAGCACTTAGACATAAAACAAAGACAAGGGCTCCTTCAAAGATCGTTAACTTACTCTTGATTATTTAAAAGGACTATGGTGATATGCTTGCAGCTCTGTACAACACAGACATTTCATATGGGCAAATTACGATTCACATTAAAGTGTCGATGCTGGAATGTTTGTGTTGAGCAGGAATAATGTTTATGATGTTCGCCACCTTCAATTGATATAAACACAGATATACTTATCTCTTTAATTTGTAAGTGTGGAAAAGATAAAGGGGTGCATGGAGCTTTGGTGTGCAAGGAGGGAAGAGAGCAGTGAGGATTATTTCAATGCAGTGAGCATCTCTGTAATGGTGTTGTAGTCTGTGTGATTATTAGCCTCTGGAGGTCTCCCTCTCTTTGTAAACAGGCTGAGCTAATGAGCCCCACAGGGTTAGGAGATAAAGACAGACGCCCACATGACAGTCTGACAGTCGAGTTCAACCCCCTCATCTCCTTGGAGCCTTTATTCGCCAAATATAAAAGCAGCCAAACGCTCACATCCTGATTACACCTACTGATAGGCTGACCTTTTACATATGGAAGCGTTTTCTTTAAGAAACATAAACATAACAGATGAGCTGGAGCCAATATAATTTTTTATTTGCTCGATAACATCAAAAAAAATGACAAAATTAAAAAGTATATGTGATTGCATCTGTGAGAGTGACTTTGAACTGTTAATCAATATATGATGTAATCTTAATCAATGCTTTTATATTGCTGCAGACAAAGCTTTCATGTCTTCAAGATATTATGGCTCAAACGCATCAAGAGGACAGTGATCGATCGCAGTCGTAGATCAGAGATCGATACAGATACATTTTCAGCTACTAGTTTGATTCACAGGTGGAATGACATCATGGTTAAAGCAACAGAAGACAACTGGAGAAGCCAATGTTAATTTATTTTCATTTATTCCTGATCAAAGGGTTGTTGAGACAGGAAATAGGAAAGCGTTTTTAACTTTCTAATAGTTCAGGAAACTCCCATGGTTAACAGATGATTTAAACAAATACAGTATATGTACGGTGCTAGCATGTGATAATACAGATACAGTTTATTTTCTCTAATATAATACTGTTTTGAGGTGGACCCATTTCTTGGTCCACCTGTTTGACTTGCATTAACCAGTCCTCTACCAAAAATGAAAACTACTACCAACTTATAGTTGGTAATAGTTAAGCATATTGGGCATTTTTTCCATTTAACACATGTTAGGAAATCCCAGAAAAGACATGGGCTTCTAGGAAGCACAGGCTGACTGCTTTTACTGTAGGCGGCGATTATGTTTTCTGCTGTCTGTAGTCACTCCCCAAAGGCCCATTCTGTGCTAGAAAAAAAACTTGAAATGATCTTTTTTTTCCATTTGTGGAGTAAGGAGGGTATCTTTAAAATGATTGTGTAACGAGATATTTCTGTGAAATTGTAAGAACATCAGAGGACGCTCTGGGTCAGCTAACAATTGATTTGAATTTAATGGGTATGAGGACATGGGATTTTTCCCATCGGATAATTGTCTTTGTCAGCCATAGCTATGGAAGTAATAGATAGAGAACGAAGTTCAAGTCCTGCAGGTATATTTGCAGGATCATAAAATTGATTCTCTGAAAAATTAAGTCACAGGAGCAATGCCCACAGGTGCTACCTGTAAAATGAGAGGGCCTCGCAGTTTATTTTCTGCTAGCCTGTCAAGACGTTGACTCGTCAGTTTTGATAAGTTTGTTTCATTGTGCTGTATCATTATTTATTTACACGTGTAATACCAGGAACAGATACTTCCTTACAGAGTCTGTTCATATTGTCAAAGCCAATCACTCAGAAGGAAACTGGAAACACAGAAAAATCTGCTGATGTCTGAAATAAGACAATTAAATTTGGAAAGAAGCCCACCTTGCATTTGCCAGACTTTCAGAGGTGCCATCTCGTTGGTGCTTTCAACTAAATGCTTCCTCAATTCTTTAAGCTGTTCCTTGAGCTCCGGGTAGAGGGTCCTAGTGAGAAAGATGGACAGAATGCATGCATCTGTTAAATGACTTAAGTGCTAATTAAGAGAAAGTTGTTGGATTCACAGATTGATTTGATTATTTCTGGTTAGTTGAGCACAGATGTGGTCGGTGCTTCAAGGCAGGAGGAAAAACAAAGAAAAAAAAGAAAGAAAGGCTTGGCTGAGAGAGTGTGGTGCAATTCCTGGACCTAATCCAAGCTTTGAATTTTTATCATGGGCTGACACAGAGTCACTCACTTGAGTTTGCCAAAAAGGAATCCCTGAACCTCATCCACTGGATCATTCTCTCCGATCATTGTAGCATTCACCTCCGCCCCTGAAACCACAATCAATTAACTCGATTTTCAAGTCAGGACTCCTCTGGGATTACAACAATGTGGGCATGTGTGTATCGACTGTGTCTTCCTGTGAGTATGTACACCTTGGACTTGTGTGTCGTCCTTTGCTTTGTACTCCTGGCTTTTGATGGCCAGCTCCACTCCATACCCGGACAGATACACCTTCTTTCCTCTTGACTGCTGCAGAAGAAGAAGAAAAATAAGAAAAGATGGGCTCATCACATACTTATAATTGTGTCACACACAGAAAACGCTTAATTGCAATTAATTGCATTTGCAAACAGATTAAAAGACACAGTTATGCTAACCTGATGACAAAACAAAAAATATATATTTTTTTTTTATGTAAAAAGCTCTGTGAACGTTCTTGTGTTCCCACTTGTAAAAAAAATAAATCCCACTCACATTATAAATGCATGTGCTTGCTGACTATCTTCCATGTGCAGACAACCAGCTTGCTAAGTACTTAAGCCACTAACTGTCCCTGGTCCGGCCCCAGAGCTATATGCACAGAGTAAGAGTTAAATGTTACAGCCTTTCTAGTGCCCAGGACTTCCTGCCTGAAAGACAGATGGTGAGAATAATTTAGCATAATCAGGGGGAGGAAAAAAAGAAAAACGCTATCAAATGGCTTTGCATGTGAGGGGAAAGTAATCCAACTTGAGAAACTTGCAGTCTAGCATGAGGAACTGGAGAAGCTCTTTTCATCCCAGGTGTAAATGAGGACCGTCTTAAACTGCAGATTTTTTTTTGTAAGACTCAGATAAAACACGGGAGCCCAAAGTAACTTTGGGATTTCACCACATGACTATAAACCAACTTACACTTATAAAACTATTCCTGACACGGAAAACATTTGCTTTATTGATAATTTCACATAGTAATATACAACTAGTGACCTAAATACGCTCAAACTATCTAATGTGATCTTCTCATTTAAATTATATTAGAAGTGAAGCAATTCTTACAGGCAGGTAGTGGCGAAGCACGTACGTCACAGAGCCTTCATTAACTTTGGATAGAATGACTTGGTGAAGCTTCTGGAAATCTGCCGTCCCAAACTGGGCGTAAAGAATCACAACAGGAGCATCTGGATTTGAACCTGGGTATTTATGATCACCTTTAAAAAGATATGGCTTTGTCCTGGAAGAGAGAAAAAAAAGCTGCCCTTAATAATATAATTCGTAATCCTTTTGCTTTAGATGTATGTGACTTTTTTACCTTTGAGGTGCAGTTTTTAGGAGTGCCTCTAACTTCCCTGTATCACAGGTCTTCTCTCCGTGGATGCTCAAAAAAGCTGAGCAGTCAGAAGGAGGAGGCTCAGTGGACGCTATCTAAAAATATACACCCAAAAAGCATAATCACTAATAATATCATCCTACTCACATGTATGCTCAAGCCTTCAAAACAGCTTTAAATTGCCCTGCTGTTACCTGTTGGAAGGAGTGTACTGTTGCAGAGTAAGCTCTTAGTGAGAGTGCAAACTTCAGCATGTTTAACTGGACGGAGCTGAGCAAGGCACTGGCTCTCTTCATGATCAGATCATAGTAGGCCTGATCTGTGTCTGTGTGGGGACAGCAAATGTGCACACGTAAGATTTCGGTGTGGTCTTGCCCCTCTCTAGAGGACCTATTACCCTTCATATTTAATTACTGTAATCTATATTAAATAGCTTTGCAGAATTCACAATTCAGAATAATCCTTTTTTATGTTACACTGGGCTGTGAGGCAATAACCACAGATCATTTTATCTCGCTTCAGGGTCACGCTCCCTGCAAGCAAACTTTCTTCTAATTCGCTGGGCCTCACAAACGGAAGGTCTGAACAGCAGGTGGACGGGGCTGCTGTGCTGAGAGAATATCTGTTCTCACTTACAACATAAGGTGCCATAATCAAAAAAAAAGAGAAAAAGGAAAAACTGTGTTTAGAGCAATCTGAAGCCTGAGTTTTCACTGGGATTACTTGCACAAGCGCTGACCTCAATATCGGAAAATCTGACCAAATTTAATGAGTAACCACCACTGGTACAGTATATATAATAAAGAGAATAAGGAAAAGCATAATAGGTCCCCTTGAAATTGTGTTACAGCATCGCTGGTCTAACTGAGATACACTTTTTATTGTGTTACTGCTCCAACGAGTATGTGGCTAAAACACTGACAATGCAATTACTGCCAAGATGCTGCATACACATCATAAATTCAGCTGCTCACGGCGCAGAAACTAAAAGTGAAATCTTGTCCACAGAGTCCAAAGTTTTACTTTACCGTCATGCTCTCCTTCTATGTTTTGATTGGCCTCTACAAAGTCCCAGAACTTCTCCTGGCTCTCCTCTGCCATGAACTCACTGGGGAAGGAGAATATGAAAGTGGCGGTCTCATAAGCTGGAAATACATAGTGTCAGCTACTGCAAACAGCACAACACCTAAAGCCCTTAATTATTCACAGTCTTCCTCAAGGACATATCAGTGAGACAGAAGTGTAGTTTAAACTCACTTAGAGGACAGTCACAGGAATGACCTCAGAACACTGATTTATCTATTATCTCCTTTTGAAATGTAATTTATATGTAATGCAGCCAAAGTGCTGCTCCCTTTGAGCAGTGCAGTGTCATACCTGGCCTCCAGCAGCAGCGGTGTATCAGCCCATTTGGTTGTAAGAGTGGTTGTGACAGCCTTTGAGTCCGCACCCCCAGATGCTGCAGAGAGCAGCGAGAGCAGCACGATCCACAGAAGCCACATCCTCAAGCCTACACCTGAGGGAACAGAAGAGTTGGGAAGTGTGGCTAAAGATTTCCACATTGCTGTTAAAGTCGAGCTCAAAATAAACAGTGTGAATGATAGTATCATCCCGCCCATTGTGCTACACGGTAGTGAAGAACGGAGCCCACTCAGCCACCAAAGTAGATTATAATGTTATCTGGCTCTGTACGAATTGGCTGAACATCTCACTGCCAACAGAGATAAAACACAGAGGCAGAGCCTAACAAACTACAAGCTCAGTGACCACAAAGATGCCATTGAAAGATGAAGACAATAAGAACATGGAAATGGAAATACAACACAATATGTAGCCACTGTCAAATCTTTAATAACAATAAATCATTTCCTTTAACAAATTCAGCTCTGTTTATGCAGATTTCCAAGAATGCAGTTAATTATCTCTCAAATAAAAACATACAGATATAACATACTACAACTACTGTGTATAACCAACATATATTATTAATTGTACATTAATAACATTTAGTTGCTTATACTCTGTCCAAATGCGTTGGTGCTACTGTTTGCTGACACTTTTATATACTAATAATGAGCTTTGAATTGAACATATTTAAACCTTGGTTTTCTTCATGGATGGGGCCATATGGACTTAGGGAACACAGGGATCAAATAAGGCCATCTATGTGCAGTTCTAACCTTTGTACTGTGGTGCTTTTTTTTTTTTTAATCTAGAATTTGCTTCAATAGACCCTCCGTAGGATACAACATCTCAACTCAGAGTAAAAGCTCCTGAAACAAGGAAATATTTCAAAGAGACCTCTGAAGAAAGAGCAACAGCACTTAAATAGAAAACACGTGTTGCCATTTTTACACATTTTTGCTTATCATATAATTTCATTTATATTCTCATGAGTTCTTGGCCCCAAGATTTAAAGCTTGCAAACAACATTTCCAAATGATATTATTTTTAGCAACTTATATTTGGATTTCACCATAATTAAACACCAAATATTCAGTGACTTTAAGGGCACTGACTTTAACATAATTGATTGATTTTATTGTATTTATATTGCACAGCAATATGACAAAAATAAAGTTAGCCTTTCTGAGCAAGGTCGATTTAAGTCCCCACCTCACTCATTTATTGGTCACGAGCAAAAGGATGAGATGGTGGATGCAAGCGGGAGAAATGAGCTCCCTCAGAAGGGCGGCTGGGCCCACCCTTAGAGACAGGATAAAGATTTTAGTCAATTGAGAGGGTCTCAGAGTAAAGCCACTGCTCCTCCACATTGAAAAGTGCCAGTTGAGATGGGTTGGGCATCTGATTAGGAAGCCTCCTGGGTGAGGTGTTCTGGGTATGTCCTACCAGGAGGAGGCCCTGCGGTAGTCTCGGGACACACTGGAGCAACTATATCTCTCAGCAGCCCTAGGAAGGCCACGGTGTTCTCCCGCATAAGCTGGAGGAGGTGGCCTGGATAGGAGGTGGTCTGGGTTTCTCTGCTCAGGCTGCTGCGCCCGCAACCCAGCTCCGATAAACAGACAACAAAATAAATAGATGGAAGGAGTTAGTTCTTCCTTTGCGGTCTTTTTATGTTAGTCTGTTAACTAAACTACACGCAAAACTGTTTCACTAGCAAGGACAAACAATTCTGATATTTTAATGGACAAAATCAGCGTTGTTTTTGCCTTTGTATGTATTTGTAAGACCACAGTATGGTGGGTGAACTCTAATTTCTGACGGCACTGAACGATCCATTATACAGTGCCACAGGGTGTGCATAACAGGCTTTTATCAGCTTTCCACTGAATAATATTGAGATCTGATCAAATCCTGTTATTAAATAAAAAGTCTGCTCAAACAATAAATGGTTCCAAGCTAGTCATTTAAAATTAAAATAAACAAAATTAATATTATTGTTTTACACATATGTATGATTATGTGGTCTAGACTTTATAATCATCTTAATAGTAGGACACATTGCGCTGCTTCAACAAGTGTAGTGTAAGAAAATATCCTTAAGACTCCTTATTAACATCGTGATACCGCCTTCAGCAGTGCTGCCGACAACATAAGGCTTGCCAGGCACAGTAGGATACTGCTAATTTGCTAAGCAATTCAAACACGGTTGTGAAGTGTTCACCTAAAGCAAGGTACCAGATCATCTCCTCAAGCTGTGCAACTGATTCTACATGTTTGACTACTTAGCAATTGTACAAGAATACACCCACATAAATTAAATATTAAAGAAAAGAAACACCTGGTCATTATTTATCACTTCATGGAAAAAAAACCCTGTAATTAATCTAAACAAAGCTGGATTTTTAAACATTTTATTCCTCATATTATGCAGAATCATTTACCTGTGCAAGTTTAGCTGCAAATAACATAACACAATGCTTCCTATTCACGATTGTAAAAGTTATATTAGTTATATTTTATCGTATGTTAATATGACAATTTTTCTTCTTGCTTTTGGGATGCACAGCTATTAACCACACAGCAATGTCAGACCTTGCCGATTACCGTGTGGAAACAAAATAACATTTACCAAAGGTGGTGGCTGAAGTTTACTTTTTTGTGTCTGATCAATTTTTGCCCTGGATCAGAGCTCAACAAAGACAAATAAACAGCAATGAAAAATTAATGAAATAAATAATTAATGCTGGTATCAGGATCATCTGTCAAATTTAAACATCGGTATGATGCCAGGTTTTCCATATTGTTGCATTTTAGAAGTTCAGTATTTAGAAAGGCTTAAAAAAGCCTTTGAGCCTTTAAAGGCCTAAAGAGGATGCACCAGTAACCTTGTTTCTTTGTGTTACCTGGCTTAATAAACTCTAAAAACCTGGTCAGAATTAACAGGTATCAAAACAGCAGTTATCAGCTTTGTCTACTAACCTAGAACTTTCGCCTCAGGCTCTGTGCATATTCCCATGTAACCTGATACTATCAAGTATCATTTCACTCTTCTTCCACACAAAATTGATCAATCGAGTGCTGCCTACTTCAGTCAGAGACATTATTACAGGAACTGGTGATAGAGATCTCCAAAGAATAGACTATAAATATATAATGACAAAAGCCAGCACCAGTAAATGTATTTATACTCACCTGCCACTTCATCTTTACAGCTGTTCAACTGCTTTTAAACACAAATATCTAATAAGCCAATCACATGACAGAAACTCAATTAATCTAGGCATGTAGAGTTCTTCCCCCATTCTGATGCCCGAAATGAGGAAGAAAGGGGATTTAAATGACTCTGAACGTGGTATTGTTGCAATTCCTTGATAGGCTACTCTTCAGAAATTTTCTCCCTCACATTCATCTTTAGGGTTTATAGAAAATGGTCAGAAAAAGAAAAAATATCCAGTGAGCAGCAGTTCACTGAGAAAAAATGCCTCATTGATGCCAGAAATCAGAGCATAATGGCCAGACTGCTTTGAAATGATGAGAAACCAACATAAACACAAATTACCACTGGTTGTAACCAATGTATGCAGAAGAGCATCCCTGAATGCACAAAACATCAAACTTTAAAGCAGGCTGGCTACAGCAGAAGGTACACAGTGAAAGAATGGACCCATTCTGCATCCTATCAGTGGTTCAGGCTGGTGGTGTTGCTGTAACTAATCCAATATCACAGTAGTTGGAAGTTATCTTGCTATGGTCAGTAATGATACTCTGCCTGGTAGAAGGGGCCAGTGTGTTTTCTGGGCCAAAAGGGCGAGTTCAAATACCCTACCACAAAACAACCAATGGGTAGTGAACCAGTGGTTATGTATAATCCGCTGGGTACACTACACTTCATTGAAAGACACCTGGGTGACCAGCAAGTCAAACTCTAAATAACTCTAAGATATAAGGTCTGAGAGGACAAAAAGAAGACACAAACTGATGAGGAGGAAATGCATGAACCCTTCATCGCCATATCATAACGTTACAGATTTCTTTAATAGTGTTACGCTTAATTACAGAAAAGCAGGATGCTGAAGCTGTAAACAAAACGTGCCATCATTTCTATCCAATGGGAGAGTTCAGCGTGGCTCATCCGTCCAATGAGTGCACAGTTTGGACATCCGGGCTGTCTCAATGACAACCCTCAGAGCTGTCATAATAGCTGTAATCACGAGCTAACTGCTAATTGTAACAAACACGTCACACGTTCAAATTTTACTGGTTTAACCAGCTCTAATGTCTGCTATATTTACTCTTCAGAGCCCATTCAAAGCCGGAAAACTCACGGCGAGCTAGCGCTACCTGAAATTAATGCTAGCTAACGCCTCCCGCACAAAAGCAAAACTGCCCGATTGCACCTGTTTTTGTTTACTTACACGCACCAAATGTAAAATTCTGTGTGAAAGGACAATAAACAGCCTTAGCTACAAGCGTATGAAGCTCCACAACACAGAAAATGAATGATTTAGTCTCACCGAAGCCGGCTCGGTAGCTTCCTGAATTCATGATCCGCTGTGGAGTGGGCGGGTCCTGACAGGCTCATTAGGCAACCACAATGTTGCCTGTTCAAAATTACTGAACCTCTCAAGCAATAAATGATTAACAAATGAGACGTGCCTTAGACGGTGAACTGCAAATTTCGCTGATAATTAATTCACTAATTAAAAACAAAGACTGTCAAAATCTTTTTCTTTTTATATTTATTATTATTGTTGTTGTTAGTGTTGTTGCCTAAAATTATTTTCCTGATTTAAGTAAACTATGTGAAAGGACATTATTTTTTAAAAGTGTAAGAAGTGAGAAGCAGAAAATATACATAATTTAATAAACCATATTATTAAAACCACTGACAAATGTTGTTAGAGTGCTCGCCAACCTTGGATCCTGACATTCATTGAATGTTATTTAAAAAGCAGCACCCACTTAAAGATATTTGAAAAGAAAGTATTGCCAGCTCTTGGCAATAGCACTAACCAAGGACTTACCATTGTCTCTTTTAGCTTGTTTCCCAATGGTCAGAGGTGGGAAGTAACAAAGTGCTTCAGGTAACAAACACTTTTTAATACGGGCCTTACAAAGGGTGTAATTATCTTAGAATTAAATGGAATTTCCACGTATTATCACCTGGAATTACAATATAATTATATTTACCTACAAATACTTAGTAGTAAATAGACTACAATAAGGGGGTAATAGTTCAAGATTTAACAAGAAAGAAGAATTATAGTGTAAGTCATTTTAAGTAAGTGCCTAATTTCTAGGCATTTTGTATGGTTATTTTTTAATTTTACATCTTACAGTGTAAATATACTGTACTTTTTGGGGTGCCACTGTATTATGTGGTAGCTTAACCTTACTTATACTATATACTACCTAATACTTCTGTGCATCACAGATGTTCCACTATTCAACTGTCCTCCTATATTACATATAAACATGTGATTAAAGACTGTTGTCCCTTTCCTACTTAGAAAAAATTTAAATAAACCCACCAGCAAAAACTGCAGGACATAGGCACATTTGATCTCTGTATTAATGGAGATAGTCAAACTTGAGTTCTTTCTTTCACACTGATCAACCATCAATCAGAACTTTCAAAAGGACTGTGAGAAAACTTCCAAAAGTTGGATTAACACAAATGAAGAAAGACTCCAATAGAATATTTTTTTAATTTTTAATTGTAATGCAAACTCGAACACAGTTAACAATAAACTAAAGACAATGTTATTTAGCCTTTTTTCTTTGTACAGTTCAGTCATTTCTTTGCTTTTTGTGCTCTCTTCTTTTGTTCTTAGACCTTAGTTTTAAACAGTTGGCAAGTGGTTACTGGAGGTTGCAAAGAGGTGTACAGTGCTGCCGATCTGCTTGTGATTGCTGTGGTCTCCAGCAGTTTGCATGGAAGATGCTGACATGTCTGTAAACTACTCACTGAACAGTGTTGAAACTGTTAATGAGACAAACTGAAATAACAAGACATTCCTAGTCTATGGTAAGAATGAAATGAATGAAAGAGAATTAAAAACGTCATACAGTTAGAAGGAAGTGTTTATGTGTTGAAAATGTGTTTAAAAACAGTAAAATGTTGTCTTGTTTAAAAAGTGGTTTATGCTAAGTATTTGTAGGTAAATATAATTACATGAGATGAGATGAAAGAACCAAAAAAGCATATAGTTCATGCATTATTTATTATCTTTTTGGTGCAGATGTACAGAAGTTGTGGTTGCTGTATTACGGCATCTAGCTTATGCTACAAAAAAGGAATGAAAGGGGTCGCTTTTGAAAGCATATCATTTCAACTACAACATTTCCCTGTGTAGTTTTTCTGTGCAGTGTGTCTGCTAGTTAAATGTGCATCTGCTGTGTTTCTCAGAAAGACAAAAGAATGAGTGATAACTTTACTCAGAGATGAAGGAAGAACCATCCGTTCTCTTCTGCTCATCCTCATAAGGGTCCTGGGAGAGCTGAAGCCTATCCCAGCTAAATTTTGTAGTTTTGTAAGTTCGTAATTCCTTGCATTTTGAATTATTGTATTTTTATATTAGTATGACACGAGGTTCAGATAGCTTTTCACAAAAATACCCAGTAGAAATGTCTTCCAAAGAACTTTTATACTTTGAGTACATTTCAGAGTCAGTACTTTTTAATTATTACTTGAGCAAAGAAATTGAATCAGTATTTTAACCTTTACCCAAATATTTTTTTAACACAAGCATTTTTAAGTGAAGAACGCCTGTGCTTTTGCCACCTCTGCCAATCATGCACCCTTCTGTCTCCTGTTACAGTGCTTTCTCTTTTTTATATACAGTAGTTTCTCTTGTCTTGTATATATTATAAATATTTTATTTATTTTTCTTTTAAAAATGCGCTCTTTTCACTTTTCACTTGCACCGAACGGGTTTGCACACAATTTTGTTATTCTTAAAGCACAATGACAATAAAGATTCTGATTTTAATATATTTTAATATTTTCTTAATATTTTGGATAAATATTTATTGAAACATGAGGAAACATAAATAGGAATACAGTAAATCAGGCATAAGCAGAGTTTGTAAGATTTTAACAAGCTTGAAAGTCAATATTTGGTGTGACAACAGGACTGTAGAGCAGAACTCCAGGCAGTCTCTGTGGGCCTCCTTTCTTTCTTGATGTGTGTCTTGCACATCTTATGATTTTGTGTTCATAGACCATATTGCATAAAAAAAAAATTACTGTTACATTCATAAATATGCACAGTTTGTATGGTTAAATAACTTTTGCTTCGAGTATTAAGTTTATGATTGTATTATTTTCTTAATTTATATAAGAATTAATGATGCTTATGGTTTATAAACAAAGCTTAAAAGTCAAATCTGAGTTTCTAACTCACTATGTCTGCTCCTCACCATCACCCTCACCCTCAGGGCGGCCATTATTGTTCTTGCATATTCACTTCCATCAGCTTCTATGACTTATATCTTCTGCTGCACAGACAGCCTGATGTTGTTTTCAACCTTTTTGGTGCTATGGCACATCAAAGGTCATAGACTATGGCACATCGTAATGACTGTAAATAATGAAATCATCTCGATAATAGTCAGTTTAAATAAGTATCCAAACGTATTTGTGTTTATAGACCTGCATCAGTGTAATTATAGTACCTTGGCTGAGTTGGCAGAAGAGCATTATGTTACAATGCATTAGGTTAAATGAGGTTTATGATATGTGCAATGATTTGATATATAATAGCTATTTTCTGTTAGTGTTCACTCTAACAGTCTTGTGGATATACTGTTTGATTAAGTAAAACATTAAATGGTTTTCGAGGGTGTACACATGTTAGTGTGCTGTCTGAGGGTGTTTTATTAGAACTAGAAAAAGATAAATAAATCTATTCATCCACATATAACTGACAACCTACTTAAAAAAAGGTTAAATTAAAAAGCAGAGTCATTGTGGTAGTTTTAAACTACTCTTTCAACTGCTTGAAATTCACTGGCTTCCTCAAAATCTCTTGCTTACCTCATGGCATACCAATTAAAAACTGTGGGCCTAACACAGAATAAAGCTTAATGCTGCCTGACGATGGCTTTGCTAAGTTTTCAACTGAACCTGCTATCAGAACATATAATTCCTTGGAAATTGTCACTATATGAGCTCACCTTGTGTCTCACCTTGAATATTTGGAGTCACTCTTTGGCTGTTATTGAAATTAAGGGCCATGAGTTTCAAGTTGTGCTGGGTCATTCTGATAGATATAGAGTCACATCCCACATTGCCTCACTTTCTTTACCAGCTGCTGATAGGTGAACCAACCAACTTAACCTGTTACTCGTGCTCAGCTCACAGCTGACTTCCCTTAGTTTGCTTACTTTCCTCCCTTTCTTTTGTTTTTGATACTTAAGTTTTGCTTTTCTGGGAATACAAAGGACTGGACTAAACTATTTTGTCGTACTTTGTAAAGGGTGAAAGGGGCATTAGAAAGCCTACACAATCCTTTTAAATCAAGGTTCAATCTCCCAACTTATTTATTCAGGCAGCTTAATTATGATGCTAATTACTTGAAACAAAAAAGTTCATTTCAGCCTTGCAAGAGCCCCTCCCGCCAGCATCCCCCTGGCTCGTCAGTTCACTTTACTGTCGCTGTTCTTCAACACGACCTGAAATGTCTTATTCAGCTTTCTAATAATTTCTTTAAGTAGTCCGCAGGAATAGTTCTCCAGGCTTCTTGAGGGACATTCAAAGCTCTTCATTGGATGTTGGCTGCCTTTTGTTCCGTTCTCTGTCAAGATGATTGCACACTACTTCCATATTATTGAGGCCAGCGGTCCCCAACCTTTTTTGCGCCATGGACCGGTTTATGCCCACAATATTTTCATGGACCGGCCTTTAAGGTGTCGCGGATAAATACAACAAAATAAAACTAGTACCGGTACCGAAAAAAAGAAGATTTATTCATAACACACGTGAAAAGACCCAGGAAAACCGAGTTAACGATAAAAACGATAACAAAATAACGCTGAAAACCGATTAAAAAAAAAAAAAAACCCTGAAAACTATACACTTCACACCTGAGCCTCAACTCTCGCGGCCCGGTACCAAACGACTCACGGACCGGTACCGGTCCGAGGCCCGGGGGTTAGGGACCGCTGATTGAGGCCCACGCTCTGGGGAGGCCACTCCATGACTGATAGTGTTGCATTGTTTGTTTTCTATCCAAGTATAGTTTTACCACATTGGCAGTGCATTTGGGATCATTGCTATGTTGAAATATGAAGCTGCTCCCAACCTGCTGCTCTCCCCATGGTATTGCATGGGACATTAAAATCTGACAACGCTTTTTTATGTTCATAATAGACACTCACTGTTGTACCTCTCTCATGACCTTCTCCGTACACTTTGTCTATGTCAAATAGGATCAATCTTTACAGTCCATGACCCTAATCTCACTCAGAATACTATACTTGCCCATCAACTTCAAGGAAACATTGTTAAATTGGTGCCAATACATCCAACCCCTTACACACGTTTCACTATGATAAGAAACATGTTTCACTTCCTAATGTTGTGACTGATTAGCATGCATATTCTGAAGTCAAGTCTCCAGTGCTAATCCAAATCTGAGAGCCGCCCAAACTCACCTGTTGTAGAACTGTAAACGAGAGAGCATTGTTCAGTGTGTAGTGGCTGTTGAGCTATATGTATTTGGGATTCTAGGTATTACTCTGAAATGCAGCTCATGGAATTACATATTCTATATGCACAGTGTAATAACCATGGGAAATAAATCCTTCATTCATACCTGTCCCTTTGGTTAAAAGTATTTGTTGTGTGCTAGTGAAAAAGTAGATAAACTGGAAACCCTCTTATTTTGAAAGGAGCACCTGGGATCATTTTGTAAACCTTTACCTTGGTTTGTGTGATATCTTTTGGATAGACAATCCCTGTGGGGCAGATTTGGTAAAATGTGCCAGACTGCCTTTCTACCTGTTGTGTGGTCTTGATAAAAAAGATGAAAGGTACGGAGACAGTGTCCCAGGGTGCAGAGACATGGCTCTTGCTTTTTCATTTACTCGCTCTAGCAGCCTAAATTAAATTGGACAGTTGATCCTCCAGAGGGAGCAGTTCCAGGGTTTGATTTAACATTATATAAAAAGCAGCAACATTAATTATCCTTCTGATTTTGACCTTCATTGTGACGTGCCCATGCGGACAGACTCGCAAAATCTAACACATACACAGAAAACTCAGCCATATCTCTATTAGGACAGGCCTAAACATCCCATTAGTCCGCATAAGTATAGCTAAAACCCGTCTCACACATGCACACACACATTGCCCACAGGGCCTGTTCATCTGTCAGGAAGGTGACATCTTCAGATGAATTATGGGAGATGGTTGCCATCTTCTCTGGGGTCACATTCGAAATGGCGAGCTCGGGCTGTGGGCTCCCTCTCCTCACACTATCGCACGTCAGCCATTTTAGAGGTTGAAAGCCTCGACGGGGGACCAAAACGACCTCAATTAAACCTCCATTAATATTAATACATTTTGTCGTTTCACGTGAGTTGCTGCTAATTAAATGTGTCCCTGACTGTATAATGAGGGTCAGCTGGGGTCACTAACATCAAGCTAATTCACCACATAACAGCGACCAAAAACTCTTTGCTGATCTGAGCTCGCTTCCTATAAATACACCCGGAGACGAGGACCGTTTTGTTTACACTCGTACGTAAACATCTGCGCAGGTTCTCAGTCATCCAGGTCACGGTAGTCTCGAGAGCTTGAAAAGAAGGAAGGCAACTGGACTTCATCACCACAGCTTAACTAAACAATGTAGCATATGCTGTGCAGGGCAGTGAGGAGTGCTTGGATCTCTACGCAGGAGAAACTAAACAGCCACTTCACAAATGCATGTCCACTGTGAATGACTATCACTGGATAGAGGTGGTGGCTTACGTCAACCACCTACAATGCATTGCTTCAACCCCCACTCACAAATTTACCTCAGGTGACGTGAGTAAGTCAGCCAAGGTCTTACAGTAGTTTCACCCTTAACCCCCAGTGATGGCAATGATCCACACCCTCACATGATCAATAACGGGTCAATGATCACCTCTGAAGGGGACAGCCCCCACTAGGCTTTAGCTGGGATTCTCCAGCTTTTAGCTTTAGAACTGAAGAAGCCTCTTGAATGAGAGGTGAAACGTCTCCACAACTTAAAGGTACAATATGTAGTATCTCACCAGTGGATGTCAGTAGATTGCAGGCTGGGTGAACTGAAAGTGGATAATCCTGGCTTGGTGGCTACAGTATGACAACTCTGGTCATCATTCATCTCCAGTGAGTGTAGGCTGTCAGTTCGCTATTCGCCTCAGCTGTTAATATATAGTCACGTTTATTTACTATTGCACAGAAACTCTTACATGGCGCTTTCACAAACCGATGCCTGCACCTCTGTATTTTTAATTGATTAATTCAAAGCTCATAAGAATGCATTAATTTGTTGGGATGCATTAATTACACCCTGATAAATGTATATTTTTGAGTAAAATATTTGCTTAGTCCATTAAAAATGTTAAAAAAACAACAACATCCAGGTGCCTTCTTTTGAGAACGCACATGCTTAATGAGCGCATCACTTTTTTCCTGCACTGTAGCATTTTTTTTTATGTTTGTGTTCTCTGAAGGATCCATGTGTCACTTAATGTGAATATGTTATCCCTTTTAAACAGCCTTTTAGATCTCATGGGCTGGCCCAGCCCCTGCGGGTTTGTGTCCTGTTACATTTCCCCAACATCAACATTTATCAGGCTTTTATGTTGAGGTTAATAAGTTTGCAGCAGATCAGCTCTTTATGAGCTCCTGTCCCACAGCTCCAAAGCTCCACACACACGCGTGCGTGCAAACAAACATAATGAACACACATTTTTCAAGCCTAATAGGATTGTGAGATCCTTCAGATCGGACTCCCACTAGTGTAAGTCAGCAGAGCACTGCCTGGGAGGTTAGATTCTTCTGTTCAATCCTGCAGTATCACGAGAGGTGATTTGGTGTTGACCTGGGAGATTAGCCAGACGTGGAGCGGAAGGTCAGATAACAGCCCCAGATGGTCCATCTAATCATATTTATTTTATTGCTAAAGGGAAAAATGCATACTCCCACTCTGGACTGCTGTCTCTCCCTCACCGCCCTCCGCATTCACAATCTGACAAAACAGAGTACTGAAACTCTGCAAATTGTTTGTGTAGAGAGATTTATCCACATTGTATATCTGACGATGAGGGTCTAAGCCATGCCACTGCTGGAAATGACTCAAGCCCGGACACAAAGACCAAACCCCATCGTGACCAGCTGCCATTGCCAACAGGGCAGTCCTCCAGAACTACAATAGCCTGGCTCGATGCACGTAAGGGAGCAACTCGGTATGAACTTATCTGCAGAATTCCACGCTGAAAATAAGCAGTAATAACGCCAGAGTTTCTTTGTTTGCACGGCGCACGTATGGGACCAGCACTGAGGAGCTGTAGCCAGTTTGACCAGCTAATAATGGACTGCAGCCAGAGTCCGTACAATCAACTCGGAGCTGGATTCCCACTGCAAAAGCGAGCGAGCGCTTTCTCTCCCAAACACTCACATGCACACGTTCAGCCGCACAAAAGCTGTCCACCCCTCTGCAACGGTCGAGCCATTATTGTTTGTTCAGTCCAGCTGCACTTGGAATGACAGCGACCCAGAGCTAGGGGGAGGATTAAAGACTGCGTTCAGTCTAATACACCATTTGCCAGCTGCCAGAGAGACTTCGCAGCTCTTCCTTTTCTATCCCGCTCTTCTGTTCGTATGTCAGGCAGAAAAAAAAAAGTAGCATCTCTTTCCTCATGTCCTACATAAAGACTCTCTCTGATTCCTCATCTGCTCGACACTCTTGCTCTTGTCCGTGCCAGCTTTGATCTCCCTCCAGCCAATTGGCCCTGCTCGTCACCGTCCTGGCAAATTATTTTCTACGCCTGCCTCGATAGGTCAGAGTTGAAGCTCACTGGTGTGTTGATGAGGCAGGGTGGAGGCCTCTCTCCTCTGGAAGCTCAGCCAAGGACACGGAATTATATTTATACAGGCTGTCCTCTTCCTCGCAAACACCCACCTGCCACAGCAGAGGAAGAAGCATATTTGTGTGCATATATGTGCATCAGGCAGGCTCAGAGTGTCTGCACATTGAATTAGTCTGTAGATCGCTGGCGACAGGACTGAGGACCGTCATTAGGTGGGGGAAACGGGCATCTTTATGGGGTCACAGTTTTGCAGTTAGTGTAGGCGAAAGGTAAAAAAAAAGAAAAAAAGAAAGAAATCCTTTAGTTACAAATTGGCCTGTGAATGGGAGTGTGGAAACCTGCAGGTCTCGGCTCCCACTCAAGCTGTCAAAAAATCACTGAGTGTAATTGAACATGTGGCTCGTTTTCAAGTTCAGTACCTTGGATGTAATTTCCAGCTATAAAAAAAAAAAAAAAAGGAAGATATTTTTCATGCTTGATAATAAAGTGACAGAATGGGAAACATCAGAAATGACACGCAGTGACAACCACAACACAGCCCGGTCTGTAAAAATGAAATATTTTAATTGGTGGCTTGATGATTCATTTTTGCAATCATAAGAAACAATCCCAGAAATATGCATACAGAAGGAGCCAGAGACAGACTGCACACCAACTCAAAAACAAAAACAAACAACACACATCTCTATCACACTCTTTAAAAAAAATAAAAAGCATGATGCTAGCGACACCCGGGTTGCTTCATTGTCACAAAGAAAAATGCTGTTAAGACATCAGATATACACAGAGATCAGACACAAAAATCTGAGCATAGCTTCAGAGCATCGGTAACTGGAATCATTTCGGTGAAAGGTTTGAGATTTCCTCTCACACTCTGTTCAGGTACGGGGAGTGTTTTTGAGGACTACTACACTTGAAACTGGGACGCTGAAAATGAAACGCTCTTGAGATACAGAATTGGTGTCTTATTTGTTCCGAAACCACTAATGCGGAGCCAGATATTATTGGTTTCGAGCCAAAACATGGACTAATGTGAGTGTGACTCTGAAAAAGAAGTTGTGGGCAAAACGCCCGGAGCTTAGGGGGGAAAAAAATAAATAAAAATCTCCGGTTTGAAGAATACAATGACTGAGATGGAAAAATATGAAAAAGGGAGCTTTCTCGTTCTATAACCATTTTTCTCTCTCCCTAATGCATTACTTTAAAAGAAGCATATTGACTCTGGATGTGTCCCAGTACATTTTCATCACCCCCCCTCGCCCTTGTTCTTTTCTCCTTCATAAATCATCCCTGATTTAAACAGAGCTGATCAAATAAAGAGATCTGCAGGAGGACGGGAGGATCCGGCCTGTTAAATTTCAGCTAAATTGTTCCCTTTGTTTACAAAAAAATAATAATAAAATAACATTAACAACCAGATGAATCATCTTATGTATGTGGATACCAGGAAAGCAGGTTGTTTGCCTGCATCCTTTGACTGAGGACACAAACAGCGGACTACATTCAGTTTAGATTCTTCCCGTCCCACTTTTACATTCTCTTTGTTTTCCCGCTTTATTGCTGACAGTGTTTGCTTGCAGGCAGGGTCGATGAGGGATTTTTTTCCAACTCCAATCCACTTTTAAACCCAAATTCTTTCAAAATGCTTCCTTCCATGCATGTGAAACGAATACATTTATTGTTTCCAGCCTGTAACTCAAGCCTAAAGAGAAATCCCACTGTAGCACAAAGTCTTGATTAAGTGATAATGAACAGATGTAGCTTTGCACCATATTTTTCAGTGAGCTGGGCGCTATTAATTTGATGACCTTAAAGTATTGATTATATTCCTGAGACGTGTTCAGCTAACCAGATAAGTTCCCAGCAGTTATAGAAAGGAAACAATCATTGGCAGAATACAGAAAATTGCAGATATCTCTCAGCTGCTATGGACTTAAAGTCGATTAGCTACAGATGACTGGAAACTGCTGCCATTAGAGCCCCATCTGTGACCACGTCAGAGGTCCTACGCAACCTTGGGCTATGAAGTCAAAATCTAATTTTCTTTTTACCTGTGATCTGGATAGAAGTTGTGTCTCCAGTTCTCTTTGTGGTAACTCAAGCAGCTACTTACTGTAGAAAACAATAAAATGATGACCCTGGGCTAAAGACGCATTTAAATACGATCTTTCCACAGGCTTCCTGCTCGACCTGTGCCAGTAGCTGGCACGCTGCGTGGAAATAGTTTTTCAGTCTTCCCCATGCAAATATTTAACTTTCCGGTTAAAAAGCTGACCCCTGTGGGAACTTGGAACAGCCTTTGAAGATACGGCCAGCTGCTGGATAGCACGTTTGGATTCCCTCCTGCAGTTTGCATACATAACGCTACATGACCAAATCACTGAATAACATACAGGGGAACTAAGGTCACCAAAGGAGAAAAATCCCACTAAGCTTACTTATGACTGATTGACAAAAATGCACATTAGGATTTTAAGTGGTCGTACTGATAGTCTTTATACGTAGCCTCATCATGGGAAAGAGACAAAGAAAACAAGGGTTAAGGACAGGTCGTGGGGGAGGAGGAGAGGGGAGGGGAGTATTATTGGCTTGCATCACTGTGAGGGTCGCACTGCTCTGACATGCTGCCCTCCACAAAAACAAAAAAGGCATTATAATTGGTCATGAAGCCACTCACTCGCAAAACTCATCGCATATCCTCTGTCAGTCAGTCAGGCACACTATTTACAAAGGCATACACATACGCCAATCAAAGGCATACTGTACATACTATTTACACAAACACACGCACTCTTGCAGAATTGCACTCATCCACACAGACTCACGAGTAGTCAGAGAAATTACTGTAGTGTAATGCAGACATAGTATCAGCAATAATTATGGTGACTATGATTCCCAGTACATAGAGGCACTGCTACCTCGCCCTGTCCGTTCTTCAGGGTAAAAAGACAGCTCCCACCAATGAACCGCGGGTCACCGGCGCTGTGGGCGCCCTTTCAGCAGGTAGGGCGGAAGCTTCTTTGAGACTGCTACTTTTACAACGCAGTCAGAAGGTAAAAGAAAGAAATGGGAATAAATGGTGAAACTGAAAATGCCACCCACTGCATTAAGAGCTCACATTGCCATGGTGACCAGAAGTTCCATGGCTCCCATCTCAAGCATTTGTCTGAGTTAAGGCTTCCAAAGCGCTTGCCGCTCACACAGTTCCTGGCAACAACCTGCAGCACACTCACTCCTCTCCCCTCCCTTTGATTTCCTCGCACCTATGTGAGATTCTGCGCTGTAATTGGCTGTCATTCTCTGCAGGATGGAGACCAAAAAAAAGAGAAATAATGAACTTATCAAGCGACAACGGCTGTGGAAACCTTGACTAGAAAAACAAAAAACAAAAACAAAAATTCCCACCCCTAAGAAGCAAGGCTTCAGTAATGGCTATGGTCCATAGTACATCAATCTAATCCATTTGCTTTGACTTATAAAACAAATAAAAATAAAGACATAAAGGAATTACTTTTCTTTAGGCAGCAATGTTGGTCTCAGTGTTATTACAATTGTGCTTTTTTAAAAAAAAGCATCAACACAGAAGGAAAAATACAAATAAATTCATCCTAAAATGAGAATGTCACTATTTCATGGCCAAAGCATGTTCATGGGTGAGATGACAGATTTTTTTTTTATTTTTTATTTTTATTTGTAAAGCAGAAAGCTTTTATTACACAACTGAGTCCAACTTTTCTTTCCATCTTTCTGGGGAAGTCTCTGACGGACCTTTTTCTTTGTTCGGCCCAGCAATCAGCGCATTTTCATAGCTCTCCCAGTTCCTTTGAAATTGGAGAATCCAGGAAGTAGACTGGTCCTTTTTTTCCCTCCTTTCTTTCTTTCTTTCTTTTTTTGCAAGGATTAGCGGGAATTCACAGACTTAAATTCATTTTCTCATGCTCCATATCAGGCCATAGAGACGGAGAGGAATACAGAAGGAGGAGCGGAGGCGGGAGAGCTGGTTGGGTTACTCAGCTGTCAGCGACTTTTAAAAATATCTCTCCTCTGCTCAGTCAGTAATGATGATGGGAGAGACAAAGAAATGCACAGGGGAGGAAAGGTCAAGCAGGCGCTAATAACAACTGGGCAAACCTCAATAATGTGAGCTGATGCAATCGACCAAGCTCAGGTTTCCATAGCAACCCACTCGGATTCTGATTCCCGCAGCCCAACTCTGGTAAAGTCTGTTTTCTTTTTTTTTGTATTTTTTTTTTTCCAGTCAGTCGGGTCTTTGAAGCAGGCGCCACTTTCTGTGAGTGTAAGTGTGTGTGTGTGTGTGAGTGTAAGTGTGTGTGTATGTGTTTGCATTTCACATTACATATGCATGTCTGTTGTTTGTTCTCATTCTTCTGCTACCAGCGGTTGATGATCTGGTTCATGTAGTCCTCAGTGGGGAGCCTGCTTCCCGCCTCCTCCGTTCTACCTCCCTCCTCGCCCTCCTCCCGCTCTCCGTCTCCGTCCTCCAGTGTCGACACCAAGCTCTGCTGGCTGCGGGAGGGCCACAGGCTGATGCCCAGGCCCTGGTGGCTCTGTTGCATGTGGTTCTTGATGCGCTGCTGCCGCCTCTCCTGCTGTCTGGTATACTGGTAGCGCTGCTGGAACAGGTCCCTGGCGTAGTCGTACAGCTCCATGTCCAGCTCGTTGAGCTCCTCTATACGCTGGACCTATTAAGAAGAGAGCAGGAGAAATTTAGCTGGGTGGATGAGATGGAGAAGGGGGGGGGGAAGAGTGAACAGGGAATGCTTTTATTAGCTTTTCTAAAAGTTTCAATAGCTCCAGGATCCTCCTTAGATTGCACTGATTTCTAATCGGTATTGTTTCCATAAGATTTTTAAAATTGACCTCTCACTCTAGTTTGAGGAACCAGAAAGGGTCAGTCATGGCGGACCTTTTTGGAGCACGGTGACCTGACTGCGTCATGCTCTACCTCGTGCTCTGCGTCAAGGACGGCCCGGCCGCTTGCTGACAATGCAAAAAACACAAAGTGTTCCCTTATCTGGAGTGTTGATGTAGGCGGGAGTAAAAAGAAAACTCTCTGTGGAGAGATGAAGGTCAGAACACAGTGATCATACTTGACACGCGGCTCATCTCCCTTTTTTGGTCAACTAAACTTACAGGGGAAGTGAGATGGATCACAAGTAAGGCCAATATGCTTGGAAATGCATGGAGCTGAAGGTATTATCACTTTAGCCATGGTATTGGATTGCTCTGGGATTGATGTCGAAGCCTTAATTTCTTCATCAACTTGTGTCCACTCCTAACCCAAACACTGACTCTGGGGACACAGGGATATGTCTGTGATTAATGACTCATCAATACTGCTCAATATTACAAACTCAGGCCCAGAAAGTTCCCAAAACACTCAAGGCACAACCCCAGAAACTAAATATAGTCTCAGTTTCCTCCATGCGATGCTGGGAAAGTTTCAAAGTTGGAATTGCGAAAATATCCCATGGTGACATTTGATCACATGCTTTATAGCGCGTCTGCAGAGAGAGGGAACTGAAAGAGAATCAGAGAATCACCAGCAGGGAGACAACAGAAACATGTTGTTTGGTTGTGCCATGCAGCTGGCTTTGTAATCTGCTGTGTGCAGATTGAACATGGAGGTGGGGGGTGTGTGTGTTTAATTAAGAGAATCCCTTTGAAATCTGTGATGGAGTGCTGGATATCATTTGCGAGCCATGTGTGGGATAACAGGGGGAAGCGACGTGATGCGTCGATGTTAGAAAATCTGAGGCGTTTGATCAGCGGCGTGGGGGGGACACCAGCAAAAAGAAAGCCAGAGAGAAGGCGCACGGCTATCTGAGAACAGGCGTCGAATTATTTAGAAACCGGTTTCAAACAAAAATGACTCACTGAGATCTTGAAGGGATGAGGGTAAGAGTGGGCTTTCAGCAGCTTTAGAGGAGAGTCTAAAGTAAACAGTCTCCGCCAAACCTGCTGATATAATTATTTGAATTCCTTTAAAAAAAACGTATTTAAATAATTTAGTTTAGCAGAGCGGCTTCGCCAAGATTTAAACCAATTTTATAACCTACTACAAAATGCGACACAAAAGCCACATCTGTCGGACTCCAACTTGTCACAATATGATATTTCCTCATTTTCATGATAATAACCAGTGGGTCAACCTTTCCACAGCATCTGTCAGAAGCATATTTTATATTCTCTGCTTCAACTGGTTTTGATGTATAAATCACCAGTCTGCTGTATACTGGAGGATTTCTCTTTTCTTTCTTTCTTTTTTTTTTAAGATGAGAACTGAGCTTAAAAACTCCCACACAAGTGTGAAGAACATGTTTAAAGCTGCTGTTTTCTCAACAGCGACAGTCATTCCAACTCATTTCACAGCAATATCAGACTGCAGACTTTTCTCTCCGTCTCTCTTTTTGCCATTTCCCCCCTTTCTTCATTTTGTTTCAGCTTATTGTACTTCTTCCTTTTTCTTCCAGTTTCTATTAAAAAAAAAGTATCTGCCAAGTAATACAAATTTGAATGCAATGAGAAATAAATCATCTTAAAATAGAAACAGCGTGATTATAGTATAAGCTAGTATAAGCTGCTTTAAAATAATTGCCAGAAAATTCTTATTTTTGAACATTCTGACAAATAAGAAAGAAAGAAATGTATAAAATATGTGTATATATTTTTAATTTTTATTTAACTTTTGTTTCAGTTTCTTTAATTTTTGTTACATCTACTACTTTTGTTACTTTTGTGCAATTTATTTAGGTTTTTCGGGGAAAAAGAGAACTCATATATCAAAGATGATACATCTGGCATTATAGAGTTAAATACAATGTTGCACTTACCGTAGTGTTGTCCAGGTCCACCCCTGCAGCCCGTGTGCTGTTGTACTGCATGAAAGGCCTGATGAAGCGCAACCTGAAGGTTCGTTCAAAGAGGAACTGGGTTTTCCTCTGGTACTCTGTCAAGCCAAAGAAGGCCATGTCTCGTAAGTTCTTCTTGGCAGACTCCAGGAGAAGCTGGGCCCTCTTCTTCTCTGGAACTGTGGACATGTTGTAGCAGCCTACGAGACTCAGGTCTGCCAACATACGAACCTAAAGACGGGAGAAAAGGACGTGAAGGCGGCTGTGCGAGCCCATGGAGTGTCTGTCACTCACTGCATGTGCAACAGAATTTATGTAGGTGGTACTAATATTACTTGGATTTTCACTGTTCATCGTCCAGCCTTGATCCTGAAATCTTTGATTTTGCCGGCACATCATATGTTATCTTTAAAATGTCGGTATCAGTAACAAATTTCCCTCTGAAATTCCAGTAGCAGGAGCAGATAGGAGCCAAGAAATTTTTGCTCCAAAGTGAGAGATCACTTCATTACCAAGGGTAGACAGGGGGCTGTTGAAGTACAGTAAACAAACAGACTGGACATAAATTTGGATTCACTGCATGCACCATAGCCCGCTGGTCTATCAGGATGCCTCAAGTATGCATGTGTGTGTGTTTGTGCGCGCGTGTCACATTTATAAGTCATAGGACCCTGAGTAATAACACCCCGAGGCTCAGATGAGATAAGCTGGCCAACACGTTGAGGTGGGAGACTGAGATAGCATGAGAAAAGGAGGTGTGAATTTGAGGTGTTTATGACCAGAAGGCACACTCCTGACCGTGTACTAGTAAATGTGTGTGTGTGTGTGTGTGTGTGTGTGTGTGTGTGTGTGTGTGTGTGTGTGTGTGTGTGTGTGTGTGTGTGTGTGTGTGTGAGAGAGAGGGAGAAAGATCTAGTGTATTTTCACTCATGCGGATTTCATCTTACAAGTGTACCATGCACTTTTTATATGTAAGAAATGAAATAAACAAGTTCTCCTGCTACTTTAACTTTAATTCAAGCCAAAGTGCATCTTTGCTGGTGTTTTCAACATCTGTACAGTAATTCTCATGGTGATAAAGCAACCTGATAGGAGAGAAGTCAGGCCTGGTGATGTGATGCAAGTTTGATGGACCATTTTTGACCATTTGTGCGAAAACTGTTAAAAAAATCTGTATCTGTAATAATATGAATGTCCAATTTCTTTTCAAACATCAGCATTGGCCTTAAAAATCCTATATCGCTCAAGGCCTACTTACAGTGCACAGGTTTAACTTATTTTATTGCTTATTTTTTAAAAAGTGACAGCACACAGTTAAAAGTATTTGCACAGCGTCAAATTTGCATCTGTTATCCCTGGACAGGTGGATAAAAACAACCACACTTCAACTGAAACGGCACGCAAGACAGTGCACAAAAGTCCATCAGTATTAAATTATGAACCAAATCAATGGATACAAAGGAATAACTCATGGTGACACTTTTGTGCTGACTTTAGACAACGTTTGAGGCTGGTTTTATACTTTACAAAGCTTCGTGATTCCATTATGGTTATGGTATGGATTTTTGCTTCCTCGCTACTTTTAATAAGAAAGCAAACTGAGCAAAGGAAGTCTTTTTTAAACTGTGGTACCCGATCACCAGTCGCTACCACTGCCAGGACAGGCCACACATCTTCTTAGAGGAGACAAAGCAAGACTACAGACAGTTTAAACATCAGGAATAAATGATAGTAAAATAACAATCTAGCTCTATGAGAATTTGCCAGTACATCTTCTTGTGTGTTATGAGGTAAAATAAAAGGGGGAAAAACATGGTGTACAGAAACTTTTCCAGTGATTTGAAACACATGCTTATGACCTTTCCCCCCCCTCTGTACCTGTCTGTTATTGGCCAGGTTATAAGGACAGTCCATGAACTGTTGCAGGGTGCACCCCGACCAATCGGACCCCTCGTAGCAGGAGGGCAGCTCCTCGGGCGTTGGGGTTCGTCCATCGCACATGTGCAGGGAGGTTTTCCACGTGGCGCCCCGCTGCACGTGCCTCCACTCGCTGAGGTAGCGAGACACGGGGTCCCTCAGCAGAGTGATGTAGTAGAACTTTCTATTTGGGGACAAGGATGGAGCAACAGGGAGGAGAGAAAAAAAAGCAGAGGTTACCTCAGTTGTACAGAACATTTCAAATGGTGTATGCACAGTTAAAGTCAAAAGGTAAAAACCCTTAATGTTAGACATTTAAGAGAATCAGCCTCGTGTGATGTTGTTTTAAGGGTGCAAAGTGAATTTTATTCGCCTCTTTACACGCATCAAGTATGCCAACAAGAACGCTAAATCAACACGCAGTTCTTTAGCCGACCATATGGTGGCACTGTGTGCAATGGTTTCCCGAAGCAGTTCATTGTGCATGCTCCTAACTCAGGGCTTCACACTGAGCTTGTCATATTTAGTACCACATTATTTGCATTTACTAGAAGCAGCTCCGTGTTGCACAAAAGAAATCTGGGTGGAAGACTGGAAGCCAAACTGCAAATGAGCACAGGAGGAGGAGGAAGTGAGCGAGAGAGTTGATTTGTAAGGCAGAGGGATCGGGTCAGTGTTGGGGCCATGCTGTGCAGGAAAGGAAACTGCTGGCACAAGCACATCTCATGTGTGCAGCACACATCTCCACGCTGCAAACATCCTTCTGTCTCGGGCTCCGACGCGCACACGCGCGCGGCAAACATCCTTTCCCCTTCCTTCGCGCTTGCACCAAGTCTCTCTGAGAGATGACTCATCCCGCATCTTGGATTTGGATGGAACCATTTCTGTGGTGTTTGTCTGTGCGTGTTTGTGTGTGATGTAATGGTGCATAGCACAGTTCAACATCTCTCTAGAGGGGACACTCCCACCAGAGTGGAGACCTTTCTAGGCCTTCACACTCCAGCTAATTACTGCAGTCTAATCAATCAACACATCCTCATTAACCAAAACGCACACATATAACCCACGCGTGTATGCTTATGTGTGACTATGTGCCTGCAGCGTGGCTCAGAGTGGCGGTATGGATTTGCCTGGGCAGCAGACGCACGTCAACTGTCAAAAACACACGCAGAGGCACACACGCTGCCCTTTTCCCCTGGGCCTGCATCACATCAGAGGAATGTTTGCAGAGGGAATTTTGTGTGCTGACAGAACTCTACGAAATCGCCTGGTTCACACACAAGCCGCCTCTCATATACACACAGAGTCTCTGCTTTCATCGCTAAATCTTGGGCTTCGCACTACAAAGCTCGCCTGGCGAGAGAAGCGGGACTGCTGGGTGGACACAAAGCCCCAAGTGTCACACAAACAGTAGCAGTGTCTGGCTATTAAAAAGTGGCAACATCCCTGAAAATCCAGCAGCACTAGCAGCTGCAGCAGGAGGAGGGAGATCCTGGACAACAAAACAAATAAACCCAAAATCTAGCCACAGCTGAGAGATAGAGCATCATTATATAGACAAAAAAAACCTAAATCCAGCAGTTATGAGGCGATCCCGGAGAGCTAAAGAAAAAAAAAAATCATCTGGGAGACCCTGCACGACAAAACAGCCACACCCCGATTGTAGCTGCAGCACAGAGACATCTCTGCAAATGAAACAAATCAAGTAGCGGGGGGGGGGGAGAGAGAGAGAGAGAGAGAGAGATCGAGATCATGAACAATGAAACGACTAAACCCTCAATCCAGTGGCAGCTGGGAGATCCCAGGCAACGAACCAAACAGACCTTCAATCTCGGAGACAGCGGGGGGGGTGGAAATCACAGCCACAGAAACAAGAATCTAAACTCTAAATCCCATCACCCTAAACCTAAAATCTCCCCCACCCCACCCCATTGCACCCATCTAATCAAAAACAGAGGAGAGGCACAGTCAAACTGGAGCCTGCAGGACACCTGAGTACATTATAGAGATTCCTGCGATGACATTATCAAGATTCCTAACACTCCCCAGAGTGAACTGTGTGTGTGTGTGTGTCTAGCAGTAAGAATATGCCTATTAAATCAGTGATGACATTTTCCCCCTCTTGGCTTCCATTCCACTGAAAAAACACGGTACTGTTTGGCCCTCGATACAGGAGACGGGAAGGGAGAACGAGGGAAAGGGTGAAAAACGGAGCGGGAGGGGAAAAGAAAAAAGGGGAAGCTAGAGCCAGAGAGAGGGAGAGAGTTAGGAGGGGGCGGAAGAGAATTTCAATTAGTTTTCTAATACTGTGAAAGCAGTGAGGGCCCCAAGCCCAAGTGATTTATCAAAGTTATGGCTCCTGCTATAATGAAGGCTCAGGCATATTACCAGGCAAAATAAATAAATAACACGCACACAAACACACACGAGGCAACACGAATAGGAACCCACACACAAACACACACGCAAAGCCAAATAAATGATCTTAAACGGCATGCCGGCCTGTCGTGTCTGCTGGGTCAGGCAGACTGCGAAACCAGTGCCGCGGAGACTTTCTCGCCTTAAAGCCTAATGATGTCTGGCCGTGTACTCGGATCCCAAGGTAATGATGGTTCAACCCACACACACACACACACACCTAGCCTCACGTATTTTTACTCACTCACCAGCAAGGCCACTCCCTTTTCCATGTTTTTTTTCCCTTGGCTCTGAGGGAGTGGAACATTACAACAGGTATTCTGGTTTTTTCCCTCCACCACAGGTGACATGGCTCGTAGCTGAAGCTTATGCGCACTTGTCAAATCAGCTACAAAGGTAATATGAACTGCTCAATCTCTCACCGGCGAGATTAAAGATCGTCATACTCCGGCTGAGCACGGCTGTGGATTCGCAGTCATGACACTGCAGCTTGAAAGGTCCCCTCCTGCAGACTACATTTAAATGCATTGCATTGTTTTCCTTCCAGATTCGCCGGTTTGCCTTTGTGTTATCTGCAAAAGCAGTCAAAATTACATTTATGAAACACGTCGACTAATCGGCGAACACTTATAGATTTATCCCGTCAGACTGGTGGTGTGTGGAGCACTGATAAAAAAAAAGACAAAAAACAAGACGACTGCTTGATGGGAAGAGGTGTGAGGAAGCTACTGCGGGGCTTTGTCTAGTACCTCTTTTACTTCCTCCCTTTTTACTTTGTCCTGATCAGTAAAACTGAATTCAAAATTGAGGCTATAAGCTCATTATGAAGCTCACTAGGTGACTGGCTGACAAAAACAAAGATAGGACGAAGAACAAAGCAAGCCCATCATGCAATGATTCCAGTAGTTTTCCATTTCGAGAAATTTCCCCCTCTTTTCCTCCTTGTCCCTTGTGCGCATCTGTATTTTTCCACATTTTTATATTTTATTCACATTTCCAACTTTGCCAAAACTACGACGACGTCAGGAAACACTGAATGCTTGTGATTCCTTGCAAGTTTTGGTGGACAACTTGGAGGACAACTGAATAAACACAAAACGTGCTAGACTCATCCCTCTATAACAACGCAGTCCAGACTCTCTACAGTGCAAGTAAGTGTGACAACAAGTGAGGTTGCTGAGTGTTATCAAGAGGAAACACACAGAACTTGGCCCGGCTACGGTCCCTCAGAGCCCGGAAAAAAACATAACCCTGTTTCCTGAGGACCTCAAATCATCACTTCTACAACTTCTACCTCCTTTTTTTTTTTAAAAGCCTCTATTTCCTTCTGTTTAAATCTTCCCTTCCCTCTGGGTCGTCTACTTTAGCCCATCCAATCTAGGAAATTTTTTTTTTTCCTTTTGGAGTAACACCCTGAAAGTGCGACACCCAAATACACAAGAGATGCAAACAGTTTTTTAATGCCTTAAGAACATGAAAGGGTTAAGACAACTTGTTTAAATATAAATCTGAGGGTGTTTACATGCGTAAATCATACTCATCCGGCCCTATAAACACAGTGACGCCAACAGCACCCTATGATGTCGCAGCCATGATTTATTAATAGTCTGGATGGTCGGTGGAACCAGATCCACTCAAGAATGAACTTTTTCCACCTCTAAAAATAGAATTGGAAGCAAAACCACCGCAAGGAGAGTCCAAACTGACCATTATGCTTTAATGCCAACGCCACAGGCTGGTGAATTTCTCTTCAAAAATCAGACAAAAAGGTTGGAAATAGCAGGCGAAAAACTTGCACGATGTGCAGAATATCCTCAGATTGCTGGTCGATTATGCAAAGATTTGCAGCACATCTTGTTTCTTAAAGATGATGAAGAAACGCTGAGGATAACTTGTGTAAAAATGAACCTCATTTGAGATAAAACAAGCAAATTTAAAATAAAATGTACTTTATTTCACTTAATGTGTTCAAAGTAGGAAGGATTGATTGAAATTGGGATACTGTGATCAGACATTGGCCAGAGGTGATCAAATCCCATCACTTCTTTCTGTCAAAATCCACCATGTGGTCCAGTTAGAAGTTTACGGTCTTCTGCATGGTGGCAATAACGAAGACTAAAACGAAATGCATCAGGAACGCAGAGCACGTTTAAATATAAACCATATAATATAAATACATAAGTACTGGTTTGCACATTCGGCTAACAAGCAAAAGCTCTCAAGTTTGATCCTGGGAGGAGACACAGAAAATGCATCAGACATAAAAACCTGTCAAATAGGAGCCTGGTTAAGAGATATATATATATATCTCTATATATCTATATACATATACATACATATGCATAAAATCACAGTTACAGCCATAATTTTTAACATCACAGCTACATTTGATACATAAACGGTTTTTAATTAGCACCACCACAAAAGATGCCAGAAATCAGACTTGAACATCCTCTCCTTTTACCACTTATATATGCAAGTGTGACTTTGCTCTTTTTTCTTGTCACATTTAGATTTCTTCGCCCGAATACCACAAACGAACATCAAGATTTGACGAGGTCTACACCAAAAACGAAAAATAAGAATCAGATTTTGAATGTGTGCGTGTGGTTTAACTCTCAATAACAGGCACTTTGAATGTTGGCAAAGGAGCTGGTGTGTGGAATAACATGGCTGTAAATTCAGATGACATCAGCCATGTTGGAGTGAAAGCAGGGATCAACATGTCGGGACTTGACTCTCAGCAGACTACCACTGAGGACTTCCTTCACGTCATCATTTGGATGAACGCGCACACTCGACAAAGGCCTAAAATAATTGATCGTCAGGTTGGACACATGTTGACCTCATTTTATAAATCAAGTAGTCAGTCTTTTTGGGAGTTGGCAGGCTTCAAGCTCCAGAACCGTCCCCCCCCCCCCAAAGCTGACTTATAGTGCCCGTTTGTCCCTCTAAAAGGTGATCTCTTGAGGCTAAACCTCACCTCTTTGCCTCCCCCCTACTCCTGTTTTCCTGTTCTCCGCTCTCCATCCGTCATCTCATCCCGTGTGTCCCAAGTATCTCTAGCCAATAATGACGCACCGAGACAGACAGAAATAGACCCTCCGGTTCAGACAAGCTCTCTGGGCGTCTTCTTCTTCTGGCTGCCCTGGCTCACTCTTCCTCCCTGTACCGCTTTCTTTGTTAGTTGATCAATAACAGCCTCGGGACTCAGACAGCCTGCCTTGGTAATTTGGACTTTAAACACAGAAGACGTATGAGAGACTGAGTGGAATGAAAACAGAGTGGGAGAGACGGGGGAGGAACAGGAGACAATGGGGACAGCGCTGGGGTGAGGGGACGCAGAGAGAGCACGGTGGGATGAAGCAGACATCCAAGAGTGTTTGTGGTTAAATATTAAGGACATTAACAGAAATTCTTTGTTCTCTCAACAGCAAGAGAGGAAATTTATGGTTTCTAAACATTTTCCATTTAGCGTATCCACATTTTCTCTATATCAAAATATCCTGACTTTGATTTTTGGATGAAACTGGATATGTGCTGATGTGTCAAAGAAAATGTGACTGGGATAACTTGGCTAAGGCCAACCTTCAGAGCAACAGAATTCATAATTATATCACATTATGACCTGTAACTGCAATCATTATTTGGCTAAACAATGAAAAAATCAGTTGTCCGTAACCATATGTAACATCCACTAAGGGATTGCTTTGTGCAACTAAATGTCCAAAACCCCCAAAAAACAGCAAATCAAACCATTTAATAGAGAATCTGATGTCATTTTGCTTAATGAGACAATATTACTGAGCGGTCTATTTGTGATTGAGAGTAGAAGTAAAAAAGGGCCCTACTTGAACTGATGTTGAAATGAGAGTCGGTGGTTTTTATCTAGTAAATTGAAGACATTCACAAGTAGGTTTTGCAGTAGTTACACAAAACCAGCAACTTAGATTTGTACTTTTTTTTTTCTCCCTTAGAGAAATCACATTATCACGCGATTAACATCATCATTCAGCTTCACAAACAGACAGGATTACTGCCACTATTAAGATGCAAAATGAAATCGTTGATTAACTGATCAGAACAGGTAAGAGGAAATTAATTAGCACTATTAATGATCTAATTGCTCATTTATTCAGTCTGTATATTGAACACTGGTTGGCTCCAGCTTATCAAGAATGTGGATTTGCCTCTTCTTTTTATCTCTCCGAGTTCTGGACTTTCTTCTTTCAGACACTGAAAATGAGTGAAAAAGCAGTCAATCCAGTCTTAGTAGGTGACCATTTATTCATATCCTTTTTTGTTTTTTAGTTAGTTTAGGCCAAACGCTCACCTACGAATCATTCAAATATAAAAAAGGTATCTAACTGAAGGGATGAGCCAGTGCTCTGTCTCCACACAACCAATATCACAGCATAGAACCAATTTTAAGTTGTATCTTTAGGCAGTAGCAGCCTGACACGAAAACACGATTTGTTTCAATTTCTTTAGTCAAATCTAAGCAAAGATAACACAATTTCAGAGGCATAAAATAGTTTTTGTGCACCAACTAAGTGATTCCTAAAGAACTATTAGTAAAAAATGAATAGTTTGACATGATGTGTATATAGACTTTTCTTTTAAATTATGAGGAAATAGGTGAAGAACAAAAAATAAGTGACAGGTTTGAAGAAAAATATCTACAGCAGATGAACAGTGAAGTTATGCCCTTAAGAAATAGGAACAAATCCAGTAAAGACTTAAAAGCTGAATCTGGTCCTTCAGTTTACCCATCTACTGTTCACTGAAGCTTCAATGGAAATGGTCTCAGTGGCTGTCAAGAAGCCATTATTAAGAAAGGGAAACTGGTAGAATGGATTGGGGTTTCCCAAAGTACGCAAATACTAGAACGAAATTTTGTGGCAAAAGGTGTTATAGAGGGAGGAGTCGTAAATGTGAAGTTTTTGGTTCAAAATTGTCATTGATGGAAGTATGAATAAGATTTTGAGCCACTATGCACTGTATATTGTACTTCCTTGTAGGGCTGGGCCATATCATACCGTTCACGGTAATACTGGTATAATGTTGGGCAACGATAAGAAAATGAAATATCGCGATAGAATATGGGTAAAATGCGCATGCGCAGTGCCTTTCTTTTCATACGCACATGGCAGAAAAAGCATGGCGGAGAATGAGAAGGGCGACAGCGAATCGTTGAATGAAACGGATGAACCAGAATTGGTTTGTAAAAATGCTGCAACTTCAGTGGTGTGTAACTGGTTTAGCTTTCGTCCGTCAGACACACAACAAAGCACTATTTTTGGTAGAGCATGCTAGCGGGCCGTCGTTATTACCGTGTTTTTTGAAAAATACGGCACACTTAAAATCAATCCTTTGATTTTTCTGAAAGTCGACAGTGCCCCTTATGATCCCGTGTGCCTTATGTATGAATTCTGGTTGAGTTTACTGACTTCAAAACGACTTTATGTACACGGCGCTCGAAAATCTGTTAAATGTTTTAGTACGACTTTGCTAAGCTACGAACGCACTGCTTGATGGATTGTCGGAGCATTACGGCTATCGTAGGCAGGAGCCTCGCGGAGTGATACGTACTGTGCTTCAACATAATATTACCGTATTGTGTGTGTATAACCTCTTTTTAAGTTTTGTGGATATTATACATGGTTATGCTGAGGATATGTCGGCCAATTTCCACTGGAAATGCCTTTTGGTTAAACTGTCAGCAAGGAATTTGCATTTGCACTGTTAAATTTTTATATAACTTCAATGCACATAAAAACAGCTGCTTGTTTAAGTAAAAATACATTGATGGGGTTTTTTTTGGCACTAATAAAGTTGTGGAGTTTTAAAGTATTTTGTCTAGTGTCAATTATATCGTCAGTTATATCGTTATAAATGTATATCGTTATAAATATTTTTGGTCATATCGCCCTGCTCTACTTCCTTGTATGTTTGCACATGTTTCAATAGCTCCCATTTCATTTATGTCACCCAGCAAAATATAAAGAACTGAGGGGTGACTGAAGAGTTTTTGGTAGGACTGCAAGATTAGCAAAACAACAATTACTGTAGTTGTATTAACCAGCCTTTATTACTCATTATTTTGTCAAGAGAATGAAACCAGTGCCATTAGGCGCACATTTTGCCAGCATCGCCCCCAAAAAGGAGGCTTATTATGATGTACAGTAACAATTTTGAATCGTCGTTCCACTGGGGCAGTAAATTTGGATCCAACACCGAGAATGCTTCAGAGCCCCTGCAGTCATTAACAAAGCATTCAGGCGAGCTCTTCTCTACAAGCAAGGTATTCTTCACAAAAAAAAAAAAAAAAAAAAAATGCAAGTTGGCAATGCAAGTGGGAGTTGCTGTGCGACCATAACTAAAAGAGCGTGTGAAACCTTGGCTTTTGCCATGAGTGCAAAATAACTCATGGCTCGCTGCATTTCAGCACAGAAATGCATCCTCTTCGTGATTACAAGACAAAGAGGAGCAGCAAACAGAGAGCAGAATGCCTCGTACGGAAGTGTAGCCCACGGCTTACGGAGCTGTTCGTTACAGTTTGGGAACGGACAAAAACAAAGAGAGGGCAGGAGGAAAAGAGAGACAGGGGAGGGAATCCCCTGAGTGCAAAGCTATGTTCGGCAGGAATGTACGGCCGCCTGTTCGCTCATGTAACTTGGCTGGCAACAGCCCAGAGAACTGTCTGACAGACGGAGGGAGAGCGAGAGGGAGCCGGGAGAAAGTAAGATGGATATGGTGAGAGGTAGATGGGTGGAGGACAAGGAAAGTTGCACAAGTAATCGCAGTTCATTTTTCATGTTTTTGCAATTTTATGTTATGCGCGCATGTTAGGATAGGAAGATGTGGCTGTATGAGATGTATCTGCAGCAGATATACAATTCTTAAATGTCGATGTTTCCCTCAACATTTAGAGTGGAAATGATGATTAATTGATTATTCAGCCATCCAGACAAGTTAACCTGCAGCTAGCACGACAGCTGAATGTCTCTGTTTTTGACAAGCTGGGACGGTTTGATATTTATCAAAGTAGTTAGCAACCACTTTCATGTCCGTGATACGCACTTATAAGCTCATATTCATTCCAGCATGTAACGCTCATCACCGTGTGACCAAAAGCAGCAGTTAAATTTTGTGATGCAGAGTGAATTGGCTCATCTTAAGAAAAGACCCCTCCCCCTCCCCAAATCTGAGTTTATCTTCAGTTTTAAGGGAGATTATGACAAATAACTGCAGAATGTGTGCTAAGTTTGCCTCTGGGCTGCAGCTGTGTCCCAAAGTAATAAAGAAGTGATTATTAACTGAATTGGGTGCAAAAAGGACCACAACGAGAGTATAAAGATCGCAGAGTGTGGAATAAAGCACTCTAAGCAAGTTTAAGAAATAGTGCACGGAAATAAAGTGGAAATGTATGCTAAGCTGCAAAGAAAAATCCAATAAAACAATCTGCTATAGTCTCCCAAAGCTGAGACAAATAATCGGTGTTGTAAGTGTGAGCGCAGTAGTAATAAAAATTCAGTAATCAGAGTCCTTTTTCATAATCATGCATCCAGTTAAGCAGAGGAAATGTGAGCCAGGAAATGAGAGGGATGAAGGTGGAGCGTCACGCTGTTTAAGGTAACAGACTAAACCTGATATCCTGTTGTGTGTGCGTGCATGCAAAAGTCCCCTCCACCCAGCATCATGTTCATGTGCCTCCTGATACCGAGGTCAAAGCAATCACTTTGCTGACATATGGAAAAGCTGCAATCAACGCAACCTCACCCACTCCTATTGCACAAACGCACTCGAGCACACACCTGCAAGTTGTGACATAATCCTCGCCATATGCGGTGATGTTAGATTATTGATATGTCCCAACAGTTCACTTATTCCAATGAAGGGGAGGGGGGAGGAAGAAGAGGAGAAGAAGACGAAGGAGGAGACTGTGCAGAGTTTGGGGGCAATTAAAAGGCTGGATAACGAGGCTAATGAGTAGACAGGTGGCCCCATTACAGAAGCAGCCGCGCACACTCATTAACACACACACACACACACACACACACACACACACACACACAAAAACCTCCCCTCTGGCTGGGATTAGTGTGTGCACTTTATGTGTGTGCGTGTGTGCATGTGTGTGAGACAGAAAGGGAGAGAGACGCCCCTGTTTGTCCGTTAATCAGTCGCCACATACGAGACTGCAGGCAACAGGGTGTTTTCTGTGTGCGTGCATTGTGTTTGTGTGTGCGTGCGTGACTGGAGGCGAGAGTGTGAAATTGGAGTGATAAGGCAGTTAACATTCAAACCTCCCCACCTGCCTTGTGCAACCCTTTCCACGCGCAGACACACCACAGCGCTCTCTTTACTTCTCGGCTCCAGCGCTACATCTGTATATATGCATGCGCGTGTAGAGAAAGTAGGCATTCAGCTGTGTGAATAAACAGGATAATGAGATATTGCTGAGCCAGTAGCAGCGGTGGATAGTGTACGCTTGTGTGTTCGTTACCGAGAGACAAAAAAGGCGAGGAGGCAAAAAAGCGAGACTGGGGATTTTTCTTTCGTTTGAAGTAAACATCCTTTTAAGGTAGTGTCAAGCGTTTGCCCGAGAACGGTAAAAAAATAAATAAATTTTGAAAAGAGCAGCCTGATGCGGGTGTAATTACGCAGACATAGATAGGCACGCTGATGCTTCACGATTACCCGGAAAGTTGAGCATACATGCAGCACAAAGAAAAACAAAAAACAAAAACTGCAGTCACATGAGGATAAATCTCAGTATCCTTGAAAAGTAAAAGTGAGAAAGGCATAAAAAACAAAATCCTCTTCAGGTAAAAAACATATATATAAATAAATATATTCTCAGGCAGTAAGACAAAGAGTTTACTTAGAACCAAGTGAGGGATGGAAAGAAAGACAAGTCAGGAAAAAGTGTAGAGGTAAAGACTAGGTGGAGTTAGGAAGGAAAAAAGCGAGCACGGAGACTTTGAGGAGCCAAAGGCCAGGAGAGCCCAGTGAATTTGGAATATATTCCTGCATGTCAATGGAGCTTGTATTGGTAGTAGTTATTATCTTTTTGACTGAAAACGGGGAGAAGGGAGATGTGGGGGAAGTCAGTGAGTCAGCCAGGCCTGGAGACAAGCCTGAGGCTGGATTTACGCGGTCCGGCCTAGGAACCACAACCTCACCCTGGGGAATAGGACAGGGACAATTGGTTCTTTAAGAATGGAGGGAAAAGTGTGAAGGGAGGAGGAGGAGGAGGGGTGAATATGAGTGATGGATGTGTGTGTGTGTGTGTGTGTGTGTGTGGTTAAGGGGTCCTCTAAGCCCAATTAAGCCTGACTGCATGTCGGAGGGCTGTGCCAAACATGCCCCACCTGTTTAGAGAGGGCCAAGGGGCTAATGAGCAGTGCCTGGAGGGAGGGACTGGCATGAACAAGGCGTGGAGGAAAATGGGAAAGAAAATTCCAGGGAATTAAAGAATAAAGGTGGCATTCCCTAGATTGTGTCCCCATACACTCTCTCATTATGCAGCCACAACTTGGAGACACAATGTCAGAGGGATTTCACAGCTAAAATTAGCCTTTGTTATCATGTGCAATCATACAACACAGGCTATATACATGTGACAGGCCAAGGCAAGTCCAAACGCACAAGACACACACACACACACACACACACACACACACACACACACACACACACACACACACACACACACACAAACCCTCCAATCAGTCGGGCAAAAACAAGCAGCCAAGGAAATTACAATCAGAGATGGTCAGCAGAGGCAGGAGAACAGGAAGAAGGGGGCATAGCAAAATAATAACAGCCAAATATTGTGCAACAGGCGCAACAACTGATTTCTACAGAATGCCTGTGTGTCTGTGTTTGTGTGTTTGGGTGAAAGAAGACTATTGTCTAGTAACATAACTTGAGCTCACAGCTCCAGCTTTGTCTCAAATAAGCTGTGAGGCTATAGCATCCTTCCTCCTCGCCTTCCCTCCCCCCTTACCTTCAATCTCTTCAATAAGGGTCAATCTATTCCTAAAAAGCAGTTTGACATTTTGGGGTGCAAGTTAAATAAGAAGCTGATGTATAGTTATGGCTAACAACCTGGTAGCTTAAGAGGCCTTAAAAAAAAAAGCAAAACAAAAAACCCCAGCACGTCCTCCCTCGTCTAAAAGTCATTAAATCTGCCTACAAGCTTGCTAATTAACATGTTATGACTCGTCCGCTTAAGTGGTATAAACACTACTTGAAATAACCCCACAATAACCCCATTACACTAACTGTATTATAGTCTGCTAAAAATCCTCTATCAAAAACAGCCTGTGACAGGCAAACAAGAGAAATTATGTAAAATGGGAAAGACTGTGGAAAGACCTGTCACGGTCTAAAAATATTTAGGCAAACAATCATGTAAAATTACAATTTGTGGCTTTTACACTTTTTGCTCACAATTTTTGTGTTGGTTAAACAAAAACGATTAGATATTGGAGCTTTAGAGACACTAATAGGCAAATTTATTTAATGTGACCAAAGCCACATCTGACTTTGGAGCTTAGCCTTATTTTCCTGTTAGAACAGAGCATAACAGGGGAAAGGGTAAGGCCCATGAGCCACACAGGCCTAGAGATTAGGAGACTGGTCACTGACCAATGGCAACTACCTGTTGCTAGGAAAAAATGTATTCCCCGACTGGTTTGCAGGTGGTTGCTGGTTGTCACCAGGTGAAATCGGAGAATTTCAAAGTAAAGGTCGTGCCTTGCCACACCAACCAACATGTTAGAAAAGGCAAGACCTTTACTTTAAAGGTGAATAGTCTCCCTTTTAGCTTACATTTCACATTCAATAGTTTCACCAGCACTCTGTGACTGCAGCAATTAACAGGTGACCAAATCAATCTTAAGGAGGTTTCTGGTGCAGCACTGTACAGCTATTAGAGGTCGAGTTCACCTAACGGCTGCAATAGTTCTCCAGGGTTGCTCTTTCAAAGTGCTGTTGGGGATCTTGACAAAATTATAAACGCTGAAAAGTACAGTCAGATTTCAATCCACCGTGCAATACCATGTGGGAACAATCTGATTGCCAACGGCTTCATTTTTCAGCATGATAATAATCCCAAATACACTGCCAGTGAAGTAAAAGCGCACCTGAATAGAAAAATACATCAGTCATGAATTGGCCTCCCTAGAGCCCAGACATCAACATTATTGAAGCAGTGTGGGATCATCTTGACAGAAAATGGAACAAAAGGCAGCCAACATCCAAAGAAGAGCTCTGAATGGCTTACAGGATGCCTGGAGAACTATTCCTGAAGACTACTTAAAGGTTTTCAGGTACTTTAATAGAAAAAAAGAATGTTGTACTCATAAATATAAACCGATTAGTGTGAATCAGATCTATGTTTAATCATCAGGAAAGACAAAACATGACTAGAATGTGGATTAAAAACGTCATCATCTTCCTCCTCGCCTCAAGCTTCACCTCCTAAGCTGAAGTCAGGGCTCTAACACACAAAGCTGTGCATAAACATGCTTATTTATTCCTGATATTGTCACAGTTACTTATTGTCACATTAGATATGCGGCCCTCCTGTCTCCATGGCTGACAGCAGGCCAGCTAAACAACAACAGCTGGTTAGAGACTAATTCTATTGCAGCTAATGTTAAGCTCGAGTGTAAAAATTAAACTTTCTCTCTGATAAACAGTTTGATCACATTCTCAAATGTTAAATGTCCGAGTCCAAAAATCCAGGTTAAAGAAAGCTTCACTAAATCTAGCTAACAACAATAAAAACACCAGCCCTTAATAATAGAAAAGTTCTATAACTCACCTCAGTATCACCGTCACCTGATTCTTAAACTTGTATTGGACTCCACAAAGTGTTACAGCCTGGCATAGGTAAACAGCCGACTGACATCCTACACTGACTATAGATGAACAGTAGACCGAGTTGTTTGTTCTACATTGGCCACCGTAGCCAGGATTTTGCACTTGGATTGGGAGGAAGGAAAACAGAATTCAGTTGACAGGAATTTGCAACCTACTGACATCTAGTGGTGAAATTTTACATATTGTAACTTTAAAGAAATTATAAAAAAAACTTGCCCCAGAGGTCGAGGTCATACCAAATATTGATTATCAAGCTCGTTGGAAATTTTATTTAAACTGAGTTCGCTCTATTTTTGCCTTACATAGTGCATTTCCATTTACTTTTGCATGTTTATCATTTTGGTAAAATCTAAAGAAATGATGGTGGCTCAAGACTTTTGCACATTGTGTTTTTTTTTAAAAATTATTTCGTTGCACTAGTGCGCTGTTGTTCAGATAAGACAGAAGTTTTCTAGTGAAACTTGAATCAAGACAGTTTGTGTGCGCATGTGTGTGTGTCTGTCCAGCTTGATCAACATCAGTTTATTCCTTTAATAATCCACTGACCAACAGCTTTAAATACACACTTACACATTCAAGTGGCCAGAGCGTTAAGGGGGATTTTAACTGCTTATTTAATTCTTCACACAAGATCACGCAAACACATACACGTTTGCGCTCCATACACACACAATCAACTGGCAGCTGCTATCAGTGAGATTAAGGCCAGTGTGACAGACGTGATTTCAGGCTACATCTGCGACAAAGAGAAAGAGAGCAGAATAAACCAATGCAGAGCAACGTGCAGCTAACGTACACTGAGCAGCAAATTGTTCCTAGCTAGTGGAGAGGAAAAAAACAAGAAGGAAGAGGAAAAGCAGTGGAGCCAGGCACCATCTGTTGGGTGCATATTGACTGTGCATTCAGAGATTCAAAAGGCTGTTAATTCTGCACAAAACCCAACACAGAGGGCAGCTGGAAAGACCTGGAAATGCTGTTATGAAGTAACCTTTAAACAGGAATTAGAAAAGGCAAAAGAAGATAAGATGTAAGACTGAAGAGGGATGAAAATCCATGCCCTTTTGATGTCTCCGTCTTGGGTTAAAAGAAAGAAAAGGATTTAGAAAAAAGAAGAAGAAAAAAAAAAACCAGATGTTGTGTTTGCATTTGATGCAAGCAGGCTTTTAGCAAAGGAACCTGGCCTTTGGTCATAGCTAAAATTGAATTAGATCTCCATTTAGCCTGCCACAAACAGCTCTGCTCTGCCAGTGCCCATGTTCTCTTCTGCTCTCAGCTCCGTCTCCCCTTTTCTCTCACGACTCCCTCTTCCTCTATCCGTCTTATACCATTACGAATGACACCGAAAATAATTGAAAAGCCCGCTCCGTCCTCCACAAAACTTCAAACCTGCTTCTCAGCATGGAAAGAGGGAGGCAGAGAGATAGAAGAGAGACTGAAAAAGAAAAGTGAAGTGTAGAGGGGAGTATTTTTTGTGGTGGGGGGTGTTGAGCTGCTCATTGATATGACAGTTTGATTTTCTGGGCTCTGCTGTGAAGCAGCTTAAGGGGGCATCCCTCTATTATAAGGCCCGTGACATCTAGCCTCTCTAGCTCTTCAGCCTTCACCCTGCATATGTGTCTATGTGATTCTAAGCTGTGCATGTGTGGCTCTAAGTACATGTGTCTTTCACCGTGTGCGCATGTGTGTATGTCCGAGTCAGACGCTCCCCTGAGTTTCCAATCTCGGATCACATGCAGGGGAATGTGGAGTTGGAGCAGCTGCTATCCTGGCAACACTCCTCGCCAACCAACTGGGATAAAAACTTACCAAGCATCAACACCCCGACATTCAACACAGCAGAGCACAGGGTACATGCAGTGTGTGTGTGTATATATGTGTGTGTCTCAGCTTAAATAACCATTCATGTTGTCAGCAACTATTACGCATTCAGCTAAGGACCCTACCCGGAATTATTTAGTCAGAATTCAAAAGCAGGACAATTGTAAATGTTGGTATTTGGAATTTCTTCCATTTTAAAAAAAAAAAAAAAGGTGTGCTAAATCAAAAGCCCAGAGACCTGTTTTGGTATCAACAGCGCCTTTCAGAATTTGTGCCACCTGGTTGGAATTGGCATAAAAATCCATTCATTTACTTTATATAACTAAAGTGGCATAAGGCTGCTGTTCTCCCAGCACGAATCAACCACATGCTTTGGGATTTTCTTCCAATAGAAGACGAATGACATGGAAAAACAACAAGTGAAAGGCTGATGGAAAAAATATACATCACAGCTGGCGGGTTTATTCTATCCTCCAAAATGAAAGTAAACAAAGGCCAAGGGTCAACGCTGGAGTGCTCCCTTTAGAGAGGCAAGAAAAATGAAAATAGAGTGAATAAATATCTCCTTTAATGGTCATGTAATGGGACTAGTCCTCGTACAGAAACAAAAGAACAAAAAGCCAGCTGAATAGAGAGTTTGGGTAAAGGGTGTAACATGTTTAATGAGAGCAAAAACTGGAAGACCGTGAAAGACCATTTAGTGTCATGTGAACCAAAAAAAAAAAAAGTTGTTTGTAGCTTATTGTGCACAGGTCTGAAATCAGCAAAAGGAAATCTTGATTTTCTCAAATCACCCTCTTTAACCCCTCACACTGTCAACAAGGGGGGGGAAAATAATTCTGCATGCATATTTTTATGAAAACATAACATAAAAGTCAGCGCTTTTAGTTCTTATTAGTAGTTCTTATTTTGGTGGTGCCAGGAAAGGCATCTGACATAAGCTCTGCCAGATGAAAAACACTCGGAGCAGACTTTCCCAAACTCAAAAAACGAAACAAAAACACACATGATCTATTGAATCCTGCAATTTAAATTCCTATTCAGATACCGTTTTCCTGTTTTGATGAGAGAGAAGGCTTCACATCCAGCTTCATGTTAACAGAAGCCTGTAAAACTGTGGCTGGGTGCACGTGTTCAGGTGCTGGCCGCGTGAGATCACAGCCTTTGAACACAAAAGATATCATAACGCACACCAGTTTGCCCCCTTTGTTTCAGAAAACGCACAGCAGTTGTTTTTGCTGCTATATAAAAAGTGCTGCTTGTAGAGTTTCCACTCAGCTTCTTCGCAATCCACTTTAACAAAACACAGCCACTCTGTTGACTCGTTTGACATGGTGCCACTTAGTTTGGAGCCAACTCAGAGTAAGCATTAAATAAGTTAGACCCAGCGGTCTCCATTAGGTTGGGTGAGCTCAAAGTTACCAAAAGCACGGGGGTGTTTTTGAAAAGCTGTTGATGTTGTGCTTTTCACCATATAAAAGTAACACCACTGATTGTCTCAATAATATGTATTGAGTTGGATTAGTGGGTATCAACCAACCAACCAATCAGCTAACCCTGAGCCTGCAACCCTATTTATGAAGGTCCTTTTATAACGCCTTTTTTATGTTGTAATAACATCAAACTCATCAAGCTACCTACTAAAAATGTAGGACCGTGACAGTAAATAGGAGTCACAAGCATTCAGTTGGCCAGATCTATGTGGAGAAAAAGCTGCAGACCGCATCGTACAGCGGGTTGGGCATTTATTCATAACAGCTATGTCCTGTGTTTTGGAGCGGATATTAGTCAATGGAATGTCTACATAACAGTAATAGTATCAGTGTGTGAAAGTGTGTGCGCGAATGTGCGGCAGCACATCCTACCCGCACCAATACGAACAATGCGAGATTTTGTCTTGTTGGAAAGATATTAGAGACTGTGTGGGAGGCTGATATGTAATTATCCTCATGTGCCCAGCCAGAAGAAACATGTAGAGACGAGCACACGAGCGCAGTGATAAAGGGGAGAATCAGGGTGAATCCAAGAGAATCCCAAACAAATCCTTGGATCAGATGCTGTGGTGACAGTGTTGGGAAGTGGAACGAGGAAAAATAAGAAGCCAGACTAGGCGACTGGGGGTCCCGGTTAGTGATTCCGTGTTAATGTGCTGGTTACAAGAGAGTATATTAAAACTCGCAAGAGACCATGTGCCAAGGGAACAATATACTATGCAAATAAAGCTCCTCCATATGGTGAGTCAACTGAGCACTAAACACACACGTCTGCACTGACGAGCCAAGTGCTTTCCCTCATTTTCATGCTAAATCTGCAAAGCCTTGTAACTGCTATCCCTGCTCAGCCTGCGACGGAGAAAAGTGAAAGAGACGAGAGGAACACAGAATGAGAGGAGAGGACAAGAGATGATAGGGAGGGAAGCAGCAGACGCTCAATAGAGGAAAATAGGAAAAACTAGCCAATCTTGTCTTCTGCTGCTCCTGATTAGCATTCAGTAGGAACTGGAGGAAACAGTTAGCAGTCTGGCCCTTATCAGAGTCTGCCTGCATACCTCCCACACTGGGTCACCACGCTGAAAGCTCACCATGTCTTTTTCCCGTGTCTTCCCACTGACTATTATCTGTTAATCCGCCCACATTGGTTCATCCCAGACTAACAGGAAACATTACCAACTGCTGAGATCGACCTCAAGGCACACAGGGAAAACTAATCACTCCAAAAGCCCGCTGGATAAGTATGTTCGTCTGGCCTGCACCGTGTTGTCTCGCCTAACAGTGAGGCCGATCTACCTACACAATGCTTTGGACGGTGATCTGAAGCTTTCACAACCTGTCCCCGGGAGAGCAGTGACAGGACGGAGGGATAAGAACGAAACAGGAGAGATTGGAGGAGTAAAATATAGACTTCTGTAGAGGTCAGACACGGTTCGGCGTACCAGAGAGATGTACTGTACTTTATTTTGTAGCATTTAACCTCCTGTGTACAAGCAGCAGCTGGCAGGAGCGTCAAACTCACAAACATAAATCCTTGTAAAAAGTAAATAAAACCATCTGTAAGGGTTGGAGGCAAGCGAGCTCCACAGCTGGGGGTTAAGTTATCCCTTAAACTTTCCCCTTTCCACTGGAATGTGTGTCTGTGTGTGTGGAAGTGTCTGATGCACGTGCGTTCAGAGAAGAAGGTAAGCAGTGATGGAATGATGATCCTGTGATTTCCCCCGAGGCCACATCTGCCTCCGCTAAGCAGGCCGCCCCTAAAAAGCCTCATCCGACATTCCTGGAGCATTCCACTAGCATTCATCAGCCGCTCCAAGACCTCTTCACAAAGCCCCCACACACCCCTGCTGTGTGTACCTCTCTCCCTCCACTTCCACAAAGTTCCCTGAAGCTGGATCCAGAAATGTCCAGAATGTCTGCTGTGAGACTTGCCAGAGCCAGAGCGCGATCCCGCCCTCCCTCCCTGCAGCACCGGGGTCATTGTTCATCCCTCTCTGCTCATTTCTTATCCATCGCTCACTCCATCTCTTTTCTCCACCTCTGCAGGGATTTGCGGCTCTCTAATAGAGGCATCTACCATGTCCCACTAACTGCTGGAACAGCTGGAGCTGGGATGCATGCAGTGAGCTGCCCATAATGTGTGTGTATGTGTGCAGCGGGGTGCGTGTGTGTGAGACAGGGTGTGCGCAGACGAACATCTGTGCCGAGAGGAGCAATGGGAAATGATGTTGCAAGCTCCAAGCTTGGAATATCTGTCACTTTTTGACATATCAACGCGCCCAACTGCATCCACACACAAGCACACACAGCTGAGGATTGCGCCGCTCACGCCTACACACACACCGAACGCTAAAGCGGCTGTTTTTCTTTTTTCCTTTTTTAAAATCAGGTGTCATAAATCACCCATCTTCTAATTGTCGCCGACTTCCTTGTTCTCTGACAATCTGCTCCCTGACAACCAGCCCATATAACTGATAAACGGTACCCAGGACTTTCGTCGTCCAGGGTAACCGGGACGTTTATCAGGGGCCTCCATCCCTCTTGGATAGGATCCTGCTTGGCAAAGCACTGAAAGTTTGATAAGGTGAAGGTGGGCATGAAGCTCCATATTTAGCCACTGCTGTCAGGCTCTGATTTAGCACCGCAGGTAATTGCACAGAGTCACAACGAAGCAGGCGCGAAGTAACTTGGGGGCGTAGGCAAGGACGAGCAAGGGAGGGCGGGTTTAAATTATGCTGAATAGCACTGCAGTGATATCCCCATTGCTGTTGAAACAATGCATCGCCGCCAACTACTTTTCATTGAGACAGCAGCATTAAAGCAAGAATAATGGATCCTTACAGGAACCTCGGCTCGATAGTTAGAGAAACAAAGCTCTCATTGTAATCTCAGGCTCTCTCCCTCCTCTCGTGCATTCATCCCAGCGTTAATCCTTTTCACATTACCCTGACTCTACTGTAGGCCATTAGATGAAGAGAATTACAATTCTACTGTAGGTTTCTAATCTCACCCCCTCCTCCCATGTTCAATCAGCTCCTGGCAGCAGTAAAAAAAAGATCTGTAAAGAAGTTAAAGACATACATCACAGGCATTCACAGCTGTTCACAAGAAACAAACTCGCAGCTGTATCTTATATCAAACAGTACCACATCACAGCGTGCTCTATTATTTTGAAGCTTGACACACTGACATTTGCAGGAATGCAAACACTTTAGGTTAAGGAAGCAGCTACTGAGGGAAAAAAGGGGAAAAAAGCGACCCGAAGGTGTATTTTGTCTTTGAAAATAATGTCGGTGAAATATGAAACCAGCACGGATAGAAAAATCAGCACCTATCCAATGACAACGGGGAAGACTGTCTGCTTATGACTTCCTTGTGATACGGGTAAAGTAAAATCTAATTTCGTTTCAACCTCCAAATAAGCAAATCAACTTCATGGTGCACAGAATATACAGCAGCAGTTTAAAAATACATACACTAATATGGTTAAAAACTGGGCAACCTTTAGATATTTCTGAGACTATTTCAAGCATGTTTTTTTTTTTTTATACCCTAGTACAAAACTCCAGCTTTATCAACTGCTGCCAACTTTTAGAGTTGTTTGCCGAATGCTCACAGCTAAGAGATCTTCTAATATATTACCGAGAAGTACAGATGGTAGTTATGACTGTGACTTTATTTCATGTGAGATTTAATAGAGACACTACTGAGTTCTCCTGAGGCTCCATTTGCACGGTCACTGTCAAGGCAAAATAAAATATCAAACTAAGGCTTAAAAAACACGACGAAAACAAATCTTTCTAATCAATTGCAAAAACAAGCTGTGCCGCTGAAAACTTCTTTAAAACTCAAATCACATCAATATTCACATAGTGTGAAGTCTTCACATTCTGAGAAAATCTCAAAGTGATTGAATCGATTGTTCCTCGAAACGTCACACGTGAGCGCACGAAGTACGTGTGGTGGAGAGTCTGACTGCGGGGATAAGAAGAAGTGACCACAGGCAGAAAACTACAGGATGCCATTGACAACAGATCCATACCCATCTGACTGGAACTAGGCTTGTAGTGGAAAGAGGTCAGCTGGAAAAATAGATGGGTGACTGTGATGTAAAAGCACCTTTTTGGCTCCAAATGGCTTCGGTGGTGATTATTGTAATGGATCAAACGGGATTTCAATCACCTACACAATAAAAAGCCTCAGACTCAATTTTCAAGGCAGGATTCAGTGTTTTGTTTTTCCCAGTTTGGGGGAGAGAAAAAAACCCAACAAAAAAGCAAAGAGACCTAATATGATGTATTCCAGTTTAGACATGTTCACACATGAACTTGGAACAATTTGAAGAGTATCAGGATGGGATATTTCTGTTCGTTTCTATTCTCACATATAGCACACAGCAAGAAATAGTGCTGCCCACACTGCTGGTGCAGGAGGGAACACACATGACGCCTACTCGCAAGCGGTAAATCCACTGGAATATTTGCCGGTTTGCACATCAGCACAACAGAACATCACATGGACTTTGCAATAGGAAGCTGGCAGGCCGAAGACCAGTTTATGCCTGACTGGGCCGGACAGCTGCGCTCTGATATGAACCCGTGTTGGGAAATGTGCAGAATTTCTTTCGAGCCCCCAAAAATCTACCTAATTGGAATTAAACTAAATAAATTAAATTCTTATCTTGTCCTAGAAAGAAAAAAAGTATTGAAGAGTATTTAAGGAAAAAAAACAAACAGTGTGGCGAGAGGAAATAGCTGCTCGGAGATTCATTTTGGTGAGACGTTTTTTTGCTTCATTAATGGGGAGCTGATGTCAGCAAGGACTCTGTTGGGAAATGGAAGAGAGCAACATAATTCAAATTCGAATCAATCAGCGAGCTGCAAGGACACCTCGGCTCTAGCAGCAGACATTTCGTCTGAGAATTCCGGCTCGCTTGTCTACACTGGATGGCCATATTGCTAATCACCCCTGCAGGAAACATTTTAAAAAGCTCAAAACTATCGCGCAGCCTGGAGCCTTTTAGCCACCGGCATCCATTATGTGATTATTAGGGTATTCACAATTCTCCAGGGGCAACGGAGGGGCTGCCAGGTACGGCCTTAACACAGAAATGTTGTGATGTGTGATACCAACAGGTACCTGGAGGGTCTGCAAGTGCTTCACACAAGGACACTCCATCCACATCGGTGCTTGCTTTCCTGGGGGAATATGGAAACAGACCTTCCAGCTGGAGGACAGTCTTCCCATTTATTATGTGAGTGGGCATTTATGCTTTACTGGATAGCCTCTGTATAGGACAGGCCAGGATTTATTAATCTCCTCTGTGTTTTGGATTCCCGTTTAGTGTGTAAAGACTGGGAAAATAAGGGCCCTAGCTAGTATACAGATATAACTGATGAGCCAGTGCAAACCTCTCTCATTAGTCTGCAACCTCAAACTATTAGGCAATTAATTTATTAACCATTACATTACATATTCAGCATTATACACATATTAGCTACTAGATTATCATAAAAAAATCATTATTTTCTTTTCTCTGTTCATTAATCGTTTTTGGTTTGGAACTTTTTAAATGACGCAAGACTTAAATATCTAGAATTTGAGTAAATTGCTATGGATTTTTCTCACATTTACACCTCCAAAGTTGGAGGAAACAACCGGCTCGATTATCTGACGATGAAAATGACGGTTATTACTTACATCTGTAAGAAGGGGGGAGGCTTGTGTCCTATTGTGGCTGAGTGCTTTCAAACAGAAAATGAAAAGCAGGTTTGCTCCTGTGCATCATGTGCAGACTCATTTGCTCCTCTTCCACACAAGTAACTTCGAACAAACATCCCCGTAGACTCTTAACAGACAGAGAAGTCTAAGATGGTGTAATAATGTGTTGTTTATTATTTTATCCGCGTCCCTCCCCCGTAGCAACACTCCCAAACGTATATAAAGGAATTTGTCGGCTTCCTCTCTCTGCTCCACTGGTCATCCTTTCAGCATTCAGCTGGGACAGCTAATCAAATTTCATGTTGGGCAGGAAAGGAATTTTCTATGAAAAGCTGCAGTGCTGTTAAAAAAAAAGAAAAAAAAAATGTTTGCCACATTATCCTCCGTTTATAGATTTGTTATTCCATTTATCAGTTTTGTTGTCTCTTCTATTCAGCATCAACACGAACCACTCGATATGAGTGAGTGTGCCTGCACAGATAAAACCTGAGCCTTACGGATTTATCTATTCTGACCCGCAGGGCTTTCCAAGCAAGGATAATGCTGGTGTTTAGCAAATCACCACCACGTCCCCCCCAATCTCGTCTCTGCTAGCATATAAACACAGTCAGCATAAATGAAATATGGGCTCATTTTCTCACCTTAAAGGAGAAACGGTTAGCCGCCATTCACTTTCATATAGTATAAAAAAACCAGCTTATTTGTCTTAGCGAGGTGGTCAGTGAGAGCAAACATGACGTTTTAATTTGCTTTTACCTGCGCTGGGTTATTCCAGCGAGCCTGGCCTCAGACGACTGCTGCATTACACTACTCTGCTTACTGTCAGCAGACTGAAACTGACAGGAAGACAGAAGCCTCTGCCAGGAAACAGTCTTAAAAGAGCATGATAGGATCTTACAAAGCATTAGATTCGTGTTTTGCCATTACAGATGTCCTCATAGAGTTATTTGAACTGGAACGCCTTTCTTTTACTTGAGTATATCTTTTATGTTCATTACAGCCAGCCTGCTATTTATTGTGTTCTCATGTGTTATTAGCAGTGTTGGTCAAGTTACTTGAAAAAAGTAATCAGTAACTAATTACTGATTACTTCCCCCAAAAAGTAATCCCGTTACTTTACTGATTACTTATTTTCAAAAGTAATTAATTACTTAGTTACTTAGTTATTTTTTAAAAACACGATTTACCACCTGAATAGGTGATAAAGCGATAGATCTTTCAGCCCAATTCTACTTTTTCTACATAATCCATCATACAAAATGTAATCAAATGGAAAAGTCCCTTTTTAAAACTTGTTTTATTAGTTTTAATCTTTTAACTTTATGCATCAAGCAAAAATTTTATTATATGCAACATTCTCTGACTGGAAGAAATTTGTTTAATATTTAAACCTATTTTCTGCACATTCCAGCACATAAAATAAAATATTTTTTGTGTTTACACTCACTCTTTCAAATAGATGCAAGTAAAACACAGCAGAAAATAAATAAAGTCAAAGACTCAGCGGTCCTTTTGCTCTATTTTCACCTGTAAAGCAGGTGGGCGGAGGTTTACCTTGGTGCAGGTGTGCCGCAGCGGTCAGTGGAAGAATCCGGGAGTTTCTCTGTGAATTTCCCATTATGTCATAGCGCACTCGGCGTTTGCACGGAAGTTTAGGGGTTTTTTTTGCTGTAAAAAGAAGTTTTCTTCCCACGCACAACGGACACTAATTTTTATGTCACTTTTTATGGAATCAAACTCAAAGTAAGGTCAGTACTTCCACGCTTTAAACGCTGCACGCTCATACTCTCTCCCGCACTCGATATATTATCCATTGTTGCTCTGTACACAGCTGTTTTCACAAACGTCGCACTTGCTTACGTCACTGTCATGAGACATTCTCGCAAAAAATCATGGTTTTAGTAACGCAGTAACGCAGCGTTCCTACGGGAAAGTAACGGTAATCCAATTACCGTTTTTGCAATAATAATCCCTTACTTTACTCGTTACTTGAAAAAAGTAATCGGATTACAGTAACGCGTTACAAGTACCGCGTTACTGCCCATCTCTGGTTATTAGGGCCTAAACACTAATAGGTCCTGTTATTTTTTGTTACTTTTTATGTGTAACATTGTTGTTATTGGAGGATCGTGGCATGGAAACTGGTATTTGTAGTGGTGCTAGTACTGTGATCATTTGTGGGAATGTACCTTGATACCACTGCTCTTGACTGACTGATTCCCATCCCTGTTACTTACAGTCAATTATTAACTGCCAGATTTTCACTTCTCGCTAAAAGAGTTTGGGGAAAAAAAATATGCAACACACCGACCGATACGCGGGATAAAACTCAGTTCAGCATTTATCCCTTAACAGTGTTAACATTTGCTGCAGCAAAATATACTACAGTACATATTGACTCAACTGAGATTCATTGCACTCGCTGTTGGAAAAATAAAAATCCCCCAAAAGCCTTTCTGCTACCTGTAGCTCTTTCCGGCTCCCTGAAACACGTAAGCACAGAGTGAGCAGGGCCTGATCTGGTCTAATCCAGTCCCTCGCCAACCCACCATGCAGTGGAGGTCAAGGACACCCCAACGCAACCTCCACCTGTCAGCGCAGGTTGGCAGGGGAGGGATTATGGTGAGACGCAGGAGACAGATTAAAGGGCGCCACAAACAGAGATCTGGGGTGTCAATCTGCTGGGCGGCAGGGGATCGTCCACACTGGTGAACCACACTATCCCCAACAGTCACGTATGCACCAACAGGGTGAGGCTCAAACAAATGCTTCCTCCTCTTCTCTGCAACATCAAACACGCCAGCGTCACCACGACTAGAATCACAGAGCAGTGCTGACACAAATTCTATCTTAGCTTTTATGTGCTGCAGGTTGCAGGCACTGCACCAAGCAATAAACGGTGGGGGCCTGGGTGTGGAGTGGGCTCTGAGGCCTTTAAGCACAGAGCCTGAGGAGCTGAGGCAAAGAAAATCAACCCCAACTTCGGAACCATTTTGCACTCTTAGCGGCGAGCTTCCACATTATTTTGTTTCAGCCTGATTCCGGCTGCTTCCTTGCATATTCTTTTCCCGCAGTCGTGCTTTTAATTCGCGTCAAGCAGTTCCATCTCATTATACTATTATTCTTAATGGCTTCCCTTCCTCGCTGCTTTGTAAAGCTCTTAACTGTGTTTTGAAGGTAGTCGCAAATGTGAAGTTTACTGTGATTCAAATCGCGCCGCTGCTCAAGCAGCTGTCTAAATTAGAATTCATGAATATAAGAGGAAATATTTCATTTCACCTCTGCCGTTATCTGACAGCTTAACCCAGAAAAAGAGCACAATCGGTGACAGGTAACGCCGCGTAAACGGAGGTTGTTATAAGGGAAAGCATTTCATTGTAACAACTTTCACTATAAGGTGACTCCGCGTCCAAGTGCTGACATCAGTGGAAAATGTGCACCGTGCACACACGCTTATAATTTGCCTCTCGGCGAATGTGAAGTTGTTGCTGTTGGAAACTGTTTAAGTTAAACACACAGAGGAGAGCGAAATCCAGATGAGCTAATAATGCTCTCTGAAAAACACCCACATGTGAATGAGCGAGTGTATTTACTTACACGCTGTAAATACTCACGGCCACACACGTTCATGAACTCCCTTCGGTAAACACACGTGAACACGCTTGCGCATGAACGCACACGCCCCCAGACTGACCGCCCCGGACGCACACTCATACCGCGCCGTGGCCTTATCGTCTAAGATGTCCAGCTTTCAACAGGCCCTCATATTCTCCTCCTCTCCGTTTGTGCTTCTCCTCCGTCTCCCTCCCACTGTTTGCAACCATTCAGAAAAGCAAAATGTGAAAAACACGCTCGCCTCCAAACACTGATTTAATTAGCTGATTTAATTAACTGATTACCAAACTTCTATCTCAATGCTACAAACAGCAGCCAGCATTATTAATCATTACAGCAATACTGTCGCACTTCCCACTCACTGCTGAAGCTGTTGCACCGAAGGAAAAGGGACAGCTGCCCTACTTACACACTCCACATATACACACTTAACAATCAAACCACTGTAAAATTCACATGCATCCACTATGATATGAGCCGAGTGAACATGTGCGCCATCGTGCACGCACGCAGACGTCGCACTTTGGTTCAGAAACGGTCCCAGTGGTACCCATGCCCTGTCACTTCAGCTCTCTTGCTGTGATTAACTCTGTGAAGGTGTGCGTGTGTGTGCATCCAAGTCCCAAGTTACTGTCTGTTGTCCTTCGAACAAAGGAGAGAGGAGAGAGTCCCAGTTAAATTAGCAAGTTTCATTCCATCAATGGTCATCATTATTTCATGGGGTCTTGAATATTTTATATACTGTGAGCCTGTGTGTGTTTGTGTGCACGTATGTGAGAGGTTATATATGTGTGTAAAAGCATGCCTACGTCTTGTGTGTGCGTGTGTTTATGATTTTCTAGCTCTGCGTACTACAAATGCCGGTATGTTAGTGTGTGTGTGTTTGTGTGCATGCTGGGACATTAAGTATTAACTGGGCTGGGGGGCTCAGAGATGAACGTCCGGGTCTTCTACCATCCCATCATGCTCCACTGCTCTCCTGTCTCGCCTTTCCAGGATAGGAGCCTGGGGAGCTGTCAAAACTCACTGCACTGTGTGTGTGTGAGAGAGACAGTGTGCGTGTGTGTGTGAGCGCATTGTCTGGGAATGGGAGGCGACTCATGCAAAACCCGGATGAGTTAATAATGCTGTTTGAGAGTAACTCTTCAAAAGCTCGCACACACACACTCAGACATGCTCGCGAACACACAGGCTGAGGCGCACGCGCACACACACGAACTGAAAAACAGCTGCGCACGGGACTTCTGCCTCGCACCCTCCCTCCCAGCTTGACATGTTCCTGTCTGTCCCCTCCTATTCCCTCGCCTTTTCGGTTCACGGGCGCCAGAAATAAAAAAAAAACAAAAAAAGGAAAAATGGAAAACACAGAAAAATAAAACCAGATTGAGGAGAGACACGAGGGAGACGAATAAAAGCGCCTGTTTCGACGGAGCGATGACACGAAGCAGGTGTCGCCGGTTAATTTCTCGACTGTCACACCCCTCCCCTTTCTTTTCTCTCAATATCACTTTTTTACCTCAGCGCAGCCTCTGTTCCTCCTCAATCCTTCTCTTCCCCACCCCCTATCTGGGTCATCCTTTCTTCTGCTTCCCTGCGGGCGTACAGTAGGTACAGAACAAGGCAAGAAGAAAAATAAATAAATAACAGAAAATAAGACTAAGAGAGAGAGAGAGAAAAAAAAGCTTCTGACAAATATCAGCAGAGGAGAGTCCAGCACCACCACCCCCTCCCCAAAAGTCTCCACTGCTCCCATCACCGACTGTTCTTTTACAAACTCCACATGCCGAGACAATTAAATATCTCTGAGCCTGTGTTCTGATTGCCAGCCCGGGGAGCGAAGCAACAGACTCTACAGGCTGGCGTACTTGTGATGGAAGCTACTTTGTTTTGGCTGTTTTTGTTGGCCTTCTGGTTAGTTATAAAAATAAAAAAAAAATACCCCCAAAACTGAGAAATAGAAGAAAAAAAAAGAAGAAAAAAAAAGAAAGAAGAGGATGAAGCAAAGCTTGGTAATTTTTTTTTTCCACCAAAGAAGAAAATACTGCAGTGCTGCCTGATGCACCAGTGACCAAGGAGACACACACACACACACACACACACACACACACACACACACTGAAGTGAGGTGCTCAGCTAGACTTTTGGGTGTAAGACTGAAGACCAGGGGAAAGGTGGGGAGAGAGTGAGAGAGAGACAAAAGAAAATGAATTGGACACAAGAGACGAGTGAGCGGTGGAACGTGGAGAAACACCTTTGCCGACTACACTAGAGTGCACCAGAGCAACACACACACACACTCAGAGGTCCGCACAGGTGCTGTTTCTGGGCTGGGTTTGGCTGCAAAGAAGAGATAAGGGACCGGAGAAAGAGGAGGGCTGAGGGGGAAAAAAAGAAAACTGAAAAGAAAATGGGGAGAATACAGAACGATTGGAAATTAGAGAAGAGGTGCTTCAGAGGCGAGTGAGATCACAAGAGACAGCTCAGGGAAAACAACATCCTGCAGGTGATGAGACAGCAGCGCGCACACTTACGCGCGCAGACTACACAATGTTCACACTTATAAAGAAATCACACAAATACAAACGGGTCCCACAGGCTGTGTGAATGGAAGAAAGGAAAAGGGCCAATCCCATTTGGGAGAGCTGAAACGTCCCAACAGGAGGACGACGCGCACGCACAAACACGCCGCGAAGGAGAACAAACACAGACGCAAAGACCTTCAGCGCTTCAAAGTCGAGTTAACATTTAACTAGTTCAGTAAATCAACACACGTGGACCTTGTGTGTGCGAGTGTGACCTGCGATTGTAAACGCATGTGTGAAGAACAAAGTGGGTCTGTGTATGCGTGTGTGCGTGTGTGTGAGTAAAGCCACAAGGGCAGTGCAAATTGTTTGATTAGCAAACTCGCGCGATGCAACTTTGAGTCTTGTGACAACTGATCTGATTTACATAAACACACAAAAGAGGTCAGATGAAAAGGTCTTACCTGCTCAGGAAGAGGCCACGTGGAGGAGGAGGAGGAGCCATGGAAGAAAAACACAAAAAACAAAAGAGAGAGTGGTAAATAATGACTTGTGCTGACATAAAGGTGGAACAAAGTGTCCTAACACAGTGACACTGTGTCAACAGTGAGTGAACCACAGAAAATCCCCATAGCAATCACAGTCTGAAATCAATAGTTCAAAATGCCACTCCTTGGCTCATTTATAGGACGCAGAAGAATTAATCTGACACGCTGACAAGTGAGGGAAAAAATGAACACCCCGAGCGGCAGAGCGGCACAGAAAGATCGACAGGTAGGAAGGCCAGTTGGAGGGACAAAGTGATAGGTGGGTGACCTATTTATTTGACAAAAGGAGTGACAGGCAGGAGGGCAAACCGACAGGTAGACAGATGCATAAATTGGAAAGAGACAGAGTGAGATGGACAAGTAGACATACAGACACGACTTAGAGTGTGCCAAAAGCAGGGAGCCTGTGCAGCCACGGGGACAGGAAGGCTTGACACCTCATTATAAATGAATGAGAGATGCGTGCCCAAAGAGGCTGACGCTGGGGGGACAAACACACAAACATGGTGAGAAATCTCCTCCCTGGAGCTGGCAACCAGATGGACAGGTAGAAAGCGGGTGGTGGGGAGGAGGAAGGTAGAAGGGAGGAAGGAAGTAGTAGCAGAGGAGCCAGTTTGCTTTGGTCTTCCTCCAGTTCTTCTGCTGGCGTTGGCCAAAGCTTCAGAAGACGGTCCAACTCGGACACAGGCGCTCGCTCACAAGCAGGTATGTTCAGATGGAGTTAAACAGAAGGACGGCAAAATTAGGATAGATGGTGACAAATGGAGAGAAAGTGTGAAAACAGAAGAGAGAGCAAGCGATGATGCGTGTGTGTGTGTGTGTGTGTGTGTGTGTGCGCGTGCCAGTGCCTGAAATAAGCCTGATGGCAGCTGTCGGCTTCTGAGGAAAGGAAGAGGGAGAAGAGAAGCAGGGCGAGAGGAAGAGATGATGGAGTGAGCGGTTAAGATAAGAACAGACAGAAAGAAAAATAGAGAAAATCACCTGATAGATAAGCATGTGATTACACACCAAGAGAGAGGGGAGAAAGATCAGGATGTAGAGGACGCCCATTCCTTTCGACATATCCGCAGCATGTCAGACACCATATGCGAACGTCTTGCTTCATGCGAACACGCGACAGTCACTTTCGCCTCAGAGTTGAGTTGATTAAAACGAAGCGTGGCGAAGCTGACAGCCTTCGTGTCTGTGGTCATACATATGTAGTAATGGATGGAGATGCCACGTTACTACCATGCTAACGCACCCACAGATCACTGGGTACAAGAGCGGGGAACGAACCCCAATACAGTGACAGTCGGAGACACGAGGATTCAAAGAGAGAAGAGTGGCTGGGTTTGAAGGAGCTAATGAGGTATTTCCTTTTCCTCATCTTTTGTTCCATCTTGGCTTATTTTATTTTTTATAGTTTTAGCCAAATTTTCTATCATTTATACAACAACAGCTCTGGGCACACTAACAGCTTATCTAAAAACATGTATTAAAATAAATCCACCTAAAAGGGAAAGCAATGAAAGTGCTGGTAGCGTTCTCCCATTTCCATGACAGACAGCAAAATGCACTTGAACGCCAAACAAACAAAAGAAAAAGTTACTGAACCCCAGGGAATTAAATCAATTTCATCTATGATGCCTATTTTCTGTTAGATGCATAATTTGGGGAACTGGCAGAATAAAGACGAGCTAATGTTCTTATGTGCACCTCTGTTTAACAAGCATCTATCAACAGGCTAACAATAATTCACCAGTTACCAGAACAAAACACTGAGTCCCTACCTAATATAAGGTAACTCCCGCCACAGCCACCCAGTATAATCATCCTTGCAAAGAAAGTTGGTAAAATACATCCTGTTATTCCTCTCTTGCCGATTGAATACGCTCTTTATTTTACATCTGTGTCTGCAAGTGGACTCTTTAGCTAAAATGACTGATCTCATCTAGGATAATAATGACGACTTTAGCGTAATGCCTTGTATTACTACGCTATTAGTACGCTATTATAGACCTTTTTAGCAGCACAGCAGATAGTTCAACTTGTCACAGTGGGGAAAGCACAGGTACTAACGATAGCTCAGGTCTGTTAAGTGTCCCAGTAAGCCATAACAGTGAATCCGTCTACAAGGCTTTCCTGTATACGGTATGGATCCATCGTGAATACATCTGTGCTGTTCCTACTGTGACAAGTGTAGAGCGTATGAAAAATCGACGTAGCTTCCGGGTCTGAAAAGTGAAGCCAATGCAGATGTGCATGGAACCTGCACTATGAAATCCATTTTCAACACAAAACTGGTGACAGGTTGGATAAAGCAGCTAAACACTATGAGAAAAAAATTAACGTTTGCTTTGCTTTATAGCTTTATCGGGCTCAGGAGGTAGAGCAGGTCATCCAACTGGAAGGTTCGTAGTTCAATCCACGGCTGCTCCATTCAGCATGCCAAAGTATCCTTTGGGCACGAAACTGATACATTCACCGGAGTACAACTGTGTGAATGAATAGAATGCACTGAGGCTTGAACAGAGGGCTTGTATGAATAGGTGTGTATAAAACGCCCTGAGTGCTCCAGTAGAGTAAAAAAAGCACTGTTTAAGAACTACCCTATTTAGTTTTTACCACTTTAACTAAACCAGTGTTTCTTGCCTCATCAGGTTTCATCACATCCATGTCACCACCTTGACTTTGTACAGTTACTCATTAAACTAATTCCGATGTATATGCTACCCAAAAGGAAACGCTTTCCCCCCCAATGGCCCTTGTTTCTTTGTTAGTCATTAATCTCCAGTTGGAGACTTCCTTAACAGCTAAACAAACATGAAGCATCTGCTGCAGATGTGGATCACTACACTACATTACATTACCAAATTCCCCTTAGAAACGTATCCTGATGTGGTCGCAATGTACAACAAAGGATCACATCACTATTTACCAAATGAGACTGCGAATAAACGAGTCATCCTATTTCATTTGAATTCTCAGTTTCTCAACACAAGGACCGACTGAACCGTCATAAAGACTTTTCTGGAAATCTTACAATTTCTTCCATGTAACAGAGTTAGATTAGACGCCAGTAAGATCAGAATCTCTTTAGAGTCGACGAGCAGCACGCCCTCTCAACGAGTTCCTGGTCTGATTGTTTTGTTCCCAAGTGAAATTACACGGCCCGATTTCTTATACGACCCACTAAACTGAAAAGCACTCTCAGCTACTTCGACTGATTTAGTTGTAAAAATGACCTCAGCTGAGACATACAGACACAAACTGCTACTCCAGATTCAATTAGTGACCGAACAAATACACAAATTGCTTTAAGATGTGTCAAATAAGTTAGTGAGAGAAGACTAAAAGTGGATCTTTTACACAAGAACAACTACTACAGATAATTTGCAACAACACAAATACGAGAGCTTTACATTTACGAAAAAGATCTGGTTAAAATAAAATACTGATTATTTCGGATGTTTAATGAAAAACTGAACATACAATCTTCAAATCTATCTCGATGGGTTTCTTCATAGGATAAATCATATGTAGTACAGCTGGTACAATGCTAACTCCTGCCATTTTAACCAATCCAAGACTGTGTTTCCTTCTTTTTACATCACAGACTATTTCAGGCAGTTTTCTATACAACTTAATTTATTGCTGTGAAGAATTTTTTTTACCCACCAAAAAAAAAGACTCATGTAGGAGAAAATCCTTTAGTTCATTTATAACAAAAGCATCTTAGTCTCACAGCTGCAATTTTTATTTATGCATTGTGTTTATTTTTAAGCAGTGGAATTTTCATTCACTTTGTTGAAACGCCAATGTGCACAATTCAGAAGGGGGGGGGGGGTCTATGATGTTTTTGTCAATATCGCAAAAGCCTTTTCTCTCACCCCAAGGCGATTGCTGCCCTGAAATAATCTTCCACAGACTTCTTTAATAAGAAGAGGAAATGCACAACATGTTTTAAATCTTTTCCGTGGACGACACATTATGGCTCTGTGGCTGTTTAATGATCTACAATCCTGTGGGTCCAACCTGTAGATCTAACACACTGGCAGCACAATTCCCTTTCTGGGAATAATAAAAAAAAAAAAAAGCAGGCAGGTAAAAGCTGCTCATAAAGGCTGACGGCTGCACTTACAAAACAGTGACTGAAGGAAGAGAAGCTGAAAAGACAGTAAGCGCGATAGATTTTTAATATTTAATAGATAAAAACACAGTCGACAGATATCCGAGGCCACTTTTCTAAATCTGTCAAAACTGATGGATCATCATCGGGTGTTTATCTACAATTTGTGACTGCGACTGTGTTGTGAAGAAAGTCGTAACGGACCCCTGTGTAAAGTTGTTCACTTCAAGGACTTTAAGATGAGGCTCCACAGAGCCAGTACACCCATGTTTGACCTTTTCACCTCGTCACACGCTCTCACACAGACGCACAAAACGCCGCAAGGGCTGACCTCTTTACACTGATTAACATTCCATCATGTTAGGAGGGGCGACGAGATAGTTTCACCTCACCTTCTTGCTTTCTGTTTCGCTCTTTTACTTTTTATTTATTTTTTTAAAGAAAAACCTCCATCATCTCTCCAAGGCTTTTCTTTCTGTTTGCCTGCTCAACACACAATTATCCCACCCCTCCAATTTCCTTCATCGTGGCGCTTTTATTAAGCTTCTTTCTCCCTTCATATCCATTTTCTCCTATGGGTGTTTTAATGTTTTAGCAGGAGTGTGCATGTGTGCCGGCATGTCCTGGCAGGTCTGTTTCTCAGCCACCAGGCTTACAAGAACTTGCCCGACTAGCCCCATAGGGCCAGAGTTTGTGTACATAATTTACACGCAGACTTATATAGATGAATACTTACAAATACAGATATATTTTTATATATGCGCACAAAAGCAGAAACACACATTTTATCACTCTGGCAGCGAGAGTAACAAAAAGGGGGAAATGACTAGGTGTTTCATTAACTATTCTGCACCTTTTCTGCTTTATTAAGACCTGTGACTCATGTTCGTCTCTACACCTGCTCTCTCCGGACTTTTTGTGGCCGTTGGTGCAGAGCAGCGCCCGGCAGCTTGTGTGTGCGTCTGCTAGAGTGAAGTTCGGCTCATGAAGACTGCACACGGACACGGTATTTGACTTTAAAATCCAAACACTGCGGTCTGCGGACACGTCAGCTCTCCTGCCAATTTTTTGACGGATTCTCAGCGGGCGCAATTTCTCTTCTTTGCTTTCATTCCCCCACTTTTTAAAATGCAGCGACAAAAACAACATGTCAATATTTTTGAAGCTTCTCAGCCTCGTTCAGGCGGTTAATTAGTTGAATGCCTTTAACGGGGGCTTCTGTGTTGCTTAAAGCTACAAATTTATGTTTTGTTTGTCCCTATTTACACACAAGAATGGTAAAATATTAAAAAACACGGCCCAATGCATCGTTACTACTACCAAACGGAGCTAAAACAATGCCAGAAAGAGCTGCTTTGGCATGAACAGCACTGTGTATCTACTAATTTCATATTTTTGCCTCTAATCTCAATTAAAATCTCTTTTTGGCGTTAAGAAAACTACATTTGAAGTGAATTCAATTATAATAAAACTCTGAAATCTTTCATTTCTATGAAATAATATCCTAGCTACCTACCTATCCTGAGCTTTGATAAAATGAACGTAAAATGTATTTGAGGAGGACTTTGATGTTTGAATATTTTGAAGGAAATAAAATTTGGTACAAAGAAAATAAACAAAAAACAAAAGTTACACTTAGGGCTGTCTCGAATATCGTTTGTTGGGCTTCAGACGTTGACAGTAAAATGATCCAAAAGAGGCAGAATTTCTTTTTCCCTTCTCCTCAGTGCATGCTGCTTTCCAACTTGCTGAATGGCACAGAAGGAGACATTTGACTGCAGAAGGACCTTCGTTGCTGAACAGCAGTTGGTTGACGGGAGAAAAATGCTACTAAATGTCTGCAAAGTTGCTAAATGAAGCAACAAACAGCCAAGCTGAAACAGGAAGAGGATCACTGCTTAGAGTGACTCGTGTCAAACGCATAATTTAAGATGATATAGATTAAGAACATAGTTTGCAATAATAGTGCACCCAAGACATGAACACAAGATTTATAAAAACAAAACAAAAACCCCCCCCAAGACTAACCATTCAGTCTAAAAGAAAGCGCACACTCAACGGCTGAGGTTAAGTACTGTTCCTACAAACTGTCAGCTATTTGAAATTAATCCTTAGTAACTAAAATATATTTCAATTTTGTTAAAAATGTGTGGTGCTTTCCACTATGTTTAAAATTGCATACAATGTCACGCTAGTTAGCATGGTGTGGCTAGCGGTTTCCTCCCCAGCAGGTTAGCATCTACAGGACTATGTAATGAGTAGTTACATGCTGGGTTACTATGACTTCCTATTCCTAAAACTGCCGTTATTGTTACATTTAGCCCAAAGTACTGCTGAGTCATGCTAGTTCTTGGCGCTGTTAACAGTGTTTAACAAAAAAAAATGGACTGTGAAAAATTCGTTGAACGAATTCAGCTTATTGGTGCAAAAGCCACAGTTTCTGCCACAGGAACTAAAAGAAAAGAAGAAGTAAAGACCGGAGTTTGTGTAATTAGTTTAAGAATTAGTTTAAGAATAGAATAGCCCTTTATTGCCATCGTACACGTATAACAAAATTGCACACCTGCACGGACTTAAGGAATTAAAATGCTATTTTGACCTATGTATACAATTCCTTGCCGAGTTCATGGGTTCAGTCTATCATTACATTTACTCCATTTTTTTTTTACTCAGTCTCAGTTTCAGAAAGGAAGATTATCCGGGATAACCGTCAGAGCTACACCTCGCTCCTCAGATCTGGTTTCAGAACCCCAACATATGAACGGAAACATCTTGGAAGCTTCAAAACGGCGCTTCAGAAACCAGTAACGGATGCTACACCCATCTTTTACACTGACTGTGGCCTTTCCCACCAAGCTTGTTTGCAACTTCCTGTCAGAAAAAAGTGTGAAGCCTCAAGTAGCACCAGATAGTGAGGGGTGCCTACGTAACACCTTAGAAAAACAGTTAAATTGTGCTGTATGGGAAAAAATATATTAACAATAAAAAATAATAATATTCAAATTAAATAAATATGAAAAAAAACATCTTAACAGTCAAATATTATTTTAGGCTCTTACGCTCAGCACACAGTAATTGCACGGTGCACGAAAAATAATAATAAAAATGACAATAACATATTACCGTTCACTGTATGCACATACTTTTACTTTCTATACAACAAAAAGCCTTTTCAACTTTTAAAAGTCCTTCAACAGGCACTGGCATCCTTACATAAGACCATAATTACCTCTTGTAAAAACATTAAAACCTGCTTGTTGAGCATGAAAGGTTAACTTCGGTAAGAGTTTAGATACATACGGTACATGCCCACACACAAACAAGGTGAGTCATAAAGAAATCGCTTCTCCATACAGAGTGAAAAACCACAAAAACAGATCGTGGCACCCAGAGCGTCACAGTCTTTCAGTTGTGACTTATTACTTGAGAGAGAAACGCAAATAAAAGCCGGGATGATGAAAAGACATGAAGGTGGATGAAAGACGCCTGGCGCACCTACAAGAAATCTTTACAAGTTAAGAAACGGTGTGTACAAGGCCACAGAACCACATGTCCATATAAACTGGTTATAAAAGGGGAAAAAAAAAGCAGGATGAACAATAAGTGTGCATATCTGTGTGTGCGAGTGTGTTTGTATGCAGTCGAGTGTGAGCCAGACTCCAACTGAGAGGGGAGGCAATAGCAATTCCCACTGACCTGAAAACTAGCTTGCCAGCCACCTCAAAATACAGAGGAATGGGAAAAAAGAGGGAGAATGTCAGTGAACACCAATGGAGTGAAAATACAGAAAATACAGATTTAGAAATAGTGGCGAGCGTTCGTGTAGAAAAGATTTGAAAAAAAAAAAAAACAGGTGCAGTGAGGGGATTACAGAAGGAACGGGACGCAACGCCCCCTCTGCACCGCTGGCTCAAATGAGAAGAATGAGAAGACAAAAAAAAAAAGACAGAGAGAGAAAACGGAGATTGACAGAAAACGATGGAAGGAAATGTGCACGAGGCATCTGCACACACCCAACAGGATGGAAAACAAGTGTGAGACAGTTTGTTTAAGTGCTGACAGGGACTCTGCATGGGTGTGTGGATGTGTGGGAGCATGTCCCTTTTTTTTGCTTTTGTGACTCCCAAGGTCTCCCGCGGTCAAGAGCGGATCCCCTTTCTCTCTCGTGCCCTCTTTTCATACACTTATCCCCCGCCCCCCCAACGCACACTCTTTTTTTTTCTTCTTTTTTATACACTCATTCCTCGTCCCCTCCCTCTCTTTTAGCGCAGCGCTGAATGGCCCTCTCTTTCTGATGAGTGACTGATGAATGAAGTAGCTCTTTGAAGTCAAGAGTCACAGCAAGGCCGGTCAAGCGTGAAGAGATGCCGGACAAAAGATGGCAGAGAGCGAGGGGAGAACGGGAAGGAAGGGAGGAAAAGAGAGGGAGGGGGGAAACTTAAGCACATGTGGGGGGGAACAGTGAACATCATAAAGTCTGTAAGGGACGGAGGGAGCATGTGTGTGGCAGAGAGAGCACGGTCTGCATTTTTGCATGAGTGCCTCGGACTATTTGCATTGTGATGCTCAAAAGGCCAGCATCACGCAAATGGAAAATAACCCAAGTTGTGATGAAGTGACATCTTTCTGGACTCCAGGGAGTTTCATGCACCTTTAATACCTCTACTCTCTTTCATCTATTGCTATAGACACTCAGAAGCAGAGAAAACGGCTACTGCCTAGGTCTTTTTTCCTGTGTTGTTTTTTTTTCAGATACTGTTAATGGTACTTCTCTTTAATTCGTTTCGGTGGTTTAAGTGTTGCATTACAGTTAGTATCTTGCCTTCTGCAAATTAATAGCCTTTTAGTCCTATAACCGGTATTTGTCTTTGTTTATACGTAGTGTTTCTGAGTATCAGCTGCTTAATTTGAATCATTTTTTTTCCCAAATCCCCCTGCCTCGCCGCCCCTTTCAGTCAACACTGTGTTTAAATTACTTTCCTAGCAGGGAAAAAGGAAAAAAAGCTTGAATAAAACAGAACAATCTCACTTGTTTTACTCATTGTCTGGGAACACCTTGCTTCACAATGACACACTCACCTCTGAAAGCTTCTCCGTGCTTAAAGGCTCATTGGTGGTGGGGTAACGTTTGTTGAAAGCTTTGGAGCTAACACCTCAAATTACCTGGCTTTCCACTAGAGGAGAATATGAAATTCATAGACGGCAGCGGAGTGACAAGAAGTCATTGGGAAAGCGGTTTGATAGTTATTGCTTTGGCTTCATTTGTCGAGTAATTACAGACTGGGATGCGCAGCCAAGTCCAATTTTCAGAACAAGCGAAAAACACAAAAACAAAGACTGAACGATTTCAATACATCTCGAGCTCTTAATATCCAGTGTAGTAACAAGGCATGTCTTATCAGCGTTTGGTGGGACTTTCGGATCCCATTTGCCTTCGACCATGGGGAGAAGACTCCATTAAAGGGAAGCGCACATAATTAACTGTTTGCCTTAAAGAGGCAGGATAAGTCTTGTCTCTCATAAACATCTAATTTACATACTCAACTCTAATTGGGCTGTTATGTTCTACTTTCCGGGACATGACAAAGCCCTCTTAAGCACCGCTAAGTGATGCGTTTTCATGCGTTTGAACTCGTCAAAGCTCCTTTTTTGGTCATCTGTTCGGTTGTCTAATAAGATATTTTTTTAGGAGTTAGCAGGACTACCTTGGAGATAATTACAGCATACCAAAATTTCCGGGGTTTAGGCCGAGACTGGAGTGGAATGCTCGAAAGCGTATTAGTGGATGCCATTGACTAAGTATGAAAATAAACTTTGAAACAGATGTTCAGGCTTAGTTGGGGAGTTATCTAAAAATATCCGCAACGGGCAGCACCAGAGTGCAGTGGTTACCACGGCTGCCTCACAGGAAGGAGGTTCTGGGAATCCACACTGGTCGGCTGAGTCCTTTCTTTATGGAGTTCACATGTTCTCCCTGTGCTCAAGTGGGTTCTCTCTGGGTATACTGGCTTCCTCCCACAGTCCAAACATGTGCATGGGGTTAAGTTAATTGGGATTTCTAAATTGGCCATAGGAGTGAATGTCATTTTCAACAGTTGTCTGTTTCTCTGTTATCCCTGCCATAGACTGGTGACCTGTTTAGGATGTATTGGCCTATCCTATTCCACAGATAGCCTCTCCCCGCGACCCTGAATTTATAACTGGTAGAAGATGGAAGGATGCAATGTTCAAGTGGTTGGTTATGGTATTAGCCTTGCCTCTCCGTGTGTATCTACTATAATAAATACAGCAGTTTTAAATATAAGACACTACACTGTCTGCTGAAAACAGTGCAGCCTCAGTGGGACTGGATTTGCCCTGCCTATTAAAGCCTAAGTAACCAATCTATGTGGTTGTTAGGACAACTCCAGGGGAAAATCTGAAATATTGATACACTTTGTATCTATATTTTCAAGTACTAGTCACAACACTGTACTATGCATCTGTAAGAGCTCCTGAAGTAATTTTGTATTTTTTTTTTTTGCATTTATTTGACAGGCTAACAAAAAGTATAAAACTAGAAGCTGATGGAAGTTTAGTATCTTACTTAAAGACTGTAACAACACAAAGCTGTCGGAAGACATATTACATATCATGGGGGATCAAACCAGTGATCTCACTGTTACAAGACTTCTTCCTAAACTTCTAGTATAAGGTATCAAAGGAGATATTTTAAGGAATTGACAGGCTTAGCAGACATGAAAGACCCACTCCCTAGAATTCCCTTTGTAACTTGGCAATTACCCCAAGACCACCTGATTTTTCTGTCTGTGCACATGAGGGAAAAAAAAGGCACAGACAGAGGGTGGGGGAGAAAAGAAATCCGTCGTACAGTTCCCCAGGGTGAGAGAGGGAGAGAACACTATACTCCTCCTGTGTTTATCTCAATCTCACATCAGATCAGATCACTGGCGGATAAAGGCGCATCCTGACACATCACTTCCTCTCTCTGGAGGAAGCTGACACGCGCTGGGGACTCGGAATGACAGCGGTGGTGGTGCGCAGGATGAAGAAGTTTTTTTTGACAGAGCGAAAGAGAGAAGGGGAAAACAAAGGTGAACCTGACATACTTGCAGCCCAGATCCACAGAGCCAAGTGAAATGAAGAAGAGGAGGAGAAGGAAGAGCGGCAAGAGACAAAGAGGTGAAGAGGCACTAAGAATAGTATAACTGGATTAGGTTTAACGCTGACCTTTATTTGGCAGAGTGACACTCTCTCACTCGTCTCTTTAGTGCAGTTACAGGAGAGGCCTGCCCTACATTTAAAGCTCAGATCAACAAGAGTGGGTGCTGATTTTCAAACAAGGAGACGTATGGATTTAACTCTTAACTCAACCAGGCCTGTCGCATAATCTGTGTGCGTTTGTGTGCAAGAAACATCTTTTAGTAGCTGCCACCTGACAGCTCCTCATACGACTGTTTGTGGTACAAGTAATCAGCTGCGGTTCGCCTTTAATTCTGCTCAGCACAAAATAAAAACCTAAATCTCTCCGGGCAGCCTGATGAAGTTTTTATTATTTATGCCCAGCTACAGATGGTGCACAGAGGGCTGAAATGAAACCAGAAGTTCGGGGGCTTGTTTCCAGAGTTAAGACAAAAACACTCAATGTCACCAGTGGCATTTGTAACAGAACTAATCCGACAGAAGAATCCAAGGGCGAGTCAGGAGATGCCAGTTTGGATGAGACGCGGCAGCGAGTTACGGAAACAATGGAACAGAGGCGAGCGCAGATGTGACGTCACAACTACCGCTCTGTTCATACTGGAGAAAAGAAAGCAGCGAGTGACTTTTTGTTGTTCGGTTTGTCCTTGTTAATATTTAAAGTGACCACCGTCGAGCTTTTTCGCCGTTTAAAGCCTTCAGAAAATGTAGATATTATTATGCAACGTCAATCTTATTCATGTAAGTGCAGTGATTTTGGAGTCACATCCCTGGGAGGGCCTCAGAAACAAGAAACTGCATCATCTGAAGCTGACATTGTGCAGAAATAATCGTGAGGTGCACCTAAATGTTCACAAACACACCTCGGCTTTTAGGAATTGTAACAAATCACAGCTCAAAGCTCATTATTTGTATTAGAAGATAATCAGAAATATGCATTTTCAGTGACGCTTGGCAGCAATGTAAGCAACGCATTTCATCTGTGGTTTACCAGGCAAACATGCAATCACGGGCAGGCCCACAAATCAAATTAATGTACAGTGCTGTGAACACAGATCCCACAGGACACACATTCACACGGCACACACATGGCACACATGCACCAATGAAGTTAGAGGACATGCACTCGCACACAGACACACACTGCACTTTCAAAACAACCAAAACAAAACAAGGAGCAACTCTGGTGATCTACAGCTCTGCCCTAAAGCAAAGTACACAAACCAAGTGTAGCAGAACGAGGAATTTCATTTTCCCCCCACTCTGTCTTTCCATGAATGGCATCGGTGCTTAAGTTACTTCTGGCGGGACCCTCACATGCAAACACATATGAACACACACACACACACAGACAAAAGAGGTCCTGGGATGGCATGACGGGCAGAAAAACTGAGAAGGATGATGGGTAATGATGGGAAGAGGCGTCAAATAGTAGCAGGCAAAACCGGTTTTTTTGGGGATCGGTAAAAGTTAGCTCAGTGTGTGTGTGTGTGCATGGGCGTGTGTGAGCAGAGACGGTCACAGTCAGCTGAAACTCCTCCCCCTAACTCAAAGAGGCAGTGCAGGATTTGCATTTTTCCCACAATTCAATTAACACGCTTGTCAGCCTCGCCTCTCCGTTCACATGCCTCCTTTGGCCATCTCTCGCTCGCACACACGCACCCACAGACACACATCAGCTTCGTGAATAGATTATTCATAAATCCTAGCATGCAGAAAACGGCCGCATTTATTTGTTTGTTAACAAATAAAGGAGAGGGAATGCACACTGAGAGATGAGGAGCAGCTCCGGGTTCACATCCTGTCTGGACTTGTCATATTGAGGGACGTGAAAAGACAGTGCCGTTAATGGATGCAGAGAGAGAGGCTTCCCCTAGGGATGTCTCCTTCCCTCTCTCACTCTCTCTGTCCTTCTCCATCTCTGAGGAAGGAAAGAAGATGTGAGGGAGGGCAAAAGATGAGAAGTGCGATCAAAGAATAGGGAATCATTGGGTGTTAAAAGAAAGACGAGAAACTCAGAGTTGATATGTAGCGAGAGACCAGGCAACGGAGACAAGGCCAAACCTCATTTAGGAACCAGAAATAAGCCACAGATGCGCTGACTTTGCCGCGGGGCTGGCTAATGACTCCAGCGAGCCTCTTGTCTGATTAATAGACTGTAATCCCATTCTCATGGATAGCATACCGTAGCATTCCGCAGCACCACTCATTAACCACTATAGAAATGCTCACTAATTAGCCAGTCGCTTTTAGCTAGCAAAACTAATGCTAGGCTAGGATAATCAATACGCGGTAATCCTGTTGGCGGAGCTGCTGCAGCGTAACACCCCTTATTACCAGCCATAGAAATGTCTGCTAATCATTCACCGCACGGTTATTTGTCCACAGGGCCGCAGAATCACTTCGGTGGCGGTGGCGAGGGTTGACATTTGACAGTTGGCAACAGAGGGTGGAAGAAAAGGAGTGACACACAGAGCGGTAGGGGCTGTGTAATGATTAAGAAACACATCACTCTCGCTTTTCTGTCCCACACTCACGCTCTCTCTGTCTGCGTGTCTGTCGTCCGTCTTCAGCATACATCCATACTGGTCTGGTAAGACTCTTATGTTACTGTCATTCAAGTTCAATCAATCAATGACAAAAAAACCCAACCTATCTAATCCATAGCACTCAATCAATAACGAAGTCTTGCAGGCAGGGTAATGATAACCTTTCACATACCATCAATGGAGACGATGTTTAGCAGTCCCTCTACTTCTCCTGCCCTTACAATCCACTGAGGTGAAACAGCTGCGGCCAATCAATTACGTGCAATCGGCCTCAACTCGGCTTGACTGTACTGGTTTGATTTCTGTGCCGGTTCATGTTGACTTTAAGGTTGATTCTGTAATGCCCAACGTCAACAGTTTGGTTCTAATCAGACATGTGCATCCCTGATCAACCAAAGCCAACCTTTCGTCTGCTGCAAAACGTCTGCAGATGGTCTCCGTGGCACGGAGTCAAACTAAAACCCTGCGTATGTGTGTAGTGATGAGGCCCAACAGAGGTACTGGCATATTCTATTGAGCTAAAGTCTCAGCTCTGAATCCTGAGGCTGTGTTATATGTTGACGCAATGACCTGAGAATGAACCTGAGCTGAACTCCTGAAGTCAACGCGAAGCAGCAGTGAAACACAGACCTGTCAATTCTACGTTACCAAAGAAGAAAACAGATACAGAGTCCATCTCAACTTTTTCTAACAGTAGAGAAATAACCATTTTATTTGAGGACATCTTGAAACAGCATTAAACTAAACAGACTACAAAGAATCAAAACCTTTACTTAACTTTTAAAAATCCCCAAAACAAAACTATTTGCTGTATGATAACAAATGATTATCATTTTTCCCCAATGCAAGATAAAGCTAAATGACGAACTAGTAGTGCAGTGTTTACCGATCCACCTGACATTATCCACTGTCCTGTCAAAGTCTCAAATAGGCTGTGAGCAACGAGTTGATATTTGAAGCTTTTGGCACGTCTGTGGTGGCTTCATTATTCAACTCCACACTAAAGCATTTTAAGCTTTAAAAAGAAAACTTGAAATAAAACAGGTTGCGCAGCAAGAACTTTAGATTATCGGCCTGGTAGCAGCTTGTACAGATATACAACCTATAACAAAGCTTCTTTTGGTATGGTCCTGCAAACGTGCATGGAGAGGGGTTTTCGCCCAGTCCTCTAAAATCCTAACTGTGCATTTCTGGAAGTTGATGATGCATCGGTCTGCCAAAAGATGGACTGCTAACCTGCCGAACCACAAATTCTGCTTTATTCCTAAGGGGTCGCCGTAGTGGATGGATCTGCATATTAAATTTGGCATGGATTTTTACACTGGATGCCCTTCCTGTCGCCTCCTGCAGCAAGTGTTTGATATTTTACTTAATTACCAAACAGGTCATAACAACTGTCATTGATCAATTGTGTGTCCTTTGAAAACTCCATTAATCTACTAATGTTCCCACGACTAAATGTAAACATCCATCCAGACACTTATCACTGCATGTCCACTGTACAAACATGATATTCATCAGGTAAAGTAAAGCAGCTACTGGTATTGTTCATGAGAGATAAACCCAATCAGAGCCTGGTTTCTAGGAAGATAAGCAGGCTTGCCTGAGAAGAAAAGGGGATTTGAGTTCATGAAGGGAATAACTGGCTGGACTGATGTGGGAATGTTTGTCGGGAATACTATAACCGCAGCCACAGGATGAACGGACGTAACCGGCTTTGGTGTGCCTGGCCGCCAGCGCTTAAACCCAGCTAATCTGATTGGATTAACACTGACCTGCCTGACTACACATGAGCGCGTGCATGTGCTCGCATAGACAAACACACACACGCACATATGATATGCCAATCAGCCGTGGCTGCCTCTGCAAAGTTAATCTGGATGCTGGGTTGCACTGGCTGGCTGACTGGCATCATGCTGGGCTACCACATGCATACGCATCCGCTCTCACGCCCCACACACACACACACACACACACACACACACACACACACACACACATACACTCACACAGCCATCTTAGGGTGCAGTGATTTGTGCTGTGAATCTGAAACAGACCTATTGAAAGAAGAGTAATGCCCAGTGCTTGACAACCGTGCTAATTGACTAGCCCCCTCCCCAGCAATGAAACTAAACGTTTTCACCCCTCCATCCTTTATCTTTCCAATCATTCCCTGACAGCTCTCCTCTTGTCCCACACTCATTCCATCCTCTTCCTCATATTACTCCTCATCGCCGCCATCTCTTCTTCTGTTCCCCCCCTGCCGTCGTCCCCTCCCCTCCCTCATAGTCACACATGTAATCATTCATTAGAACCAAGGCAGTTGTCCATTAGGCAAAGCAGCCATTTTGGAAATTGCAGCAAATCTTCCATGAAAAGACATTTCCTCTAATGCAGTAGTCACGCTCGGGGGGAGAGCGAGAGAACGATGGCAAAGGAAGGAAAGAAAGACAACAGGCCCGAGATGGATGGAAAAGTGAAAGAGAGACAGCAAGAGAGCCCCCAGCCATAAAGCCACCAAGCAGAAAGCAAGCCTGCTGTTTGATTAGAGTGACACCGTCATGTGGACGGAAGGAGGGAGGAAAGGATGGAAGGAGAGGGAGGGAGGGAAAGTGTTTTAGAGACAAGCCAAGGGGGGCTGAAGAGGAGGTGGGGGAGAAAGAAACAGGGAGCGATTTGAAAGAGGACTGAGACTAAGGCAGTAAAATTAGCCCCATCACTTTGCTTACTAAGACACTCTTTGACATGCCAGGATTAAAAAAAAAGAAAAACAGGCACACACAGTCATGAGATGTGTGTACACACACACACACACACACACACACACACACACACACACACACACTTCCAGAGGACAGATGGTTCCCCCCATTTGAAAGTGGTGCTTTAATTTGAGTAAAGTGATAGGAACCTCCTTAACCAATTAGAAGCGCCATATCTTAAGCATTGCATTTGACTGTTTGTTTCACACACTTATTAGTGGACGTGTGTGAGCGCGAGATAGTGTGTCCCATGGGATCAGTGGGGAACATTAAAACTGGTATAAGGAGTGGGAAGATGACAAATCCACTCTCAGTGGCGCTCTGCTGAGTAAGTGAGTTACTTTCTCCCACAATGCCACTGTTCATCTCGATCTCATCTAATCACCAATCAAAGCCAGACCTGTCTCCCCCATTACCAACTATTCATCACGCCGCTGCTTGCTCCTTTTAATGCGCTTTGCTCTGAAGCTGCCACATTTATCTCCACACCAAACTATGTCCAATCAACTGTTTTATTTTCTTCAAAAAAAAAATTGGATTCACTCTATTTAAAAGAAAAAAAAGAAACCATACTTTATCTACTTTCTTCAGCGTTTTTAAAGCTGCTGTTACGCTCTCTTCAAGTGGAAATATTCAGAAGAAATGGTGCAACAGACTCATCTGTTCAATCAATAACTAATCCAGCCATAACAACTGGGCTTGGAAAGTGTTACAGCATCAATACAAAGCAGCTCCCAAATCCACAAATGTTTTGGAAATCTCATAAGGGTAATTATGATGCTCTCTGGCTCTTATTAAAAGGGCAACATGCCCCCATATAAACATAATTAGAAACAGTTAATAAATTAGGCAACTGTCAAATATCGCAGAATTTTATTAATGGATGCACTTGTTTGGACAAAAACGTAGTGATACTTCTTTCACAAAAGGCTTGAAAGTATTTTTTGGTTTTTGCTGGTATGCTTAATCAGCAGAACAAAACAAGCAAAGACATTTCTTTGATTTCATCATCACGTTAAAGAAGTTCCCAAAGTCAAGAGTCCTACAGCCTACTTAAAAACCTGAAAATCTCATGGAACCCACCCAATCTTAAATTGTGATGAGTTTCCTTGAAATTTTTATTTAAAACAAACAAACAGAAACAGGCTCTTGGCTATAAATTGCTAATGCTACCAAGTCATATGCAAACTGCTGAGCCCAATGAGTGACCCACCTGCCACTTTGACACAAACTTCAATACAAAAGCAGTAATGAGTACTACCACTGACTAACCACCTCATATTACCAGTTTTAATTAACGTTTGACATCAATACACAAATTTAAATAAATATGGAGCTGTACATACTGAATTTCTATTATTAATGTGCCCCACATGCAATACCTTTGTGGCCCACCAGGGGGGCCCGCCCGCAATTTGGGAATCACTGCATTAAAGCATAAATCAATTAAAATGGGACAAAATATAATCAAAAAATGAAAACAATTTAAGAAGGAAACCTTTCATTAATGATAATTACATATTATATGCGTCTTAATTTCACTCCAGCTCAGTGTGTGCATCTGCTCTGTTTTACTGTCATTTCTCTCCTCTGCTCTCTGTTTCATCATGTGACTGAGCGAGGAGAAAAGGCTTTACACTTTAGCTCCACTTAAACCCAAAGACAACCCCAGCGTCCAAAAGTCAGCCCTAAAATCTCCTAGTTATCATTATTATTTCTTAATATGCATCCCACATGAAGCTAGTAGCAAGAGACAACGCTGCAAGAAGCTCTGCTGGTAGAGAAGCCAATCCTGACCACGACCCTGGTGGCTCTCCTGCTGATGTCATTACAGCTGCAACCCCACCGATAAGCTTCCTCAACCCTCCCATCCACTTCTGGAGACAGTTAACCTCGGGGAAACACTGCAAGGCTAAAAGGACTGGTGTGCTGCCAAAACACTGTGGGGAAAAAGCTCATCAATTTTCATTAAGGGCGTGTGAACATAAAGAGATAGACATGAAATAGATGTTTGGCTTACATTAAAACTCAGGAAATATCCATATCATACAGAGCACAGCATACCAAGCAAAGCCAAACTGAATGAGACGTAACAGTTTGGGATGTATTCACATACCCTTACAGTAGTAGTGGTAGCCATCTTTAATGACTTGTCCACTGTTAAATCTTAAATACATTTGTTTGTCTGGACTTTATTCAGGTTTTCCTGCAGATATATATTTTTGTTGACAGCCAGGTGGTGTATTTATGTGCCTCAATCCAGCTGATGGAAATGGTCCTAATTCACATTTTATTTTTGCAGCATTTGAGACGTTTGTGTAAAATCCACTCGACAGCTGTATGAGCGCACAGCTGCGGAGAGAGGGATGCTGGATCTGTCAGCACAACAACTGCTCCTGCTACATAGGTTTGTTTTAAATAATCATTTTCCGTTTCACACAGATATAGATTCGCTCAAACCCACTTCCTCAAACATAAACGCACTATGACACGCAGTTCATCGGAAAGCTACGTGTTGGGGGGGACACCGAGAAATGCCACACTGACACCTTTAAATTCACGCTTTAACTCGCTTTTGCACGACAATGCCCTCAAGATAAATGCTCCCAGCATTATAAGAGTGACACAAGAGGACCGAACAATGAGGACAGAGGCCAGAAAAAGAGGCAACGAGGGAGAAAAAGGAACAAACAGAGCCGTGACAGAGAGAGAAACAGAGAGTGCTTCTTGTTTCTTTGCAGTTATTCACTTCTCTTCTTTGTGAAAGTTGCGCTGTACACAGCTTGGAGCGGCACTGTTTCCTTTAGGGCGTTTTTACCCTTGCAGTGCCTTGTTTTTCCTGCTCCGAGTGCTCAGACAGTCGATTACACCCGGGCCAAGCGATCGTCTCTGTTATCTGTGCTCTCACCCGTGCATATTTACTCTCATCTTCTCTGCCTTCTTGTCTCGTTCTTTTCCTGTGGCCTCTTCAGGTGCGCGCGGGCTCAGAAACTGTTCACAAAGTGATGAAAGGCAGTTTATCCTGCATCCACTGTGATATCTCAGCCCTCCATGCAGAATGGCCGAACACGTTATCACCTCTGCCCCAGGGAAACCACAGGAGTCAGGACAGACGCCAGTAGCAAATACCACTGCTAGTGTGTGTATGTGTGTGTGTATGCGTGTCCCAGTGGTAATAATCACCCGGATTAGAGCGGAGCCAAACCCCCGCAGGGTCCCCCGATCTCCCTCCCCCTCTACCAGCCAAGCCCAGCCCAGCTTGCAGCACTGATCCCCCAGTCTGAGCAGCCATGGGAAGCAGAGCAGCCGGCCTGACATCTCCACCACGCCTGGCTGCCAGACAGACAAATTTCCACAATTTCTAATCCCTCTTTGTCCTATTGATCATCCATAGCCAAAATAAAATATTGAACAAGCTCAGACAACACAAAGACACATAACCCATTCAACAAGCGTACCCTTTAACCACAGGGGTGCAGTGAAATGGAAGTTGATACAGCCGTCAATATGTCTGGGTGAGGGATGCAATATGTGGGCAACAACAATGGGGAAGGCGTGGAGAAGAAATGGGTTATAACTTAATAAGAATGCGCATTGTGTCTGGGTACCTCGCAGTCAAAGCGAGGGATTATTACTGAGCGGAAATGTTGCCTGGATGTATTACAGCCCTCCTGAAATAAATTCAGCCAAATCTCAGTGTACAATTCAGTGGGAGGGCACCCTGATATTGGCACCGATCAACAATTGTCAGAGATACTGCTGAGCTCCTGTGGCATTTCGTGACAGTGTGGTGTTGAAATGTCAATCAACATTTGTCTCTCAGCATCTATTCTCGACCTGCAGATAGATGACTTTATGAAAATTATATGGTAATGCTGTCCCATGCAGAGAACAACACATCCGTGAAGAAGCTGTGGGGATTTTCATGCGTTTGTTGCATGTTTATGAGACTATAACACCTTTATATTACCCTCTGTTGTGCTTTATCTTCTCTGGGATCACAATAACAATCCTGTGATTAAAAAAAAAAGAAGAAAAAAAAAAGACCTGCTCCAGGTGGACTTTTGATATTTTTATGAGGAGAGATGAGCTTTAAACCACTGATTATTATGCCTTTTAAAATATCTCCAGGGGAATGAGGTAAAAGATGTCATGAGCAGAAAGAAGCTGCTAAGAACTGAAAGGCAGTTTGACTGAGTGACATAAGTTTATTTATCAGCTGTTTTTACGAGCTTTCAGTGACCTTATTGTACCTCCAGTGGAGAAGAGCTCTAAAGTTTCAGATAAACAAAATCCTCCGCAGTTTGGGGGATTAGAACCTAAACCACACTTTGTGTCTTTTCCATAGTCTATAGTAGCCTGACTACACCAAACACCTCCCAGTCTCACCTCAGGGATTTCTGCTTGTTCTCCTTCTTGTTGAGGACCCCCGGCACACAGTTGGTGAGCTCCGTCCAGTCTGCGTGCAAACCGCAGCTCCAGCCAGTGGAGAACCGAGAGAACAGCCAGGTCTCCTTGCGGTTCGGCCGGTAGCAGGTACACTTCTTCTGGCCCGGTCTGCAGTCGCAGGGGACCTCCAGACGGACATTCTGCACCAAGTGCCTACCGAAGGTAGTCCCCCCGGTCTTCTGGATGTGCAAAAACACGATCACGTCCTCCCCTTTAATTTGGAAATCAATCGTCCTCTCCAGGTCCCTCACGGGGAAGTAGTATTTCTTAACGTAGTGGGGATCCGGAGTGGGGAAGATGTCCCCCTCGTCTTCTTCCGTGAAATAACCGTGCGGGGAGCCGAAATTGATCACCCCGGGGGCCACGTACTGATAGAGAATCAGCATAAAACACACGGATCCGACGACGATCAACAAGAATTTGCTGCTCCTCTCGACCATGATCCTTCCCAGTGCGGTCCCTACAGCACGCTACCATTTCCCAGTCAAGCCGGCAACGGGGAGCAGGGCGCTCGGCTTCTTCATTTTTGCTTTCCCCCCTCCGAGAAGGAATCGTTTTCGGGACTCAACAGTGGCTCATTCCGCTTCGAGGCGACCGGCGAAGTTGGCTCATGGCTCACCGCGACCGTTCAACACCGTGAAAGACGCATCGTAACTCGCTCGGAGAGCCCCTCGGAGCCGACCTGCTCCCGTTTCACTTTACTTTGGTGTCCAGTCAACACAACAGGCTCACTGCATCACAGTGGAGCTATGTACCCAGGATGCAGCGCGAAACCTACCTTTCAACCTCTCTCACTCCCTCTCTCTTTCTCTGAAAATCTAGTGAAAGGAGAATCGCTTTAATTTGTTGGTTGACATGTAACGGCCGCGGCATTTGCCAGCAGCCAATAGACGGCGAGATAGAGCGTTACAGTAACGAGCTGTAGTTAAATACTTTGTATTGGATTATTTTACAAACAGGGGGATTTGAATGAGTCATAGTGGTTATAATGTTGTATTCTGAGTTTATGTTTTCACTTTCAAAATACATTTGCTCTTTTACTTTTACTTTTATTGTTTAAATCCTTCAGTTTTTGCTTTTTTTCATTAATATCAGCGTAGCTTTTAGACTTTTTTTCTCCTTAAATTATTCTAATGTGGAAGCCAAGAATTAAAGGAGTTCTGAGCAGACAGATAACTAAAAGTGAACTAAAAACTGGGTGTGGAAAAAAACATTAACACATAAATGGTAATAAAAATAAAACCTATAGTTTAAAAAAGTAATAGGAATTTCAAAGTTAAAAAAATATATATAAAAAAATTATTAAGTGAAAATGAAAACATTTCAGACATTTTTTTTTTTTTTTACTGAACTGGAACTCAACTCTGGGAATCACCTGGAACTCAACTGAAGTGAAAACAGAAACGAAACAGAAATCAATACCAAACTATAAATACCAAATTCTAAAATTAACTGATAGGACACTTTGTGCTGGCAGCACACTTACAGCATGTAGACGACCCATGTCAGAAAAAGTTCCAAACTGACCTTTAGTGTGTTTTGTAAGTACATATTATTGTTTCACCAGGGACAACACACATTTATGTACATAAAAATACAAAAGAATAGAAGATGTAATGTAATGTAATGCCGGAATAAAGCAGAACTGCTAATCTACGTCTGTGGTTCCATGCCAGGTCACATGAAAATGTCACAATTAAGAAAGACATTCAACAAAAACTAACACAATAAAACACCATACAGAAAATGTCCTACCTCACCAGGACTGAGTTTTAGTTTTGTTTCAGAAAAAGGACTTCAAATAAAAATAAAATAATTTTTATTTTAAACCTTTTTATACACACTCATCACAAATGGTAAATTTTTAGTAACTGCAGAGTGGTTTCGATATCTCTGGAGTTGAATTAGTCTGTACAGCACCTGTGATGAGCCTATGAATGCTGCAGTCTCAGGGGCTTTGGGGACCTGGCTCCTGTGGGTCTGTGTGGCATTTACTCTGCAGTAATATGATTATTCACAGATCTGTTTGCTAATACCTTCCCCTAACGGAAAACAAAAGCTGGAGTGTATGGTCCTTAAATGGCCCCTGATGATTTTCTGAAAATATAGCCTTTTTTAAGTGTTTGTAAGGACACTACTTCTTAAAAATTTAAAGACATTTTCTCAAAAAACACATTACTTATAAATCCACATTTTTATAGGCACATATTTTATTTAAAATCTTCTAACGTCCTTTTGTTGTTGTTATTTTTTTTCTCTGTTTTTATCTTTAGATTGGGGTAACCCGATATTGTGTTATTTTTTCTCTTGCTCAATAAATTAAGAATTTATATAAATATATTTAAAATAGCTTCGAATTCTCCATCACAAAGAACACACTTCACACAGCCAGAAAAGCAGCATTGGGTACAAGTTTCTGTTGAGCAAAGCTCCCCTAGCTCATTTACTAGAAAGCACCGAATGCCCGACAACCATGAGATCAACCTTCCCCCGGCGCTTCACGTTGCTTCTCGCGTTGCTCCCGCTGGTGGTCAGTAAAGAGTCCTCCTGCTCGCTTTTCTTCGAGACAGCCTTCCAACTTGTCAGGCATATTTACGCGATTCCTCGGGGCGATTAATGTCGAACATGTTTTAACTGATCACGTGTGCGAGTGGAAGAAAGAGGCATGTTTTAACAGCCAGGTGCTGCTTCATCACAGCTGACGGTGTGTTTTCTTTGCCCTCCCTGTGGTTTAGCTCGCAGGTTCTCACACATTTGTTATTGCAGATGTTTATTGTGGTAATGTGACACAGCGAAATGAATGTGCCTCTAATCTCACCAAACTACCCGCCCTGACATGTCTCCTAAATGAGGCTTAATCAGGAAGATCGGCCTCATCAGCAGACTGGGGTTGTGAAAACAGCAGTTTGTTGGCTGTGGGTAATAAGCAAGTAAGGTATGAGGGTATGCTTTCACTTAGAGAGGTTTCGGTTGATGTTGAGTTACGCGTTGAGTCAGGCTGTAATTGGCCTCGTGGTTCTCCATGATTTGATTATGGAGAACCACTTATATAAATATTCTTTCATTTTGTTTCTTTTTTAGCTACTTTAAAGCTACCCCCCCCTACACACACAAAAGCTTTAATCGTTAAATATTCTTGGGTTTTACCGTTATCGATAACAGGGTTCCCTCAGATTAATGAAAAAAAAATGTACAAAACAGACCGTGATTGGTATTAACACGTCTTACACTGATCGTTCAAATCCCTTGAAAATGTTGAAACATGGGCAGTATGACTTTTATGACTCTCTTTTTTTCTCACATTTAGTTAATTGGTAACACATAAACTAAATACATCAAAACCGAATGCCTCTCAGATTTAAGTTAGGCAGATCAGAAGCACAGCCAGCAACAATTATAGCTTGTTTTACTGCAGGGAAGCTCAGGTCAGGTGCACTGGCTGCTTGTCAGCAATGTCACAGGGAACTGCAGATGCAATCAGTATGGCAGGGTTTTGTGGCTTGGTTGAAAACAGGCAATGTATATGAAGCACTGTGGATTTTGTGCAACAAGTGTGCAAAACTCGCCACATTGGGAATCAGCAACTTTGTTTAAGCCCAGAAGATCTCAGATCAGCTATCTTGGATGTGTCGCTTCAATGTTCACAAACAGCCTCAGCCAAACCACAAAACCCAAGCAACTCTTACATTAACTAATCTTGTTTTTTTCCCTTCAGTTTTTCTTAGAAAAAAAAAAATATTAAAAAGGCTTAAAAATCTAACACGCCTTAAGCTGCAGGAACCCCAAAGAGATATTAACAGATTGGTTTTGATACATATTCTCTCCACGTGTTTATCCAGAGGTTACATAGTCCATTTTAAACCTTCAGAGGGCAACTGCACTAATGTGTTATAATTGATCTAGCATGAGTAGAATGATTAAACGATTGATTCCTAATAAAGCTATGTGTTAGTCACAAACCCTTAACGATATTGTCCCTTATTAGAGTGTAGTTATTTGCTGTGTGAGCTATCTCAATAAAGGGACACCACTGCTAACAGACTCCAAACCACAAATGCCTTTGTTTGCCTGAGGAAAATCTGGCTCACATCTGAAAGTTGTCTGTGTAAATAGATTTGTGGTTTAAAGTCTGTGTCCAGGCATTCCTCTTGTTATTGGCAGCGCTTTTACAGGAGCCTTTCACCTTCTTGCCTTGTGCATGTAATTATACGCCTTCCTTTACAGCTTGTAAGCATTTTTTTTTTTAGATGTTTTCTATTATCTATAATGGCATTTAATGATGCCAGTTTGGGCTTTAGAAACATAAAGCAGACATTATAAACAAAACAAAGCAAACATTTCGACTTATCAGCTTCACTCAGCAAATAATGAAATAGCAGGAATTTGAACTGCTGATTATTTGGTCGATAAAACATCTAACGAAAACGTTTAAATAAGACAAAGAATGGCAGCAAATGCTACTTTGGGAAAGCTGCAAGAAAGCCATCATATGGAAAGGGCTGCAGACACAACTGCCGGCAAAAAGAGTGACTGTGCCACGTCTATCACTGAAATAAACTGTAGAGAGACATTGACCTTTACCTGAAGAGTAAATTATGATCAAGACGTGAAATATGGGGGGGGAAAAAATCACAGATAGATGTGCACTTGGACGCATGTTCCTGAGAGATGCTGTACATGTGTTAGTGTCACATTGTCCATGTTAATCAAATGTTAAAGCCTGAAATTTTTAATTAAAGTGGTCCTACTGCTCATTTTCTTATATAAGACAAACTTGAATGTCATAATAATATTATTATTAATGTTGTCAGGGTATGTGCAAGTAATCCTTGTCTTCAGACTGCTCCAAATACTTTTTCTTGGATCTCTAGGATGTCAGTGAGTATGGAAATCCCTAATATGGTCATCTCAGGCACGCAGCTCTTGCTATGAGCTCATAAGCCCCACCCAACTGCTGTTCAAACCATCTGTTTATGAAAAGCAGCCAATCATAGCGAAGTTGGCTTAAAGGGAGCCAACGAAACCCAGTATATAAAAGCAAAGCTACTCCAGTACAGTCCAAGAATATCAAGTTGGGAAAAAGCAGGAAAAGTCTGCTGTAAAATAAAGTTGCAAGAAATATGTTTATTTATTTATTTTTATTTTCTTCTTTCATCCCCATCTGGTCATATGCAGCACAAAACGCTTCTGTCATCCCGTGCATGTCCCCGACATCTCCCCTGAGCCTTGTGGAAGCCACATGTGCATCTGCACAACTTCACCAAAGTCCTGAATCTGCAGGCACATCACGTGAGTTCACTACGCCCGCTGCATGATAAGCACTCCTGCTTGGCTCCGTCTTGGACTGTTTGCACCTTGACAAGCAAAGGCATTTTTTCCTGAGATTATCCCAGCATGTCTGGATCTGAGTGTGTGAGGGTGAGCCAGCACGAGCGAGCCAGTCTCCCGTCTTGAATAATTCAGCCCGCTTATTTACATGTGCTTTACTTACAGTGAAGCAGCATCCGCCTGTCACACTGCTGTTAAACACACTCGTGATTATGAGTTCTGCCTCGCCCCTGGCATTACCCAGTTGTATTAAATACTGGGAGAGTCTATATATGTGTGTCAGGCTGAGAGAGAGGGTGCAAGTGAGCATATTAATACTGTGTGTTTGGCAGTGTTAACTTGTGTGTGTGTTCTGCTCCCGCCATGCACAGTGCCATTACGAGCAGTGTTACTTAAAGAAGATGGATGTCACTGAGTGTGTTGCCCTCTGGCTTGGGTATAGAGATATGACAGTCTGTTTATCATGAGAACCAGTTTATTGTTGCCTTTGCATAATGTTGCTGTTTAGATGGATATTTCCATGCTGTTTCCAGAGGCTTTGACTTGTGGATTATGTCCCGCTTCAGTGTCCATGCACACATCGAGTCTCTCTATTTCTCTTGTACAAACGCACTATATTAATGTGTCTAAGCTATCATGTATAGATGAGATTTATTTTGTGATAATGAAGTGAGAGTCACGTATTTTACAGGGTGGCTACAGGTCCTTAAAAAGCATGAACTCTCTTAAATGCATAATTTTAAAAAGCGTTAAAAGCATGAAATTGTTTCCAATTGTCTTAATTGTTTTGTACACAATGTTGCTTTTAGATACTTAAACCTTATTTTTTTGTGTGTGCAAGTAGTTATTGTTTAGTTAGCCCAAGAATACCACTAGTGGAAGCCTTGACGTAATGATGAAGTTAAAGGCTCTGCTAGCCGGCCTGCTAGTTAGATCCAGTAATGAGGAGACGTGAGCTTAATGCTAAATGTCTTGATTGGAATAAATGTTATTTCAATAAGGAGAGGTCATTAGAAGGAACTGAACGTGATTTATTGATATACAGAATTCAATTTAGCTACTTGGCAATTAGACTCCGATGGCCCGTCGCAGCAGAACGGAATCCCAGTGGTGATAGGATTTAGGGCAGGACCCCCCCCAGAGTCTAGGCTCTGGCGGCGGTGAAGATAAAGAGGGGGAGGAGGTGCGTTCCATGAAGGCGTCTGCAACGGAAAATGACAGATGAGCAGTGAGATTTAAAGTACGCAGAGTGATTAACTTAAGGAAGGCAGGCAGAAAGATGATTGGACTAGAGCAGGGATGTCAAACTCATTTTACATTGTGGGCCACATGCAGCCCACTTTGACTTTAAGTGGGCCAGGCCAGTGAAACTCCCCGATCTGTCAGGATAAAGATGTTAAACTACACATTGAATCCCTGAGATATATTCATACAAAAAGCAGGGGTGCATTTTTTTTGGTTTTTGTTTTACTGTGGAACCAATGTATTAAAATAATTCTATTTATCTATACAGAGTTGTGTTTTCTTGTTTTTGTAACATGTGGTCTAATAAATGTGTTTAGCAATATACATATGTTACATATGTGCAGGCATACTTGCGTACAAGCAACAATTTTAATACTAGCCCAAACTTTTTGGTGCAGACATTTAAAATGAACCATAGAAGAAGGCAGTTTGATCCACATTTTTTGGTGCTACAACGTCAAAAGACTGGATTTTGATATAGCACCATGGAGTAGTTAAAATGCCCTGATCAGTTCACTGGTGATCCATTGCTGGAATAAGGTCTTAGCACATCTGCTGTACATTTTTTAAATGAATTCTAAATATCACTGGACCCTTCTGAAGGGAAGCAAGAATGATAATGTGTGAGCACGGACTTAGTTTTGTTAACATTATAGTTGCCCTGCACTGGAGAAACATGAAAAGGGAATTTGTAGATGGAGCGAAAAGAGTGTAGTTATAGTTGCAGTTTATTAGGAAAATACAAGCCTGGGTGACTTTAGAGATGTAAGATTTGAAATTTGAATGCTGGTCACATGTTACCAAGATTCTCAATGAATCATAAGATGTTGCCGGGAAGTCGGCCGGTCAATAAATATTTAGACAGTATTCTTAAAAGTCATCCAAATACTTTCATTTTACAGTATTTTATATTCAGAACCAACATCAGCATGCATATCTGCATAGAATATATTATCTAGGTTATGCTACGATCACAATAAGAAAAACAATGGTGCTTTTGAAACTGTGACTTCGAAGAGAGGAAGCAGGTCTGCCAGCGCTTGCAGTCAGCTGTGATTTTCAAAGCATTTTTGACATGTCAAGATGGCACGAAACAGAAAAGTAATTCTGTGATTGAATGGGGTCAAGTTGGCAATTCCATGCAATATACTTGTGATAATACACAAATTACAGCAATTGAATGGTTAAAAATTGCAAATTTGCTGCCTTCTGTTGCAAATATGTTGACGTACAAAGGAAATTCTACGTACATATAAATTCACATTAAACAGAAATTTGCATTAACTCCAGTCTAGAATTGACTCTGCCTCCACAAACAGTGAGATAGCTGCTGCACGATAGTGATTTCACATCAAAGTGACATTTTCTGTCAGGATTTGTGTCGTGGATGAGAGAAGGAGGACCCAAACGCTGGACTCACAGGTAGGTAGGTGAAGGTTGGTGTTTATTGTCGATGGAGTGAACAAACAGAACAGAGGTAGGAAATGGCTGGCTGGCTGGACGACTGACTGAATGAATGAATGAATGAATGAATGAAGGACTGACTGAATGAATGGCTGCCTGACTGAACGCAGGCGGAAATGACAACATAACATCAATGACACGACAGTGAACGAGTAGAAACAGAAGACTTAAATACACAGACTGATGAGGATGATAATGAGAGACAAGTGAGTACACAGCTGAACATAATCTGGCTAATGACACGAGACGAGCTGACACAGGAAAAGCAGGAAGTGAGAACATGGAAGTGGCAAAATAAACTGAACATGAACAAAACTGAAAGCACTGGGTCAATGACCCAGGAACCCTGACATTTTCACTCAGCAACCTTGGTTTTATGCAAGAATACAACCAGTAGGCAACCAGTTGAGTTGAATCCACAGATGAATTACGCTCATTGGTGAGGACTGCCTTAAATTGCCAACACTTTGCAAAAAGTCTGTCTGTGTTTATTAATTAGATGGCAGTCATTTGCAACCCTTTGCCAATCTGTCCGAGAGTGACTGCAGTCAGTCTGAGTCAGACTGTGACTATTTGAAGGTAGGCTGCTTCAGACCAGGTGACCCTTCAAAGTGGTTGGTTGCCTGCTTAATCTCTGGGAGACCAATTGGTCATCACATCTACTTGCAACTGATCCCCAGATGTGAAAAAAATTTAACTACACCAAAACCACAGATTTTTCTTACTTTCAAGGAGGTTGCTGTCTTATTTTTACTCTACTGAGACTGAGTCATTGAATTCAATCCAGTCTTATTTATATAGCGCTAAATCACAACAACAGTTGCTTCAAGGAGCTTTATATTGTAAGGTAAAGACCCTATAATACTTTAAAGAAAACCCCAACAATCAGTTAACTTCCTATGAGCAAGCACTTGGCGACAATGGGAAGCAAAAACTCCCTTTTAACAGGAAGAAACTTCCAATAAACATTCTTATATCTGTAAACTATGAGAAACAAATATGAGAAATGCATGAAAATAAAAGCATATAAATATTTACATGTGCAGAAGAGACATTAAACACCCTTAGTTATTGTTGGTTCTCTTGTTGACACAAGCTAAAGAGGGTTCATTCACGGTGCTTACATGTCTGTCATTTCCTGATTTTTAAGATTTTTTCCCTGCAAACAAACAAGCGCACACATCATATTCACACACCCTCCTTCTGTTTGTACAATCCTCCCTTTTTTTGTTTTTTACTCAGCCAGCGGCCAGGACCGAATACCACTGTGTGCAAAGAACATAAAAACAAGAGCAGGAAGGTATTAAAAGCACGCACGCAGAAAATTACACAAACGCACACACCAAACTCGCATTTTTTTTTTGGTCATGAATGCAATCACGCATTTGTTTGCTCTCTCTTATAAATAAACAGGCCGAAGATAAATAAAAAAAAATTTAGAAATCTTTTTTCATCAAGAAGCCCAGAAATGAATTATTCCCTGAACTTTCAGAGTGTTTCAGACACAAATATTTTCTTTGGATGTGCCTAAGGGGAAGTGCACACTGTCGAAAGAAAACAAAACTGGGCGCCATGTAGTTCCTACATTCCACAGTCTGTTTGAATGTGTGTTTGAGGAGGGCACACCGAGGAGGTTTGATGCATGCGAGTGTGTGTTAGACATAAGTGCGTGTGCGTTAGCCATACAGATGTGCAAATATGCTGGAGCGTATGCACATGTTTTTGTAAACAAGCGAGTATACATTTGTGGGAATGTGTATGTTGTATGATGTTAATGAGCCATTCTAACTGTATGAGGGGCCGTACAAGCCAAAATTCATTCTTTCACTCTCACACACATACATTCTTCTTTCACACACATATTCTTTCACTCTCACACACATACATTCTTCTTTCACACACATATTCTTTCAATCTCACGCACATACATTCTTCTTTCACACACATATACTTTCACTCCCACACACATATATTTTCACTCTCACATACATATATTCTTCTGTCAGACGCACATATTGTCACTCTCACATACATATATTCTTCTTTCACATACATATACTTTCACTCTCACATAGTTTTATTTTAATTTTTATATTTAGATATTGTTATTCTCACGTTTACACATATTTAACACACACATTGCAATATTGTGCTCTCTTATACATGTATTTTAATGTACATATGTACAAATTTTCACTCTAACATACATGCATTTTCATTTATGCATTCCTACATTTTGCTCTCATTTACATGCATTCAATATGCATTTAATCTAACAAATAATATACAGTGGGGCAAAAAAGTATTTAGTCAGCCACCGATTGTGCAAGTTCCTCCACTTAAAATGATGACAGAGGTCAGTAATTTGCACCAGAGGTACACTTCAACTGTGAGAGACAGAATGTGAAAAAAAAATCCATGAATTCACATGGTAGGATTTGTAAAGAATTTATTCGTAAATCAGGGTGGAAAATAAGTATTTGGTCAATAACAAAAATACAACTCAATACTTTGTAACATAACCTTTGTTGGCAATAACAGAGGTCAAACGTTTACTATAGGTCTTTACCAGGTTTGCACACACAGTAGCTGGTATTTTGGCCCATTCCTCCATGCAGATCTTCTCAAGAGCAGTGATGTTTTGGGCCTGTCGCCGAGCAACACGGACTTTCAACTCCCGCCACAGATTTTCTATGGGGTTGAGGTCTGGAGACTGGCTAGGCCACTCCAGGACTTTCAAATGCTTCTTACGGAGCCACTCCTTTGTTGCCCGGGCGGTGTGTTTTGGATCATTGTCATGTTGGAAGACCCAGCCTCGTTTCATCTTCAAAGTTCTCACTGATGGAAGGAGGTTTTGGCTCAAAATCTCACGATACTTGGCCCCATTCATTCTGTCCTTAACACGGATCAGTCGTCCTGTCCCCTTGGCAGAAAAACAGCCCCATAGCATGATGTTTCCACCCCCATGCTTCACAGTAGGTATGGTGTTCTTGGGATGCAACTCAGTATTCTTCTTCCTCCAAACACGACGAGTTGAGTTTATACCAAAAAGTTCTACTTTGGTTTCATCTGACCACATGACATTCTCCCAATCCTCTGCTGTATCATCCATGTGCTCTCTGGCAAACTTCAGACGGGCCTGGACATGCACTGGCTTCAGCAGCGGAACACGTCTGGCACTGCGGGATTTGATTCCCTGCCGTTGTAGTGTGTTACTGATGGTGACCTTTGTTACTTTGGTCCCAGCTCTCTGCAGGTCATTCACCAGGTCCCCCCATGTGGTTCTGGGATCTTTGCTCACCGTTCTCATGATCATTTTGACCCCACGGGATGAGATCTTGCGTGGAGCCCCAGATCGAGGGAGATTATCAGTGGTCTTGTATGTCTTCCATTTTCTGATGATTGCTCCCACAGTTGATTTTTTCACACCAAGCTGCTTGCCTATTGTAGATTCACTCTTCCAAGTCTGGTGCAGGTCTACAATTCTTTTCCTGGTGTCCTTCGAAAGCTCTTTGGTCTTGGCCATGGCGGAGTTTGGAGTCTGACTGGTTGAGGCTGTGGACAGGTGTCTTTTATACAGATGATGAGGTCAAACAGGTGCCATTCATACAGGTAACGAGTGGGGGACAGAAAAGCTTCTTACAGAAGACGTTACAGGTCTGTGAGAGCCAGGGATTTTCCTTGTTTGAGGTGACCAAATACTTATTTTCCACCCTGATTTACGAATAAATTCTTTACAAATCCTACCATGTGAATTCATGGATTTTTTTTTCACATTCTGTCTCTCACAGTTGAAGTGTACCTCTGGTGCAAATTACTGACCTCTGTCATCATTTTAAGTGGGGGAACTTGCACAATCGGTGGCTGACTAAATACTTTTTTGCCCCACTGTATGTATGTAAGAAGAGAATGCATACATGTCTGAAGAAAAAAAAAACTATGTGAGAGTGAAAGTATATGTATGTGAAAGAAGAATATATGTATGTGAGAGTGACAATACGTGTCTGACAGAAGAATGTATGTATGTGAGAGTGAAGGAATGAATTTTGGCTTGTACGGCCCCTCATATAACTGTGTTCCCTTGAGCTCCTCCTGGATAAAGATATGAACTCCTCCAAAGAAAGAAAAAATAAAAAGCTGGTTGGGTTGAAATGTCTACTATATTTGTTCTATATGACTGTGATCATTAATACTGGTGTGTGTATCAAGAGGGGCTCTGTTCTCTGTGAGGGTAGCAACGCAAGACTTAGAAATGACACCAATTTTACTCATCTGTCATTCTTAATGTATGTGGTAGCTCTGCCCCGGTGTGTATGCCTGACTTTATCTTCTGTCACTATTCCTGCAAAATGATGCATCAGGACATGTGCGGCGTGTTTATATTTATCATGGCTTATGGGCTGCTTTCATGTGCTGCTTTGTGCCCCTATGCGTAATCATTGTGTGTGTGGATTTGGTGTCAGATCAGCGATTCTCAACGACCGGCTGGAGTGCACCTCCTGACAGTGCATTTGCTTCAACGGCCTCTCTTTTATCTCATCAACATGATTTTTCCACACAGTGACAATTATGTTGTGATAAATTAGATATAGAACTAGAAATATGCCTGCATTTCTCATGCAGCATAGGCTCACTAAATCTTTTTACTTTTCCTTGTATTAAAGTAAGTAAAGTATACAATGCTTAAGAAATGTATTAGAGCAAAAAACAAGGAAGCACAAATATAACAAAAAAGAAAACTTAAAAAACATTTATATAATCCGTTTTTATAATCAAATTCGACTTCTCCGAGAAGTCGGAATTTGATCAAGCATAAACTTCAATCACTAAAATAAAATGTTAAGGACTGCAAGTAAATAGCTGTAATTTAATATCTTACTCAAAAAATAAGAATGTGCTTTACTATTTTTTCTGCTTTTTAAAATAAAATTGTAAATTTGAAAATTCATGGATAACAACAAAAATTATATATTTAAAATATTTTAATAAAAAGATATTTTGATGAAAGACCTTACACATATTGGTGGATTAACCATTCTCAGTCAGAGAACGTAAACCTTCGCCGAGACAGCTCGCTCTTTGGGTGACATTTACTGTAAAGGGAATAGTATTGTATTTTGCATATATTCATTTTGTTTCTTTCTTGTTTTTGAATATACTTTAAGAAGTTTTCAAACTAAAGGCATTAGAATTTTATGCACAGTGTCACGATCTGCGACTATCTCAACTATTGAGATAACTAACATCGTGAGATAACTATTATAACTCTGAGGACTATGACGATGAAGACTATGAAAAACATGGAGTGAAGTAACACAGACGACGCAACGCTAAACACAGGAAGACGGACGACTTAAATAGACACATGAGGTGATCAGGGGAATTGGAGACACATGAGGAAACAGCCGACTAGAACGAACACATGATGCACAGAAAAACGTAAACCTGAACACAACGGCATGGAAACCAAGAAACAAAATCATGTTCACAGAAATTGTGGAAAAGTGTTCATGTGTGTTTAGGAAATGATGTATTCAGTTTGATTTTTCTTATTATGTTTTTTTTTCTTATTTTTAAATCACTTTCAGGAAAACATGGCGAGAAGCACACATGACACGAACTTGAGAACATCAACCATGCAGACCTGAAATATGACAGAATAAGACACACGCAACAACAAGGGGAAATTTAACTCAGGGATGATGACACAAGGGGAACCTGATAACCCATGAACTAAAACCGTAAACTAGGCATGACCGAATTTAACTAGATAACTGAAAAGAAACTAGAATACAGATGAAATAACAAAATAACATGGAACTTAGAAACACTGGGTCGCATGACCCAGGACCATGACACAGAGCTTTAAAGATAAACTAAATTTTATGAAAGGCTGGCATTATTTGACCTTGTAGAGTAGAGGTCAGAGGTCAAAAGTAACATGGTACTTAGCGTCCCCATAAACCATTTCCTATATGCCTTTATGTTGTCAATACAAGCAATGGCAGTAAGATAATTGTAAATAGCTCAATATAACATTATTATCACTTTGACCTTCAGATCAATCTTTTGACTTTGAAGGTCAAAGGTCAAATGTGTCATGATATTTACGGTACTTTCTACATGTTGATAACACACACAACACTTGTAAGAATCACAGTTTCTAAGTTATAAGACTTTTTGTAAATTTGAATAAATCATTCGGTTGAACTCAGTAGATGTATACCAAATTTTAACAGACTGTAAACATGACCCGACTCTACACTGCTACAAAGTTTAATCTGAATTCATTCAACACTTTTTCAGCTTTTGTGCTTACAGGCAGAATGACACACACGCACATGCTACTACAAACATATCCTCCTCGGTAGAGATAATTATTTTAATAATTACCTTGCATTTGGCCGTGGCCTAATAAAGTTATTAAACACTGTATAGGACACCTAGGAAATTACACCCCAGGAAATATTACACTAATTAACCTTAATTGTAGAGCACACAAATTATTTACTGACAAGGCGCAGGTGTGGCAAGTTAATTTCAATAAGGCAGTAATAAATCAGTAAGTCAAAAACAAGACTGCAACGCAAGAAAGGTTAAACAGGCAAAAACAGTATAATCTAGTAAAAATATTACTGCAATATAATATATATATATTTCTAACAGAAGACATGCACAATCACAGTGGTAAAATAGTCAACCCAACTGACTGTCTGACTGCAACTGTCACTGCAAACTAAAGTAGTGTCCATTATACTCATGCAATTAAGTACAGGCACTGGGGCACAAGTGTGGGAAGGGGACCTCGACAAATGTCCCCAGGCTCCCAACAAGAGTTTCCTCTCCTTACTAAAAAGAAAAAAAAAACAAAACAAAAAAGGTAGAATTAAAGAAAAGACCTAAAGAAGCCAGCAGCAGGGGAGATCTATAAAAAGGAGAAAACATGTTATCTGAGGTCCACCCTACTGTAATCCCAAACTACAACCTTGATGCTGTGACCCTACTCATAACCAGTAGGCACTGGACAACCAAACAGTCACCAAGAGAAAGAAATCTGGTCCACCGACACCAGGATCAGACCATAATAAAATAAGGAGCCGCTCACATTTAGGCTGAACACATGAAATCCATTTTCCACCCCTGCTGTCTGCAATTAAGATGAAACCTGAAAAGCCAGGAGAGACTGAACAATGAGCTGCAGGTCCCCTTTATAATCAAGCTTTAATTGGAGGGTCAGGGTAGGAGTTGGGGTTAATGCTACATTGACAAGCACTAATCAGGAGAGGGCTACTTTGCAGGATCATCCCTGGATTTTAAGGACAGATGTATTACTTCAGTATCTGATTTGGCACTACAGGAAAAGACAGAGGATCATGAAACTCATCAGGATTCATCATGTGGTAAGCGTGGGACTGCAAATGTTGGTATCTATCCGATACCAAGTAAATACAGGGCCAGTATTGCAGATACCGACACTGATACCAGTATGGATACTTTTAACCTAAATTTTTCATTGTGCATGTTTTTTTGATTTCGCCTCCAAAAACTACTGAACATAGAAGATACAAAGTATTGATCTTATCACGCTATTATCAATTTTATACCAAACCCAGCGTTGGCATTGATACTATCGATATTTGGATCGATTTGCCCATCTCTGCTGGCAAGCATAAATATGTATACAGTTTTCACAGCACAGTTTTCACACTTGCAAGCATGGCCATTACATTATTATTTTGACCCTAAATTCTTCCTTTAGTAGACAGAGCTGCAGTGTGTTATTGTGCAACTGAGGCTTGATTTTTTATTTTTCACTCAAACACACAATTATTACCAGTTCAAGTAGACAGCGATCTCCCCCTTCTCACCGAAAGTGTCAGCATGGTTCAAACAAAGTCAGATCACTGATTCAGCCGCCGAACCCTCTCACTGCTAAACTTTCAGTATTGAATGTGTTTTCCTAACTTCCCAAAACTGTCATTTTGATACTAACACACCGTACAAGGTGATGTATGTGTGACAGTAAGATTCAAACCTTTCGCAAAGTCTTTTGTATTGATTATTGTGTGTATAGAGATTTTGGATCTTCATACAAAAGGTTATTGCAATCTCCTTTAGAACAGACCTCCAAAGCACTGCGGGCTTAATCTTCTGCAAGCTCAAACATTTTTTCGTGACAAGCTGACCCTTGAACCTTTTTGCCCGAGGACATATATTTCCTGTGGGTGTGACGATTTTATTTTCTCTCACAGACATGACAGATTAAAGTCCATAAGTGGTGTGTCTGGAGGGAACTAGGTTGCTTCACATTTCAAGGCAGTTCTTAAGGATTATGGGTTTATTTAAAATGCCGTGCATAGCTACCGTCCGCCGCCTAGTCCACTATTGATTAGCTTTTGGCTCAAAAGTCAAATTGTATGTTTTTGAGCTGTATTACTTAACAAAGTAAGTTTTATTATGAATTTTTGTTTTACACTAAAGTTTCATTTTATCTAAGTTGTGTGTCTAAAAACTCTCAATAAAGGCATTTTTCCCGGTCCTGTATAAAAGCAGATGAATGCTATGCAGACATCACAGATAACGCTTTTGTGAAGGAAATGCCTTGTGATCGGTGAAGAATAATATTGCACTCAATATCAATTTTCTCTGTCAACATTTGCCTTGGGAAATTTAGCCGGCACAATGGCAGAGGACTCAAATAACCAAAGCTCTTTGTTTGAGTGGGGTGCAACCTGATCTAGCCGCTGCTCCAGTTCTTGGAAGACAACGGACGACTAATGGAAGCTGCGTAACCTCACACTGTCTCACTCTCTTTCTTCCCTACTCCTCCCCCTTTTTATCTTTCTTTTTTCCCTTGTACTCTTCCCTCACCACGTCTGTCCTTCCTTTCGTTGTGCGCCACATGGCATTGGGTTCTCGCACAGAGAAACCCACAATATCCCCTGTCACACCGCTTATCTCCTTTGAAATAAATGGACAGTAATTACTGTGCTGTAGGTGGTTTTCACCTCACAATCACAAGTTTCCTCCCCTCATCCTCACCCTCCCTCTTGCCCGCTAGCTCAACTTCTGCCTCATGCTAGTTGCACATTATTGGCATGACTGATTGGCAAATGCAGTATTGTTCCAAAGATAGCTGCATAGTTTGGCTTCGGCGTTGTCTCCCTGCCACGAGCAGATTGCAGATTCTAATAGAAGCTTGGTTTCAGTTGTGCAATGAACCTGCCAGGGTGTCTTCTCAGGACAAGGGAACAAACATTTGCAGCAGTGCAGTGTAAGAGTGCTCAGAGTTAATGAGGGTCAGCTGCGATCACTGCCAACATCCACTACCTTAATTTTGAGGTTGTTCCCAGAATGTTTGCACCGTGTTCAGAGGAAGTCGAGAATCATTTAACTTCTCTAATTCATGTTTATTGCAGCAGTAAAAGGAACTCAAATGCTGGGAAATAAGATTAACATTTGTGTTTGTCTGCAAATGACACATTAATTATAGGGATTGAGGCGCTGTTGCATGCAAGAAATGATAATTAACTAAATATACATAAATATACAGAGCTGTGTAAAAGTTTTGAGACACACCTTTGCTTCCAAGGGGCAAATCTTTGTGTACCTCTAAATGTTGCCATTAGCTATAACTCTCTGGACCTTCTGAATGTCTTTCAAAGTTTTTCTTTACACATTGGCTGCTTTTTTTTTTACTCATGTCCAGTCCAGTCCCTGTACTTTCACAGGAATTTTCCTTTGGTTGTTAAGCTGCTTAACACTGACCTGTGAATCATTTAAGCATCGAAAAAGCACCTAACCTTAAATACCATTTTTAAATTATATCTTTAGGCACTTTGTTACTACCAGCTTGTTGCAAAAACACATAATTGTTCACATTTCTTTAGTCGAATCTACAAAAATCCAAAAGATAACACAGTTTGACAAGCATAAAATAGTGTTTCTGTACCAACAAGGCAAATCCCAAAGATCTGTCAGCTAAAAACTAAAAAGCATATCTCAGCATGTTTGTCCCTAAAAACTTTGTGGAAACTGGTGGACAAAAGAAGACGTGGCATGCCTAAAACAGCTGGCAATAGTTTCATTTTTCTGCATGAAAATTATCCTAAAAGAACTCCCAATGCAACAAACACATACCTGGATAGAAAAACACATTAAAAGATTATCAGTCATGGATTGGCCTCCACAGAGAGCAAAACAAAAGGCAGTCACCATCCCAAGAAGAGCTTTGAAAGTCCTTCAAGAAGCCTGTCGATCTGTTCCTAACTAAAGCTTGACTGAAGAACGTTTGGGCGAAACAGAAGAATTAAAGTAGTTATACCAAATGTTCATTAATAGTGTACAAACTCTGTTTTAGCCTTATATAATGTAGTTTCATTTCATTTGCGTATTTCAATAAATCTACGGTGATTTCTAACAAAATATAAAGAAATGAGACTTTTGTAAAATACTGTATATATAGGCATTTTCTTACAGAAAGCCCCTAGTTTCACTTCCTGACAGCACAGATGTCATAACTGAAAAAGATCTTTAACAGAGGATCACTTCACCTTCCTCAGGGTTTCATCACTGTTGCATGAAATTCAGTAAACAGCAAGGGTTATTTTTTCTCCCAGAGCTCTGAGGATGTTTCTAGAGGCTCAAGTGAAATTCTGACATCTGACACAAGATAAGAGCTGGCCTGAGAACAGCTTCGCATCTGGACCGCCACTGACGGAGGGTAAAAGCTCACAAACCAAAAAAGAATGAACACAATGTTGCTCAGCAGCTGACTGTGAAATGTTGTTTGTTAGGATTCTAACACATGATATGATATTTCAAAGCAGTCCATCATTTTTGACTGAATTTTCACACACCTGCAAGGCAATTTTCACTTGTACTGACTAAATGCCTCTGCTGCCAGCAATTTACAAGCTTTGACATTTTGATTTTCACTGAATGAGCAGAGGGCAGATGCAGTTTGGATAGTAAACACACTTTGATATACTTGTGGAAAGAGAAGACGTGCAAACTGTGAAATGTTCCTTTAAAACAAGTGCAGTCTATAACTCCTCGCTGACGTCACTTCAATAACATGAAATGCAGCAGCAGATGGATCCTGCACTTAAAAAAAAGAAATTCTGCATTTATTTCCCTGTGAACCCTTTTACTTCCCTTTTTTTCCCAGAGCCTTTCTTTCCATTTTGTCAGATGGACAGAGAAGATAAAACTGATCCTATGATGGATATTGAAATATGGAAGCCAGATTGCGGTGCCTCTCCCCTCCCCTCCCCTCCTCTCCCCCTCCCTCTCCTGCCCGGCTGCCTCTTCTGCCTCCTAAGTATAAGCAGATTAAAGTTAATGATCTAAAGTGAATTAGATATTTAATCATCTTATCATCTTAGCATGGTCAGGTCATAACTGCACTGATCTGAAATCCCGTCTGTTTGACAGCGCTCAGCAGAAGCACAATAAGCTGTATTCAGAGGTCAGTTTGTAGCCTTTTGGTAGGTTCCACTAAATCAATTTGGAGATTGAGAAATTAAATTCACCCCCGTGTTTTTCTTTTCCAGCCCTTTCCGCTTTGCTATGATTCAAAAACAGTGTGATTGAGGACAAACAGTCCTCAAGTAATGGAACAGAACTGACCCCAAAAGATGAAAAATAACCTGAGAGACGCCTCCATTGATTCATCTAATTTCCTTCGCTCTTTTTAAACCGCTCTCTTCATCATCCCCTTTGCTGCACTTTCTGTCACCCTGCGTCTGAACTCTCACTGATTGAGGTGCAAACACTTTTTTTTTTTTTGCACACTTGGCCGCCCCCCTCCACGCACACTCACACACACTCTTCTTGTTGATTTTCTCCCTCTTCTCGGTGTGGCTGAGGTGCCCTCTTTAGTTGTCTCTCGATCTTAATTTCATTGCATCATTTCTTCCGTCTGCCAATGTATCTGAATTCATTTCCATCTGCTCAGTGTCTACCCTCTTTATGCCCTCTCATCCCGGGAGTTTAAACAATGCAGTCTGATTCATTTCATCTGTATCTGCATCTCATTCAGTGTATTCCAACCTTTTTCAAAAATGCTGCCTTGCAGCGATTCTTAAAAGCTCTGTGAGGGAAAAAAACACAGAAGCCCGACATGATTTCGACGCTCAGCTGACTCATGATGCCAATTCACCATGACCACCTGTCTCAGGCTGCTCACAGCCAGACAGATCTGGTGATGAAGTTTTGTGGTGACAGAGTGGAGTGAGGGGAAGGAGCAAATCAGGAAACAGAGTATTGATGTTATTGCAAAGAGATAATGGCTGCTGGTTCAGCAGCACAGTTGGGTTCTGTAGATTTTGAAAGAGGAAAGCTCAGTTTCACCAACATCAAAAGGACTGCAGCTTGTCTGCCAAACGGCAAAACAGCATGCGTGTTAGTACGTGCACCTACAAAATTCCACCCAAAAATCCTCTATCTCTCACAGTTATGGAGATTGTCAACCCAATTTTTAAGCACCCGCATATGCATATGACAGAAAAAACACTCACTGAGGTGTATTTGCACACGTTGGTGCACAGTGGGGGCAGAATCCCGCCAGTACGTCTGGTGAATTTGTGTAAATGTCATATTACTGAAGGAGCCACATGCGCCTTTCCTCAACAGCCAGCCTGATAAAAGCTGGGGAGGAATAAAAAACGATGAGACGAAAATTTGTTTTGGAGGAAGGTGGGCTAGATACAGGAGGTAAGGATTCAAACGGCGAGTGTGAGAAAATTCTGGTGGAAGGTTGTGATTGTGTCTCTGCAGTGTCTGTAATTGTTGTACCTCTTTGTGGTTTTCTTTTCTGCAGTCTTCACCTTATCTCACTTTCCACTCCACAGGAGATAAGTGTTTCAAAGGAAATGAATAATTTTCTTTTGCTTTTCGTCTGTGCTCATTTTTGTTGCTTATTTACAATTTCGGTGGTGAGGGAGGGTGCTCAACTCCACAGTTAATTTAGTGTTTTACAACTGTTTGGTGTGTAAAGTCTATGCAATCATCATATTATTAAGAAAAATAATATGTCATATTCATAAAACAGCAAGAAACAATGTTTTTTCATTATAAAAGCAATAAGGAAATCATCAAAAATGTGGTGCCCCTGTAGATAAAGTAAATGAACCTCTTTATTGCCATGGAGTAAACTTCATTTAGACTAGATTAAACTTGTGTTTGCTATGAAATGCATGGTTCAGTCAGGGTCCTGGGGCCTCATTCAAGTAGAAGTTGACGTTTCCTACAAACTTCTTTCATTGATTCATTGGTAAAAACAATGAGTCTGTGTGGAATTGGGACCATCTTTAAACTTCATGCACGCTGTTTTATTTGAAGATAGTTCGCAGCAGAAAAAAGATTGTTCAAGATTAAAAGTGGATGATTTTATTGGGAAATTTAAAGGTACAAAGTGTAAAACGACTTAATATCCTTGCCCTCCGGACTATTCCACAGAAAAGTCTGCAGTTACAAAAATAATTTGTATCGCTACAACACATCAGATCCTATCTGCTCATCCATTTCAGTTGTTTGGGAGCTGTTTTTTTCTTTCTTTTTGCCCCCTCAGTTTTAAATTAAACCCCATCCTTTATCTTCTTCACACATGTGCAGTCTTAGGCTCAGCAACTGCACCAGTGATATCCTGGGTCCATTAGTCTACTGCTTGATCCATAAACCATGTCCTTCTCACATTTATCCTTCTCGTGAATCGGATCTGGAGAGCTTTTTTTTTCTTTTTCTTTCTTATTTGTCATTTTTTCCCAAACAAACTTAAGAATAAAAACTGGGGGGAGAAAAAAAATCAATATTCAGCAACATTATAGTACCATCCAAAAGGAAGTCTTCAGTTAGAGAGTTAATTAGCACTGATGGATGTCTTTGTCAATATGAAACATGGCAGCAATCAGATTAGTTACACTTAAACACCAGACAGAGAACAAGCGGGTCTAGTACGAGGATGAGAAGGCAGAGTGCAGTCAGAGAGATTTTCATTACTGTGTACATATGTTGAGTTTTATAAAAACCTGCTGTTCATCTGTGGAAAATGACTCATTTAGTCTTTCAGCTTAACTGTAAATAAGTGCACCGTAATAAGTAAAGGTGGTATGATGGTATAGTGTATGTAGAACATATGAAGTCTACAGGACATTTTAGATTTGTTAACCAGGAACTTATCAAAGTAAATCAAACTCCACAAACAAGTAACATGAAAGAAAATGAATAACTTGTCTTCTGAAGCATAAGCGGCATTATGAAAAATACCTCATATGTCATTGTGGCAGCAGTACAGAAAGATGAAAGGAAATATCGCTTCTTGAAGCTGTGTCATTGTTTGTTCTGTTGTTGTCCAAATGCTACAAGTATTCAGGTTTTTAAGATCCATAATTTGTTGGACACAAATTGGATTGTAAATCAAACAGTCAAAAGGTGATTTTCAGGCTTTTGCAGAAAAATTTTGCATGAACTGTTTAGGGGTTACAGCCATTTTTATACATAGTCCCAATCGTTTGGTCATACGATTGTTCTTTTAGAGCTTAAGTTTGAACAGAAAGCCAACAAGTAACATTTAAAACTGGTCCGAAGAGACTTCAAAGTCATTGCAACTGTGATTCCACTGCAGAAAGATACAGAGCTTGAAATGAACTCTACAGTGCTACAAGCTTGATTGTTCAGCACTGTTTTTGTTACCTGCTGAAGTTCTGAGTCTGCTGGGCTGACTGCAGGAACTCAGCTGTAACATCATTCTGGGATCTTCGTTAGCTTTGTCTTTGCATGCTGTCTTTGCAGATGCTTGCAAAGAGGCAATTTTGTGTTAGTAATACAATGTAGTTGTTTCTGTTTGCACTTTCTCCTTTCATGCAATAAAATCCAAACGTAACTTTTATATTTGTAATCTTTAAGTTTAAGTTTATGTTGTAGACGCTGCACTTTTCCACCATGTGAACTAATATTAGCTAATTCTAGAGTAGGTGGGCAGAAAGAAAAAGGCATGTTTGACATATTTTCTTTCTTTCTTTCTTTCTTTCTTTCTTTCTTTCAACCCATCATGCAGATAACAGAAAAAATCTGATCTAATGTGATTACTGAATTTACTGTGACGCCGAACTGAACAAGTAGAAGACAAATTGGATGGATGGATGGAAACAGTCAGTTACGGCCTTCCTGTCAGTTAAGCTATCAACAACACAAAATGCTTTGTTCCCCCCCTTGAGATACTCTGCAAGGCCTAATCCAGTCTCCTTTTCTTGAGTATAAGCAGTGGGTTGCACCTTATTGTAAATCCTCTGTGTTTTCATTCATGAAGGCATCTCTTTATTGTAGTCTTTGATAATGATATGCCTGCCTGCCTCTAAAGTGTTCTAGACTTGTTAAGTTGTTGTGAAGTCATTTTTCTTCACTAATCCTGCCATCACCTGGTTCAGTTTGTCTTTAGGCAATTTGGGTGTTGCTGGGCTGGGGTACAGTACTTCTTTTTAATCTACCAGATTGTTGATTTGGCCACTCCAAAACGTTTTGCTGTCTCTCTGATAGGTTCCTTGTCTTTTTTTTTCAGTAAACACAAAATCTCTATTGCTATGCATCAAAAAAAGAGATCCAGTGTAAAAATCTGCCAAATCAAATATGTGGCACTACCCGCTGTGGCAACCCCTTGTGAAAAAAGCGAGCAGCCAAAAGTAGCTTTTTTTTTGTAAAAGCCCTTGAATTAAAGCTCCAGTTCGGCTCTTCAACCACATGTTGGCTGTGTGATTCAAAATCCACTGTGATGGCATACAGAGATGAAACAAACAAAAAAAGAGATCCTTTTCCAACAAATAATGGGCCTAACTGCAAAGTACAAATTTAATTAATACTGAGGAGAAGTTTGATGCATAGTTCTTGAGAAGGATTCACCCAAAGAAGTCAGTATCAGTAAATATGCACTTAAATGGGCCTGGGATATATTTCCTCTGAATTAACAGTGGAGTTTATAACTGTATTATTGCTGCTTCCTGCTTCTCTGCATGTGTACTATGTTGTGTACTATTGAGAATGTTGATTCTGATACAGTTGTTGTCATTTCAGTGTGTTATTGTCTCGTGTATTTCTTAATCCGTCACTGCACTGGTTTTCAGAAAGCTTGCCAAAGGATTGCAGTTGGAAGTTAGCCAGCTGGCTAACACCGGTGTAATTAGTGCTGTCCTTATAAATAAAGAAAAGGAATGAATATGAATTGATTTACACAGGGGAAAAAATCATTTAATTGAGTTTTTTTTTCATCTAACCGGTCACCTATGTGATTTGACATCATCTCATTTGGTAGAATTATGATTGTTCTTTTAATTACCAGTTACTCCATATAAAGGTGATATTGAGAAAGAATGGTGAAAAAAGAGTTCATGCCTGTGAATCATGAACTGAATTGCTTTTCTCTTTTTAGTTCAGTTTAGTTTATTCTATGTATAGAATTCATATCAAGAAAACATGAACAAAGGCCAAGTCCAGTGAAGATCATGTGTGATAATATGAAGTGATGTTAAATTTGACATACAATGTAGATATTATACCTGAACAGGAACAGGTAGAAGTTGAATATTTAAAAAGTCCCTGTGTTTTTGTAAATGCCCGTGCCAATCATCGGAAAATCCAGGACTTTGGTTCAGAATAAGCTACCTTAACAGACATGTGGATTTTGTAGAAAGCTTATTTCTATCAAAGAATGACTTCTGCACAGTTATTTTCTCTCTGACCATGAGCTTACCCACGAGGTCCCTGTGCATCTAAACATGCAAACACACATTCCTTTTTATAGCATTTAAGTGAGAGTTGCTGCTAGTCTTGCTTCTCACTCTGTACATGTCTCTTAATTTGACAAGCAGGGCAGCTATACTTGTTAAACATCAGCATATTTACATCCTGTTGCCACCGAGTTAGGGTGCTGTTTACAGCCTCAGAACTTCTAGCATCACTGCAGACTGCAGTCGTGTTTCATAGTGATTGTCGTGTAAAGAAATCAGTGTACTTGAAGGCGCTTTTAAAATGCTATGAATTAACTTGCCAACGTTAAACTGGAGCTAAAGTCTTGTTCCGATGTTCAGCTGACCCCCATAAATGATTGCCCTGAGAGGTGCTTTGACAACTGTGTAACTGCATGCTTTACTATTAATAATAATGTGAATCATTCATGGTGAGAGTCATACATTATGTCTATGATTATGGTAAAAAAAAAACACCCAACAACAACTGAATGTTCAAGATGAAAGATACAGTGCCGTTTAACTTCGGATGTGGCAGCACTGCTGCTAAATAATGTGAATTGATAACCGTGTTTATTTGATGATTACTCCATTTCCGCCTGCAAAATGGAACTGGAGTGCAAGTAGCACATTTATAATTTCTCAGCGTGGTCCCTGGTTCACAGTGTCTGTGCCTTGTTTTGATTACTGATCAATTTATGACCCCTGTATCCCTGATGTCTGGTTTCTTTCTTTCCTTCTTTCACTCTTTCTTTCTTTTTTCAACTCCTCTCTGTTCCCCTTCTCCTTCTCTCTCTCTCTCTCTGTCTGAGCAGTGTGGATGAGTAGTTACATCATTAGTATGCCATTAGCTGTGATCATTGATTCCTTCTGCATATCCTGTCCTCCTCCTTCCCGTTCGCTGACACGGAATTCTGAGGAGATCTGTGAACTTTATCACCTTCAGCGTTCCAGTTTCCTCCTCAGAATTCCCACTGGATCAGCACTTTCCTCCCCTCCAGACCTTTTCTAATTATCCTGTTCCTGCCTTTCAATAAATAATTACAATAAAGGTCATCAATCAAAACTGAAACATTGATAACTGAAGAGAAAGTCCAATATCCCCTCGGTGCAGCGGCCCCGCTGTCATAAATACGATGAGGAACTGTGTGTGTCTGTGTAGATCCTGCTGTGAGTGTTTATAGCGGCAAATAATTTTCACATAAATCATGTGCTATGAGATAGATGAGAAGGACCAGCGAATTCAGTGAACACATGGGCTGCTGTGATTAAGCGCTGTCTGTTTCTGTGTGTGTATGTGTGCATCGTTTTTTAGATGATGAGGCCAACAAAAGTAAACAAAGCACGATCAAACAGTTTGACCGGGAATTAAGCTCAGGCTAAGCCCACACATACAATAACCAGCCCTAGTGCATTTTGATTACCACACACGCGCACACACACACGCGCGCACACACACACACACCTGGATATGCAAATGTGAGTCTGCAGAGAGAGCCATGGGGTAGTCTCTTTGGTGCCAGTGATTGGTTGCTATCTGTCTTGCCTAGAGGAACGGCGAGGCAACCAGGCCTCCCACCAGGCTCAGCCCAGAGAGGAGCTCTGATAACAGCGTAAAAATGTGAGCCATCCTCGGCGTCAGCCTGGAGGAACAGCTGCCTCGGGCCTCTTCTGAACTGAAGCTGCAGCCTAAATGAGTTTCTGTGCCTGGCAGCTCAGAAAAATTCGACACTGTTACACGCTCTCTACAAAAGCACACACAAGGTCGCACGTGCAGGCTCCTACACAAATCTGCTCTTACTCTTATCCACAGACACCTAGCTGGCCACTTAGAGAGGAAAATTAGAAAACCAAAGAGGAATGTTCTGTGTTAGAAGAGTAAACAGACTTGTGTCAGAACGCAGGAGCCTGAATGCATTCATTATCCTGTTGCTTATGGAGGCATTGTGCTCTGCATGTCAACACTCTGCCACCCCCGTACACTCATCATAATGCAAAGCCAATCATAGACACACACACACACACACACACACACACACACACACACACACGCACACACAGGCACAAACAGGCACACACAGGCACACAGCTTCAGTGACACCAAAATAAAGAGATGACTTCCCATGGACTTTAAAATATTCTCAGCTTTTTTCTTTTCGCTCTCTGTTTTGATCTCCTTTGCTGCTTTCTAATTGGTCCAATACATGCTGGCAGCGCTACACATAGCGCTAAATTAGCGCTAAAAACACAGCTGCAAATTTTTGAGCTGCAAATGTGCTGAGCACACAAAGACAAAATGGTTGGGCTTTTAAGGGTGCCGGAGCTGAGACATTTTAGTTTGGAAGACAGATTTGCTGAAAATGAGATTTTTGGGGATATTGTTTGGCTGAAAAATAGTTTTCCATTAGGAACAGGTAATGGGTAGAGCTAGCAATATCTGTCTAGAGTAGAGCTCACAGAGAGAGAGAGTGGGGGAGAAGCTTTCTCAGGCGTCATTGAAGAGACAGAGCATGAAACAGTTCAGTAGGCATGTCTAAAGATAGCGAGTAGAGCCGACAGGGACGAGTTGGCAGTGGGTGGTTAACCAGCCAATAACACCGCATCCTAAACAGGTGAAAAATGCGTCACAGAACAGATTGACATCCAGGATGATGATGATTTCTCATCACCTGCATCTGACGTTGATGACATCATTGTAAAGCACCTGGTAGCTACGGACATCCATAATGACGGGAAGTGTGGATTTTTATTTATGTCTGTCTGAGTCTGAATTTCTTAATATCACTGTACTGCGTCAGGCAGCCAAAAATGCTGCACAGACACTTTAATGACAAAAAAGAACTCAAATACATCTTTTAACTAAAATACTGATCCATTTAGAACTGGGACAATTTATTTCACACATGAGAAACTGTGTTTGTTGTGGAGGGCCGCACCAATAAACTGAAGTTGGTTCGGCTCAGTATTTATTTATTTTTACCTCTTTATAAACTTCAGAGTTCACTCTACACTGATGAAGATCATGTGGTGAAGTTAAAAATCAATTCTTAAAAAACTTTGATTAAGTTTTATTTATATAGCACCAAATCACAACCACAGTCACTTTAAGGCACTTTATATTGTAAAGTAAAGACACAACAACAATAGAAAGAAAACCCCAACAATTAGATAACCGCCTATGAACAAGCACTTGGCAACAGTGGGAAGGACAAACTCTTAACAGGAAGGAACCGCTGGCAGAACCAGGCTCAGGGATTAAAATGTACAAATTAAAAGCACTTCTTTGTCCAAGGTCAAAGGCTGAAGTTGGAAGATTTTAAAGGAGATCACACAATTTAATCAATAATGGAAAACAAAGGGAGGTAAAATGTTTCTATTAGCTCACTTTTTCCATCTGCTAATTTGAACAGCTCTAGAAGGCATAAGATTTAAAGTCTGTAAATATTGAAAGTGAGCTCATGGTGACTATTTTTAGGATGCCCAGTGGGATTTTTGTTGCAGGCAATAATTTCTTTGTTAACATGTAAGTCATTAAATTTTATGGGGACACGATCTGGCTTTTTAAAACTTTTGTAAATCTCTTGCTAAATGTCATTTTGTCACGTTTCTAGCTTTCAAATTATATTTCTACCGTCATTATTTAAAGCATCGATTATTACGCACACTGTTAGACGTGTGCAGACTGTTCATTAACCAGTGCTACCGTGGTCACTAACATCACAGTGTAATTTTAAACATCTGTGACATATTGAACAAAAGGTTGATATCTGTGCCAATTAACACTAAACTGATTGGTCATTTAAATGATCCAAATATCAAACTGTCAGGAAACTTTTTTAATCGATTTCCCTGAAATTTAAGTGTCAAACATTTCAGATGTTCAACTGTAAAAGTTGCTGTTCGTCTCTTATGAAAATCTAAATTAAACAGACAACAAAGTGGGTTATCATGAATGTTTATCCTCCAAGAAAACATTAAAAATGTTTTAAGCTAAGTAGAAAATAACAGTTTACCAATTAATGGTTTAATTTAGTAAATTTATTTTTGGGTAAAAAACAAACAAAGAAAAAAAACCCCTCCAGAAATCAAAAGACTAAAGCCTCTTTGTAATAAACTCAGTTTTGCTTGCTAAAAATTGTCACTGGTATTAAATTAGCTCATATTTGAGTACATCTTGAGAGGCTTGCCAACAAGGGATCAACTAGAGACAGCTGAACAAATTCAGCTTTTATAGAAGGCTATCATGTTTCTGACTTTTATTAAACAACGCATTTCCTTTTATTGCAGTAGAGGGTACAATGAAGTGTTATCATAGACAAGTACTAGCAAGTCCTTAATCTTATTTTTACCCCTGAAAGGCAGTGTCATAGCCAGCTCCATCCCTCCCCATAGTCACACACCCGTTAATTGTGACGGTGCATGAAAGCTTTGTGAAATTTCAGTCAGATTTTTTAGATTTGATTATTACAACATAATCCATGCATGTTGTTTTTCTAGAGTATTGACGCAGACACCAGTCATCAAAGCTGTCATAACTTCCCACACATATAAACGCAGACAAAAAAAAGTAAGGAAATTTGTGTTTGGGTGATTATTTCTTTGTTGTAACAATGCTTCTTGGCGATAAATGTTATACTGCTGGAAAGCTTGTTTATTTCCCCTTAAATGGTGCCATACTTATGAGGAAAATACATTTGTGAGTTGAATATGTCGTCTGCGCCCATGAAAAATTCCCCAGATCATTTCTGCCAATGCCAAACAACTTATTCTGCTGTTGACTCTTATTTGGTGTTTATTGGATTGGATGATTAAAGTCTGAAAAAACAACATTAAACAATTTATTCATTTAACAAACAGAGACTTAAGTAGCATGTGGAACCACAACATCCTGGCAGCTCCCCCTCATGCTGGTCACCAGGTTGGTTACACACTGCTGTGGGATGGCATCCCATTTTTCAACCAGCGTTTATTCCACGTCAGCCAGTGTGGTTGGGTCACTCTGGCACGAACCGCATGCCCAACCAGATTCCACAAGTGTTCGGTGGGATTGAGGTTAGGACTGCAGGCAGGCCATTCCATTCTCTTCACTCCCAAATTTGACCCAATGATTCAATAGTCAAAGGCAAAATCTGGACTCATTGCTGATCACAAGGTTTGTCCACATGTTCAGGTTCCACTGCACATGCTTTTGACGCCAGCGCAAATGGGCCTTGAGGGTGAAGGGCAGTCATGGCAGGCCTGGCAACCCTATGAGACTGGAGATTGACTGCGTGGAGTCTGGGTAGAGAGCACTCAGCTACATCGTCCCGCACACCTCGACTTGAAATATGTACGTGCTGACAGGTTGAGCAAACAGTCTTCATGTGGTGTCGTCTTCTTGGGACACCCACTTTGAAACGTGTCACTGACATTCCTCCATTTTATTGAACTTGGGCTTCAATTTGGAGATGGTACAAGGGCTCACTCCACATAACGCTGCAGCTTGACTTTATGGAACAAAGAACAAAGCTTGGCTCCTATACAGACCAAACGTAGCATGCTTGGAGCAAACACCAACTGGCCACTGTGGCAGCACCTAATTGGCTGCTAGAAGGTCAAAACAAGCAGCAGAATAAGCTGCTCCACCCACCTGCAGTTTCCTTACAAATGTGGCACCATTTAAGGGGAAATAAACAGGCTTTCCAACTGTATAATATTTATTGCCAAGAAGCATAGTTGCAAACGAGAAATAACCAACCAAATACAATCATTACTCTTTGTGCTAAGTTCATAACAGAGCGGAATCATCAAACCATGCTGGCAGAAAATAATTGTCAATGCTAAAGTGAAGCTCACTTCTTGTGTGTTTATATCACGCTGCCAATGCATTCTGTACTTATTAGAAGTCATTTCTGTCTGAGCTGCTGATGCCCATTACACCTAGACATCCAGGCTGCCTTGACTTCCCCCTTAACTCTTCCTCCTCTGCGGCGAGTAATGCTGCTGACTGCCATCAGAAAATATTAATGGCTTGTGTGTGCGCCTGTGTGTTGTGTGTGTGAGGCACACTCATTAAACAAGGTCTAGGCACATTTAGTGTTTACAGATTATACGCAGGCATCAACACTGATTGGAATAGAGAGATAATTGCTCCAAACAAGCTAGGGGTCCCTCTCTTTATCTCTCTCTCTCACACACCTAGACACACACAGGCGCACAGTTTTTGTCATATGATATTATGATACTGTCGGTCATGATCATCTGCATCGCCCTGTCTCGCATACCTTTGACAAACCCCCTCCTCATCACCTTTTCCCATCTTCCTCCCACCTTCCTAATCCCAATGAAACGACTAACACCTGTCACAGTCTATACAAGCTGTATAAGACAATTAATCAGACACTGCAGCAAATGTCACAACATTTAAATGTGCATGCACGCACACCACACACACCACACACACAGCAGGTGTTCTTAGAGGAAACAGCTCAATAGTGATGTAAAAACCATCCTTCAGATATGACTGAGTCATTCTCAGCCCGCAGACTGCATTGAGCGTGTAAATGCGCTCTATTGTAAACTCATGAATTACTTTCCTATAATGCATTCTGTCAGCCTGACCTTGGCAAAGAGATTCTGTCCACTGCCCTATAAAGCAGGCTGTAATGCTGGCCCCTTTACAAATGCAACACAACACATACACACAAACTAGGAAGACGGGAAGGGAGGAAAAGGGAACAGGGTCAAAGAGCTGAGACTAAAGACCTTGTCAAAACCAGAAAATGGCTACTTTCTCCACAATTTCTGCACAACATTTTTGGATCAGTGCTAGCTCACTGAGCTTATCCAGTGCCATTCAGTTCTTTTAAGTTAGATGTTCCCAATGGCCCTGTCAGATAAACTCAAGTAACCCCTGGTTTAGTTGTTTCCCCCAAACTGTTTGTTTATCTGTTACCTTTAAGTATTCAGTTTCTTTAGCTAATTAACAGGACATCACTGTTACTTTCTGAATATTCTGTTTTATGCTTATGTATATTGGAGCTTTTTTGGAGCTCCTATGTGTGGAGTTTGCATGTTTTCCCGTGACTGCATGGATTTCTTCCAGGTACTCTGGATTTTTGACATATTAGGTACACTTTGCTTTCCAGAACTGTCCTAATTTTTCTTGCTATAGATTCAACGTGGTGCTGCAGATATTCCCCAGAGATTTTGGTCGATATTGACATGATAGCATCGCAGTTACTTCAGTTTTTTTCAGCTGCATTTCCATGATGTCCCATTCCACCACATCCCAATGGTTCTCTTTTTGTCATCTGGCTATGGGAAAGAAATTGATTGGAGATTTGACATTTGCAGTAATGAGCTGTTTTAATGGGTGTACCTAATAAAGTGGAGAATGTTATTGTAATTGTAGTACAATGTAGTAAGGTATAATACAATTTAAACTGATGAATTATATAACACCACCCTTCCCCACAGAGTTGTCATAAATGACAACATTAGCTATGGAGACCAGAGCCGATTTTTGTAGTAGGATGTAAACGTGTTTCTGTCCGCTGTAAATTTGGGCATTTTTATATGGCTGTCTGCAGGGAATGACTGGCTTTTGGAATCAGCCTCAATTGGGCATTCAAGGAATTTTGATTTTTCTGCACGTCTGCAATCATTTTATTTTTCAGCCATGGAGGTTGCCACTTTTTCAAACGATGCTTTTGTACCATCTCCTCTGGGCTTATAACTGTTAAATGGTTCCTCTTTTGTGCAGCAAATAAATTAAGTGGAGGTTGCAGCACCGCTAATAGGCTATAACAGCTTGTGTCATTTTGTGGACTCTTGACTTCAGAGGTCAAGAGAGCTCGCTATTAGTCAAAGGGGTAAATTTACATGTCAATGTTCATAAGTGGGTGTAAAAATGCGTGCACCTTTTGAGACCCAGAGGAAATCAGGGAATGATGAAAATGTGGGCGATCTGGCAAAAAGGGAAAGTCTGCACTAAGTTTTGGCTGCGTTTTTACGTTATCTTCCCAGTTTTTGTGCCTTCTGTTTCTCGTTTTCTATCTCGCATGCCTCTCATAATTTTTCTGTCTATATCTTTGCATTTTTTATGCGTCACTCTTCCAGTTGCATTTTTGATTAATATTGATTTAGCTGTAATCATTGGGCTACAGGGACCCCACATTTCAATAACTTCTAATTACACACACGTACACACTCGCACCAACACACAAGCTTCGATAAATCTAATTGCAAGTTCCACTCATAAAGCCCCTGAGTCCCAGCCCACAAATTACAACCACAGTCTGACAATATCAATAAATATCGGTGCCACTCTGCCCGGCTGAATTCTCGTGAAATGAAAGACGCAAATAAATATTGCGAGACATTTCTTTGATCCAGTTTTTGGCAGTCTTTCTTTCTTGCATTTCTGTCCTCCCTTCTTTTTTCTTAATTCTCTTGCACGTCATCCCCTCCTCTCTCTCAACCCACCCTTCCCTCTCAACTTTGTTTCAGCTGTTGATTCAGCATCAATCACGGCAAAATCTAATTTGTCAAACCTCAGTCTAGCAGGGCCCTCAACCCCGTGCTGCTGTCTGTTTGTCTGGAGCCCCACAAATGAGATGTGTGATAAGGCAACAGAGGGAGTTCTGCCGGGAATAAAAACAGACTTTTGCACTTTGAAGTCAGAGCAGATCAAAAACAACAGAGGGCTCTTTGTGGTACAAAGGGAGCGTTCTCCCCCTTCATCCATCTTCGCTCATTCCTGCACCTTTTCTTCGCAACCAGTCTGTCACTCCGAACTGTCACAAATCACATAGAGGCCCCCAACCTGCCTCACCTACCTGCAGTATCTAGCTATCTACCTACCGCAGGGGAAGAGATGTGAATCCGCCTGTGTGTATGTACCTGTGCATGTATATATGTGCATCCCTTGAGGGTTTGTGCCACTTTGCACAGTCTCTATAGTTGATAAAGACATGCAGTATATCCTGTTTGTCTATTTGTCTTCTCATTTCTGGGTCGTATGCTTTTAGGTCGCATCTCACAGGCAATCTTCTTCCCTATTATTCTTGCAGACTCAGGCTCTTTTCTGTCACTTTGATTTTTTTTTTTTTTTTTTGCTGCACACTTGCGCTGCCAAGTCTGGAAAGACGTCGTCGCTGTCAGTGCTGATGTTAGGGACTCACTGCGCATCTCGCGTCCCATTCACCTGCAACTGCCCTTCATCACGCCACCTTCGTCACCCTCCCCTCCACCGGTCCCATGTTCACGACATGGGAGTCGTTTGTCTTCTCTGTGTCCGCTGCAATGATGTGGGATAACGTTGGGGGCCAGTGGAGCAGACAGGGGAGTATTGGAATATCGATCCTCCTCCTCTCTCCCTCTTTCTCTCTCTCTCTGTCTCCTTGCTGGAGTTTTCTTCCCGCCTGTGATAAAGCGACTAGTGCCAATGGGTTTTGGCTCCATCCATTGCTTCTTATACCTTTTGTGCATGAACATGACTGCAGTTTATCGTAGCAGGGAGGGTTTGTTGCTTTAAATGAGTATTCACGTTCCAGTTATCTCTGCTCTTCTCACCATTCATATCAGTTTCATGCCTATTCAAGTAACACTAATACCTGTAAAAGTCTGTCAGGTGCCTGTTACAGTATAACATCTTACTTATAGATATAATAAATTTAAAAAGATCCTAATGATTTGGCTGCCTGTTTCTCCCCCATAAAATAACTGAATCTAGATCTGATTACATTTTTTTATGAGTTCTGTGTTTTCTTCTCGACTCTCTGGACTCTGAATCAATTTGACAAGCACATTATAGAAATGATGACCGATTAAAACAGATTCATCGATAGTTGGGGTGATGATTCTGGTTAAAGCTGAGCCTTTTCTTGCTTGCTCTGCCAATTCTGTGCGCACATGAATGACACATGAGATAATATACTGATGTAGTTCACTGTGAGTTTTGTGGTCATTTATTTTTAAAGCTGTGAGAATCCTACAGTGTTTTTTAAAATATTGGACTGGACACCTGATAGCTATTATTGCCTCTTGCTGTACCAAAACCCTAACAGGATGAGGTTAAGAAAACAGATGGATTGATAACTTTTAAATATATGTGTAAAAACTGCATTTACTCAAATTGCAGCACAAGCCAGGCTCCAAAAGTGAGTCAGTCCCCAAAGACTTCCACAGTTGAAATGTCCAAGTTTAGAGCAGAACAAAGCTTGGTTACCGCCTGGTACAAAAAACATTTTGATCTCTATATAACTTTCTTCGTGACAACTAAATACTGTTGGGTATATAACTTGCTAGAAATAATGCATGATTAAGCGCAGGCACAGACGGCTGTCTGCTATTTGTCACCTCAGCTAATTGGAGTCACTGAACTGAACCTCTTGAATGTGTTTGTGGTGTTTTTGCATTTGGAAACATTTATAGAGGAATTGTCTAACAAATAAAGTGGCTTGGTGTGCGGTTAATTGCACTAACAAACCATACAAGAAGTCCGGCTCAAATTTAAAAAGTGTCACGGTCGCAGTGGCTGACCGTATGGAGAGTGTGTGGAGGACTCAGGCACAGACACTGGCGAAGACAGAGTTTTGAACGAAAAGCGAGCCTTTATTTTGGCTGAAGACATGGAGGTTCAAACAAGGCAGAATCACAGTAAAGAGAACTAAACTATAACTAAACTGGGGAACTAATACTATAATAAATCATGAAGACACGGAAAGCTATGGCTAAGAATACAAAAGACTGGGCATGAAAACATGGAGGGTGGGAACACAGACTGCATGAAACGCAGAGACTAAATACACATGAGGGATGATCAGGGGAAGTGGCCACACATGGGAGCACAGCTGACACACATGAACCTAAAGACAGGACAGGAGAAGTGAAACTAAACAACTGATATTGAATATAGACTTTCAAAGTAAACAGGAAACATGGAGATTAGACATGACATGAACTAAACATAACCATGCAGACATGACGCATGACAGGTAGACGCACGAACCAGGGAGACTGAGTACAGCGGGAGATGACAGAAACGACAACATGCCTCAGCCCTTCGCATGAGGGTGGCACGGATGCCCCTCCAGTGGTCCTCCTTGGGCTCTTGCACTCTGGGGCCTCTGGATGTCTGGGGCCTGGATCTCCTCCATGCCTGCTTCATGCCCTGGGGGACAGGGCTATGGCTCTCTACACCCTCTTGCAGACCATTACATGGGGAAACCATTTGAATACAAGCGCGCCGATCCACACAGGTGTGCACACGGGTGTTCACTGTTCGTAGACTTAAATCACACCTTTCTTGGCTGCTACTTCAAAGCACATTGTGCGCTGTCTGTCCTGCGTGCTGCACAACAACATTCAATATTTAGTATTTACTGCTGTTTACACTTAGCTAGATTAATGCGATGGTGTTGTGTTTAGTATGTTGCTTTGGTTTTTTTTTGCTTGTTTTCTATTCTTTTTCTCTCAACAGGTGATCCAGGAGATATTTTTTCCCCCTTTCTCACTGTCCCTCTCCCCTTCTGTTTTTCTTTTCCTTCCTCTTTCTTTCTCCCTTTCCTATCCCTTACTCATGTCTGTCCCGTCTGTAACAACTGAAAATAAAATAAAATAAATAATAAAAACAAAGGTCGATCAAATGGACCAATACGGCAATGCCATGATGATCCATTTAGCAAAATAAATCCATTGGGTATCCTTGTTGGTCTTCAGACAACAATTCTGACGGCTAAAGAACCAAATGGGACAGGCAAAAAAAAAAAGAAAGAAAGAAAGAAACGACAACATGAACTTGACAACACACAGACACAAACACATGAAGGGCAAGGGAGACTTAACACAAGGGTTATATAATAACAAATGAGCCAGAATAACTTAATGAACCTAAACAAACAGCAAACATCAAAATAGACTAAAACTCAAAACACCGGGTTGCACGACCCAGGACCATGACACAAAGTCTTTACAGCCAAGGTTTAAACAAGAGCATCTCTGAACACCATGTTAGACAGTGAGGCAGATTGGCTACAGCAGCAGAAGACCACACGGGGTGCCAGGAGAGAACAGAAAACTGAAGGTACAACTTAAACGAGCTCACTAAAATTGGACAACAGAAGAGCAGAAAAGTGTTGTCTGGGATGATGGGTCTTAATTTGGATGGCGGGGGCAGAATTTAGCATGAACTGAAGTATTGTTAATCACCATGCCTTTCCGTTCAGGACCACAGTGTACCCATTTTCTGATGCCTGATTCCGGCAGAATAACACAGCATATCATAAATTTAAAACATTTCTCAAACGTGACAAAGACCTAACTGTACTCAAATGGCCTCCACATAGATATTGGCATGCTATTGTGACAAGCTACTAAACTCTTTGAAGAATGTTTCCACGGTTCTTGTTGAATCTACTCCATGAAAAATGAAGGCAGTTCTGCAGGCGAAAGGGGGCCCCTGCAGCCTGTACCTAATAAAGTTTCCGGTGAGTCTTGAGTCTCATGAGATGCAGCTTTATCTTGGTATCTTGTGCTTAAACTGAAGGTTCAAAGTACAAGTTACCAAACCAATGTCATGGTGACTGCATCGGTTTTCATATACAGTTTAAGCAGGCAGCCAGTCACCATTTCTCCAGTAAAAAAAAGGAAAACACTGCCATTCAGACATTAATGATTTAAATCCTATCCACATCACTACAATTGCAGCAGAAAGAATTTAATTAGTACCACTATTATCATTTCTTTTACGTGATCTGGATTTCAAATAATTACATCAGAGGTAGGTGCCACAACCCATAATTAAACCTGTAGACATCTGTCCACAAAATAATTTCCGAACAAATTACAAATCTATTATTAATTATTCTATGAAGAGTGAATTATTCTTCTGTGTTGTCTGTTGGATTTATTATTGGAATTTGTGCACAAAGGGAGAATGCCTTATGTAACTTCCCATTACAGAGATTATGATTGACTGACTGAGTGAAAATAACCTGTCGGTTTGTATCATCACAAAAGCCCTATTATCCTTTTGACCCAGTCGCTGTTGTGATGTTCATATCTGGTCAGTAATGCTTACTTTGGCAATCACAAGAGCCAGTTTCTAAGTGGCTCTTTGTTGTTGTGGAGCTCAACACACCCAGATAGAAAGAGATATCTGCAAAACAAAAACACACACCTGATGGGGAAAGATTAGCACGCGATAGGCGAGGAGGGGTGATAACAACTGCTGTGGAAATGAAAACACAGGCACAACTGCATAGATAAGCACGCACGCACACACACACACACACGCGCCTCTTGAAACCATGCATCTGCCAAATGCTTACTTTCCACAAGTTGGGAATAAACACCATATTTTTTTTGCCTTGTATTGTTATTATTTTACTCAATTCTGCCCTTTTTAAAAGATTTATTTAGCTTTAGGGGGAACTCTGCTGATTTTTCACATCAAAGTGTAAAGTCCCAAGGGAGCTGAACACAGTCCCAAATGATTGCACTTGAGTCAATCCCAGTTGGGGCTGAAGGTAATTTAAAAATGAGAAAAAAAAAGGTGTGGAGATAGAAAGAAGTGAGCTTACAAGCCCTTTGGAACTGCTGTGATCTGCTGGAGGCCCAAACTGTCAGCGGCTAGGCTCCGTTTGGTAATAAAGCAACAGACTGTGATGACTTAGACAAGTGCATTGAACTGAATGATGCATTCTACTGAATTAGAGTGCTCAATGCTTCGATATCATAAAAAATAACCACACTTAAATTGTACTTTACAGTATCTGTAAGTCATGTCCTTAAGAAACAGAGGAGAATCCAGCAAAGACCTGACACAGGACCTGAGAAAAGCAGCTCCACCTTCAGCTGATTCATCTACTGTTCACTGAAACCTCATCAGAAATGGTCTCAGTAAAATTGGATGTTCAAATTGTCATTAATATCTAGAGAGGAGCTCATGAGGCAGAAAAGAACAGTCAGATTTTGATCCACTATGTAATACCATCTGGACAGCTTCTGATTGGCATGATCATGGTGCCAAACACCCTGCTGGTACAGTAAAAACATACCTAGATTAAAAAAACAAAACAAAACACACACAGAGGAACACTATCAGTCATGGACTGGCCTCCCACGAGCCCGGGCCTCAACATTATTGAAGTAGTATGTGATCATCTTCACAGAGAATGGAACAAAAAAAGCAGCCAACATCCAAAAAAAGAGCTTTGAATGTCTTTCAGGAAGCCTGGGAATATTCAGGCTGTGCTGACGAATAAAGGTGGTCAAACTAAATCTTGACCTTCAGGCTTCTTAGAATTGTATAAACTCTATTTTTGAGAGATACACTGCATTTCCATTCATATTTGCACCTTTCAATAAATCGCTACAAGTGTCTCTCATTTTCTTTACCAAAATTGCAGAAATCAGTGATGACTAAAGACATTTGTACATCTGATTAAGAAAAATATTACATACTGAAACAACAGCTACTGTAATCTATATTTATTTTTCCACAGATGGTTGAATACAAGTACTCACAGCAGCTATAAAATGCAATACACAACCTCTCTTACAGTATACCTATGGGCTGATTGTGATCTGTGGATGCATGTGGCCTGAGCTGCTCTTAACATGCCAGCGCATCAAGAACAAAGCAGTAATTCTAATCTATTCCCACCTTCCACCTTGCAGAGCCAAGATGCTGCATATCATTTTATAGGCCCTGTGCCACTTTACACACTCTTACTCGCACACACACATACGCAAACATGCGGACGACCAATCCGCTCCTCAACACGACCAAAAGTAATTTGTCATGTTCATGATAAATTATACCCTCTCCAGTTCATAGCCTACAGAGATTTCTAGAGGGAGAGAGAGAGGGAGAGTAGGTGGAGAGAGAGGGGGAGCCAGTTGTTTACAGCTGTCATTTGTATTTGATGCTAAGCGGTGCCAAATGAAACATGACAAAATATGGTAAGATGAGGAGGTGTTTGTGCGTAGTTCCGTTACTTCTGCATGGTATCTGCTGTGGGTGGTAAAACGTGGGTCATTTACGGGGTGGGTACACTTGCCAATTGAATTTGTCCTTGTAGTTTTTAAGTAAATCAAACCTTGAATAAATAATGTCACCCGTTACTGTTGTGCTTATGACTTATGGCTCAGTGAGCCCAGTAATGTAGAACAGTAAAACAGCATGCAAAAAGAGCCGGACCGCCGTAATTGCAATGCTACATTAACTCTGAAGTGAGATAAATGTGATATAATAAAAAGCAAAACAAAAAACAAGCTAATGGAGTATTAAAAACTTAAAAAAAAATGAGCATCAGCCTCGGATTCAACTTTTTAAAACTTAAGTAGGAGGCTAGTAAAACTAAGGTTGTGATTGCAATGAAAATTAAGCGGTTAGAATGCTAAAAGTTCTGTAAAAGAACCTGAAATTGTCTGCTCATCTCGTAACTCACAAAAGGTTCAGTAACACCCTGATTTACAAGAAATTTATTCATAAGCTTTTGTCTGCTGCAATGGAAGTGTCTCTTGGTATTAGGGAGGGCTAAAATTTTTAACTATCTGCATGGTCATTTGCTTTAGAAAAAGAAATAAATGCTAATACAGAATTCTAAAAATTGCTCTCTGTACGGGACCATTGGGATTCCCAGCCTATGCCTGCTAAACAATTAATTTAACTAAAGTTTTAGGCGGTCACATTCAAGATCTGTTTAAAAAACCAAGCATGCACAACCAAGCCACAGATTTTATTAAAAAGAGTTAGTCTTGGAGGTGCAGGGTTGGGGGATAGGGCACATTTTAGAATAGCCCTGCACAGCATGTATGTTTATGGAGGCTGAATGCCCACAGGACCAGCGTGAAGCGCGGATAGACTGTTAGCCAGGGGAGAACTCATCTGTTCCTTGGCTCTTAGCTCTTCCAACACTCATAATGCCTCCGTCCCCTGGGTGGTACTGCTTCTATAATAGCCTGAGACTGTGCAGCACTGAAAAACAACCATGCTAATTCTCACACACTCCATGAGCGAGAGAGAGAAGGAGAGAGAAAGAGAGGATGGAAACGGGGGGGAGGGAACGAGAGCGTGGGGGAGGCTACGTTCTTGAGTCCAACAAACCTCTTTGGTATTCAGGTGAGTTGGCTTAAGCGGAAAATGCTGATAACTCCTTGACACAAGGTCAGGCATTATGTGGCATTAAAAAGCAAATACAGACATGCATAGTTCCCGCAAGCACGGTCTCTCTTACTCTCTGTCACATACACAAGCTGACAGGTCAACCAAATTATGTAAACCACTTCGTTTCGTCTTCATAATCACCTGAGAGCTTTGTGCAGTCGAGGTCATTGACACGATTATCCTATCATATTAGATAAAATGAAGGAGATGGAGAGAAGCGATGAGAAAGAGCAGAAATTAAAACGGGTTCAGGCACGCTGGAGCATCTCCAGTTAACAGTACGAAAAATGTGCAGGAAACACAATGGATTCCTCTGTGACTACTAAGAAATTCTACCTTCAAGAGCAGGTGTGTGTGTGTGTGTGAGAAGGAGAGTCTATATTTTGTGTGCGTGTGTGTGACAGAAAAAAGGTAGAACCAGAGAGATGGGATGAGTCATGTGGAGTGACAGTAAGAGAGAGGAGGATTTCAGAGTGAACTTTGAATGTACATCTTATATATTTTCATCTGGCCTCAGGGAGAGCCGAGACTGGCTCTCTACTTCACTGCCAGCCATGACAGACTCCCCTGATTTGCTTTATTCACCCTATATGTGTGTGTGTGTCTGCATTGCAGAGGTGTGCACATTTTAGGTGATGAATATGTTGATGCACTTGTGCAAATTGCTCTTACATAAAACTGTTCCCCAAAGAATGCACATAAGTAAGTTGTAGGAAATGCAGAGCTGTTCTGTGTATTCACCCCTTTCAAACGTGATCACCCCACTGATGCCCATTACTTGTTGATAGTCTCGTCTGACTTGTTTGTAGTTATTACCTCGTTAAATGGTGGCTGTTACACCCTTCGATGTGCGGAGTGTTTCTAGTTTAAAAGGGCCGGGAAAATTCTGCTCCAGGAGTCAGAAAGGCTGCAGAGGCATAATCCATTCGGCTCTCCACCATGACGCAAGTTGGAGCTCTTTTGGGCATAACTTTCGTTATGACAGGCTTCATAATTGTGGTTTTACTCACTGTTCACGTTCACTTGGACCCACTGTGTGGTTAGGTTTAGAAAATGTAGGCTATTTGGTTATGTTCTGGCAAATCAAGCAAATCAGTAAGTAAGTAAGTAAGCAAGTAAATTGCTTGGGATTAAAATCTGTCAATTTGTTTTGTTTCACTTTCGTCATTTATTAAATAGGTGATAAGATCAAATACTAATGATAGGAAATCCTGGAAAATAGGTAATAAGAACATAGTTTCTAGAAAGACTGCTCAAGTTCTTTGTAAAAAAAAAAAAAAACCTCACTCGGCTCAAGATGAGGGAATGTCGGCGCTGACATGAACAAGATACCGCGGGTGAAATGCAGATCTTCATTCACTCTCAATGTAAAAAGTGATCTTGTCAAGACTTTTTTGTCTCGCAACTAAAGTACATTTTCTAACTTTGCTGATTTTATGTCATATTATTATGTCATGATGTGATTCCCAACACTGCAAGACCGGCATACAGTGTAGTTTATGTAACAGTCTGCATTCGTTTGAACCAAATTTGTGGAACGTGGAGTCTTTCAACCTCACAGGAATCCTCCTGCACTCAACTCCCATAAAACAAGTCAATCATCTACTTTTATTTTTTTGTGTGGATTAAAGAGAGCGAGGCACAGAGGAGACTTAACTAAGTCTTCTTCAAGCATCTTGATAGGTCTATATCCCAAAATGTTAACTGATCTCTTTAACACACATAGTGATATAACAAAGAAGGTTTTCACATGCACTCCTCTGAAAAAGTACGCCTTCCCTGCCTCCATAGAAATTCATAGGGTAAGTAACAAAAGAAAACACACTTGATTATCAGCATTGATTAATAATAAGCAAGTCTGACCACCTCTATAAATACAGGGTTTTGGCTGTTAGCTGGTGTGGAGCATTCACAATTCCACAGTCTTCCCACAAGTGGGCGTCCAATGAAAGTCAGCAGGAGGACAGAGCGTCCAATTCTTCTGAAATTGCAAAAAACTCGGTAAATGTCTCAAGTTAGCATGTTAACTGTTAATGTTCACGACAATACAACTTTTTAAAAAAAGAGCATTACAGCATGGCTTAGGTTTGCAATGTTGCACTTGAACACACTATAGGACTTCTGGGCCATAATGACCACAATGCAGAGAAAAACAAACAGAATACCAACTATCAATCACGGTGGTGGAAGGGTAATGATTTCAGCTTGTTTTGCAGTCACAGCACCTGAGCACGTTGCAGTCATCAAGTCAAACGTAAACTCCTCTGTAAGTATTCTGGTCAAATGTGAATCTGTCCAACAGCTAAAGCTTGGCTGAAACTGCAATACAATGATCCAAAGCACAACATGACATTCACAACAGAACGGCTGAATAGGAAAAGAACAAAATCCAAAGTCCAGCCATCAACCAGTTCTTGAGATTAAGAGAGCTGTGTATAAACAAATCCACACAAACCTCAATGAACTCAAGCAATGTTATAAAGAAGAGTGGAGCAAAGTTCCTTCACAATGATACGAGAGGCTGAAAAAAATAAAAGAGAAAACAGTTATTGGTGATAAAAGCGGCTGAATGATGGGGGCAGATTTAGTTTTGTACATGACTTCATAGAGTCCTGTGAAACCTCTCGTTTTCATGACTGTACACGTAAACACTCAACCCCCACACACTATAAAGATGCAGAAAAATGTTACTATAATTGTAAACAATTTTCTCCCATTTGGCAAAGCAAGTAACTAGTATAAAATGTATTTTTGTAGTAAGCCAGGGTGTAAATACAAGCAGTAATGTGTAAGGTATGAAATGAGCTCAGATTTCCCAGCAAGCAGCTCAAAGTGAAAAGAGAATGAGAGCTGACAGGTAAGACATCTCATGAAGGTCTGCATTAGTAGGATTTTGAACCTTCGAGTAATAAAACTGATTCATGGAGTGGTATTGTGCCAAGCTTTTACAACTGACCCTAAAACAATTTTGTTTGCCCCTCTGCTCGGCTTCAATAGGCTGAAAATATTTTTAAGTGTTTTTTGTGCTTCTAAGAAAGGTGGAAATTGAAGGACTGAGGTGAAATGATAAAGTAAAAGCACTGAAAGCCAGTTGTCAGCGATGACATTCCCTCTGAACCTGACAAATGTTCGGTAGTTAGGAGAAAAATGCATTTGGCGTAGCTGACAGTCTGAAGATTGAAGCTTTTTAGAAATCTGTAAACATTTTAAATCTGATTTCTTGCTTATGCACCTTATATATTTTGCTGATGGAAACTGAAAACACTATAAATCAGCGCTTGTGAATCATTGCATTTGGTGTTGGCTCAGTCATATATTCTGTCGGTATACTGAAGAAAGGAGCTCACATTCAAAACTTAATATGACAGCACAACATTTATTTTGGAAACCTCCTAGATAAAAAAAAATACCGGAGTTTCCCTTTTATTCACATTTTTTTTAAAATAAAAATTGTTTTATGCCATGAAAGCACACTTTGCAGTCATAACGCTCAGACGCAGAAAATGAAAAACAACAAAAGAGGCAAACCTGGGTTTATCACCCGCCTTGCGGTGCTCTGTAATGGAATGCTATTCAAATCCCCAGCTCCCCTAAATACTTTGCTGCATGGCTGCGATCCAAAACAAAAACCTCCTTCACTGTACCCTTGATGCTACAGCCCTAATGGTCTATTTTCATGACAAGCTGGAGAACAGAAAACACCCTTGCAGTTAATTTTCCCGACTGGCTCTATGATGATGCGCCTTGACGTGGTTTGCTCAAGGGCAGCAGATAAAGATGGGGGGGAGAGCAGGGAGTGTGTACAGTATCCTTGGTTTTGGAATGGAACCACTGTGTCGCTCTATGTTTGACACATGCTGCAGTGCATTAGAATCAGCTCAGACATCACTCGACTGGGCCCTGTGCTCTGAGCCTGCAGCATCAGTCCAATCAAATGAGCTTTTCTGACCGCCGTGCCTCTGGAGAACAGCCCTGAGCATAGGAAACATGTCAGTCTAACATCTGACACACACGCTATCTAACTGATCAAACAGCCACAGAGATAACAACTGAACAGGGGCTTCGACATGTGTTTGTGAGTACATGAGGGAGCGGAACAACATCGCAAAATACTCAAGTGGAGACGGAACTGCTGCGTAAGAGACTTCGCCGCTGATTGACTGATCATAATGAGTCCTGCTTAAGATGACACAATGGGGAAGTGAGAGGCCACGGACTGTTAAATAAGTGCAGAAGAAGAAAAGCACAGGTGAGGCTGTAAAAACACAAGTTGGAGAGGTGAGAAGAAGGAGAAAGTGTGAATGATGAGAGAGCTGGAACAAGAGGTGCAGGAGGAAGAGGAGGAATGAGAGAGGATCAAAAAAGATGGGGGAAGAAAAAAAAACAACAAAAAAAACCCAGGCCATCTGGTGAGATGGAATTACATTAGCGACGCACATGCAACCCTCACGCTCCTGTCTCATCAACACATGGCTCTGGCTGAGATGGTTTATGTGCATGTATGTGTTAATGTGTCTGCACATGTGTGTGTGGGTGATTGCTGAAAGAGCTTAAAGTGAGGTTTCGACCTTGAAATTTTTGCTGAAACCCAGCACCTTTTACCCTTATTGGACACTGTATTAAACCAAAACTCTGTCTCATTTACAACACAATAGAGCGTGTGAAGTGTCCATGCCCTGAAAAGCCTGTTCAAACTGTCCAAAGAGAGGGAAAAAAAGGAATTAAGAGGGCTTGTGGTGCCTAATGCTCATAACTATCACCTCACATAAGAGCTCTTCCACATTCCCATTTACTCAATATTACATGCATGAATAATCCAATACATGCAAAAGTGCAATATTTCCACCAGGACCCCCCCCCCCCCCCCCCCCCCCCCCCCCCCGAGAACTCCCAAGCCTCTCCCAGGAACACAGAGCAAGAGTAATCAGACACAAGACACATCTTTCTTATCTCCGGCCCACTCCTAACAAGCACATAATTGCCAATATCTTTGCTGAGTTGGAGAACGAATACCCTGGAGACTAGCTATGTATATACACCCTGATAGAGAGATGAGGAGGGGTTGCTATAGGAACAAGGAAGCCCTAATGTTTTGTAGGAGGACAGGAGCCGAGCGGAGTGGAGCAACATGAGAGGGAACAAGAAGGTTGAAGGACCCGAAGAACCATAAACTCGAGCACTTGTGTGGGCCCCCTTTGAACTTTTCTTTTGTGTTTAACCAAAGTGAATCACAGTGGATGTAATTAGGCCTCTTTGAACTTCATCAACAGAGGAGACAACTTAATATCAGTTTGAAAATAAATCACTTTACATTGCAGTTTATATAACATTAAAGTGCAATTAAATACAGGAAAAGGAGATAAGTGATCAGAGAATATGGGCTCCTTTTACAGGGACTGCTGTGGCTCAGGTGGCAGAGTGGGCCGTCTATCCGCCTGAACTCTTCCTAATAGATAAAAGCATTGTATGAATGTGTGTGTGTGTGGTTGTGTGTGTGTGTTTTACTGGGTAAATGAGACTGGTAGTACAAAGCGCTTTGAATGACCAAATTGAGTGGAAAGGTGCTATATAAGTATCAGTCCACTTACAATGGCAAATATATATTCTGGAAAATAGTGGGTGTTTTTATTAAACATATTTCAGCATTTAAATAGAGACCATAGGTTTACTTAGAAGTAATCTCTATGAGGCAAATGTTCTGTTTGAGAGAGCTTTTTCTACCATTGGCTTATGATGTTAATGAGAGCAAATATCCTTAATGTGGTCAATTAAGGCAGAGTAGTCTGGCTGTAAGTACAAAAGACCTTCATATCTTCTTTTTGTGAAGGGCAGCCAATCATAAGAAAAATGGCTTAAAGGGAGAAAAGCTACAACAGCTTGTTTTGTACACTGGATGAATTATGTGGCAGCACCCAAACCCCGACACATAAGCACTATCATGCAAAGCTACTCTACACGGTCCAAGAGCACAGTTATGAAGCTGGAAACAAACACCAAAGTTCCTCTTTAATCACTGCTGGTACAGCAACTAGTTGTTTTAATTGAGGTAAGTGAAGGTCAACATTGTATTAAAGTGTCACACTTGATTTAAGATAACTACCCCATGTGAGAAAGCTTCACTTGTAAGTAAATTTCCTGCCAAGAACTAATTGATAAGGACAAACATCTGAGAAAGATCCTGGACACAGAAGGTAAAAATTACCTTTCAAGGGAAAAGACAGGAAGGGAAACTTCCAGCAAGTTAAAACATTTGAGCTTATGGCCAGGGTAATATGAGGAAGCGTGTGTAATGCAAATAGAAAACAGAAGATGAAACCGAGCCTCTTGGTCATTACACCTAATGCAGCCTCAGTCAGAGACCCCTGTGTGTACAAAGAGTGATTTGGTGGAAAAGGGTTTGCTCTTTAAAGGAGATTCTGCTAATCCCTCCTTTGAACACATACATATTAAACAGGGAAAAATGTGTGTATCAGCAGATTAATGCTGAAATGAGCCTGGCCATGGTGGACATACTGTACACCTGCGTGAATATTATGTTTGACACCCCATTTCCTCATGGAAATGGGGTGTCAAATGAGAGCATTCGAATATAAATAGGTTAAAAAGTGAGAAACATCATTCTTTTTAATGACTCTTTCAACAATGATCTTGATTAATGTTTGGGAATATTACTTTTAAAAGTTACTTGGTGTATTACAAGATTACTAAAACGTAATCTGTTTTAATTAGAAAAAGAAAACACTAAGTTTTTCATCGTGGCATGAGAAGGAGATCATGTTATACAAGACGGAAAGTTTATTTCATTTGAAGAACTTGTATCAAAATTTAGAATCAGCAAAGATACATTTTCTTGAAATCCATCATACCCGAAAAATTCAATCCCAGTCAACTGAATGTAGAATTATGTACTTGGGAAGCAACGTTTTTAAGTATTTGTGCCCCAAAATGGTTATGAAAAATTGATAAACTATTGTTTAAAATTGACAAATCAATTTCCTCCCAACTGCTAAGTGGGAGCCAGATTTTTCCATCAGTCCTGATCCCAACTTCTGGTGTCTTCTGGGCATTGCCAGGTGCTGGGCCAGTGTGCGCGCATTTGTCTTTAGGTCTCTCCGTGTCTCTCTGTGTCATTGGTGGGTAGGTGAGAGGGAATGAGTGAGCGAATGGTCTGTAAGAGTGTGTGTGGGCATGGCTGGGCCGGTGTCAGGGGCTCACTGGGCCTTAACCCCTGTGGGACATGGTCACAGCTCAGATCTGGGATGCATGGCTGGATGCTCTGTTGTGGTTGTTGGCCTGCTCCCTCTCTGTTGGCTCGGGGTAGCTTGGACCTCTTCTGCTGGGTCCCAGGTTTTTGGGCACATGGGGCCCCGGGACTGTGTTTTCAACTTGTACCAGTTACCCCACCCCCCTGCCTGTCCTGCCTTAGACATTATCATATTATACCACATATAATGTAAAAACTGAAATAACACCAATAGAAATTAATGAATGAACATACAGTGGGGCAAAAAAGTATTTAGTCAGCCACCGATTGTGCAAGTTCCCCCACTTAAAATGATGACAGAGGTCAGTAATTTGCACCAGAGGTACACTTCAACTGTGAGAGACAGAATGTGAAAAAAAAAATCCATGAATTCACATGGTAGGATTTGTAAAGAATTTATTCGTAAATCAGGGTGGAAAATAAGTATTTGGTCAATAACAAAAATACAACTCAATACTTTGTAACATAACCTTTGTTGGCAATAACAGAGGTCAAACGTTTACTATAGGTCTTTACCAGGTTTGCACACACAGTAGCTGGTATTTTGGCCCATTCCTCCATGCAGATCTTCTCAAGAGCAGTGATGTTTTGGGGCTGTCGCCGAGCAACACGGACTTTCAACTCCCGCCACAGATTTTCTATGGGGTTGAGGTCTGGATACTGGCTAGGCCACTCCAGGACTTTCAAATGCTTCTTACGGAGCCACTCCTTTGTTGCCCGGGCGGTGTGTTTTGGATCATTGTCATGTTGGAAGACCCAGCCTCGTTTCATCTTCAAAGTTCTCACTGATGGAAGGAGGTTTTGGCTCAAAATCTCACGATACTTGGCCCCATTCATTCTGTCCTTAACACGGATCAGTCGTCCTGTCCCCTTGGCAGAAAAACAGCCCCATAGCATGATGTTTCCACCCCCATGCTTCACAGTAGGTATGGTGTTCTTGGGATGCAACTCAGTATTCTTCTTCCTCCAAACACGACGAGTTGAGTTTATACCAAAAAGTTCACCTCAAACAAGCGATTTTCCTTGTTTGAGGTGACCAAATACTTATTTTCCACCCTGATTTACGAATAAATTCTTTACAAATCCTACCATGTGAATTCATGGATTTTTTTTTCACATTCTGTCTCTCACAGTTGAAGTGTACCTCTGGTGCAAATTACTGACCTCTGTCATCATTTTAAGTGGGGGAACTTGCACAATCGGTGGCTGACTAAATACTTTTTTGCCCCACTGTATAAAAGATTAACATGAACAAGAGGAGGCTATAGAGATTTTATATAGTTGTGCTTGGCACCACAGTTCATTCAGATCACAAAAGCTGCCAGACAGAACAGGATTTAAGAAAAATCTAACAGTAAATAATATTTTCCAAGTGTATTTCTAAAACAAGTGTCCAACTGTCTTAAAAAAAAAGCTTCATTAAACATCTACAGTGAGTGTGTTTTGCAAAATAATAAAATGAGAAAAGTCCACAGGGGAGCGTAATTTGCAGTTCAACAACAGAGTTGGGAAGGAGTGACAGACAGCCGGTAATTAGATGGCAGAAACAGAAACTGAGTGAGTCGAAGAAAAGCAGCGAGAACAAGTGACAAAGACACAAACACACCTCAACTTTGTAAAACAGCAAAAAATACACATCTAAATGTTAAAGGACTACACGTTAGCTGCACATGTGCAAGTTTTTCATATAACACTTGTTTGTCATTAGTCTACAAAATCCATCAGTGAGACCGTTATTGAATTGAAAGTCTATCGTTCTTATGGTGGATTACTGGATTACCAGCTAGCTATCTGTAAAGTCAGCTTTTGTACAGCAACACCAAAAAAACTGAGGCCATAACTTATGTGTGCGAGAGATCACATTATGTTGGCCGAGCTCTAATCATTCTTTGATGCCGGAGGCGCTCCGTTCAGCCTCCCTCTCTGTGTCTTTATCAGTCTCTCTCTTTCTCTCTTTGCCCGTGTGTGTTTGTCTCTATCTTCTGCTCTTTATATCTCGTTTTCCTCCTCTCCGCCTCTCTGTAATGGTATTTCAATAGGACAGATAGCCACAGGAATCCAATACGCAGAACGTCTAATTGAGTCTTTAATAGGCCGTCTGATGTCTGATGCCGCTGGTTCACACTGAGAGAGAACCGAGTCACACTTCAAACAACGTACCACTGCCAGCTGGACTCGTTTGGAAAGGTCACCCTTACATGGCTGGATCAACCACACTATCATGTTGTTTGTTAATTATGCACACTTTAAAGGATTTTCTTTCTTTTATCGTCCAGAAGAAATGTTGCGGTAAACTTTTGGGTTAGCTAAAAAAGACCCAGGTTATTTTATTTTATTTTTTTCTGGAGATGCATTCATAACGGTTGAGAGTGGATCAAAGAAGCTGCTCATCAGGGCCGTGTGCAGTTCCTAACTTTTTTTAAGTTTGCTCCCATCTGATAATCTTACAGTTTTTTCTGAATGCTTAAACCCTAACTGTGATTCTTATAGCACAATTCCTAAAACTATTAATACTTATAGCAAAACCACTCACTGAGTTTGCAAATCTAAAAGCACAAACACTGCTTTGCACTCAGTTTGCAATTTTGTAACACACACTTTGCAAAACTGTAGGCACAACTCACTGCTTACACTCAATTACCAAATTTCCAACACACTCCTAGCAAAATTATACACATGTATGGCTATCATTAACACTATTTTGCCAACTGTCTGGCACACTTTCACTTGTGAAAACTTTTTTAGATAATTAGTTCACTTTGCAATCAGCCTAAGCACTATAATACAGGTAAGCTCTGTGTGTGGAGTACAATGGAGGGAGCAGGAAGAGTGAGAAGTAGAGGAGGCCGAGGAAGAGGACGTGGAGGTGAAGAAGTAGGATGAAGAGGACGACAAGGACAAGGAGGAGCAAGAGGAGGATGAGAAGGGGGGAGAGGAGGACGAGGAGGGGGGAGAGGAAGGGTAAGAAGAGTAAGAAATAGAATTGCTGATGACATCAGAGCTACAATAGTGGACCATGTAATCAACCGTGGAATGACCCTGAGGGAAGCTGGCCAACGGGTTCAGCCTAACTCGAGCCACTACTCTGTAGCAAGCATCATAAGGACATTTTGAAATGAGAATCAGTTAGTACAGTCACTTTGCACTAAGATTTGTAGCACAACAATACCATAGATGTAAAAATACTGAAATTGTTACTTTACAGAATTGCTAGACGACCAGATGCTGGGGGCAGAGGAAGCATGTTCACTGCAGAACAAGAAACCCATATAGTCAATATGGCGATTGCAAATAATCCTATACTTGGAAATAAACACTTATGTTTGTTTTGATGTGTGTGAATAATAGTACTTGAAGTTAACTGACATAGCCTACCTTGTGCACAGAGAAAGCAAAAGCCAGATGTGTTTTTTATTCATACCATCAGTGTGCAGTTAGCGCATTGTGTGCTTAGTAGATGATGGCTTGTGTGTACTGTTTGATACGAAAACACCATTTTTACGAAGGTGTGAAGAGTTAATCTAGCTGTGTTCGCTTTTGCAAGAGAACTACAATGTTTTGATAATTGGGTGACAGGTTTTCTTATTTGTGTGTAGAGTTTTGCAAAAAATAGCCAATAGTTACAAAAAATGTGCTTAAGCAATCAGAAAAAACTGTAATAGAAAACAAGTTGTTGACATGTTGACGTGTGTACAGGGTGAAAAATTAGACTTTGGGAAGCTAAGTCTCCAGTGGTGATAGAAGAAGCCAACAGAAGAGAGCCAAAAACTGCAGTTTCTAAAATGGTGTCATTACCCACAGACTCCCGTGATAAAATGCCCAACTTTTCAGAAGAAATAAGCATGTTTAAAGCTTAGTACAAATAAAAAAAAAAAGTTTTTATTTTTGTCATATATTGTGGGTGGCAATGGAGAAAGGACCCAAATCCTGGACATGAAGGCAACGTGACATTATTTAGCTGTCCAAAGAGCTAACAGGGAACTGAGAGATGAGTACAACATCCAAAATGAACAAAAACAGAAAATAACTACTACTACTACTACTACTACTACTACTACTAATATACAGGAACATATATGGCTGTACAACAGTGATCATGGACACTGATTTATCTCATCTCCTCTGTCTTCCAAAAATCTCTCAAACAGGATGTTTTTATCTGTATATTACGCCATCCTGTGCATTTAATTGAAAGCAGCCCTAAATATAAAAGATGTCATGAACACATCACATCTGAGATCAGAAAATGCACCAGTAGTTGGGCTAACTTTATGACACAGTTATGTCAAACATTGAATTTAACTGATGTTTTAAAATGACAGCTCCAAAAGAGGGATGTGTTATTTTGTTAAATGCCTGCTGCATTGACTCCGCTCACTTCTCTGGTGAAATGGACTAAAATGCGAGGAGATGAGAGGATAATGTGTGATTTGGTAAATAAGAAAGGGGGATAGAGGGAGACAGGGCCATTTATAGGTATATATATATAGACCAAGAAAGCTAACCTTTAAAATAAAACAGGAAGCCACTGAAACACAAGCCTGGACAAGCTTAACTTCAACCCAAAGCAAAACAATGACTCAAATAGTAATAATATCACAAGAGGTAAAACTTACAGTCTACTAGACTAATAAATAAACCCCCCAAATCCCCCAAAACAAACACAAAAATCAAAACTTCAAACACTAGAGTACCAGCAAAAAACAAAGAGAAACCAGGAAAGTAACGATCCCAAAGGTCAGCGTCACAATAAAAAAATTATCATTTGGAAACTGGAATTAAAAAACGAGTCTAAAACTTGAAAACTTAACCAAACCCCAAGAACATGACATGTTCCATAGCCCGGCTGCCCTTTCAGAACAACTGTACAGTCAATCAAAAGTCGGCAGCTCAGTTTCAGTGAAGACTGATCATTTGATTGTTGCGGTTTTGTCTGTAGGGTCTTTACCTTACAATCTAAAGCGACTGAGGTGTTTGAAGGGCTGTAACTTACCTGGGCAGCAGCATTGACTAGTAATTCATTACCACTCATTCATTTGTCACAAGTAAGCAGCCAACCCTGTACTTCCTGGTAACACTTGGGCACCGGCAATATGAATACAGCACAATCACGTTTTTTTTGTTCCTTTTGGGATTACCACAGATGATCATCTGTCTCTATCTCACTCTGTCCCTCTTCTGTCATACCAACCCTCTACATTTCCTTCTTCACTCCATCCATGAATCTTCTCTTTGGTCCTTTCCTCCTCCCTTGCAGCTCCTTATTCAATCTTTTTCCATACATCTACTATCCCTCCTCTGCACATGCCAGAAATTTGAACTTTGCTTTTACTAACTTTGTCTCCAAACCACTCAACCTGAGCTGTTCATCTGATATACTCATTTCTAAACTGTCCATCCTGGTCACTATCAATGGAAGTTTTAACATCTTCAGCTCTGCCACCTCCAGCTCGGCCCATCTTTTTGTCAGTGCCTCTAAACCATATATCATAGCAGGTCTCTCTACCATCTTCTAAACCTTCCCTTTCACTCTACCTACTATCCTGTCACAAATAACCCCTGTCCCTCGTCTCCAACAACTCCACCCTGCCTGCACTCGCTACTTCACCTCTCCTCTGCACTGTCTGTTGCTTGGATGGTTGACCCCAGGTATTCAAACTCATCCACCTTCACTGTTAAACCTGTCTCTCTCTCACACACACATATTCTGTCTTGCTTCTATTGACTTTCATTCCTCTTTTCTCCAGAGCATACTTCCACCTCTCCATGCTCTCTTCCACCTGCTCTCTACTCTCACTACAGATCACAATGTCGCCTGCAAAGATAATAGTCCACGGAGACTCCTGCCTGAACTCATCTGTTCATCTGTCCATCACCATCACAAAGAAGAAGGCGCTCAGAGCAGATCCCTGATGTAATTCCACCCCAACCTTGAACCCATCTGTCATTCCTACCACACACCTCATCACTGTCTTGCAGTCCACTAACAAGTCCTGCAGCACCCTTACATACTTCTCTGCCACTTCTGCCTTTCTCATGCAAAACCACAGCTCCTCTCTTGGCACCCTATCATCTGCTTTCTTTAGATCCACAAACACACAGTGTCACAGATTCTGACCTTCTCTATACTTCAACACTCTCAAAGCAAACACTGGATCTGTAGGGCTCATTGATAGAATAGAATAGAATAGAATGCTTTTCAATTTTTCATATGAATGAAAATACTTTTCAACTTTTCACAATTTAAAAGAATAATGTGGACATTTGTAAATGAAAATGTGACACTTGATTCAGATATATGACTACATTTCAGGCCAGAAAAGCAGCTTCAGTGGTTATCTAAGCTTTCACTAACAATCTGCATCATTGTTCTGATAAGCATTAGCGCTCATGAAATGTTTTCCCTGTATCTACAGAAGCTGTTGGCTTAGGTCACGTCTTTAGCTGGACACAATTTGTAAGTAGGAGTCCTGAGTTGGATTGTTTTGTTATGTACAAATCAATACATTTGTTTTGGTTATTTGGTTTGTGAACAGCTTGTGGAGCTGCTGATAAAATCTCAGGAGTCTAGCAGCTAAACAAACAAGCTAAACAAAGATCAGCTGATATAAAAGATGGTGATGGTGCACAAAACTTAGAATTTCACTCATTTCTAGGCAACCGACACGATCCACATTGACACAAAGAATCCAGACCTATATATCGAACGGTTGTTATATAATGAGGATGAATGCGAGTGGATGATTCAGGTTTCAAGTCTGTTATAAAATACTGCTTTTTGTATGCTTGTTCGTGTCTTCTGAGGGCTCAGAGGGGCACTTTATAGTATATCTGGATTATCATGGGTGTTGTTCAAGTCCGGGCACTGCTGCTTGTTTTGAGTGCATGCCGGGAATAAAAGGGTGAACCCAGTTGATTTAGAAACATATTGATTTAGGAAAATATTTAAGCAGCGATTCTCTTTTTTTTGTTCTCGGCTTCAAATGTTTGCTTTCACGGGGTGATTTGTATATGAATGCTCATGAGAAATCATATGTATGTCAGCCTTTGGGCACGAGTCTGCGCACTAACGGGTGCCGCAGGCCTGTGACTATATTCGATCTGCATAACTGTGGGATAATTAACATCTTCACCTGGCTCCTGGTTTGTTCGTTTAAAAAGCCTAATTAATCACAGGGACAACGTTGAGACTGGAGTCAGTGCTGTCGAGCGTGAAATTACCTTTCTCAGAGACTGGGCTCAAACGTCCATAAACAGTGATCCTTCCAGCCTACCCTCTGTACCAGACTCTGACATTCTTTATCTTACAATGTACATGGCCTTGGAAGGAGGGAGCGGGGTGAACAAGAGCAGGAAAGGACAGCAGAGGTGGGAAACAATGCTGATGAATAAAAACGAAGCTAGAAGGAAAAAGAGTTTTCTTTTGTGATATCCCACTGCGCAGGCAGACGGATAGTCCTGCTCCGCTGCGTAAAAATAAAATTAGCTGGTGGGCCAGGTATGTGGAACACCTACTCGGAGTGAGCTCTTTGGCCGAATCGATAACTCTGAACTCTCCAACACGAAAGCAGTGAGAAACTCTTTACATCAATAGGCGTGCGCTATCATATCCCACTGCTGATGTTGAGTACAGCAGTAGCCGTTCTGGGAGTCGCTTGTATGAATCATTCAAGACACCCACTCTCCTAACCTCTCCCTCTCTACCTACCTGCCCACCCGGCACCCCCTCGCCCACCATGAGCCGCCGTCAGCATCAACTGTCTTTGTACTTAACCTCACACATCACAGCTAACTCGTATATCAATGTTTTGTTGAGACAGCAGAGAAGTGATGCATGCCTATTTCTGGCTCAGTAGGAGTAGATGATAGCTCCTGAGTGTGTATGTGTGTGTGTGTCTGTGTGTAAGGGAGGCATGTTGCTCAAAGTGATGGAGATGTATGTTTCATGAACACTGTGGAAGTGCTATCTGTGTATTCAGATCTTTGACGCTAAAGCATGGAGACACAGACAGACACATACAATAACAAATAATGACAATGACAAGTGTCAGTGTGACAACATCCTTTAAGGAGATGGATATGATCATAACATACATGTCTGCCAACAATTCAAGGTTAGAATAAGTGTTAGCTGTAGAGTATGCCTCTTACTGGATTGCTAGGGCTAATGGCTAAGGATATGATTGATATATCAGATAATATTAATAGTTTAGTGTCAAAATTTGGCTTAAAAATCAAATGAAAGCATGGATCCACCCTGCCTTGTAACAGCGGTTCACGTCGCTGCTGCTGCTGCTGGTATAATGGTGAAGGGATATTTTCTTGGCATTCTCTGGGCCCTTTAATACCAACTGGGTGTTATTTAAATGCCACGGCCTACCTGAGTATTACTGCTGACCATCTCTATCCCTTTATGACCACATCTTCTGACGGCTGCTTCCGGCAGGATAATGCGTCGTATCATAAACCTCATATTACCTCAAACTGATTTCTTGAACATGATAATGAGTTCACTGTGTTCAGACGGCCTCCACAGTCATCACATCTCAGTCTAACAGAGCACTTTTGGAATTTGGTGGAACAGGAGATTCATGTTATGCAGCTGAAAAATCTGCAGCAATTGTGTTATGCTATCACATCAATATGGACCGGAATCTCTGAGGAATGGTTCCAGCACTTTGTTGAACCTGTGGCACAAAGTGGGGTCCAACTTGATACTAGCAAGGTGTACCTAATGAAGTGGCTGGTAAGTGTATGTTTCTTCTGTATACCACTACAAGGGATTTTAAATCAAAGGGGGAGGATGAAGTTAAAGTGCAGATATTCAGCCTTAATCCAAGCAGTATACCCAAAGAATTGGATTGCACTGTTATGGAACAAAGCCCCACATTTTCAGAAACTCACAAGTAACTGCATCAACTAACATAATTGTAAACATAAGAATTGTTTTTTTCATACTTGGATGACAATCTGTTGCACTCTGACTGCCTGAAGCCTAGAACCCACAGACATCTCCAAATGCTGCGTTTCCTCCAGTGAGATTCTCTGCCACTGAAGCCACCTCCAGCTGCTGCTCTTGTGAGGCTCTGTCTGCGTTCAGTTTTGTCTTCAACAACTGAAAGCTGGCAGTGTTGGGTTGAGATTAGGTGAATGACTTGACCATGGAAGAATATTATTTTCCTTTGCTTTGAGACACCCTTGGGTTGCTTTTGCAGTATGGCTTTGCAGCATTTGGCTGAGCAGAGAGTATAGCACTGTACACTTCAGAATCCATTCTGCTACCCCTATCAGCAGTCGCATCATCAACCCGTGTAACCTGGTTCCACTGGCAACCATAAATAGCCGTGCCATAACAGTGCCTCCACAATATTTGACAGATGATGTGGTATGCTGCTAGACTAAGCACCACTGCCTGCACCCCTTTGATGCTCCTCCGCCACATGTGCAACAGACAGCGCTGAATGTGTAGTAAACATTGGTGTTGTAGCCGATCTCCTGGAAAAATTATGTGTTGATGCCATTTCTAAGTTACACAAAAACCGATACAGACATGGTCATATCTCTTGCAGACCAATACACCGGTCAAGCTCCAGTTAGTTATTGAACATTTCAAAAAAAATGTGAGATTTGAGTTGCTATCCTAATGCAACAAAAGGGCAAGATGCATTTAGTGAGATCAAAATCACTGGGAAGTTGCAATGCGTATGTTTTTAAAGTAAGAAACAAAATTATGTTCTGGTGTTTAACATATTTTGAGATTTTTCTGTGTGAATGAATATCGACATATGCAGACTTTTTCTATTAACTACGTCATTTAAGCTGGACCACCGCCTTCTGGCAGTGAGAATACATCTGTTGCCAAGTCAGAGCTCAAGTGTGTATGTGCAGCTGCATATGCGATGCAACAATAACGTGAAGTGATGATGTGGGGTGATTTTATTCTAATTTTCACATTTTACATAGATTTCAGACATTTAAAGGTGTCAATATGCTTTAGGCAGAGTGCTTTTGGATTGTCAAGGACTACCTGAGCCACATGCTCTGAAACTTTTCCAATAATTGCATTGAGGGTTCAGTTTGCTTGCCAATTTTTTGTATCTTTCCAAGGCCAAAATTCCTACAATCACACCCACACTGCAGCAATTTGCCAGTTTTCACAATTACAGAATGTTAGAAAGGCACTTTTTAAGAACCAGGGGATTGTCGTCTTGCTGTTTGGCATTCAAAAGTTATTAGACCCCCTACAATGAAAGCTGGAGATTGAGGAAAATATTAAAGAACAACCTTGTTTTTAAAAACTTGGGACTCTGTGTAAAATCTAAAACAGGATGCAATCATTTGCAATTATATTAATGCAGAAACAAAGATGTCGTACTGAATGTTGAATCTAAAAAAATGGTTGTTTGTTGAGTGATTTTAGCTGATGGATATGATCACTTCTTGTAAACCGAGGGGACCAATCACCACTCTGTTTACAGCAGAGTATAATGCATAATGCAGATGTTTTCAGTGGATCACACATCTGGACTTGAGGCACGTCAGTGCAGAGTGACATTGCATTGCTAAAATAAGAAAAGCCTGGGCTCTAAACAGTTAGTTGCAATATATATATTGGCATAACAGCTGTGCAGATAATTGAGATGTTGGCTTTGGAGCTGTCAGCTGATTGGATGACTCCTTTTATCAGACCAACTCGTGCCCAGAGCAGCCAGTGTTTCTGCGTCTTTTTTTTAATATATGTTTTATTTATTTATTTATTTTGCTTTGCATGGTAGTTTTGACAAATTGTTCACCAAGAGTGGTTTTTAAGTATTACTGAGCCCATGCAGTAATTTCCACTACAGAGTCATGTCTAGTTTTGAAACAGCTGCCTGCCTCTGGGTCTGTAAATCACAGCCATTCCGTACTGTCGCTGCCCTTGCATGGAAGCCAGTTTCCACCATTAAAGAAAAAAGTATCCATAATATAAATTTCAACTTATTAAGTCGAAGTTTTGAGAAAAGCAACTCAAAATTTTGAGTTAGCTTTGCCAATCAGTAATCTACATGGAATGCGCGCTCAAATTGGCGCTTTCGAGAGTACGTTTTCTGATAGTAACGCCGTGTGATTCAGCTAGTAACACAAGGATTTCATTGTTTGTAAAACCACGCTGAAAATAATCAGCAATTTGTGCATTCATGACTGGCTGTAATACTGGTAGCTTAGCTGTAGCATTTGTAGCTGAGGGCTTCAGCTTCCGGGTAACAAGGAAACGACATCATTCACGTAGATTATTGATTGGCAGCGCTAACTCGAAATTTCGAGTTATTAATTTACAATTTTTAGATAAACTAAGTCAAAAAGTTTCTCAAAATTTCAAGTTAATAAGCCTAAATTTCGAGTCATGGATACTTGGTGGAAACAGGCTTCCATACTCTTGCCCTTTGCATACAGAGATTTCTTTCTTTTAATTTATGATGTGCTGTAAATGGTGTCCTTACCAGCTTTTGTTGCTCATGTCTCAGTTTGTTTAAAATGCAAATTGATCAGATATTTAAAAGAAAACAAAACAGGATTTCTCAGTTTCAACATCTGATATGTTGTCTGTGAGCCATTTTCTGTCAAACAAAGGCTTTAAATGATTTACAAATTATTGTCTTTTATAAATATTTTGCACAGTATCAAACCTTTCTTTGGAAACGTGTTGCATAGCGTGGGCTGAAATCAGTAGTGGATTGCTTTTTTCTTGAGCATCCTTTTCTATCAAGTAATTGGGCATGTTATTGTATTTTTTATTTGTTTTTGAGTCAATAGTGGAGAGATAACAGGAGGCAAGGGAATGGAGAAGCAGGGAATAATTTGGAACGAAGACCCTCTGGCTGGGTTCAGCTAAAGCAGATGTAGCATAAGATCGCTCAAGATCTTGTACTGGTGCCTTAGGAGTCACCAGTGCACCCCATAATGATCTGTTAGTATAATGTAAATAGCATTAACCATAAACTAACTGTATTCTAAGATATGACTGTATCATCTGTTACATAACCATCTCAATTTTTCTGTGCAAAATATGTGAAATATGTAGACTCTTAAAGCTGCCAGGAGTATAGAAATGAAAAACACACAACTGCCAAATAAGGCACATTTCAACACAAGCACACACACAGTTTCTGGTGCATATTTGCAGATAGACAGTGGAAAACACCGCTTTAGGTCAGAGGGGACTAACATTCCAATCTTCTGTACAAATCTGTGAGCAGGGTCCTGTGGGAACTGGCACACATAATTAATTTGGTTTCATAAACTTCTGTTACCACATACTGGGGGACTGGGAGCTTAGAGTAAACAAATATTGAAATTATTACATCCAGATGTTGTAATTCCCAGGTAATCCACGTGGAAAAATCCTGTGTATGTGTCTAAATCTCTGTATGTGTTAATATATATATATATATTATATATATAGTTAGGCGTGTGCTCATCCAAGTGTGACTTATTTTATTGTATGTGTGTGTCTGTTTTTTGTGAAGAAAGAAGGCAGACGTCTGCTGCTGCTCAGTTCCCAGGGAAATCAGAAGGCACAGCGAGGGGGTGGGAGAAAGAGGGGTGTGTTGGAGGAGGGGGTGGTGGCTGCAAATAAATAATTTTCTCAAGGAAGGGTGGGGAGTGGGAAGAAGAATTAGGAAAGATGAGGGGAGATGCAGCGAGAACGAAAAGGAAGAAGAAAGGCAGAGTTTCAGGGAATAAAATGTTGACGCCAGGCTGCTCGCTGGCAGCTGACAGACAGAGAATGTGGCCTGGTTTCTGGGTTGCAATCAAATCCCTATAAACAGAGTGATCATTCACTCTGCCTAAATTCTACTGCATTACTGCCAGCCAGCGAGGACACACACTAGTGCTTGCTCACACAGACACACACTTGCAGTTTTTGACAACAAAAAGGTAGGGGGTTTTTTTCAGCAGGGTTTGTGGTTTATGTATGCAGGAAGTCTTTGCATACATATCACAAAAATAAACAAATGCACTGCCACAGAACAAACAGTGAAAAGTGGCAAGCGGAGGAAGGAAAATACGGGAAGAGACAGTAAGGTGTTTGGACAGATTAGATTTAAATCCCTAAGCTCCCTTGGGGGTCAAGAGTGCCTCAGTACGTCTGACGTTTATGAAGGTTTTGCTGTATGGAACAGTGCGAGCTTTCAGAGGTGATGTAGGAGTTGTGACTTTGTTGTTGGTGGTGTTTATTAAGCTGCTTAGCAATATAATTTTCAAGGAAATATTCAAAACTTTGTAGACAAGCAGTTTCGGAAAAACAGGATAAGTGGAGAACTTTTGCACCTCAAGGAAAGAATTTACCGTTTGATCTTCGTAAGAAGCGTTAGACACCTGAGTCGGTATCTGCAAGCAAGCTCAGAAACAAGCACGCTTGCTTCTCTGTTTGCACAGTCACAATAAAAAAAATAAATAAATCATTGGCCTGTGCGTCAGAGCTGATCAAGAATTTCTTCCATCTCAGTCTTGACCAATAAGCAGGGAGCTTACCTGTGCACTTACTCCACTCAGAGGGAGAATCAGCGAGCATGGAAACACCAAGTCAGGGAAAAGAAAAACTCTCATTGACTTCACGTGCTTCTTAATGCCTCTGCCTCAAGGTTCTGCTGTTCTCAAGCAGCTGCTCACTTTGTTCGCAGAAGCCGATGAAGCGTCTGGATTGTGTGGTAATGAGGTTTTTGTTTTTTTATTTTTCTCCACATGTGCCACAGGTAGATGCTCACCTGCAATCTCGGTCCGTACTTTTGTTCTTGCAGAAAATAGAAAAGAAGGAGTTAAAGGGCTCACTCGCTGATTGATAGCAGCGGGTTTGGATAATTTTGAAGACCGAATCATGTAGAGGACGTGTGTAGTTCTGACTGATAAGATAATCCTTTATTTAACACACAATGGACAAAAAAATCATGACATTTTATTTTTTCTAACCAATTTAAAACAATAACTGTGCATTACATAAGAGAGCGTTCCGATTCATAGGAGTGAATACGACTTTATTCAATATCAAATGCTCATTGAAAAAAAAAAATCTAAGCAGCAACTGTTCTGTTTCAGTGGGACTGGTTTGGGGGCTGCTTTTTCTTTTTTCTGTCTGTGTTTCCCTCATCTGGTTCCCTGGTGGAGTTATCAGACGGCGTGGTGTTACTCTGCTCAAGCTGCTCCTCCCGCACCTGTTTTGAGTGGTGCAATCAGGTGTTGAGCACATTAACTTTGAAGGGTACCACATTTCTCTGCCAGGTCGTCATCGGTAACCTGGTGGAAGTCAGGCAACCTTTGTTAGCTGTAAGCGTCAGTACTATTCATTAACTAACTGAGCTGTTGTGTGTTTCCCCCCAGTTGTTTGCCCGGAGTCATGCTGGGAAACCTGCTCAGCTGGAATACAGCACATTGAGAACTTTGGATGCCACAAGCTATTTTTTATCCTTCTCAACCAGTCTCAACAGATGGCCGTCCTTCCCTGAGCCAGGTTCTGCTAGAGGTTTCTTCCTGTTAAAAGGGAATTTTTCCTTCCCACTGTCGCCAAGTGGTTTTTCATAAAGGATCTTTACCTTAAAGCACCTTGAGGCAACTGTTGTTGTGATTTGTTGCTGTATAAATAAAATGAATTGAATTCTCTCCTGCAAAGAAAAGGACTTCCCTGTCTAACCAGCTCTCTGCCCAATCTCCACCTACTCATCTCTGGTTTACCTCCTGAATCTCTTCTGCTCGACTGTCCCTCCGAGATTCTTCTGCGTAACAAGTAAAGCTACATGTACGATCCTGCAGATGTCCACGATTTTGGTCAGACAGATGGGGAGACGGGTTTTCACCCAACTCAGACATGCTCCCGTGCATTCCTGCAAGACCCTCACTGCAGGTTGCTGGAAGTGGATGATGTAAGGGACTGCCAAATGTTGATTGGTTGGCCCTGAATAGTGCAGGGAGTGAAAGCGCAGTTTACGGGGAATGGAAGAACCTCAAAAAAACCCTTCAAACATACATGAAAAGTTTTTCATGTGTTTCACTTCATGTGTTTCACTTCATGTGTTTCACTTCAGCTCTTTGTTTGTTACAACTTCTCCATGGCTGGCTGACTGACCAACACACAAGCAAGTCTGCCACATACCCGTTGTAGCACATACTTTGTACACTGCCCCATCTTGCAACAGCGCTAGCATCTAGCCAACAGTGCAGGCAATGGAGCAGACATCGAGCGATCTACCTCTGCTCGACCATAAAACTAGCATTAGGCAGCCACAAACACTCACAAAAGCCAGTCATCAAACACATCATTCTCCAGAACTACATCTAACTCTTTCTGTGCCAGCAGACCACACAGGATTCCACTCTTCAGTCTGAAAGAGTATGTAAGCCATATGTATCCCACAGAAAACACAATGTCCAGATAAACAGAATCAAGTTTCTGGGATTTCCTTACCTAGATGATTAAGCACCATCAAGGCATTCTTCTCCTATTGTCACAATAGAAAAGGTTTTAAGGATGAGCTCTTACCAAATGGCAAACACAGGCTTCACAGCAATCCCCTTTTTATAACGTTAAAATATTGCTTTCAAAGTACACATATCCTTTTTTTTCTTCCAGCATATCTGTGAGCAAGATTGATTGACAGACCCTGGCCTGCTCTTCCCAGCACTGACACCTCCATCATGATGTGAAGTATACATCTGCACTCGTGAAGCAAAAATCCCTGCCATGCACTACAAAAAACATCATCTTTACAAAAAGCAGCATTTGCAGAAAGAAAGAAAGAACCCCCATCCCTTTCTTCTCTAACTCTGAGTGTTACAGTTTAAAGATAAAGAATTCTGGGTTGTGGATACGGGTGGGTCCATCCGTCTTGCTGTCTTTGGGCGCTGCAATGACAACGCCTCCACTGTCACAGCTGAGAAATGGTTTCCCTCTATTTGCATTTTTATTGATGCTCCAAATTGCAAATAGCTTTCTCCTCCTTCTGTCTTTGTCTTTGCGTTGAGGAGACGGAAAAAAAATCCTCATTTGTTCAAGCTGGCCCTATATAAATCACTATAGTGAAGTGAAGTGATGTGAACTGGACTCATCTCTGAATAAAACATCAGGTGGCAGACAGGGCACACTGGAAGCAGTTTTATCTCTCGAGCTTTTTTGAAAATTTTGCTTTTTCAAATGGGTGCACTGCTTACTGCTGTATTGTGCCAAGTTGGAGCTAACACTGATGCAAAAAAAAAAAAAAAATACACACAGAAACAGGACCTAAGCAGACTGCATTCAGCTTTTCTGCTAACTCATTGTCAAGAACATGTACTATATATTACATACTATGCAGGGCTACACAGCAGCTGGTCAGACACATTGATTACCTTGCTATTTTCTGCACAGGTCCAATATGGATTGGACCATTACCCCAGTCACTTTCCTATAGTAACAAACAGCAGTCACTGCACTCTGCGAGAGTGCAATTACTTATCAGTCAGTGAATTACTGTGCATCAGAGTCGCACACCTCTCTCCTTTTTCCCTCTGTCTCTCTTGTCTCACTTTCTTTCAAAATGAGTGACTGTGAGACGATGAAATTTCATTGTTTATGTATTTATTCATTGTGAAGCAGGGATTACTGACTTTACAAGGTCATTCAAACAGATGAGTGAATACTCTATTGACTGAAATGTAAATACAGGCTCACACTGGGCTCAAGTCACACAGCTAGACATACAGCCGCTGTCTTCATTGTCCTTCATTGTCAGCCAGAGGAGCAAAAGTGTTTTCCTTAAACTGCTGATTAAGTTGCTGCAGCTTCTATCAAGGTCTGGGGATCTTGGGAAATAGGAAACCAGAAAATGAGATGTTGATATTGATTCTACAATCGTGAACAGAGGGCACCTTTCACTTAATCTTAACTGATCTGACAGCTATACAATAACCCCACTTACCTGTAACCTTTATAGTAAATATTAAAGCTGTAAAATAAAAGTATCATGGCTAACTTAGAAATGCAGGGATGGTTTGTTTTTCAGCAAATGCTTGATGGAAACCCTGATTGTCTTGCTCCTTGGACTAACTGGTTACAATGTGATGCTAGAAAAAGAACCACAGGTGAACAGATGTCACCATTATTCTAAATCAAATCATTGCAAAGAAGGAATTAAATTAATTTGTATTTGTTATTTTAAAAAAATGATAACTAAAATGGTTAGTAAATTGTTGTGAACACATGACCACACAATGCTACGACTTACTTTGTCGCATGGGGAACTTACTATGTTGGACTCCTCTCTGTCCACAATGCCACTATCATTAACTACGCTATTACCCATATGTGAAGGCAATGAGTTCAGTACAATAAATGATGGACCCCATAGATACAGGGTCTCAAATTCAAGCCACCAGTGACGTGCGCATCCCCCCATATTGTTTTATTATGAACAGTTTAGTCTTATAAAGCTGACATGGTAAACCTGCTAGCAAACAACGCTCTACAACCTAAACAGAAACATTACATTAGCATCACTGCGTGGTAGGACTTGCAAAACATAATTAAACACAATTTGTTGCTGATAAACTCATCTAAGTGTTCCTGAAATTGCATAAAGTTGCACTTTATGAGGTAGCTGGAGTGGTGGTGGTGGTGACCTAAGCACACACGGCTTTCAATCAGGAGAATTGTTTGGTTCGGTTAAGCTATCAAAGCTACCTGGTTAGCATTAGGGAAACATTTTGGATTCATTATCTACATTGCACAGCTCCATTTTTAGGTCACTGTGATGCTGAACTCCATCTAAGCACAGCTGTTGGAAGTTGCTTAACTTTATTTTGCATAACATTAGGTTTAAAATTATGTTCACAACCCTTTTTAACTCTTCTAATTCCCCTCACCTCCCAAAGCCGACCAAACGGCTGTACCTTTCCTGGGTCTGGTTCTACTGGTCTTTTCTTTTTTCATTAAAAAGACTGTTCTAATTCTTGCAAATACAGAAGGTTGATGTCATTGAATTGTTAAATACAACTGAAAATAATTAATATAAATAAATGTTTGGGGGATGACGGTCTTGGCAGTCTTCTCTTTATTGCCATACAGGTGGTAGTTAGTGGCTTTGCTAAAAACAGCTGCCTATAGCTGCTGGAGGAAACTGTAAGACAGAATCACAACTTTAAAGCGGCAAGTTGTAAAAGCAAAGGAGCTGAAAGAGACTGGTGTGCTTCATAGAGATGAAGGAATTACAAAACAAGCGATCATTTTCCTAGGCATTGCTTCGAGTAATTCATTTCACACGGCACACTGTAAAATGGATTCATATAAAGACATCGATCAAGGCAACTTTAAAGACAGATGTTCAATACAAGTGTTTATGACCTCATTAGTGCATAGGCAATAAATATGAAAAAAAAAAAAAAACTGGTTAATTACCAAATTGAAAAATCACCTCGCGTTTAAATGATTCTTTAAATATAATGTCTTCCATGTCTACACATCAGTGTGAAATATGCCAATATATTGATTTGGCCAATCCATTAAAGAAAAAAAAAAAGTAATCAAAAAATATGTATAGTCACCTTCAGGTGTCCTTCCTCCAGTCCTGACCTCTTACCCTCATCGTCTAATGACCTTTCACTCTGACAAACAGACAGATGGCTCCATTTTACCCCCTCCATGCAGGTGTCACAGGGATGATAGAAGAGAAGGAAGAGGAATGTGATGAAGAAATGAGAACCTTAGCAGGATGTGACAGAACACTGCTGGAGAGGATCGGAGCAGAGAGGATGGATGGAGTGGTGAAAAGTAGGCAGGAAGGAAAGCACTGTTTGGTTGTCACTCTCAGATGTTCTTTAAAACACTGAAGTAAAAAGTAGAGCTTGAGCGTTATCCACTGTCTTCCCCTATGAAACCCAGAGTTTATCAGCTTTTTTCCATCAGCAGTTCATTTATCACTTGCTATGAAATTGCAGATCTTTAAACTTAACTTTTCCTGAGGAATTTGAGGGCTTCTTATTCAGTTTGACTCATTTTTCAAGGTTAAGAGTTAATGTCATGCTATTGTCTGACTATTTGAAGGCTATTTTTACATTTCCGATTAAATGTAGACTGAATTTTATACAAACTCTTGATAACTAACAAACGAAAATTCAAAAGCCAGCCAAGCAAAAGTATTTTTCTCATTATGAGGACTTTTGAATTTTACTGAGTTTGACTGGAACCACAGGTGAGGTGAAATGTGCTTACCCCAATTGTAATTCTGTCATTTCTATTCACTCTCTGATCTCTGCTCTACATTGTGTGCGAGTGAGATCACGTTCGCTCTGTAATAGCCCTCAAATAAAAATCCTCATCGAAACAAAGTGAGATGCCCATGGCTCATTGGAATGACAACAGCGGTGTATTCTGCTTGCACCTGATAAAAATTTTACATCGCCTCCTCTACAAAGAGGATCAGTGCGATTCCTTAGAGAGAGACAAAACTGAATTCAGCCCCAACATGTGCAGAGCACTTCTGACATATTCACGCTTACATGGATAAATGTGTTGCGTAACTGGTGAACCATCTGCTTGCAAAAAATGCCAGATAAATACTAGGTAAACAGCGAATGCGACGAGGTGAAAATGAAATGACTTAAGAAGGGTCTGTGAGAGCCGAAGTGACAGTCAGTTAGTTGGATAATTGGTTTGCGAAGTAGAAAGCAGGAGGTGGCGTTGAATCAGAGCTGGAGAAGGGGAAAGGAATGAGAAGATGAGAAGCGAGTTGAAGTGAAGAGAAAAAATGGGGTGGGGAGTGGGTGAAGTACAGAGCTCGGTTCACGCACAGCTGGCTGATGAAGGATGAAGGGAAAGAAGCAGAGGCGACTGATAGAAGTTCAGACCTGCTGAACTGAAGCAGATGTCCACCATCCAGACTGACAGGGTCGTTGGCTGCCTGAGGAATAGCAGGGGTATCAATTTATAATGCTACCTGCCTAATAAGCCTTCTGAGATGCTTCATAATGCATTACACTTAGACCAGTAATTTTCATTTTTGTGTGCATATTCTGCAGAAACCCTCAATTTACAAAGATCGTATATTGATTCTAATTTTTGCTAGCCTTTCACCACATGCTCGGAATAATTAAATTGAAGTATGGACAGAAGAAAGACTCAGACATATGTTGCAATTTGCAGCGCAGAGAGTAAAGGATGGGCAGAAGAAACTTGGTGAGAAACAAGACTTAAAAGCGCCGAGGAGTGACGCCTCTCCATAGCAGTAGCGGTGCCTCTTAGTGGTACTGACAGCAACAGAGAGGAAGAGAGAAGCTGCAGGAGTGGGTCCAAGATCTGAAGATGTTGCCAAGAGTAGCAGCGGATTTGTGATAAGTAAGAGAAGTCAAGTAACTTTCTGAAGCTAGTTTGTTGCTCACTTTATATCAGATGTGAAGCAGATAAATGTAGAAACTGCATCATAATGAGTCATAAGAGCCAAGCAAGCCATGTATTATGCGAAACACTATCAAGTGTATGATTGCTGTAGCCATTGTATGGTTTGCTAGAACAGTCCTTATTATCTCATTTATTGAAGTGATTCATATTTGATTACATTTCAGAATTCAGAATGAGCATATGCTGTATCTAACACAATAAGAATGAAATGGATACATCCCATATGAAACACAGGGTGAAAATTACAGTTAGAATATGTGATATTATTATATATAGTGACTTGTGTTATGTTGGTGAAATTAAGCTATAAAGAAAGTTGGTTGCTTTGGCTGCAACTCTCCTTCAAACCGGAGAGCTCTCTCTCTGGAGAGTGGGTAAAAGAGGAGGATGGGTGGTTCCTAATCTTACAGTTGTTCTTTCTATGATGTCTCCTGTCGAGCCCTCTTTGCCCCACGCTTGTCTGAACCCACAAGCACAGCAAGCCACTCTCTTTCCCATGCAACTCAGCCCTATGTCAGCCTGCACTGTGCCACCCCTGCCAACAACCTGGTTCACACGGAGGATAACGCTCGCTGACAGCTCCACACTCCCTTTTGCACACATGTTCACACGCAAACAGACACATCCAAGGCTGTGACACAAGCAACTTTTACACAGCCAGAGTCCTTTTTGCAAAACCTGCTTTGCTCGCTGGCGGTGTTTATGTTGTGGAAAAATTGCAAAGAAATTCAGATTTACTGGAAAGATAAGATGGATCTGAGTATGTGCATCCCATAGAAAGCGGTCGTCTGTGTTTACCAAACTCTCTTGCATGCAGCGGGGTATATCATAGGGCATATCGAAAGTGACACCGTTATTACCACAACAACAGCCCCCCCATCTGGTGGGTAACAAAAAAGAACGTGAACATATGATAAGATCACTAACAAGTGGATCTAACAAGTGGATCTGTGCTTTAGAAAATGAAGATTTATGTCATTTAAATTTATTTAAATGAACCAGAATTAAATATAGGTATTTTAAAAGAGGTGCAGTGTATTACGGCTAATTTATAAGCCCAATTTAACCTGACATGCATGACTTTGGACTGTGTGAGGAAACTGGAGGACCAGGAGACAAGACCCTTAAACTATGCATGTAATGGACTCAAATTACTGAAGGTGTGACTGTACCGAGCCTTCTGGTCTGTTACAGAAAGGATGAACTCATTTGATTTGGGTCAAAAATCAAAAGTTGGACTTACAACGTAAGAATAGTCATGAAGAAGACAATCGCCAGACCCCTGCACAGGAGCAGGGCAAGAAAAACAATGTCTGCAGAAGAGACACCTTCTAGCCAGACTGAAGAGTGTCCTTTGGTCAGATGAGACAAAACTAGACTAACTCTTTGGCCAGAGAGAGAGACACCATCCCCACAGGGGAACATGCTGGTAGGAGTATTATGCTGTGGGGATGCCTCAGTGCTTCTGGAACTGGGAATCTCTTGAAGGTGCAAGGAATCAAAGAGAGAGAAGGATATGTGAAAACTCTGAAAGAAAAAGCTTAAAACCGTCAGTATCAAAACTGGGTCTTGGTCATTGATTTCTCTTCCAGCACAACTCAAAACATACATCGGTCCTGGTGAAGAATTTCTTCCAGAAGACCAAAGATAATGTTATTGCCTGGCCTGCACAAAGCTGTGAGTTGAATCCCACTAAAAGTCTGTGCGGTGCACTGAAGCCCAGGGTTCATACCAGAAGGCCATCAAATCTGCAAGAGCTTGAGAGATTTGCTAAAGAAGAAAGGGGCTGGGTTACTTAGGAGATGTGTGTGAGACTTTTTGAAAACAACAATTCACAACTGGAGGCTGTTATCCAGCAAAAATGATACACAATTGACTATTACAATCAGGTGTGTGTTTTTAGTGAAATTATTTTTTTTCCTGTGTGCAAAATATGGAAATGTAAGCATCCAAAATAAAACCAGGATGTTTGCACTCCGAAACTTTAAAAAACAAGATTAATAATAATTCTGTGCTGTCTGTAAAAGAATCTGCCAAATCAAACATGCAGAGCTACCTGCTGTGGCAACCCCTTGTGAATAAGGGAGAAGCTGGAAGTAGCTTTATTCATTTATTTATTTTTTAAAAAAAACTCAAATCGCTCAAATATTAATGTTCACCAATCTCACACAAATAAATATTCCACTGATCATAATTGATTTCTGCGGCTAAAACATCTAATCTTGTTTTCTTGTCTTTTATAGGGAATTTTATTTCACAGCAGCACAAATTATGTATTCATTTCAACACTAAAAAGAGAGCTTACATAACAATAATACCATCACGAAACAACATAAATTCAATTACAGATCATATGTGGTCCAAATAAATGCAAAAAAAGTAAAAGTCTGTAAACACAGGAAAAAGCTGCCACCCTGATCACAGGTAAACAAGTATACATCCATTTCTATCTTTACTTTTGGCCATACTCAAAAATAGTCACAATAATAATATTAATTAGTACAGTCACATTAATATTTGTTACTCAAAAATAGTCACATTAATAAAGAGTGCAAGTTAAATTAAATCAGAATTAATGCTTAATCTGAAGCGACACGAGTGCAATATATTAAATTCAAATGTGTTTTTATTTTTCGCCTACTGCCATTTACATATAGGAGGGGGCAGAACAGTTGAAAAACCTACACTTCATTTACCAAAGTCATAATTAATAGAAATTTTGATATTATATTCCCTCAAAAACTAATCAGTTTTAGGAGGATAAACTGGCATCCAGCTGTTTTCATCCAATAAACATGGCAGAGTCTAAAACCTAGGGGGTCCTCCAAGGGCAATCATTGCAATCACTGCACAGATGTAGCGCAGACTAAGACATTTGTTGATTTCTCTTTTCAAAATGAGTTTATTAGTAATCATTTCACTCCACAGGCTGGAGTGCCCAAGCTGGAAGTTCTTTATTCAGTGGAAGAACAAAAAGAGTGCAGGCTAGGCTTGCAGAAACACAAATATGCCACATGCAAAGGTCCCTTTAGAGTTATAAATGGTTTATTGCTAATTTGATAAATACTCAGAAATTTCTTCGTATGATGACACTCTTTTGGATTCCTGTACTGTGAGGTTGTCTATTGGTAGAACATCACTGGTGAAACATCTTTACCTCCAGGTGCAGCTTAACCATGACCATGCTGTGAGAATAAAGGTATTTTAAATGTTTCTTATTTGATGTTTAAGAATATAAGGGTACGCATAAAAATAACCCCACCGGAGAGAAACTCTAACTAGAAATAACCCAGCTCATGAAGAAGAATGTGAAGCTATAAGACAGAAAATCACTCATAAAAAGGCGAACTAAAAAGCATTTTACACACACCTGTCTGATGAAACAAAAGGCTCACCCTCGGGATCAGTGGAGATATATGACGAATAAAACAAGCCCAAAGGGAAAAGCAGCAGTGCTTAAATGACATCACCAATCAATAAGACACTCACACCTGAGTCCAAAAAGTAATCATGGAAAACTGTGAGGGAAGAAAAGTTGTTATCCCTTCACTTATGCTTCAGCTGGCAATATAATGTTTCTCTCCCTGCTTTCACCGTTATTGATTTTGTCAACCGACAGGCCAGACTCAGGGACGAGCAAAGTTTCAATCTGTCAGGTTAAGCAGATGATGCATTTAGTTTGGAAGGGGGTTGGGGATAGAAAAAGTACAGAGAAATGCACTCCAATGGCGACAGCACAGCACAGGGTGATATTCCTGATAGACGTGAAGCTAATTTTGTTAACAGTCCATCGAGTGTCCCAGTTAGCTGCTGCAGTGAGCCAACATGAACAATACTGGAACCATGTCAAGTGAATGGAACGAAGCCATTTTTAGTGTCAAACCAACACCAGTGTTTTTCCTGCCATGACAGCCAAAATGCATGCTGAGATAAAAGTCTATCACAGAGAGTGAAATTTACTTTAATCTAGCATGTCTGTGTTGTAAAGAGAAACGGCCCAGAAAACCCTGTAAAAGCCACTTCATACTTTTAAAGTTTTATTTTAGGGATTATAATCTGTAATACTCCGTTTCCACAGGCAGGGATAGTCAGTTTTTTATTTATGGTAAGTTACAGACTATAATTCGAATCCTAAATATGACCACTTCTTTTTATTTTTGTTTATACACTTAAGTTTCATTTTCCCTTTGTGTCTAATGTTGTTTCTCCTTTGGTTAGATTAAGGGAGCACACCTACTCGCTAAGGCGTTGAAAAGGACGTGATTTTGGTTAAATTACTAAAGTTACCACAGGTTCGAAAGCTCCGTTGTCAGGAGAAAAATATATGGTTCAGTGAAATAGCTGCATTAGTTTCAAAGTCATGCAGACAGCCTCAAAAAAGGAAATTCATGTCCTTGTACACACACACACAAAAAAAATCACACGATCGCCTTTTTTGTCAGTATTTCATGAACTGTCATAAGACCAGCTTTTTGACATGTGATAGTAGAAAAACTAGGGATACCATTAACAATGTCCTAAACATCTGTAATGTCTATAGGTCGGTTTCATAGGTATTGACTAATTTATTATAACATTGTAACTGTTTTTTGCTAATCACTGCAACGTGGGAACCCAATCGTCCTTTAATTGATGATCATCTTCATTGTCAATGATTTCTTATGGAGCATTTTTAAATGGTTGAGAGATATTTTTATCTTATCTCTCTTTCTTCCCCCCACCCCCCACCCTCTCTCAGGTGTGCAGTTACACATACACATACACTGTACATGAGAAATCACTATCAACTCTGTCTAGTTTCATAATGCTCCATAAAAAAAAATCTTAATCATTGAATTAATATCATTGCCTTTCAAAGCGAGCTGATTCCATTCATGGTTATTGGAGAGTATTGCTGCATATATAGAGTTGTAAAGTGTTTTGTGACTCCCCAGAGAGCTGAAAGAACCTGTAAAATTACCTCAGCTGATAGCATATTATTTAAATCTATATGAACAGCTACTTAAACTAAAATCTCCAGACTGCTGGTGGCCAGGTGCACTGCATAGAGGGTAAGCTGGGTATTCTGTGCTGGGAAAAATACCTGAAGGCAGATGCTGTGTCTGGTTCTGCTGCAATGAGTTTGTTTAGCTTCTAAATACTGCATATATGTTGAGGCTATCTCTGTCTGCCTGCTGTGAAAGCGGTGAGATTCCACCAAAACAGTAAAGCTGCAGAGCAGACAGCTAAACAGTGTAAAGCCTTTCATGTTTGAGATGTGGTTAGGTGCATAAGTATCTGAACAATGAGAGTTTTGCTGGTGTACAGCAGCACAGTGGATTTTAAATCAAATAGTTAAGCTGTGATTGAATTGCAGACGTTCAACTTTAATTCAAGCAGTTTAACAAAATATTGCATTCACTGTTTTGGACTTATAGACGTCCCCATTTTTTAGGGGCTCATAAAGTAATTGCACAAACTAAAACAATTTTAAACATAAAAATTGTTTTAATGCTTGGAAGAAAATCCTTTGCACACTTTTCTAGAACTTGTGCTTCAGAAAATGCTTTGTTTGCTCCCTTGAGTGCTCTGCCGGGTCTTCACTCAGCCACAGCAGGTCCTTCTTGTTTATGGGTGTCTCTACCTTCAGTTTTATCTCCAGTAGCTGAACAGTATGCTCTATGGGGTCGAGATCAGGTGACTCGCACATTGAAAAATATCCCATTTGGTTGCTTTGAGAAACTTTTGCATTTGCAGTATGCTTTTGCAGCAACATTTGTTTTCCAGCATTTTGCAGAGTCTGAGCAAAGAGCATAGTGCTGTATACTCCAGAATTCATGCTGCTAATTCTACTATCAGTCCCGTCATCAGTAAAGACTAGTGACCTGGTTCTACTGGTTCCTGCTTAATTTGTTATGAAATAGTGAGGGAACAGGCATCACCTGGACACGAACCTGAGAAACCAAAGTATTTATTTGATATTTTTATTTTATATTCACTGCTGCGGCGTGCAGAACCAAAATTTGTCATTGTCCAAAAAGTTGTGGACCTAATTTAGCAACCGTAAAAGGAACTGAGATTCAAACTGAGAAGCATGGACACATTTTTCACTTCAACCAGTGCCAACATCCTGCACACAGCAAGTTTGTTATTTGGAAGAGTTTTGTGGTTTGAAACTAGATTAGAACTTGAGTCTGAAGTGTCTGTGTGGTCCTCAGATAACAACTGCAACAGATCACTGTCTTGTTCTGACTCCTTTGATGTCTTCAGTGCCCAAGGCCACAGCTTTCTTACAGGAATAATCAGTGACATTTAACTGCCTTGAATTACAAAATGTACATAATACATCAGCAGGGGTTTGCAAGTGCGGAACAAAGCCTGTCATTCTCCTACAACCAGCAGAGCTTTGTAAACAAGCAGTTGGATCCATCCTTTTCCTGAGATGCTGTGAGCCCTTTAACAGTTAAAGAAGGAGACTGCCATGGGGTTGCCCTGCTACAATATCTTTCACTAAATAAATAAAAAAATGAACTCAGGTACAGGTCATATATCTGTTCTGTGCTTAATCTTGCACCGTCTCAGGTGAGAATTGTCTGCAGAGAAAAAGGTGAACATTTGTGCCGTACAGGATTCCAGCAGACAAGAGACGATAATGAAACAGCCTCCTCCATCAAAAGCACCTCACTGTGAACTGAATCAGACAGTTGCTGTACAGTACATAGCGCAGACTGTTTCCATTCACCTCGCCAAGGCTCGTCTCCCTGGCAACTAAAAACAGGTTCTGAACTTCACTTCCCTCAGATGCAACCTAGAGAGGAAACATGCTGTCATGAAACAGATATAAAAAAAAATATATCTGTGTGGAAGCTAATCTTCCTCTTATGGAGGATAAAGAATGATACTCACTTACAGAAGTCAGCTGTGAATCAAGTAAAGAGGCAACATTTGGGCTGTGCTGGATTCCAGCGCAACACAATGGAGAGCAGAGCATTTGGAGGCACTTATCCACATCTGCGAGGGAGCTGCTGTTGTAACAAACAGTATCTAGCAGATGCTCCACTGTTCCCATAGGTGAGAGACCAGTTACACAGCCTATGTCACACAACAGTTTGGATAGCTTCACTGCGTGTTCAGATGCAATTTTCTCCTCTCATGCACACAACAAATTTCACAAAGACACGAAATGTGTTAACTCCTGCAAACAATGTAGCAGTGCTCCTGCTGTAAAGATGTAGCCCAGTTGATACAGTTTCATGTCATTGCATTCTTAGGCGTTCTATCGAAAGTGATCATTGTCCAATCAGATAATGTTTCCAAACACTTTGTTTGTTGCTTATCTTGGAGGCATTTTGGAGGTTTCAGTCTTGCTCAAGAGCCACATACGCTCTCCTAAGACAAACCCACAAAGGTGATTTTGATGATTTTTGCCAGGTGGTGCCGTGGTTACCACTGTCACCTCACAGCAGGATGATCATGGGTTTGAACCTGCTAGCCAGCTGGGGCCTTTCTAAGTGGAATTTGCAGGTTTTCCATATGCCTGCATGGATTCTCTCCAGGTACTCCAGCTTCCTCCCAGAAACATCCATATTAGGTTAACTGGTGATTTTAAATGTTCTGTAGCTCTGTCTGTTTTGGCCCCATCATGGACTGGTGACTAGAGAGATTGATTCCAGCCATAGGATATATCCGCTGCATTCCTTACAGCTTAATTGTATATACACAGCTAAGATTATTTTTGCCAGTGTGTAGTTGTTGAAAGTGGGGTTTTCCTTGATAATATTAACTTTTTTCCCCCAACTTTCTGCACCCACTAGCACATAGACACTGCTGCCCTCTGGCAGTTAGCCAGAAAAAAATCCAGCAATTTTTGAGAGCTTTTAAGCAATTTAACCAGTTCATGCGTAATTAATGTAACTTACCAAAACTGGTCACCTTCAACGGCAACAAGCCGCAAACACGGTTGCATGCACAGCAGTGCATCCTGTGTCAAGTTTCCATGATCCTGCTCTGGCTTAAATCTGAAACTGCACCCTCGACACTGCAGGGCATTTGACTACACTTGCCACTGTGGTGGTCATGGAGATTATATTTTGTCAATTGTGTGCCAGTGTAAGGCACAATGGGAGACATCCAGGTGTTTTTGTGTATCTGTTCAACTTCTGTAAGACTCAATGGAAGCCCTCAATAGAGAGGAAGCATGAGCTGTGGGCAAGAATAGAGAGAAGAATGAAGATACAGACAGGAGGAGGGAGCGGCTGACAGCAGTTGGACAAACACTTGACCTTTTCCTGTTTTTCACCACATGCTGCTCCACCTCTCGAACACACACACACACACACACACATACACACACAGGCCCTTGGGGTATGTTTAGCCCTAAGGTTGCCATCTGTACCTGCCTGTTTGGTATGCAGTTGGCTCTGCCCCCATTGCACTGAAGCCGATTCCCTTTTAGCTGTTTGTGGCTCTAACTGGCAGCACTTAGTCGGGCCCATGACATCACTGTATATTTATACATATGTGTGATCACATATTATTTTGTTTATGCACAAACATATATCTGTTTCCATGCGTTTCCTGTCTTTATTTATGTTTGTAACCCTGTGTGTTCATGTGCGTCTTTGGTTGGTTTGTGCGCTGTAAGATGGATCTTAGCGTGTAGCACTGACTTTCTTGTAGCATCAGGGACTAATCCTTCAGCGTTAGAAGACCAGCTGTTGTGCAGAGCAGCGAGATCGGCTTCATATGTCTCCTGGCTTCGTTTGTAAATTCTCTTAGATCTGTTTCATCATAGAAATTATAGGGCGGTGGCTCGTATCTGACTAAATGACAAGCACAGTTTTTGTTATGCACTCTGAATTAAGAGCAAGTTGTTATGTGCTTAAATGAATGTTTGCATATACACTGCATGGGTGTGTTTAGGGACATGTGTGGCAGTGAGAGCACATTGAACCGAGACAATGGATCAGCAGTATTTTTTAATTAGTGTAAGATTTTGAACACTTGCATGGGGAAGGCCTGATGAGAATGTTCATATCTGCCGCTGATTCCATGTCCCGTCAATGATATTTAAAACTTAATTAACAGATGATCAATAGTGTTTACACTGTAAAGCGACTGGGGCAGATTCTAATTAGAATATCCATACATTATTAATGACATTAGCAAGCTCTGAAATTAAAAGGAGACAACTGCCGCATTCAATTAAGGCAGCGTTCGCAGAGAAAAATTGGTGGCAAAAGACTGAAAGTGAAAGACAGAGGCTGAGTGAGGCATAGATGAGGGCACAGATGAATGGGAAGAGATAACAATCAAAGTGCAGAACAGTCACAGTCATCTTGAAGTTTGGTGATGTACAATAAGTGAGGAATATACCCGAGACTTAATTAGAATAATTTGTTATATGAATCCCAGAGTAATAATGATAAGTAATATCACAGAGAAGTACAGGGAATGGGAACTTACTCGAGTTAGCCATAAAGCTTGTAGAGGTAAAATATATATGAGCGCATATACAGGTAATGGTTTGCCTTTGAGCGGCTCTTCACCCAAGGTAATTAAACAGAGCTATGCCATGAAAATCATACCCACGAAAAGTAATTATGATTCAGTGGGACTTGGGAGCGATTTTTATAGTTCTGAACCTTAATTCTGTCAGTTATGATAACCCTGTACCGACCAAAGGTTCTGTTAAACTTCACTTAAACGAAATACCGTTTTTTTGGTTCTCTTCTTATGTAGAAGAAACAACCTGCGCACCTTTCAAGTGGATGTAGCATCTTGGCACAAGACGGTTGTTCGGTAACGTGTAAAAGCCTCGAGCTACACCTCTTTTCTTAATATTTTGCTTCCAAGGACTTTTTCTTTAGCTGCTTTTCCACTCATTTTCAGGCCACTCCTTGCACCTGACCATTTTCAGAGAAGTGTTTTCTTGTTTGTAAAGGCACTAAACACTTACTTATGAATCATTCAAGCATATAAAGGCACCTTTAGGCACTTTGTTACTAGCAGCCTGTTGCGAAAACACATTATTTGCTTAACTTTCCTCATTTGAAACTACACAGACATAAAATTGTTTTTTAACACCAACAATGGGATTGCAAATGGGATTGCAACAAAGAGCAATTGTCTGAAGCCTTGGCATTTTTTAGCAAGGTGTGCACTGTCTCCTTACAAGATCTTGACAGGAAACAGAACAAAAAACAGCCAACATCCAAAGAACAGCTTTAAATGTCCTTCAAGAAGCCTGGAGAACTAGTCATAAATACTAAAAGAAATTACAACAGAGTTTGCCAAACGTTTGCCTTGTGTTGGAATGAAGGTGGTCATACCAAATATTGCCTTTCAAGCTTATTACAAATGTACAAACTCTGTTTTTGCTCTTTTCTCATTTTCTTAGCAAAAAAATAAAGAGATAGAGGAGTGACGCCAGACGCCAGCACAGCACTGTACATTAAATATTTACAATTCCACTATGTGCACCAGTTAGCCAGTAACTGTCAGCGTGTCAGATTTATAGGTATAATCAGCAATAACATCTACACTGAAATCCTAGCTGGTCAGAGCTTCTTTTCTGAAGAGTTTAATATCTGGCTGTGAGTCTATAAGCTTCTTAAAAAGAGGTAAAGCTGACCTACAGGTAAACTAGGAGTACAATTACAAGTGAGTAATTAACCGCTCATGTCATTGTCACTTAGTGACAGTGGGAAGGAAAAACTACCTTTCAACAGGAAGAAACATCTGATAGGAACAGGCTCAGGGAGGGGCAGTAATTCTTTATGACTGGTCGGGGGTGAGATGAAAAAGAAGAAAACATTTCATGTTGCACTTTTTCAAGTTTCACTACAGCTTGGCAAGTAGTTGGCCAGTGTTTGCAGACGAGTTGGTGTCTTCTACACAGACCTTCTGCAGCTATGACAATCTTTGAGCAACCAAAGCTGTCACCTATCAACAGCCAGCAACCAACCTTTCACCAACCGGTTAGGCAATAAACATTTTTCTCTAGTGATCTGGTTGCTAGGGAGTCACCTGTGTGACCAATGTGATTTTGTTTCTGATCCAGAAACAGCACTGAAGGGTTGATAAACCATCCTTTAACAATAATGCTAATACTGAATAATGCTATCATGGTTTTGGCATCTGCCTCCTCAAGAGGAATGACCACAACTACACAAGACTCAGGTTGTGTTAAACTGTCATTATCCTTTTATTCCTTCATCAGAACCATTTGAACACAGAGTTTGAGCAGTTAAATGAGCCTCAATGCAAAAGAAAGGCTCTGATATCCAAACTTGAAAGCAGCCTTTGAAAACATCTCACTGTAAGTTCATCTGGGATCAACTATTGCCACGTGTGTCACTGGAGAAAGGAAAAAAAAACACTTCTGGAGGATGAAATTTAAGAAACTCCAAGTTAATTACAAAAGGAGCTTAAACACTCATAATTAGCCTTTTCTATTGTAGTATTGGGTTATCACAATGTCATGTCAATGTAATTTAAGAGGGAAGTGGAGGAGAAGTGGAAGTTAGAATTCAAAAGTGGCACTTAGTGGCTCAGCTGGGAATCCACTTGGATCAGTCAGTAGCTTTGAGCCCCGGCCACTGGTCTCAATAGCTATTATATCATGCCAGGGTAATATACATGGATGTTAAAATTTTAAATGAGGAACCAGTGAGTTGATTTATCAGCCAGTAAATTTCTTTTCTTCAACTTAAACCTACTCGAAGCTCACAACAAAATTGAGCAACTGTGACAAGGAAATTGAGACCACGAAAAAGGCAGTTTGCCACTTGGACACTTTGGATAAACAGACATGATATAATGTGCATGTATAAGCTTAAGAGGTGATAGCACCTGGATTTAGCTACCTCTGGGAAGATTCAAGTTAGAATGCAAATCAGAGCTTTTCCAATTGTCTAGGCTGACTCACAACAGAGAATAAGTATGAAATAAGAAAGATAAGTGAATTTCCTGGAAAATGTACGTTAAGCAATTTGTGTATTTCTTCTATGATGTTTCTTTTTAGACATCCCAATCTCAGGAAGATAAGATAAAAATGAAAATCCAATTAAATCTAAAATTGAAAGACACCTTTTCTACGTTAACCTCATAAAACATTGCTCATTATTTCAAATTGCACTTGCAGCGCTCATTGAAACCATGCAGAATACCTGGACACTGAATGTAACCTTCCCGTGAAAGGCCTCTCCAATAATGCTTTTATAATTGGTCCTGCAGAGATTAACAGCGCCCTATTGAAGCAGATCACGCAACCCTGAGGTTCAGATGTAGGATGAATTGCTGACACCGTACAGTGAGAGTAGTAAGCACAGATAGGATTCCCGGTGTCATTCATCAGAGGGTAATAGACGTGCCCAGTAGGGCAGAAAACAAGAGAAAGCAAGCGGCAGCAAGGAGGAGAGAAGCAGGAGGGATACATTCATTTCATCTGCGATGAGAGACAAGAGACACAATATCAAGAAGTTCGAGAGGCCATCTTTCACCGTCTCTTTACCCTGGGCTTGTGGATTGCTGTCTGTGTGTGTACATGAAAGAGAAAGGGTAATTTGATTTTGTGTCCTCTGTCTAAAAAGCTAAGGATTGGGACAACCAGGCAATATGGTCCACTGACCTTCTATTTTTACTCAAACGTCCAGCCTTGAAACACTAGCTTCCTCTTAGATTTACTTTGTCTGCAGCAAAAAATATTGGTATGTGAGTACATATACAGATGCAACACACACACACACACACACACAATTGCATCCCTCACCCATCGTAATTAAGCCTTCATCATTGATTCTGGGGGCGTTTTGGCCGTGTAACCTAATACCAGCAGAAACATTTCTTGCATTCATAACACAAGCGGGTGTGTCTGTCTTATTTGCTTTGTGTGAGCGTGTGTGTTCGTGTGTCAGCGTGTGTAAGCGTGGGGTCGTGTTTCCTTGGATACAGTGATGGGCTCTCAGACTGCTTGTAGCGGTCCATTAGAGATCAATGGGATCCCTGCTCCTAATTCCTACTATCAGGCAGCCTCTGATCCTTATCTGCTGTGTGGAAAATGCAGTCAAAGTCATTTCATCTTGGCACATACACACACACACACACACACATACACACAAAGACACACAAACACACACACCATGCATACAGTATGTGCATGCAGCATGAATAGCCTGCCAGACGTGGTTACTATTCATTTTATATGAAGATATTCTCACCCACACATATAAATCTTCCTGGAATCAGGTGTATGTGTGTGTGCTGAACGAGTAAGAGATAAATGTCTACTGAAGTCTTAAGCAGAGATCATCATTGCAGTGAATAGGACCTGAGGTGATGGCTGTTAATCTGTGAAAGCTAAAGCTTCCGAGCTCAGGATGTGAAGCTCAAACACACAGTAATGCTCGCGTGAATATGGTGGGTGTAAATATACTTTATATGAAACACAGTATATAGTACCCTTAAAATTCACAGTGAAATTAAAAAGTGGTGCTTATGGTATGCACATTCTCACAGTGATCTTGGTTTTAGGAATTCGCATTGTTCCTCAGAGCTCAATGCTTCTGGGTTCAAATCTCCTGTGATGAGTTTGTGTTACGTTTCAGTTTAAAAATGGACCAAAATGCAGAAATCAAAGCAGGCAGATGAAGAAAAGGCAAAATTTTATTCGATTGAAAGGTGAAGTCCGGAATAACCAAGCACAACAAATTTAAATATAAATCCAAAAGCATGCAGGAAGCCCGGGCCACAGAGGGCAAGCAGGGTAAGGTAAACAGACACTACAATAAAGGACAAGGGGAAAACTAGACTATTTATTCACGGAACAGTGATTGGAAAGGTGCAGAGATGTGAGGAACGGGGTACAGTTGAACATAATCAAAACAATAGCTGGAAGTAAAACAAAAAGACACAAAAAAAAATCTAGAATAAAACAAGAAAATGAACAGCTACCTGAAACAAGAAGAGCTCGAAACTGGAATAAACTAAATCACAACATAACATAAAATTAACAGAAATCAAAAACTCCATATACCTAGAACACTAGAACAACAGCGAAAACAAATGGAAAACTCTTCAGTAATAACTCAAAAAGTCCAACGCAACTGGTCCCTGACCATTAAGGTTTACATGTTCCTCCTGTGCTCCTGCAGGACCACAGAGAGAACATGAAAGAAGATTTTAAATCGGTCATAGATGTGGATGAGAGAGTCTGCAGGTGTCTGTCACTATGTTAGTGCTGAAGGACACACAATGTGTAATTTCCATGCTTTTGTGTGCTGTGTGTACACAGTAATGCAGTATGGGAAATTTATATGTAGCTGGCCAAATGTTTTAATACAAATATGATTTCACCCAAAACACAGACTTTATTGTTAGATATACAGTATCTCTCTGTCAGTGTGACATATGGGCTAAATACTGTACTTCACAAAATCATATCAATCCAGCCTTTAACATCCTTAAAAGGAAAACAAGTCATCCTCCAAAAATCAATAAGAGGCAGCATTAAGGAATCTCAACCTGATGGATTGCAGTAAGTGTCACAGAATGACTGTGTGGAAGGAAGACCGTGCACTCTTCAGGAAGGAAGGACTCAAAATGCAGCTTTGATGCTGTTAATTCTCAGAGTCCCAACATTTGCAGTGTAGGAGCAGGGAATGTGACAATCAGGAAGAACACATTTTTCCGTAGCCACTGGAGGTTGCCAAGGCAGACGAGTATCTGGGCCTGTGTGACTGATGCCTTAGTTGTCGTGACAGTGACAAGTTTCCATTGTGTTTCTATTGCTAAACTCAGCTTGCATTATGCGCAGTTGTGTCACCAGAATCTGGAAACCTGTGTAAAAGTATCCCAGTTCCCTTTGAGTTACTCCAACTTGCATATTCAGGCTTCTGTAAGGGGGATTTGACGTTTATATGCAAAAGAGACAAAAATGGGATACTTCAAATTCAATCTAGTTTTTCACTCTGTAAGCTATTGTCTACATATAAAAGTAATTTTTGAACTCTGAGACCTCTACATGCAAACAACTGCTGTCACCTGAGATTTATGTAGCTTGAAGGAATACTAAACTCTGCACCAAAGTTTCTGTATGGATCCGTTTCCACGTGTATGCTTGTCGGTGTGTACCGTTTCCTTATCAGCTGCGGCTTTCATTGTGGGCCTGCTATTGTGCCTGTGCACTGAGGGTGTAATTTGAAGAGGTAGGTTACTGTTAGGGTAAAGCGATACAGCAGTAAACAGCATTGTTATACGGGAAGTGGTGGGATAACGGAGTGGTCTAGATTTCACAGACGATCTCCAGCTGCTGTTATCGCATAGTGTAATGAAACCTTTACTGGCCAGAAACAACGGGGGACATCCTCTCTCCATCTCCCCGTTCTTTTTTCTCATCTCTTTTGTCCTCGTCTTGTTCTATCACAGCGTCCCTCCGTCTTGTAATCATTCTTCATCCTCGTTTCCTCTTTTTTTCCATCTCTTTTTCATGTATCTCGTCTATCACCCCCCTTCTCCTAACCATTTTCCATCACAATCTTTTGGTTTTTATTTTCTTCTTTCCTCAACTTATTCCCTTCATCGCTGGTATAATTTGAATAAATCCCCTCCTTTGTCCTTCACTCCTTTTTTTGCCCTCTTTCTGGCAGTCATTTTAAAAGATGCTGTCTTATTATGGGATGCAGACAGAAGATAAACACCAAGAAGAAATACCTGTTTTTCTTTTAAAAATCTCTCTGAGTTCATCTCGAGCAGTTCTCTGCTGCCTCTTTTCTCCTTTCAGCAGCTCGAAAGACTTTTTTTTGTGGACAAGTTATCAACCTCTGTGAAAATGCCAAGCGCATTTTTGTAAAATTACCACATAGCTTCATCTTTGGCGGTGCAGCAGAAGCAGAAGCAGATGTGAGCACAAGCTTCAGAAGAGAGAGAGAGACAAAAAAAAAACCACCCTCAAGATTGTCTGCGAGGCTTAAATCTGGGATTTTGCAAACAAAACAATCAGCCAATTTGGCTAATAAACAGACTTTCACAATAAGGCTTGCTGTTTTTGTTGATTTTCGCTCTTGGTGTGCTTTTGAAGGCCCCAAGAGGTCTTGGAAGTTTGAGATTAATTACTTTTCTTTTCTGGTCGAGCAAATGAAAGAGCTCAGAAGAAGCCCTCGTCACCTAATCAGCTAATCAGCTTCAGCGTCCCCACCACCTCACTCCCTCCTCTCCTGCCCCCCAGCCTTATCAGCATTTGACACTCCTTTGAGCTCTCTGAAGATCAGTCCATCACACAGGCTAACACCACAAAAACGCTGCTCTTTCTCCCACTTGAAAAATAGATTAATTGATAGAATTTTTCTTTGAAGGAGTGCCTTTGCGGCCCTGTAAACAGGGCCCATTCTCGGCTTGCATGTTTGCAGGCATTATTTGGACGCTTGGGTGGCAAAAAAGTCTCAGAGGTCTGCTGGTCGAGCGGCTGGTGTTGAGCCCCAGGGCAGTGAAGGGAGGCAGGCACCGAGGACTTGGGAACTCCCCCCCCCCCCCCCGCTTACTCCGCGCCCTCGTCGGAGCAGAACAGCAGCGAGCTTTCACAGCCGAGAAACCACAGAGACTCGGCAGGCTGATAAGAGTGAAACAAGCCATTGAGTCTGGTTTAAAGAGAAGTTTTTCATTCCTATGTAAGTGTGGGAAAGAGTTATGCCATGGGAAACAGATATGCGATGGGAAAAATGTCTTTGGTGCTGAGAAACAAGTGACTATGTAAAAAGAACTTTAATTAAATACTGACTCTTGATGGGATTATTTTGGGTTGCTTAATTCACTGACTCATTTCCCCCCTTTAGCCTGACCTTGAGTTGCCTTTACTGCACCCGACCTCCTCCTCATCTGATAGTAGAGATGAAGCAGTCGGCACCATCCCTCCGTCGCTCTTCATCTATCTGTCTTTCTCCCTTTCACTCTCTTCCTCCACCTCTCCATCTGTCGCAGGCACCCCCGTTTCTTTTCTTCTCTTGTTACCTTGCGTTTTTTTCCTGCCATCTATTCTTCCCTCCTTCCATCTGTCCCGACCCCATTAAGCTCAGAGCAAGAGTGATGAAAACAAGAACCCATTCTTTATCGCCCTGCCGCGATTTTCATCTCATTCCTAATCAGCTCATCCCAGCATTCCCCCCATTCAGCTCAGTTCTCGACATCTCTTTTTTGTGTATATCATTGCTTTAAGTGCATACAAGTGTACGTGTGTCCATCTTTAGATAGATAAACCACTTTTATCACTCTCTTTCATTCTCTTCATCTACACACAATAAGCCTCGCAGACTGATTGGCGCTGTCTTTCTCTTTCTATCATGTCCTACAGCGTTGTGTCACAGTCTGTTCTACAAAAGTAGTTTTCACATCACTATTTTCTAGATTGGTAAATTTTCTCCCTGACGAGAGAGCTGAACGTGTACCCTGTGCAGACTCCGGTGACATATTGGCACACAACTTGAAAGTCAGATCACAGCTTTGGCTTGGTTTCCTGTGAAATCAAGAAGAAAACGCATGAAAATCACCCCTTTTCATCTTTTGTGTTTTAATCCAGCGAGAACAATTATCCTATACAGTAAAAACACAATTCTGGCTGCTCTCCAGGGTTCCTTGCTGATGAGCTTTGGAAATATCTTTGCATCGCTAGCATTTTGCCCATTGTAATGTCTTCATTGTTGTCACACAGTGTAAATTTCCCCTGAATGTACAATCAGTTGCTGTGGTTAATGAATACAGCTTCCTTCTCTGACCTTGGCAGAGATGAGTGTGTCCCTATTGCCCACACACGCATGATTACACACACACATGCACACACAAACATCTGCACAAGCCCATTGAGTGCCCTCCCTGTCAACACAGCGAGGTAAATGAGTCTCGCTCAATAGTCCCGGCCTCTAGTGATACAAATTATCGTTGTATTCATGAGCTGGCGGACCTGTTACAGCCAAATATCGGCTCTCTGGTCGTGCTGCTGGTACTTACAAGTACAAATTGTGTGTTTTTTTTTTTAGCTAATCGATGTATTGACCAGTCTATAACAGGAAAGCGAGCATGCGTCTGCGTCAAACACACTACTCTCCAGAAACCGTCAGCGTCCGGAGGTCAACACGAATTATTTATGTAATGTAGCTATTGAGTAAGCTTATATTTGTTAAGCGTTGTTAAGCTGCTGCAGAAGCCGTCATTTACAGGAAAGTGTGTTCCCCGCTAACTACACCCTATGGCATTCATCTGTCCATCGGGTCAGGAGTATTTGTTTGTTTAAGGAATAGCCATTTCAGGAGGCAAACAGTGCGTGGACATTAGCTATTTATAACTCCACATGAGTATTGGTGTGCCCGCTGGACATAACAGCCTGTGCTTATGGAAAGCTGTATATCACTGCATAGAATTAAATGAGACACAGAATCAAAACATGTGCTCACATCGAGCGTGCGTGTCTAAACGGCAGCCAAAGTTCAGCGCGTTTTCAGCTTTCTTTAATGCCCAGAGCAACTATGCGGCCATGCATTATTGAAAATTATCACACCATAAACAGTCACTGTTTACTTCTGAGATATGCTGTGTTTTATTGATCACACATCAGCATATCAGAAATCTATACGTTACACGAGAAGCTCTGAAAAGTGAGATGACCTCATGTAGAAAAAATGCACCTCTACTTCTACTTCATTAAACTGATGCCAGTTTATTTACAAACAGCTCTCCCTTCCATAGACCTTGTGGTTAAAGTATTTGCCAGTGTTGGTCTGTGGGTTGTTTGTATTTTGGATCTGATTTGGGCTCAAAAGTAAGAAAACAAACCAACCCCTCTTATTTGTTTTCATCATGGACAAAAAGCAAGTCGAGTGCCCAGTGAATTCACAACCTCTAAAAAAAAACCTTCTGGGGTTGACAAAGTAAGCTGATTAGGATGCCAAAAAGCTCCTTGAAATGCCACTTGAGGCTGGCTCCAGGAGTGAGCATATCGACTGATTCTCATATTAAAACATCCATTGTTAAGTTTGAGTTTTCCATCTCTTTAACTCAGGAGTCAGATTATTATTTTAAGCAGTGGTGGATCTTCCAAAAATCACCTCAAACAGAAATGTTTCCAGAAATCACTCTTATTATCCTTTTAAAGACTGCACTTTGTCCATTAGTCTGAGCTTAAAGCTGACTTTTAACATGCCTGGACTGAATTCCTCAGTTTTGATGTGTTATTTTGACTGAAATCTGAAGTTCTTCAGCCTTACAGGCTTTAAAAAAACCTATTGACAAGATATGTCCAACTGCAAACAAACATCTTTTTTATTTCTACCATGAATTTTTAATAATTGGTGTTTTTCTAATCGTAGAACCTCCCCAGCAGGTACAAAAGTGAGTTTTACTACCTTGACTTCATCACAATGTGAAGTCTGTGGCCTAGTCAAGGAGACACTACAGCACATTTACATTGGATTGAAAAACGATGAAGAAACTCTTTTTGGCTTATGTGCCAGACAAGCAATTTTTCATTCAGGCGAGTGGGTGGTATCTTTTTTACCTTAATACGTCCATATTTTTTGTAGCCTCCAGAGTCGGTCAAAGTGTGTCGGGTGAGCCGGCGAGTCAAAGAACACTGAGCTCATCAGATTGGGGGCCTTAAGAAATAGCAGCTGAAGCAGCCTGTTTGAACTAAAGGGCTGCTTTGTTTTGTTTTTTACTAACTGCAAATCATACAAAGATATGCCAGCAGGGCCCTAGAGTAAATATACAGACCTGAAAATGAGACATGTTCCCTTTGAAAATGTGTGAATTTATTCACGCCTGTTTTCAGCTTTTCATGACTTCTTTCCACAGATATTTGTCATGTTGTTCTGAAGACCACCATTCTATCTCGGGCTGCTTCTGCTCTCGCCCATGACTCATCTTCCGTCCTTGTCCTCCAGTACCCCAGCCTTCGTGTCCTTTATATTTTCAGCAACTCCATGTTTTACTTCTCTTGAGATCACTTCTGACTCATCCACTGACTCATTAGATCTGTTTCTGCGCATCTGGGCGTGCATCAAGTATGTTTTGAGACCCTCTGTTTTGTATTGACAACCAGTCTTTAGAGTATAGATAAATGGTAGTCACCTGACTGCCACTGCGGTGCTCGTAAGTCATTCATCAATGCTAATTTGGTGAGCAAATTTTCTCCGTGAACTCAGCAGGCAGATGAACAGAATTGAATTAGCACTGATGTGTCACCAGTCAGCCGTGTGAAAAATAGATGAAGTGAAATAAAGGTTAAGGGCACGTTTGCATGTCATTGAAACACACTTTACAGTGTTTAAACACCACGCTACCAAAATGATTATACTGCACATGTTGGGGTCGCTTTGATAACTCTCTAAAATTAAACATTTAAAACTGCAGCAGGATGATTTTGTAGAAAAAAAGTATTCGATAAACTTCACTTTAGCACACTTAAAGAGGGACATCTTGATTCAATTAAAAATAAACCACACACAAACACAAAAGTCTGACTAAAAAACAATGTGGAACATAAATCCTCCTTTATGGTTATCCACTCGGTTAAATACCGATGTTTATGACGTCAGTGTTTATGTCTCAGGACCAACTGCGCATATTTGTTGATGGAATATTTTGGATAGAAACCGAGCGGCCAAAACCAACTTTGCACTGGGGCGGCACCCACCATGGTTTGAGCCTTAATGACGGGTAAGTCAATAATTTCTCTGCAAACACTAGCAGTTGTCTTTCAATCTGCTCGTCGGGAAGGTTAACTCGGTTCAGAAACATCGACGCAGCAATCTTTTCACTGAAATTCTTTGTTTTGGGTAAATGCTGGTGAGAAAGGTTTATAAAATAGGGGCACATATTTCTTGACAATACCTGGATGAAAAGACTTTCATGGAGTATGAGCATGTTTTGTCAGAAGAATAGGTTTGTCAAGGCTGTATGAAGTCACGCTGTGAGCAATTTTATTGCTAGTGTTTTGTACAAAAACAAGTCTACATGTGGTTTTGTGCAGTTATTAAGAAATCATAGGTCTGCAAAAGAAGAAAAAAAGAGACTTGAAAAATAACTGACAATGCCGAAGCTTTATACTTTATTTTCCTGCTATGAGGGGGTCGCTTCACGTACAGTCCTTTTACCAAACAATGATTCTTTCCCTGTTTTCAGCAGTTATTACCAAATCCTGTCCTTTAATAACTATTACTACACATCTTTGACAAGGTACATTTTAATCTGTTTAATGATCATAAGATATTTTTGATCACCCTGCACTAACAATGCAAATATAAACGCACAATTTTGAATCTGTGGATACTTTTTAGTAAGTTGGATTTTAGAGTTATATTTTGACTTAATAGTCAACAGTCTGCCCCAGGGCAGCTGTGGCTACAACTGTAGCTTGCCTCCACCAGTGTGTGAATGTGAGAGTGAATGAATAGTGGTATTGTAAAGCGCTTTGGGTGCCTTGAAAAGCGCTATATAAATCCAATCCATTATTCATTATTATTATTATTATTAATAACTAACTTTCATATTATGTTCTCAAAAATTTGAGTTAGTAACTTGAAATTTTCAAGTAATCCTGATATTTTGACTGCTGGTTGGCAAAAACTTCTCTTTTTTGTGGTGGTAACTAGCTTCCATATCTCAGCCTCTGTATGGAAGCAACATGTTGGTGTTACAAAACAGTATACATTATTGTCGTCTGCTATTTTTCTTCTTTGCAGCCTAATTATTCTAACACAGGTAAGGCATGACAGACTGTTCATGCCTTAAAAAGACTGGCTCGATTGTGTGCTGCGTGCGTCTATTTAGATTTTCAAAATTTGGTACCGTTTCTGAAATATTCAACTTTTTCTGGTGATAAAGTCTCATTGACTTTGAATGGAGAGCCACCCATTTCTCACCTTGCCATTAGTGGCATGTGTTATTTCCCCCTTTATATTGAAGATTGTGAGCTCAAGTACAGCATGGGATATTTCACACATCAGAATTTTTTTAAGGAATCCTTTTTTTCCTTATAATCTTATTCAGAAAACTAAACAGTACAAAATTATTACATACTGCAGAGGGACAATTTTACCACAACAAGGTAAATGTCCCCGAACAGTGAGGGTGAGTACACTTTGAATACAAAAACTTGACAGAAATCATTATGACCCCTCGGAGCAATTCTATAAGGCAGTAGGGTAGCTGCTATCTCAGGTACAGTAAATTTGTAGCCTATTAAAGAAGCTGCCAGTAGCAGCAGTCCTACTTCAGTTTCTCCAGTAATTGAAGTCTAGTTTCTTTATATTTTCTTTTTAAGAAATGGGAAAAAGTCCATCGATTTATTGAAACATATGCAGGCAAAAACAGCACAGATTTGAACAAGCTTGGAAATCAGTATTTGGTATGACCACCTTTATTCTTCGGTACAGCCTGAACTCTCCTAGCCAATCTTTGTCTTTAGGAATTGTTCTCCAGCCTTCTTGAAGGATATTCTGTCAAGTACTTGGGGGACACAAGCACAGTGTCTAGGATAGCCTCGAGGACCACAGCAGCATTAAGGCCATTAAACACTGAGTGTGTAGCAAAGAAACAACATGAAAAAAAAGCAGTGAAAATAAATTCCGCCTTAAGCAATGATGATGAGCTGGTCCTCATATTTCCTATGAAGAAAAAGGAAGAAACTGAGATTCTGGGTTTTATTTATTTTTACCTAAGAAGCCAACTTCTCACAGATGCCCTCATCCTCTACTTCCCTGTTTCATTTGCAGCCACCTTTCCTCTTCCCCACCTTCCCCATCTTAACCATGTCCTATTAATGCTGTTATCAGAGAGCGGTCATGAAGCCAAAGGCAGATGCCCAGGGCTCAATCCCTGGATAGTGCTGCTTAGACTGAGATATACAGTTTGGCATACCATGTGTGAGATATGATGCGGTTTTATGCCATATTGCCTTGCAAGTGTCCAAATTACACACAGGGTGAACATAGAGAGCTGTTAGCTGACAGATGGTTGTAGCACAAATCTGCATTCAAGTCAGTAGGGGCTTCAGGCTTACAGCTCTTCAAGCTCACACATGACAAACAATAATGTGTGCACAGGCTGTGTGTGAATATATGCACCTGTATATATATATGCTTCAAACTTGGTATTCAATATGTGTAACTCAGCATTTTTGCATGCTTGCTATCAAAAATTCACGTCTGTCTTTGGTGGTGCATGTGTGCCTGCATGAGCATCTTTTGGCTGTTTGCTGGGCACAGATTCAGCAGAATGCCACTGGAATGAGAATAAGTGTGGCTTTGCCATGGCAACAGAGGAATGCCAGAGGAGACGGGAGCGGCAGAGTCAAAGCCCAACGCTCACCACAGCAGGGGAAGAAGAACGAAGGACCTGATTAAACACCACCATCTCCCCTCCTGGAGCCTCCAGCCTCCGCCCTTTTTATCTTCCATTTCTATCTGCTGTGAGACGCTACAAAGTGAATGCCACTCACTCGCCTGGAGATTTGCGTAGGCACAAACCTCATTACAAGCAGAAACGCAGTTTATGCAGATATATATATATATATATATATATATATATATATATATATATATATATATATATATATATATGTATGAAAGAACGCTTGCAAGCTCAATGACACAAAGCAGACGCAACAGCATGCCAAAAATACAGTTCTGTACGGTGAACAGCTGAAGCATCAAGGTAGATGTTGTCAGTCTGATGGGTGATTCACAGTTTAAACTTGTCTGCTGGTTGCATCAAGGAAATCTTTGATTGATTCATTCGGTCAGAAGTGTTAATGCCGAGTGCTGTACCTACATGCAGCACGCTACTCTGATAAAATGACGTGAGTGATAGTTTTCCATGTACCTTAACGTACTGAGCTCATCGCTGGTTTGGGCTTATAGCTGCTTTCTACTTCTGTTTGCTTTTTCATAGTTTTTAAGGGTCATCGGGGAGGTTTGCACCTTTTGTCCTTTTCACTGAGGCGGCAGAAATATATGGAGGGGTCAGGGAGTGGGCAGCTGAGTGTCATCTCAGATCCCGAGAAAAAAAAAAGCAAAAATCTTAGCCTTGTCCTAGTATGATCAAATTCTACCATTGGGCATTTCACAGGAGGCTTTTTTAGTTGTTTATTTATTTATTTTCACAAAAGTAGATTTATTTATATCTACATACTGCTGGCAAAGTGCTTTAGACTTAATTAATCCTACTTTTTTTGCAGTGTGCGTCACCAGCCTCGCTTCTCTCCTTTCCAATGCTGTCCTTTTTTTGGACTTAAGACCATGAAAGAAACAGCCCCCTCTCCCACCAACCCCCCAACCCCGAGGGCAGTCCGGCGATATTAGCTGAAAGAAATTAACAATGCCGTCAAATTAAAAAAGATCACTCCGCGACCTTGTAAAGACAATTATAGCTGTTCATTCTGGCCGCGCTGATGAGTTTCTTGTAGGTTCATCATCATAAGCTAAATAAAGTGGGGATGAGATCAAAGCCGGTGAGCCTGACGCTACTTTAATGTAATTCATATTGACGTCTGTGATGTAGTGACCGTGGAGAGACAGTTAAGGATCGGAGCTAAACAAGGTCCAACTCAACAAATAGTTCCTCGCATTTCCTCCCCTTATAGTCGGTCCTGTCAAAAAAATTATCCATATCAATTAGTCTTATCATGTCTATATTTAGTCAAGCAGAGTTTGAATTTCCTGGTAATCACACGTGGCAGTGTTTCATCTTCACACTTGCAGGGGTCAATAAAAAAAAGTTTTGCTGCGAGTTTTTCGTCGGCAGTGCGATCAGGAATCTCTCTGAATGATTCTGGCATAATATGAATGGAAATATAATTTATTACATCCCTCCTCCACTCGGAGATTTCAGTGAGTACACGTACATGAAGGAGAAAACATTTCTGGAAATTGAATGGGATCCTTGCAATGATTTCATGTCCTCAGCTTACAGTCTCTCTCTCTCTCTCTTTTTTTTTTTGGTGCACCCTGTAATTTCACTCGTAATGTGAGAGTGATCGAGTTGTGATAATAGCACGTTTTCATTTCATATGAGACAGGAAGACTCATTACAGGCCCTGACATGTTTCTCGACAGGGGAGAGCAACGCTTCCTGCCATCTCCTGCATCTCAACAGTTGTCAGTCTTACATTTCCATTTCATCATCAGTTCCATCTTGATTTTCATTAGTGCAGGGGCACCAACTCTCAGAACTCACCCAAGCATTGCTAAGTATAAAATAGAGAGCTGTCTTAGCTGTGAGGTGGTGCATTGTGATGTCAAACACAAACAAACTCATCTATTCGCTATCGCAGCAATGCATTAAGTAGCACTCAAAAGGGTGGAAAACGCAACACAATTAGACTCTTCATTAGGTAACAGTGGGAGTTACTGTAGAGCTATAAGGAAAACTGAAAACTTGGCAAAACCTCAAAAGAAAAAAAAAAGAAAACCTCTAGATCTGTTTGCAAACTGCAGCTTGTGTAAATTGGTGTTCGCTTTAGAAGATTGAGAAAGATGAAAAGATATGATTAAATGAAATCTCGCAGGAGCTGAGAGAGCCCATTTTGAAGCCTGGATTTTTGTTTTTTATCACGGCGTCAACAGTGCACCTATAACATCAAGGAAAGATTAAACAGGGAGGCCGTGTTGCCAGCAGCATCTGAGCCTCCTTATTTCTACCGAATGTCCTCTGAATCAAAGCCAAGTCTCGTCTCTGTGGGGTTTACAATAACATGAATCCTGGCCTTAATAACCCGCGCAGGTCAGCACAAGCACACATAGATTCCTCTATCCCTCTCCTTCTCCCGACCCATTTCTCAGCTTCGCTCCCCGGAGCATTAAAACAGACAACGGACCTTGGTTAGGTCATGGCCAACACAGACCTCATTTGTCACAGAGGATGAACATCTATGAAACTGGATTGTTAATTATGAGAGCAGAATAAAGACATATGAGTTATGAAGAGACACAAACACACTTACACACACACACTCACACTGAAGCACCAGCCTATACCTTGCAAACAATACTACAACACATGTATGTAACCTCACAGTAACCTTAAAGGCTGTCCAGGCCCTAAAATATTCTGATTTACTTTATGGGGACTCGCTCTGTGTCCTCACAATATGGGTAATGTTGTACGTGGACCACACAAACACAAGCGCAGCATGCCATTAGGAGCTGGATAAAGATGCATGGGAGCTTTCAGTTTCATAACTCATATTATATTGCATAATAAATGAATCTCAGACTCCTCAGTCTAAGTGGGATTAGTTAACTGATTAACACAAAGAGGACTCTGTGCTGTTTAGAGGTGGTGCGGTGGCTCAGGCTGAAGTTGAATACTGGAAATCTCATTGAAATTAAGTCCTTATTTTCATGAAAAACACTGTAAGCTGGATATTTTGTTGAAGGGAGGTCATTCAAGTGTGTCTGCTATGTCAGACCTAGTTTATACTAAGATTCAACCCTGAAATGCTGTTATCATGGTGATTAAGAGAAACAACATTTCTGCTTTAGCAGAGTCTTCCAATTATGCATCCTTATGAAAGTTTACATGAATCACCTGGATTTTTGTTAAAATGAGTTTAATAAGTGGAATACATTGAACCCAGACTTCCAAAGTTGAGTTGCAATCTTTTTTTAAATATTATTAAGACAAAGTGGAAACTCTGTACTAAAAATACTGTAACCGTGGAAGACAGTTACCTTGTTTGACTTTTAAACTTTCTTTTGAAGCTTCATATCGTCTTCCCACAAACGTAAGGATGTATTTTTGAGAGGAGGAAGGATTTTGTGCCTCTTCGCTTTTATTTGAAACACTGAAGGGACCTTTTATTTGTCAGTATGAACAGGAGGACTGATTACACCAAGCAAAAAAACTACATAAATATTATATTAGCTGCACTGTTTCAAGATAAGAGAAGTTCAAACCTTGTTTAATTTGTTTGTTGAATCTCATCTCATTTTGAAGTTAGACGGCTTTAGAGAAACACTTTGAGGCATACTGATGCCATCTGCCAACTGCGTCTATCCCCAAATTAGAGTGTGGAACAGCATCCAGCATTGATTGCTTCAACCTTTAAACCTACATCCATTAACAACGGTCCTGCACCTCAAAGCACCGGAAAACATGCTAAAATGCTTGGATACGACTTTTTTCTGTTGTCATTGCATTTTATAATCAGGAAGAAATAACCACAGCAGTCACCATAAAAAAAAAGAAGAAAAACCAAGACAGAATACAGAAAACTGATGATGAGAAAATGAAAAGCAGTCTTGATCCATTAAGGCTTCAGTCTTTTCTGCACGTCAGTTTTCTGGAGGCAGAATGAGACTGAAGTAGGCTTCTATGAAACTTTGTCTGCAGGCTGCATGCATGAGCTGTTTGGTGCAAAGTAACAGACTGCTAGCATTAGCAATACAAGCACTTTGCACAAGAACTGGACAACTACCTTCTTGGACCGTTGGTATTATACAAAAAAAATCATGTTTTCTGTCTGATTTTATTACCAGTCATACAAACACGCTCAAGAGGTCCAGTTTAATGACTGGAATTAGAGGAAGTGTGGACTAGCAGACAGCTGCTACACCAGCTTGTATTGATGCACTGCTCAATAAAAGTAGCATAATAAAACCTTAACAGATGCATCAAGGGGAAAAAATCCGGTCCCGGTGGAGTTGTCATGAACGGGGAATTTTGTAAACATGTTCAATTTTTCCCTGACTTTCAGCACCGGAGTCTTTTGAGAACACCGCCAAATGGCCACTGGAGGAACTCGTGGGAAGGAGGAAGGACTGGCAACTACTGGAATGTTGCGATTGGTTAAAAATCTAAACCGGACGTTACATCTTGCTTTTCTATGTGTTTTCAGTCTCAGTAACATGCAGTCTGCCTTTATAAACCTTTGTGAAGGAATGGGCCATTCTAAATTTCTTCTCTCCCACATATTTAACTATCATCTGTAAGTATTGCAAAGTGAAAGGATTTAAGATCCACAGCAACTCGGCCACCAAGTGGCAGACCACGTAAAGCTACAGAGTGACAGAGGCACATAGTGTGTAAAAGTCACCAATTCTCTGCTGACTCAGTAGCTGCAGTGTTCCAAACCTCCTCTGGCAACAACATCAGAACAAAAACGGGGCGCCAGAAGGTCATGGCCGAGCAGCTCCTGTATGTGTAATGTGTAGGTGGCCCATTTAATTTGCCCATGTTTGACGCTGCCCTCAAGGGACAGTAAACAGCTACACATGTGGACGTGCACCTGCAAATCACTGCATAGCACCAAAGCTGTTCAGTACTGGAGACTGAAGAATAGCACGTTTTTCTGAGTTAGGCTACATTCAAGTCTCATTGACAGAGCTTTTAGCTACTTGTTAACATGCAAGGGAGGAATCCAACATTAACATATTCCTGTCCGTCCGGACGGACAGGAAGGCCAGACAGTTACACGCTGACTGAATGACTGCCTGACTGTCAAGAAACCAGTCAGATAAGTCAAAGCAGGCTAACTGACAAAAGGCCAGTAAAAGAGCTTCAGGCAGACAGAGAAAAATGAGTGTTTTGATCGTCGCCCTGGAAGAGTAAATAGCCGTCCTGGCGACACAGCGGGGTGGCGGCAGGGTGGAGGCGAAATAGAAGAAAAGAGATGGGGCGTAAAGAGAACAGGGTGCAATACTGAGGGGTGCTGAGGCGGTGAAATGAGGGGTTTGAACTGCTGATGTAAGCGTGGACACACTCTCTTTGTCTTTCTCTTGCACACGCACACACACACTAACGCACACGCAGCGCTGACAAGCCGTTTCTACCCATGGGAAGTCATTCAGGGTTCAGAGGTTCAAATGAAAACGAATAACAGTGGCTGGACGTATTGCTCTTCTTCTTCTTCTTTCTGGCCCTCTCTCTTTCTTGTTGCAGTCGTGATCAAGCATTTTCCTCCATTTGCTTCCCCTTCTGCTGCCCCCCACCCAAACCAGTCTTCCTTCCCCACTTCACCCTCGCCCTTTTTCCTCAGCCACCCTCGGCTCTGGATTCCACACATCTCCCTTTAAATATTAAAAGGCTAGTCTGAGCAGTGCGACCGTATGCAGCATAGCGTTCAGAGAAGCAATTCTGTATTCATTTTAATCATCTTTCAAAGGGCAAAAATTCTCTATTCATTCTAATCTGTCTTGAGCATTTTAATAAGAACCATTCTTTAGACCTGCACTGAATTCTGTGCCATCTTTCACAGCAGGGAGCAATCTCCCTGGGTTTAGGTCTGTGTTTGTTGCCATCTGTAATTGGTGTTTTTCCGTTGGGGACCGTCTACATCGCATGACAGTGGCAACGCTTGCATATTCCATTTTATCAGGCACCGGTTGATGGTTTTTTTTAGGGCGGGGAATGTATTTAATCATGAATTTGACACAGAAGAGCTGCCGTTTCATCTCAGATCAATTAACAATGGGATGCACACAAAGATGGGAAAGTTTATGACTGAGACACTTCTGAAACCAGCCCCAAGAGCATATGTATATCACGAAGGACATACACCCCCCCACACAAAAAAATAAATAAAAAAAATAACAGATGTTCATGTGAATACTCTGGAAGGGCTGGCTGTTTTTCTAGTGTGCTGTATAAAGGCAGCACAGGAGAAAAATTCAGGATTAATAAAACATCGTTCACAGGTTTTGTGAGAAAATGTTGCTGGTTCTTTTATGAAACTGGTTTTTCTGACCAGCCAGTTTGATTTCAGGCCTCCAGTAGGTAAGAGCAGCCACATGAGATGGAAAAGATATTAAAATTCTGCTTTTCATATTCATAAAATTCAGCCCTTTCCAAGTTGTTTGCAAGGTCAGGGAATTTTTTTTAGTTGTAGGGATGCAATGATTCCCAATTGAAGTTGGAGGTATTAATTATTGACAGCTTTCCAAATGCTGGTATAAATGTTAGCATAGAGTGGCTTAAGAGCATTTGAGGCTGTAAACTGTGAAATCGCACAGCCTTCTTTGGTGTATGGTGCTTGCAAGTCGTATAATTTTTGGAAGCTGCAAAACCATGAAAAGAAAGACAGAGTTGCTTTAATTAGTTTTAATCACCACTCAAAGGGATTTAGCCACCAGCATCACCCAGTGGGTACTAAGGTTCTGTTTGAGACCTTGAGCTGACTGTTTTCATAGTTACCATGTTGTTGTTTTGAAGTCAGATGTCACGAGCAAAGGATGAATCTGACTGAAACACCAAAAGGGTGTTAGCTGGTTAAAGTCAGTCTTGAACTAAAAGTATCCTGATTTATTCTCCTTTTTGATTTAAAACCAGACAATAATTTACAAAAAGAATAAGTTGAATTCAGCATTTATTGACACTATAGAAACTCAGCCTGAGCCAATAAGCTCATCAGAAAGGTTTTTACTGAGGTCAAACCAGCCTATTTTTCTCAATGACTTCCTCACAATCATTCTTTTTGCAACCATCCAAATCTCCCCCTGGTGGCCGATATATAAAGTGCAGGTTTAAGGCACTTCTGCAGTGGCTTCACTTCACAACTTTTTCATACAGTCTAAGTTTGCAATAGCAGCAAAGACAGCAAGTGCTCGCCGGGGGCACATTAGCAAAACTTTTAATGGATACAGCTAGAACAGGGAACATTAGCATTCATTCTGAGTAATGTTTACAATCTGGTGATTATATAGTGAGCTCAATATTTACTCCCTTTTCAAAGTTGTTGGCAGTAAAACCAAAATCATTTACTGAAAGGCACTAAACTGTTCTGCAGAGTTTAGATGAACTAGAGAGGAGGTTCATATTTTTTCCTGCGGATCTGTCACTGCAAACAACATTTTTTCCCCATTACAGTTTGTAACTTGATGTGTTCCACAGAACTGGTGATCCCAAAAGCGGATATTAAAGCAAAGGGAAGCAGGTTGCAGGTTAAGGGTGATTTATTTGGAGGGGGTACGCTGGTGAGAGGCAGGGGAAAAGCTTAGGCTGGAGAGCTGGAGTGCTATTTGGGCTGGTGAGAAGTGCAAGGCTCCAGAGAAGCGAGGAAATCCAAAAGAGGTGCTGCAAGAATGGGGCTCAGAGTTAAATGCGGAGGGGAAACTATGAAACAAATGACAACTATCGAGATGTAATCAATCAAATGGCTCGACTGCAATTTCACTGACCTTAGTGGTGACTATGATTTTTGAAAGACGGCGGTAGAAGAGCTGGGTGTTTTGAAAAGGCTTGATCACTGACAAGGTGCAGCTGGTGAGGCTCTGCTCCAGCTCAGGGCACCTGTCTCTAGTCCTGCAATCAAGTACACACACACACACACACATAGAGGTCAGGTGGCTTAGAATAGGATGCTGAAGGGGAGTAAGATGGGGCTGCAGAGGCTGGTGATCAAATGTGATATTGATTAAAAAAGTTTTAACTTTTAAGCTAACATGAAAGATGTGCTATTGATGAAATAGTAAAAGGTCCAGAATTTGCATGTCAGCAAACTCTGCATAGCCTAACCCTCTCAAGTCGCTGACGTGAAATGTCTGAAATGAGAAAAGCAAGCAATACTACGAAGTTTTGGAGTCTATTTTATTTTTTGCCATTCTTATTAACATTATTATGTGAATTGTAAAATCTTTGACCCTGTTTGGAATATTCATGAAATATTAAATCGTCAACCACAGTCAGTGCTTTCCATCACTGTTCTAATTTTATGCAGACTCCAGTGCAGATGTCACTTCAGTTTTGCCCTTGAAGCAAAAACTATGTTGATGAAACGACGCACTGATCACAACAGGAATCCTTTTCACAGACTATTTTAGAAATCAGTTCATTTATTGTGTTGACTTCAATAAAAGACTGAAACAGCAGGCTGCAGATCTGGATCTACTTTGATCGCGATTGACCAGAAGTTTATGGTGCAGCACAGGGCGAGCTGTCACTCACGCAAGCTCTAATTCATGCATGCGACTGTCTACGTTAACACACAGCAGCACACACAAATACAACCTCACAATGAACCAGGAAAGGTGTGAGAGCACGTGTCTTGGTTTGTTACAAGACAAAACGATGGACACCAAGTTGCCTAAAAGCCCTGCTGGGAGTCGGCGGAGCGCTCAGCCGTGTAATGCTCTTAGTGCACTTTGGCAACAAATATGCACACAATCATACCCACTATATGCACACACATACTGTATACACCCAGGCTTGCAAATACAGTTTGCATTTTCACACTTGACAAAAGCTCCTCATGCACAAACGCACAAACAAATCTGCAGGGGCTGTGTGTCGGTGACACACTCACTGCAGAGTATTATTCGAGTCCTATTACACCACACTCGTCATTTGTCCTATCTCCCTGCTATCAGGCCTCATACTCTATTTGACAACGATGAGGCAAATTTGCCTTCGACTAATGGTTGATTCATTCAGATTTTCTGCCATGTGTAACATTAACGTTTGTACTTAGAAGTCATTTCGCCGTAATGTTTATTTAATGCTTCTGCAGTCATTATGCCGCCTTCCATGTTCTTTTTAGAGCATTGTGCCCTTTTTTTCCTTTTAAAAATGTAGGCTGCTGTTTGTCATCAGGTGCAAAAAGCTTCAGTTCCCATGCTGTCTTTTTTTTTTTTTTTTTTTTTAAAAACAGTGACAAGTTCAGATGTAGTGCCCTGACAACATCCTTCTTTGAGACATTTCTGTTTTTGATGACAGCGAGCGGAGAAAGGAACACATCTCAAACGATGTGTTCTTCTACAAAGGGATATGAAACACCCTTCATAGATATGACTGAGTGATTGACTGAATGATTATATTTAGATTTCAGCCTTTCATCGCGTTTACAGACGAAAAACCAGCAACATGCGATAAGTGGCCGACGGATGACCTCACCAAGCTGGGATTGGATGATTTGGATCAGTTTGGATGTTTTGACACATGCTTGGACCCGTTTGTCAAAGAGGTGAGAACTGAGCATGCGATCACAAGTTTCTCTTTTTGCCCTGACAAACCCATTATAACTTGTCCACTAAATGCACTCCATGGGAACATTTATTGCAGACAACAAACATCTGCAGCCTGATTTCCATTCACAAGCTACACATTTTCTAAAGAGCCATATGCTGTGTTTGCCAACGGCCTCCCTGCAGCTGACTGTGCTGTTGAGTGAAGCTTCCTCATGCTGCTTTGAGGCTATTACTTCTATACATACTCTTTTATATTTGTTTGTTTGCGTACTGTATTTTGAAGCTGGCATACATTCCACTTCCCCTTTTTCGGCTTCTTCCGTAAGTGTTTAAAAATGGATGAGAATTTTATTCAGTGCGAGGCAGTTCACTCTGCCAGTCAGGCGTCATGTTCAAATGAAAGAGCTGACTGTTTGTGCACTTTGGTGTGGTGTGAAGAAGTATGTATGTGTGTGAGTGTGTGTGCATGCGTGGTTGGGTGATCTTGTGGGTGTGAAGAGACAAGTGGGTGCGGGGGTTACTGCGAGGTTAAACCAGTCTACTGTCAGGTCAGCCAGAGTTCAGCAGCACAGAGGCTAGAAAGCAGCAGACAGAAGCACAGCTCAGGTAGACTGAATGATTGCTGTGGTTTAGACAGACAAGAGCACCGAGGTGGAGTTCCCCCACAGAGACAGTGTTAGACAAGAGGATACTGAGGTTTAGGAGATCGCAATTAAATCCACGAGAACGCCTAATCCTCTGGAAATGAAAGCTAAAGATAAGAGATCCCATCAGAATTGGGAAAACATAGTAAAATGTTACTTTAACAGTGTAGCATTACTCTGAGTTCACCATGGGAATACTCAAAACTGAAGACTCATACTGCTCCTGTGCCTGAGTCTGGGTGTTAAAATATGTTCAAACCCATTATTTTATGTCTCTCCGATTCCCTCAATCTCTCATATTTTAATTTATAAACCAAAAACGTGGAAATGTATATTTACTGTATGCTAGCTTTATTCTATTAAAAAATATCTTCAAATTTCAGTACATATCCCACTGAACTGTGTTGAATAATTTCTTTAGGAAATGGAAAAAATACGCCGCAAACATGCTCTAGAAAAAATGTCTGAAATGTCTGAAACTTTCTGTGTCTATTTGTCTGTTTTATTTTATTCCCCCTGATGGGACGGAGTATGTAATCGGCTCCATTTGTTTGTTTGTCTGCAGTCTTGTGTCCACAGTTTTCAAGATATTGCTTTTAAATTTTGTCTGATGGTTGATACCAATAACAGCTTGAGCTGATTTTGTTTGGGTGAAAACTGGGTCAAGGTCAAGGTCAAGGTCACACTAAATGTAAGAGTTCAATAAGATCTTTATATTGCCTGCAGTTCTTCAGACTTCGTGACAATATACTACTAGTGTTGGTATTGGCAGTACTTGCCCAGTAGTTACTTTGTATCGATTGATACCAAACTTTGGAGTATAGCACAGCATGACTACTACCAAGATTTTTACTTTCAATGTCAGTAGTAATTTCCCAGCCACGAATAAGTTCTTGTTATGGCACTTGCTCTATAGTTTACTATAGAGCAAGGTTAATGGTGTAGCTGGAAACATTATCACCAACATTACATTTTCACTAATTCTTTTACGCTTAAGCTGCAGTATAATTTCTCTGATCGAGTAATGTATTTTATATGTGTAAGGTGTTAAGGCATGCCTTACTAAAACCACTGAATGAAGCATTGCACTCTCACAGAAATGTGCATGAATTCATTTGGTGATGGAGAAATATATAAAAGTTGCTATAGTTGATTCTTTATCTGCTGTTAACTCTCTTACACTGCAGGAATTGCAGCTATTAGAACACCAAGAATACCTGTTCAATGAATAAAATTCACATTGATGCTCAACAGCTTGGCTACTTGAAAAAAGTCTTTATTTTTTTAATTACATCTGTTATTCATCTAAAACCCTAAAACGTTGATGTACTTGATAATTTGGTTGTCTCAACTGCTGCTTCTAAGCCTTCTTCAATACATGTTCGGTTTGAATTAAATAATAAAGTAGGGTCTGCTTTAGCTGAAGCTCCAGAACAAGAGTCCCTGAACCAGTGGGTGATGATGATGCCTCACCATTGTAACATTACACATTACACTCTACATCACATATTCAACTAGTGATTTATTTACCATTGGCAGATAGTTTAGTCCATTGTAACTGCATCTTGTCTTTCAGATCTTCACCCACCCTTTGCAGAGCCTTACGCTACACAGGAAATATTATTTTAATGTTCTGTTGACTTATCTATAACAATAGGCCACATTAACAACTGATAATAAATATACTACAACCCGCAGGTCTCGTAACAGACAAACTCACAGATGGAGCTTTAATAGATTGGGCTACACCCATTTTAAGCTGTATAACCGATGTATCCTACAGTCACACAGTCACTCTGTAAGGAAAGTTAGCCAATTTAAAGACAGTGCTGGGTCGTAATTTCACATTATCCAAGAGTCTACCATGTGTATACTGGGCATCCTACTGTTTTTACCAAGAAATCAGTGTGCTTTACTGTTTCTAAATATCAAGAAATGGTGTGTGCTGGGCTGGCAGACATCAATCAAGCAAGTGCTGAAAGTGAATTAAACTTGACAAAAAGAAAGCAAAAAAATATTCTTCAGAAAGATTTAAAACTTTGGTTTTGTTTGCCCAAGTTTTGTCCCCCCCAAAGTTGTCTTAACATAAGCAATTTATTTTGAAATATATTTATTTTACACATCAAAAGAACAAAAAGGCTCAAACTCATTTTAATCAAGTCCTGACGCATAAACCCACAGTCAAAAGGCAAAATGAAAACTTTTTCTCAGGCTTAGCAGCACTTACTGTATGTCTGTGTGGTGGATTTGTCTTTCAAACCAAAAAATAAAATCTGCAGTTTATTCTGTTATGTTTTCAGTGTCTGAACGATCTTTGTATATAATTGGGGCACAACTAACCTGACCTCTCTGTTCTTTTTTACAGGACAGCAGCGAAACTGCCGTATGACAAAACTAAGAAAAAAACTCCACCTCAAGTTTGATTTGCAGCCATCGTGTAAACAGTTTTGTCTTTGTGCCATTTCTGTATATACCCTGTTTAATATCCAGCTGACTTTGAATAAATGGCAGTCTATACTACAGCTTGTTACTTCACACAGTGCAAACACAGAGACAGGCATTGAGGCTCGCATTCATACCTACATCCAATTTAGAATCACCTACTGTAATATGAATTTCTTTCACTTTAAGAGGAAAGTGGCACACAAAGGGATGACATCCAAGCTCCACATAGAGATGCCTCTATAAATAAATAAATAAATAAGGGGGAAAAAAAAGAAAAACAGTATTAAGCATCTCCATGTCTGTCCTGTTTATGTACTCACTGACTGCGTCTGTGCCTGGTATATTTAAGTAGTGTGCAGCTATGAATGTATAAAGATTTTTAAAAACCATTGATTGACACTATTGATTTCATCTTTTTTGTCCTCCTGCAGTAAAGCTGCAGCAATTGCTTTTTTTTTTGGTGTGTGTGTGTTTGGATATCATTTCTGTTTTCTTTACTCGAACGCCTCTAACCTCCAGATATGAGACACAGCCTGCTGAATCACCTTTACTATTAAAGCTGTCATTTCATTTTTTGAACAGTAAGAATAGGCGGCGGCGTGGGCTACTTTTTATATATCATTGTGACAGGAAAAGTGTCATAATAGCTATCTGCATCTCACTCACTGCTGTGTTATGAGTCCATTTAGCTTCTGTGAGACCCGGACTCTAGAGGCTGAGCGCAGAGAGGAGGGGTGAGCAGAGACGGGCAATCAGGAGGATGTAGCGTGATGGATAGAGGGTATAGAACGATGAAATATGCATCAGGGATCTCGTGAAATTTTAATCCAGACTGTTGACTGGAGGTTGACCCAGTTGTGACCCAACACTTGGGGGAGTGAAAATATCCACAGAGGGAGGCTGGAGGGGTAACACTGGGTGCAGGAGCAGGGCGAGGAAATTGTGAGGAAGAAAGGAGTAATGAGGTTCACCCGAGGTGTAGACGGGTAATTTGATCTGTCTGAGTGTCTGAGCGTCTCTTAACGACACAAGAAGGTAGGAAAGGATCGGGACAATGAAGTCCAATTTTTAAGGGATGTGAACAGGAGATGTGCTGCAGCTTTAAACAATTCCCTAAAAAGAAAGTGTACCTTAAATGTTTAGGATTGTGTTGACAGAAATGACTACACAGTCCTTGTGTCGAAGAAAATCACACATATTTTTCTTTTAGAATAGTTCAAAGGAAACACAAACAGCTTTCTCCCAGAGCACAGCACTAAGACTTTAATCCGTTGTATGTTATTACAAAAAAAAAGCTTTTATGCACACACACACACACAGAAAAAAAAGCTTTATCCCTTTGTGCATATATCGTAAGCAGAACATTTGACCATATCCCCAGGACATCAGTCTGTCACAGTGTCTGGTGTTGGGGGGGGGGGAAGAGAGATGTTAATATTTGCAGAGGCTGATTGAACTGCACGGGAGGATAAGGCTGACTTATGTAAATTCTGTTTTTAGTTTGTATTTGCCTTTAATGTTTGTATTCAGCAAGTTGTTGCTGATGTTGAACTCATAATCTTTTTCTCCCTTGGCATTCATTATCAGCCGTTATCTGGTTGTTTGTGTTTTAGAAACATATTTCAGTGTTTGCAGGAAAAAAAAGGAGCATTTTCAGGTGTACTCGTACTGAATAGCATTTAGATATATATTTATATAGCACTGGTGTATATACTTTATTTGTTGTTGTACCCACAAAGTTCTGGCAGATAAGGTCAAGCACTGTTCATGGACACCACCTGTTAAAATTTTGTCAAGACTACTCAAAACATAAAGGAGGCTGAATATGTAAAGTGCTTGTTTATTGCAGTATTTCACCTAATCACGAAATACTACTGCTGTTTTAGCTGTTTTTATTATTTATTACTACCAGCTTTATTAATCAAACTGTTTAATCTTTGTTGATTTAATTAAACTTTGCATTCAATTTGATAAAAACTTTAAAATGGTAGTTTCTCTAACTAAATGGACGATGAAAGAATATTCTGGATATATCTCGCAATATCACAAATGCAGCTAAAGTGAATTTTTAATCCCAAGTGGTACTTACATTACATTTCCTTTCACTAATTCAAACTGATACATTTAAGTTTTAATCTTGTGCAATCCCACTCTCACCCTGGATTGTCCTATGATGCCGTTTTTTTTTGTTTTTTTTTTAGATATTTGTTAGATGTCGCCTGCGTATCTCCAGTATTTGCCGCTGAGAGCAGCACTGTTTTAGATGCTTGCAGAGTCCACGTAAAGAGGTTTGATGCTAGATGATTGTCGTTTGTGTCACAACAAACGGCAGTCGTTGCTTTTATCCACTATAAAGGTTTAGATGGTAAAATTTACTTGTCTAGGTTTGGCTGAAATACATCGCTTTACGGCAACAGATTTGCCCAGCAGCTGTGATAAAACTGCATTATTTTACACCCCGGGAATAAGCATGAGAATAAATCTGAACAGACTTCTGCAGAAAACGTTGAATAGATAGCTCAATATTTACGCGTTTTAATTAAGTCACGTAAAATTAGGCCATTATGCAAAACAATGATGAACTTATTACTTGTACTATACATCTCAGTGAGATCCATGCATGTTACCAAAGTTATTTTTTATTAGACTAGTAGTATATCAGAGCTTTTAAAATGTGCAGCTGGTTTCTGGTTAATCCTAAAATGTTCACCTTGATTCCAATTCTTGGGAATTTTTGATTTTTTTTCGCAACTGTGCGCTTGCTCATAAACCTCTCTATGCGTTCCTTTTTGTGCGTTTGCATGCGCAGGCGTGTGCACTACTCGCAGGTTTAACCACTCCGTCAACGTCTAGCGCAGCGGTCCGTAGCTTCATTAATAACCCTTGCGTTTGTTGAACGGGGCTCTGGCGATCTATTGCGGTCTATTGCGGTGTTGTTTTTGTTTGGCCCTGGTCACGGTGATTCCTGGGAGATGGCAGCATCATAAATCTACAGCTTATTCATGGAGCTAACCTGACCTTTATGGCCACACCGTGAACAGGGGGAGAGGCAGGGAGAGAGCTGAAAAAAACCAAAGGAGAATAGTAGAAAAGGCAAGGGAAAAGAGCGAAGAACGAGGGAGAGTGTGAAGTTCGAGGGTTGAAAGGTAGAGCCGAGGCCATGAGAATGATAAAGAGGAGGAAGGCAAGATAAAAGAAGAGTGAAAGGTGCTGTGGGATAGAAGAATAGACAGAGACGGCTGGGAGAGATGTGAATAGATAGAGAAGGAAAAGGAAATTCAGCAGAGAATGAATGAAGTGAGAGACAATAACAGAGTATGGAAGTGGTCGAACCAAGAGGTTATTGCAGGATGAAAGCAATCAATGAGTGTAAAGGCAAGAGAAATAGAGATTCAGGGAGATGGAGAATGGTATGCCTGTATGTGTGTGTATTATTCCTATGCGTCTCGGGCTGATGGAGCCCTTCTCTCCAGGACCTCCTTCACCTGTTGGGTCTTTAATAAAGCCTCCATGTCGGGGGTTTCATTGACTCTCAGATGGCAAAGCATCTTTCTACATAAGCTGTCTCATACGTGAAAAGCAAAAACTATAATGTTCTGTGAGAGTGGCTCAAAGTCTGTGTGATTGCGTCTGTGTGCCAGTACTGGGCTTTTAGTTCGTATGCAGTGAAAGTTTTAGATAAAAGCAAAGCAAGAGGAGATGAAAACTGTTTTTCTTGCCACCATGTGCTCATTTGTTCGTTTACATCACGTCACATCTTTAATATGTAAAAAAGAAATCTGGAATATACAGTGAAATGTAAAACACATAAATAATTATATTTTAAAAAGTATATATCTATATCTATAAATAGATTTTTTTAAATACCAAAAATTAAATGGTTGCTTAATTCATTGAGGTCTACGCCTCTTCATTGAGTTCTAGAATACTTTGGTGTGCAGATGTTGACTCGATGACAAGGTGCCCAAAACAAACCCAAATCATCACCCCTCTACCATCGTGCTTGACAGCTGGTATGAGGTCTTTGTGCTCATATGCGGTTTGGTTTTCACCAAACGTAGCGCTGTGCATTATGGCCAAATATTTTCACTTTGTTATCATTGTTCCAGTCGTCTTGTGTGGAGATAAGTCAGGCCGCCATGTTCTTTTTAGGGAGAAGAGCCTTTTTCCTGGCAAAAATTCCAAAACAAGCCATGTTTTTTCAGTCTTCTCTAACTGAACTGTCATGAACTTTAACATTTAACATGCCGAGACCTGTAGAGTCTGAGATGTAGCTCTTGGGTTTTTTACAATTTCTCAGAGCATTGCACGGCCTGACCTTGGCATGAATTTGCTGGGACATTCAGTCCTATGAAGACTTGCAGCTGCCTCAAATATTTCCCACTTGTGAATAATCTTTCTCTCTGTGCAATGATGGACTTTATATTATTTGGAAATGTCCTTAAACCCTTCCCAGATTGATGGGCAGAAACCATTGCCTCTTTAGAAACACTGCTGATATTTTACCTCATTGGTTATGTGTAACCACATACTTCCAAATGCACCGGACCTACAAACTTATCCAGGTGGTCACGCTCACTGATTATCACTTATTCAAGTGCATTTGATTAATGGCACCTGGTTGCGCAGTTTCCTCTTGACTCCTATGACAGCGATAAAATTGTACTTTTTTCACAAACTGCTTTTGCATTTGTTTTTTTTCTCTTTAATTTAAAAAAATAGTTTCACAGTGTAATATGCCATGCTTTGTTGTTTAGCTCTTAAAAATATGTTATGTATGACATGACTGTAAACCTGCCTCACTGAATAACGTTGAACATTTGACTGGAACATGCAACGGCTCGGTTAATCAAACCATGTCAAAGATTCGCATAAATCAGAATCTATTCTATAATAAACACACACACATAAACTGAATTCAATAACAAAGCGATTAAACATCTAATAAAAATAGCTTAAATCTAAAACTATTTAAAACAAAGATGTGTCAAACTATTTGTTTTCTAGCATTTGAACTTTTTAAGAAATGTTTTCATTCATTTTTAAGTGATTTAAAACTAATATGAAAAACTGTTTTCATTTGAAAGAAGCAAAGAAAAAAGATTTTGTTGAGTAATTCATCATCATATCCAAGCTTGACCCAAATATCTCAAATATGCAGCAGCATGTCCAGAATCCTCATATTGTTACTAACAGAAAATACAAAAATGAACCGACTCTGCTCTTATGTCTCATTATTATCCAAATGATACTCTAACCATTTGCACCTAATTGCTCTGGCAATATTGTCTCTGAACCTCTGTTCCAATTGAGCTCATTAGGCTGAAATTGCATAGAGATAGTGGTTTAGATTTGTGGGCTTGCAGCATGCTGGACTGATGGAGCCATTCCTACAGAAACTGCTCTCCTCATTGGTATTCTGCACTTGTCTGCCACACAGACCCATCATAGATCCAGCAAGTAAAAGAAGCACCATTAAGAAGCAGCGGTGATCACTGCTGTGGATCTTAGACACACAAACGCACACACACGTTAGCAGATCTACAGATGAAACATTACCACGCACAGTAAGCCAGTTAACTACTACATCCTTTGAGTTCAATATCAAGTTAGTAACAGAAAAGTCATCTAGTGGTCAGTGCACTAAATGTGTCACATAACTTGCAGCTGTTCACCAGGAAAATTGACTCCAGTGTTTGTTTTGAAGCTGTGTTCATGGAGAAAGGCTCTGGTTTGGTCTGAGAATTATGTTCTCTTGGTTTGTTGTCTTGGGGATTTTCCTGTAATTTCAGAGAAATTGAACGTTTTGGAAACTCAAATGAGATCTCTACAGACTGCCAGGAAAAATCAATTGGCTGGTCAAGGCTGTGGTAAGCAAAAACTACACACACACGCACTGAAACACAATCACAGCAATCCAAGAACACACACTTCTCTAGAGGTAAACTTTGCAGTGGGGAAGATAATACTGTATTTAAACGATGGAGAGACAACCACAAAGTAGCCCTGTCTTGAAACCTTTATGTTTAGTACTGTGCTATCCGCATGTTGCTTTTTTTGTTTTGTTTTTGAGCCAGTGGTAAGTATATTTGGACAAGAGGGTAGAGGGCTAAGTTAACAGCACAAACATCATCGAGAGATACTTTCTGTCATGGTTTGGCATGTCAAAGACTCAAAAGCAAGAAGAAAAAAAAACAGACAAGGTAAAGTGAAAACACCCCTTAAATGGTATTGGGTAAGTAGCCCAAATTACAAGGTATGTAAGGTGAAAAGGTAAAATAACTCGTTGTTTGTAGGCATTCTCTTAAGATCCTGCCACAGCGAGTCTATTGGGTTGAGGTCTGGACTTTGGCTCGGTCACAATAAATACCAAACATGAATGAAATCACAACAGAAAAACAGATCTAACCTCACGCCAGAACACAGAAACCTCTGAGGTTTAAATAAGCACAGGTGACAACAATTATCTTAACCCTAACCCCATTTATTGTTTGGAGAAAAGCAAAAACAGACTTTTTGGAGAAAAATGCAGAAATGATAGTTAGATAGTTAGTAAGAGTAAATATTCTCTGTTCTATAATTGCAAAGACATGGGAGAACAATTTAATAAAAACAAAAATTACATACTGATTGCCTAGTCAGATCTCAGAGTCAACCTTCCTCATTTTGCAATAACTTTAGACCAAAACTGTTATTTTTACTGTTTATTTCTGCTTTCAAGTTGGGGATTCAAATATCGGAGTAGGTGGAGATTGACTTGTTTATGAAGCCAGGCTCAAATGGCCATTTAAGGAACTACTTTTGTCTGATCCCTTATTCACAAGGAATTGCCACAGCAGATAGTGCCACAGACTTTTACATCAAATGTCCATCCTGGTGCAATTCCCAGGGGTTTCATGTCTCCTGCCAGAATCAAACCAGGGATTTTTGCTTGTTGGGCAATATGTAAACCTCTACAGTATGGAGCCACAAATCTTTCATCCTCAGAGGTTGCTACAACTAAAATGCATAAATGGAAGGTAGCCTCATTCAAGTCTAGAGAATAAATTAATAATGGCTGTGACAGGATGACCCAGCTTGTTGTGCTTTTGTCTAAGCTCCTTGGCATAAAAACTGGAAGTAGTAACAACTAGTTTAACTCTATACATACCGAAATCTCATAATCTCACAAAACAACAGTTTGATGGGAGTTGTTTGCTGTGGAAATTTCTTAAGCTTTGTGTCCTTGAGAAAGCCCCTTTACTCCTACAAAACCTTTTTCCAAGTTCCCATTCTTTCCTTCCTCCCTCCTCCTTGGGTTTCTCTGCTTTGCTTTGCTTTTTTTCCTGACATTATCTCTTCCTCTTCTTTCCCTTGTCTCCCTCAACCCTATCTTTACCTGTCCTCAATTCCCCCCCCCCCCCCCCCCCCCCATCTCCCTGCCTTCCTGTCATCTCTCCTGCTCTCTGCTCATATCTTCATAACTCTGTCTTCCCCTTCCGTCTTCTCCCGCCTCTCCTCCATCTCTTCAAAGTCATCTCAGTCTTTGCTGTCACCGCACTGAGAATTACGCATCGCTCAAAGCTGTAACATCTGACAAAACGCTGTTCACTGACATTGTCGGTAGTAACACATGGAGAGATAGGAAAAGTTCACTCAAGCAGCCATCCTATTATCCCACCAGACACACACACAATTGCTACCCACACTATGACAGTTGTAGATACATCCAATTTACCTTGTAGTGGCCTCCCGAAGGGACGGCGACAACTGAACAGTTCGTAATGCAAAATAACAAACACAAGCAAGTGCACGATGCATCACATACACACTGGATTCCTCTTCCTCTCTCCCCCCGCTCCGCATTAAGTGCATTCAAGTGGCTGGTAACAGTAGCAGCATCAGGCTTTTATCGCAGTAATTTGCAGCCATACATCAGTGTGACACTGGCCGGGGCAGGACGGTGTCAGCCCGCTCCCAGACTCTAAACTGCACTCTCTGCTGACACCCGCCAAGGGCAGCCAGATAATGTAGATGTATGAATTAAACAACACAACTTTGATGTTGCAGATCACAATGCATCATTCATTCACATCCACAGTGAGACACAAAAGTGAAGGATACTGTTCATCTACAGCCGCGAGGATGCGATAAGGGATGCAAGGGATAAGCGATGCACTGGTCATGGCTGGACTTCAATCAGTGAAGCTTCAGTGAAAATATACAGAGTGCTATTTATGCAGTAGCTCACATCTGCATTCAAAGGGAAATGGCCAAAGGGAGGCTGCTGGGAGAGGGAGAGAGATGGGGAGAGGTAGAGAGGGAGAAAGGGATGATGATACAGGGAGGATGAGAGGGATAAAATGTCATAGCTGGGGTTGATAGACGGGGAAGGTCCATCCACTCCATCTCTGAGTATATGGAGGGATAGAGATGAAGGGAAAGGGAGGGGATGAAAAAGGAGCAGAGAGATAGCCGTGAGGTAGAAGGGGGACTGTATTAGAGAGAATGTGAGCGAAGGGAGTAACATGAATGGAGGAGAGAAAGGGGGAAAGCCGGGGGATTAGGGAGGCAGGAGAAATGAGGGGAGGAGTATAATGTTCTGTCAGAACAGAGGAGATGTCGAGAAAAATGTGCAGGTTGTTGAAGGTGAAGAGGTACAGGTGGATTTGAATAGTAGTCTGCCTGGACAGGGAATGGGAGGAACGGTGGGAGAGAGTGAGAGAGGGAGGCTGGTAAAGGTTAAGAGGGATTTTGTTAGGTGTGTGTGTGTGTGTGCGTGCGTTTATTCCATCCTGACTGATTTTAATGGGGATCCTAAAGTTTTACGTGAGGTTACCTAGGTAACTAAAAAAATGATGCTGGGACTGGTTGTAGGACATTGTTATTTGTGCTGGGGAAGAGACAGAAGACTCACCCATGCTGTGCAGATCCACGCAGGTCTGATGTTTGTTTGTGTGTCTGATTTGAGTATTCATCGGTGTGGGAAGTGTGTACAACACCTTAGTAAACCCTTATGTTGTGAAGATATCACTAGTATTGTGTGCGTTCTTTCCTTCTTTGTTCTTTGAGAGATTTTATCGCTCAGAGCTCCGTCTTGCTGCCCTTTACGACATTACGCAGCGAATTCAGTCATGGAAGTGGAACACGATTTGTGCAGTTACACTTTTCTGAGCTCGGATACACGAATTTGCACTGTTGACCAGGCTTCACAGTGCTGAACTTTGAGGCAACTGAGAGGAACAGAGCTGAAAAAAAATTATACATGCATTGCATCACCCACAAGTACATCACCAAGCTTTCTGCACCACCTACAACATGGATGTGCAAATACATTTTGCTGTGCCACATTCTGGTGTGACCAGACATGTTAGGATGTTGTATTATTTTAAAAAAATGGTTTAATTTTCAGCATAAAGGGCATATTTCTCAAAGTGTATTGCAAATTTTATTACTTATATATGGGCTTTTTTCTTCTAGTTTGAGCCACTATTTGCATTATTCATATATAAACCGAGAAGATGAATGAATTTGTGATTGACCTAAACAAACTGTACAGTAAAAATGACTGAAGACTCAAAAAAAATGTCAATATTTATTTTATTGATTAAAACCTCCAGAAAATCTAAAAGCTAAGCTCTCATCTTAAAATGACTTTCAAAACTTTATCCTTTTCCCTTAAAAAAAATCATAATTTAAAAAGATTAATTTTGTATTTACATGGGTTATCTTTGTCTGCCGGTAAAAACTTGACAAATGTGCAAAAAAGAAAGAGAAAGACATCAGAAAGTGGGCTCTGTATTGTGCAGCCAACACTGAAAGGAGTTCCAAATATGCTCAAAATATGAGCAGAGAATCACAAAGACAGACAGATTACACAAGCTAGTGTATTTGACTGTGGGTTGTAAAGTGAGGACATAAAAAAGTTGTCTCTAATGGCTCCTGATTTTGCAGACAACTTGTGTGCGAGAACAGTTAGTAAGTAAGCAGGAAGTGAGTGTGTAAATTACAACTGACAGTCTCTATAATTACTTCTGCCAAGGCTCAGTCTGTCTGCACCTTGCATGATTTTATTTCTTTTTTTTTTTCCTACATTTTCTAATGTTTCTAATCAATGGTTAAAAAAAAAAAAGAAGAAGAAGAAGAAGAAGAAGAAGAAGAAATTAACTCTCCCAAATGTAATCATTTCTATGATTACATTTCGGAGATTTAATTTCTTCTTCTTCTTCTTCTTTTTTTTTTTTTTATTTTTTTTTTTACCATTGATAGATCAAAAATGGACATTCCACATCATGCCTTGACAGATAGATATCATAACAAAAAAGAAATTGGGACATATTGTCATGAAAATATCTCAAACTAAACAAAAGGCAGGTGTTCCTTTAGATGCAGGAACTTAATTCATGCATAGTATGGAGGGAATTTTCAGCCTCAGCAGTGATATTCATTCAATTAGCTGAGGTTGGTTTGGCATCCAAAACATCTAAACAAGACCCAAGTTGCAATAAGATGGCATTAATCCTTCCAGTTTAAGATTAGGAAGTGCAGAGCGGTTTCAAAGAAAGAAAATATGTGTGTTTATCTATTTTTTTAATAATAATAAAATATTTTTAAAAACTGATAAACACCAATTTTGCTCCAATGTGCCCATGTGCAATATGTGCTTTGAACATGTGTTTTATTCCTCAGGTTTGTCTGCATATGTATTGTTTATGAATTCATGTGTTTCCCAATGTGTGTGTGCAGGAATGTGCCTCGTTTGTCGATGCACCCTTGCCGGTATGTGTGCATAGGTGCACATGTGTGTGCGTGCCCATGAATCTGTCTGTCCGTGTAGCTGTGCTTGCACTATATGACAGAGTGTGAATCACCAGAAGCAGCAGAGCCATAAAGCCCAGAGCTGTTAGGCAGGATGGCTCCTGGAATGATCACAGGGTGGCTGTACTTCTATTTCCCAGGCAGCTATCACTGTGGGAGGCTGCTGTCGCTGTGTTTGCAGGGACCCGAGGGTTAGCCGGTATATAGTCACGCCTGACAGGACAGCCAATGGCCATAATGTCAGCAACAATGATTGAACACATGAAATATGTGCTCTTTGTCCATGGTATTGGACAGGGTGGAGGTTAGAGGTAGGGTCAGGGTAAGGGTTAAGGCAAAAGGAAAATTGCCTGTTTGGAAAGAAAGCCTGCGTGCTCTGCCTCCAACCTTTATTAGTCAGTGCTGAAAACTTGCTTCAGTGACAAACAAGATATTTGTCAGTTCTGATTTCTTCTCTAAAGCAGATCTCTGCTGGTTACCCCCGCAAAATGTACTGTAATATGAAGATATTAATAATGCACTATGTTCCCACTGCCAGGGCGGATCTATATAATTGCACCAGACAAAACATTCTTCTGATACTTACTAATGCAGCATAATTTTTGAATAAGTTAAAGATCAAAATATGTGACTATGATGGAAACATGCACAGGTTACTGAATAGCTGAAGTTGGCTGTTTTTTTTTATTGAAACCCAGAGGACTGCTGATATTTAAAATTGTGCCTTCTGATTAATGCACAGAAGTATATTGATAGGCATATGTACATGTATGGCCTGAAAAGGAAAGAAGAAGAAAGACAAATTGCATATTGTGGGCTCTGTTTTGCCCTTCAGCTCTTTTCTGTTTATGCCTTTGCTTCTCATCCAGTCTTCAGTGCAGTTTTTCTCCATGTACACAATCAGTCAACAGTGCTTGTATTTACATTGCACCAATGGCACCCACTCCTGCCATTAGAATATGGATGCAACCATTGTTTTGCATGTTTTCCCCATTTGTATTAGTTATATGACATTTTGTGACAAGTGTGGGTTTTTGTCATTTACCTTCTGCTTCAGCTGGAGAGACTAAATGGAAGCTCTGTGGAATAGTGAATGAGAAATAACAACATTATTATTGTTAAGTGTTTCATAAGTAGTTTTGCAGGCATGCTCATCTATCACAGCTCCAGGGGTGGGTGGGTGGAGGCAGCAAGCTGGGGGGATTCTGGAACCTGGTATGAGGGGGCTGCACGGTGGTTTGGTGGTTGTTAATGCTTGCATCTGACTGTTGATGACTTGAGATTACAGGCCAGGATACAGAAGCTCAATAGTGCCATCAACAGATAGAGGGGGGCATTGCCGATCACTAAACAGCTCTGAAAATTCAACGGGGTGATAGTCTGTGAGCTCTTTTGGGGTGTAAATGGTGAAGATTTATCAGAAATATGATCAGGTCATAAAGTGAAATATGCCATCGTCTCTACGGGGTCTGGTGAAGGATATATGAGGCTCGGGGATTAAGGTGAAGATGAGGCTGGCTGGTGTCCAACCTATTCTCTGCCAAGGTTAGACTATCCTCTGGCCTTTAAAAACCTGTCAGCTATGCAGCCTCTATTGCTCTCTCTCTCTTGGTCTCACACACACACACACACACACACACACACACACACACACACACACACACACACACACACACACACACACAAACACACACACACACACACACACACACACACACACAGAGTTTGGCCTTATACTGCCCAGAAGCAAGGTCAAGGTTAGAGCACACTTCAAAATCACTGGCCCACTTCATCTTGCACACTTTTTTTTTTCAACTTGTTTCTTAGTCCAACACACACACTCATACATATCAGACGCACAAAAAAAACCCAAACACACCACACCGCAGAGTTTTCCCCCCATAAATAAGCATGGTCCATCCATCATGGGGCCTCAGTGGATCCTGGTTGCCCTCTAGCTACTCCAGCCCAGCAGCCCCAGCAGCAGCACCACACTGGGGGACGGACAAAGAAGGTTATCCCAAACCTCCACAAGGAGAGGAGTAATAATAATCATTATCCCTCTGAGTGTCCGTCTGGATTCCTTGCTGGTTGATGTGTGCGAAACAAATGGCCAACAGTGCATTTCAAGGCTTTTTTTTTTTTTAAAAAAAAAAGAAAGAAATCTCCCATTTTTTTCACTTCTTCATATAGATTTTCCGTCTGACCAAGACTAACTGTCTAACAGAGTGAGTGTAAAAGCTTCAGTGTGTGTTGTAAGTTTTGTGTCAGTCAATGACTGCGAGGGGATGGAGCTCATGTAATGCTGCAGGGAAACGATACAGATTCACCCCTCTGATAGTGCCACAGGGGAGATGAAGGAAACATTGGAGAGTGGAAGCTCAAAGTGTGTGTGTGTGTGTGTGTGTGTATGTGTGTAAGTGTGGTGAATGAAATACAGAGGGAGTTTGTGTGGGCTTTCCCTTTCAGTGTGTGTCGGAGTGCGTGCACATTCATCTTAATAAATGAATCGAGTTTCAAATTAGAACTCAATTAATCTATAACATTTGGTTTCAAAGCAGGTATCTGAATTAAGTCGCTGCTCAAAGCAATATCTGGAAAAGTGCCAGGCAGATTACTAAATAGGAAAACAACAGGTAATAAAAAAAGGAAAAGAAAGAAAGTACACAGACATTTCAATGCCGTCTCAGTGGGAACATTATCAGAGATAATCTAATGAATGTCAGAAGACCGTAAAAACTTGCTTTTGTGCTTTAATTAAATTTTCTTGGAAGAGTGTTGCACATTTCTTCCAAACTAAAAGAAAGTCATCAGTAGAGGTTTCTCTAAGCTACACACATTCACCACCACCTAGTTGTTTATTAGTATGCATAACATCAAAGTCCTTCTAGCGAGTCTAGCCAGCGACTGGGTAGTTATTTTCATTTAATAAGACTGGGCGTTTATCTAAATGAATGTGAAGAGAGCTATAGCTTTAATTTCTGTGGTCTCATACCATGCGTTCATTCATTTACAGCTCGATCTAGAGTCGAGGCGTGATCAACACACCACCAGAGCACTGAATTGGTGCATTGCAAGGGGTTCAGTCTAGAAAGATGTAAGCCCATCTATCCAATCACTCATGAGGATCGTGGGATGGCTTGAGCCTATCCTAGCTGAGTGAGAGCAAAAGTACACTCTGGACAGGTCACCATTCTGCTGCATGGCTGGAGACTGACAAAAGCTCACATTGAAATTCACACCTTAGGTAAATCACCCCTTAATCTAACCCATGCGTGTCTTTGTACTGTGACATGAAGCTGGACTACTCAGCTAGCATAAGCGAACTCTGCACAAAAAATCCAGCTTGGATTTAAACCCAGGGCTTTCTTGTTGTGAGGCGGCAGTGCTAAACTTTGTAATGCTAAGCTTCCCATAACGTTTTTGATATTCATAGAATATCAGTTCTTTATTAGTTAAATATATAGCACTTATTAATGCCTCTTTCTGTATGACTATATTTTACCTCAACTGCTACTGCTTGGCCATTATTGACTTTTCCCTCTGTAACCTCATAATTACTGTTTTTTTGATAACAAGCCTTGAAGCTGTACATGAATCTGACACTTAATAGCCCACACAGATATAGAAACATCAGAATCATAAATACACAGAGATGTAGTTTAAAGTCTGCCTGATCCTTACACAAAAAACAGCTCTGTCAACTAAAATTATACAGCAAGTCTGAGCAGTGAATTTGTATTTGGGGTTTGAAGTAACATGCAAAAAATATATTTGAAAATCTTCTTTTATAGCACGTGTCCTTGAGTGGAAACCTTTCAAAGTAAGAGCTTTTCTGTGTCTGTGTGAGTACTCCAGCTTACTCTCACAGTCCAAAGACATGCAGTTACTGGAGTTAGGTTAAACTGCATGACTGTGAGTGGGAAAGGCTGTCTCTTTCCTGAATTGGATAATCAGAAGAAAATGTATGAATGGATGAAATATTCTTAAAAAAAAAAAGAAGAAGAAGAAGAAGAAGAAGCTAATACTTGTTGTGCTAACTTTAACCTTCTTATCCTGAATGGAGAAAGAACCTGTGTGTCTTCAGTGTAAAAATGTAATGCCCAAATAAGTACTTTATCATGACTAATAAACAGCCAATATGCATTCTAAGCTAGCTAATGATGAACACATTTACCATTACATTGAGTTTAAAACACGGGTCTTATTTTGCAGTTTTCAGTCCTGTCCTTTTCTTATGAAAACATTTTAGTCACTAAAGTAATTTGCTGAAATGTGGGCACGCAGCGGAGTCCAGCAGGTCGACAAAAGCACTCAAATGATCACTGAGGCTGGAAATAAAATCGCAGCTGAGTCACACTTTCAAAGCCTCGTAATTGGAGGTGAAACAGAAAGTGAGTGCACCAAAAAGTTGGCTGTATAGAAAAACGCTGGCAATTCAAATTATGTCGAACCACTAAGACATTCTGCAGCTGCAACGGAAATAGTGAACACAATAAGACCACACTCAGTGACAAAATCTGGCCCTGAAACCACTCTGTTAAAGTTGGTGAATTTCTCCCACGAATAAAACGAATCATTCAATCTTTATGTAAGATTGAAAAATCTTATACAGAGACATAAAAAATAACACCCAGACTCAGGGAGAGTCTCGGTGTTACACACTGAAGAGTCCCACACCCACAAATCAGACTAGAGCACAATGAGATGAATGCTCTAATTTTCCCCCAGATTAATTCTTCTACAAGCGCAAACAGGATCATTTAAAAGATGCCAAAATCACACAAAAAGCCTCTGCAAAGTGGTTTTAATGAATTAAACATTAACATGTTACCTGTTTTGGGATTGCATGCATTAGCACCAAAACAAATGGTTCGCTCTTTGACAAAACTGGGTTGCACCTCGCAGCATCACAACGACACTGCTGCGTTATAACTGACAGAAATGGTTCACCCTCATCACACCTCTTTTGTCTCCGCAGACTAATTAGGGAGTAATCGCTGTCAATTTAGGCAGGGAATTTATGCAACATGACACATTCTAACAGCGCTCAAGGGCCTTATGTATCCTCATCTTGATCAGAAACTTAATGTGGTGCCCTGCTTATTTATAGGCGGCTCTTAACCTTTAAGACTGCAGGGAATGAGTCCAGGAACATCCGCAGACCTCAGGGATTTATGTCCCCTAGTAAAATAAGATTAGTCTCAACCTAACTCAAGCACTCTCCCCATCCGTTCAAAATGATGCTGTAATTTGTAAAGGTGGCAGAAAAGAATAAGGAGAAACTGTCTAGTACAACAGTTTAAATGGAAATTTATACCAATCGTCCTGCTGTGGACAAAATGCGTTTTTCCTTTAATGTGGACTTGAGCCAGCGCACTGGCAGATATATGTAGATACTGAGCAAAGGATCTCCTTTTATTTCATTTCAGTCAGTTAATATAACATTCTTAAAAATACATCCAGCTCCTCTTCCTCCTCTGAACACCTGTTTGTTAAATGAGTCCCTAAAGCAACTGCGAACCACTTATTAGCAAGTAGCAGCACTTAGGAGATGTTTGGAAACGCTGCTTATGCGTCTCGCTTTTGCTGACAAATTCAGTGCAGCGTGTCTGATTTTGTTTTTTCAAAACTGAAACGTATATAAAAACACTTATCACATTATCCTTAGTAATGTCTCTTGTAGTAGGTGCTAATTCTTATCTTGGGCAAACTACTTATCAAAGACAGTCTGTCATTTGTTTTTCTTATCTTATTCTGAAGTACTGGAGCTTTTAGTTTGAAATTTTTTTTTATGTACAGAAAAAAAATAGTTTTGTTAAAATAACTCAATATTTGTAGGATACATGTTCCTAAATTGGTCTAATTTTAAGCCTATAATAAATACAAATATATAGATCCATCCATAAATAGTTCTTAAATCCTTTCCTCTGTTCCACAGAGGAAATTTTAATTCTGGCAGTTATGCGAAAGAACAGGTACAAAATGCAAATTATTTTCCTTCTCATGCATGACCAATGAGCATGACCCAGACCCAGAAGCAGAATTTAATGGTGGTAAATGGTCTCTGAGTATTTTATTTTTTTAATTATAATTTTCTGAAATGAGCCACTTCTCAGCGTTTATGTGATGCTTTTAATTCCATGATTTCTTGGGTTCAAGTTAAGAGTTTATAGATGTTTTGTTCATATTTGTGAATGAATCCTTGTGTGTCCTTGGCTCTTTTCTTTACACTTCATTTGTTTTTAACATTCTTTAGTTTTCCTCCTTTGTAATAAGTAAGTTTCCATCCAGCCTGTGACTACTGTAGAGTTCTCACTGGACAAAATATATAACATGATCAACTTATGTGTTATATGTTGATGTATTTTTTTTTATCATATTTTTTGCAAGAATGTGTGCTTTACAGCACTTTGAGAGCACATGCTGTGATGAAAGCATGGCGCTCTTCATGTTTTTACTAAATCAGATGTGATGAACATCAGTGATCTCAGTGCATTTACTAGTGCAGGCAGCTGGGAGAGCATGTCACCAAGGTTCTTTTTGTATAGTCACTGAAACACATCATACGCAGTCAACAAGTGTGTTTGCCTGTTTAAAATGTGGTTTTACAGAATGGTCAGAATGTGGGTTGCAATTTTCTTGAGAACTGCTCACGATGCTCTACCAAAAAAATTCCCTTTATGCAGTGGGCACAATTGAACTTTAATTATATAGCCCTCCACAATAAAAATGACACATCCTTTTGTTGGTTTACATTGTGCTAAATGGATTTATGTGTTGTAACATCGTATGATTTAACACTGTTGCAGGCATTATTGTGGAGATGGCTTCCTCGTGTATAATCTTGTAATGAAATATGATTTTATTAACTCTAAAAAGGCTAATGGAGTTTAAGGATCTACGAAAAGACAAATAAGCTGTCTGTTGAAGGTGGAAAATATTATTCTGGCATGTGTTTTTGTGTCTTTTAATTTTGCAATTAGATTTAGCCCCTATTTTATTGTGAGACTCAATTCAACACTAAATTAGATTTTTTCTTTTGGTTCCTTTAAAGAGTACGCTTGGGTTAATAAATAGCCAAAAGTCTTTTATATCCACATTTTCATTCAGTGGCCTAAGCCGTTGGATATACGCACAGGAGGCACTAAAAAGGCACTTTATAATGGTCCAAGGACACTCAGCCTTAAAGAACCTAATGTATGCTTTGCTGCCAGTGCAAAGAGGACGGAGGGTCGAAGCACTCAAGGAGAGCAGAGCACAGTGTGAACATGGAGAGTGTATTTACAGTGGAATAGATGGCAGATGAGATGAGGTCTGATTTTAATAGAGCAGAGACCTGCTCCCACAGCCAGCTGCCTTTAGAGAGGCCTCAGAGGAGAGGTGCCAAGGAGAGGTGAGGAGCAGTGTGTGTGTGTGTGGATGAATATTTGGATGAATAGTCACCTGTGAGGACTATGATCAAAACCTCATTAATGAAAAGCTGATGTTAAGGGTAAAATGTTATAACTGGGTAGGACTATATCCAAGGCTGCTGTTGTGTGTGTTTGTATGTGTGTGTGTATGCCAACCCATAGACCCATAGACTTCCCATAGACCATATAGATAGACATAGGTGCTTTATTAGTCGTATTAGCCACATCTCCTGCATGGACTCCTGGCACTCTCTCACCAATTTCTCAGCTTTCAGAATGGCTCATATGCTAATCAGAAGCTTGCTGCTTCCTCTGATCCATATGTTTAAGTATGCTTGGGCAGATGCTGAACTCTAAAAAACCTCTGATGCATCTGTGATGCACGGTAGTAAATAATGAATGTTTGTGTGAATGGGTTAATGTGGTTTAAAGAGCTTGCTTGGAGTGCTTGGTGACAGGGAAAAGTGAAGGTAGAACACAGAGAGATGTTAAAATGAGAGGATGGAACAACCCACTTATTTGTTATTACAGAAGATTAAGAGACTGGACACCGGTTCAGCTCGGGGTTCAGTGTCAATTTACTTTACAGTGTTAAGGTCAGTATAGTTGCTTCTTGGGGAAAAAAACCCCAAAAAGACAAAAACCTGTCCCGAGACATACTTATCAGGTTAATTTAGTTTAACTGGTTACTCTTATATTCTAATGCCATGGGTATCAATATGTGTGTTATCCTGTCCAGGATCTAATCTGTCGTTTGCCAAATATATATAGGCTCCCCTGAAATGGATAAGCTGTTTGTGTTGTGTTCATGCTAGGGTAAATACATTAAATTCATTGAAATTCCAAAGGTGGTTGTATGCAACATAGTGCTACCAAGGTAATAAAAGGATATTCGCTTGAAATGCTGAGCACTGTACAACTGTGGTTGTTTTGGGACCATAGAGGTGTAACCTGTTGCTGTAAGTGGCAAAATAATGTAATGTCTACTTATAAATTGTATGTATATAAAAACAGTAAAACCTTGGAAACTGATAGCTTAAAAATGGTCTGTGGTAAAATTTCTGCAGTGAATCCTAAACCAGCTGATCCAAAATGAATATTAATTCATAAAGACTTGGAAAAAAGAAATCAGAAGAAAGAAATTTAAACTGATTTATAGGAAGACTTGATGTTTTTCCTTTTCCCGCTTTCATGAAAGGTCGGGATGGTGCATTATTATTGGACGGCATGATTCCTGTTTGTCAGAAAGTTTGTTATTCACTCAAAGGATGGATAATGGCATAGGGAGTTTAATGAGTTTGATGTGAAGGACTTCGGGAATTATGGCGTTCAATGTCAAACTGAAGTCCACAAACAGGACCCTTCATATGTCGCTGGGCAGCCAAGATGTTGAAATGTATGTATATTTATACTGATAGACAAGTAAGCAAGTGTAGGGGGTCTAGTAGTGGGGCTGTGATGTCCTGCAGGTATGTCAACACCACAAATATTAGTGAGACAGATCTGTAGTCATTTAACGTGGTGACAGAGCGTTTCTTGGAGACTGGTATGATTGTGGCATGCTTAAAACAGGAGGAGGCTTCACACACCTCCAGATATCTGTAGAAGATCAGCGTGAAGATGGGTGCCAGGTGATCAGTGCAGAATTTGAGGTAGGAGGGTGACACACCATCTGGACCAGATGCCTTCCTTGCCTTTTTCTCCTGCAGAGTTGTCTCCTGAAGATTTTCTTTTTATACCCAGCCATATTACTGATCTGTTCCCAGTTAACCTCATTAGTTGCAAAATGTTCCTCCAGCTGTTTCTTTTTAATACCACTTCGTTTTCCAGCCTTGTGATCCCAACTTTTTTGAGACAGGCCGTTACCGTCGATTTAAAAATGAACTAAGCAGGGTAAATGTGTGTGTGTGTGTATATATATATATATGTATATATATATATATATATATATTTTTTTTTTTTTTTTTTTTTTTTTACATAATTCAATTCGGTTCAATTCAATTTTATTTATGAGCAAGCACTTTGGCGACAGTGGGAAGGAAAAACTCCCTTTTAACAGGAAGAAACCTCCAACAGAACCAGGCTCAGGGAGAGGCGGGACCATCTGCTGTGATTGGTTGGGGTGAGAGAAGGAAAACAGGATAAAGACATGCTGTGGAAGAGAGACAGAGATTAATAACAGATATGATTCAATGCCGAGAAGTCTATTAACACATAGTGAGTGAGAAAGGTGACTGGAAAGGAAAAACTCAATGCATCATGGGAGTCCTCCGGCAGCCTACATCTATTGCAGCATAACTAAGGGAGGATTCAGGGTCACCTGGTCCAGCCCTAACTATATGCTTTAGGAAAAAGGAAGGTTTTAAGCCTAATCTTAAAAGTAGAGATAGTGTCTGTCTCCCGAATCCAAACTGGAAGCTGGTTCCACAGAAGAGGGGCCTGAAAACTGAAGGCTCTCCCTCCCATTCTACTTTTAAATACTCTAGGAACAACAAGTAGGCCTGCAGTGCGAGAGTGAAGTGCTCTAATAGGGTGATATGGTACTACAAGGTCCTTAAGATAAGATGGGGCCTGATTATTTAAGACCTTGTATGTGAGGAGCAGGATTTTGAATTCAATTCTGGATTTAAGAGGAAGCCAATGAAGGGAAGCCAAAACAGCAGAAATATGCTCTCTCTTTCTAGTCCCTGTCAGCACTCTTGCTGCAGCATTTTGGATTACAGGACATAGTGTCCTGATGTTTTTGGAATTGCAGCTGTAACAAAAACTCCCACATGTCTGTATAGCTTGTGCATGCTGTGTCACTTTTGCTTAATTGTACAAAAAGTAAATTGTTAAAAAAGACATCTCCCAGTTTTATGGCTTATTATGGGCTTAGCTATGAGTTGGCTAAGAGCCTTTACTTTCTTCACTGGTTTGCTTACGGCTTGAACATATTAATGCATTAACTAGTGACCTTAAGAGGTAATGGTGGGTTTAGTTTGCTTTGGAGACAGGCTAGCTCGTTTTCCTGCTTCCGGTCATTGTAATAATCCAGTAAGCTGGCTGCTGGTGGTAGCTTCAGTTTCATTATGACTCTCGGCAAGAAGGCAAAAAAGCATAGCTGCCAAAACCCTGAACTATTCCTGTAGGTGCTTTGCTTTCCATGCCAACCATTCACCCCAACCATCTCCCATGACTTGCTTTCACGCAAAATGTTGCCTGGAAACACAATCAACTTTGAGTTGAAAATTAGTTTCAAAATGCAATTAGGAGAAAACATTTTTGGTGTGTAAACATATTTTTTTCTGGGAGACAGGGCAGAGAAATGCACATCCCCCATTATCACCCAACATACAGCTGCAGTCAACTATATGGGACAAAGCAATGACTTAATAATCAGACATGTTTTTTTAATGGAAGGTATTTAAGATATTCATAAACATGTTAAGATCCCTTCTGCTTTTCCTTTACACACACACACACACACACACACACACACACACACACACACACACACACACCTACACGCACACACACACACACACACACACACACACACACATAAACAGTCCCTCACAGCTGTGTGATGTTGACAAAATGCATCTAGAAACCAGCCACTCCATCATGTTGTACAAACACACACACACATACACACAGGCCTTATGCGCTCATTCACGCTTACACTCTGTTCCTCCACACCTTCTCTCTCACTCCCCAACACCGGTTTGACAGCTGTGGAGCAGCTTGCCAGCGATGTCACGCAGATAGAAAGCTTTTAACACATAGAGGTGTGTAATATTCATAAGGAGTGCTCCACTTACTCTGCGATAGATGTTGGCGAGCGTGAGCGTGAGCAACACTGATCTGGTCTTTTGGTGATGTGGTCTAATATAATATTAATGGCAGTTGTGTGAGATAGGATCTACCTTGTTGTTCATTCTGCTCCATTTCTCACATACAACCAGTTCCCACGTTACAACACATAAGTTTGATAGAAGCTCGTTTAGCGTAGAAACCCACCACGGGGTGCTGTAATGCTATAGGGGAGAGCAAACGCTTTTTGGGGGTGTGCTTCTTTTGGGCTCTGTTCCTGCGGAGCTACTTTCTTGTTCTCGCAAAAACACAACTTTCTGCTGATAGATTGGCCTGGCACCAAAAATAAAGCCCACTTTAGCAGCGGTTATCTGAGGGCAAAGGTTCACTTTTTTTAAGGCATAGTCTAAAAAAGTTTGCTTTGTTGCATTTTTTAAATTGGTCCCTTTATGTTCACACTGCCCAATTACAAGTGAAACTGGGCTTGTAAACAGGAGTGACAAAGAGCAGAGCTTTATTGACCTGCTTTGCTAATCTGCCATCCTGCAGGTTTGGAGATTTAAGTGATGCAGAAGGGTCAAAATAAAGTTTTAGTGAAATAAAGTTGTTATAATTGACATTTTCAGGTGTTCATACCAGTCAAGTTCACATGAAGAAACAATATGTCACTGATTTTTGTAGTTATGCTACACAAATCAAAGACTGCGCAAGTGCATTTAAATGGTGACTATCTAATGTAGTTGTAATAAATCATAACTTACTTAACTTAACTTACTTAAGATATGATACATGTTGATAGATTCATACAGGTATGAATTCTTCAGGTTAATTTAATTTAATTTATTTATTTAGGACAGTGCATGTTAATGAACATACATGTAAAAAAAATACATGAATGTAAACATACCAGATTATAGCCAAGGGCTAATTTCCATCTGTTGTCCATCTGTTGTTCTTTTATATTTCAAAGTTTTGACATAATATTTAGATGTATTTGATATTTATGTGTAAAGGTGAGTTTAACTTTAATTTTTTATTGACAGTGTGGGTTTTATGTATTTCTATTTGTGGCTTGTCTTGCCCAGATCTGCACTGCAGATGGAAATTGGTTAGAGCCAAATCAGGAGCAATGCATCTTTTTTTTCTTAGAGCCTAATGTTTGTTGTACATGGTCTCCAACAAATAAAGAAGAAAAAGAAAAGAAAAGAGTTTAGTTTAATGATTTTGCAAATTAGATTTTGCACATTACAATCACATGCAGTAGCCTTCACAGCCACAAATCCACCTGAATGCCTGTGGGTGATTTCGAAAAACTCTAGAGGTATAGTGTAGCTGTAAGAGCACAGGAGATGTATTGCTTAGGCGTATTCTTAGTTGTAAATTCAGTTGGAAACCTCACATTAAGCAACACAAGAAAAAATTCTTAGACAATTACATTACTACAAAAAGCCAAAGAACTTGTAAATCCAGATTCTCTCTACATGCTGTACTGCTCCCTCATAGCTTAATATTTGACTGATGGAGGTGGAAGGATGGGAAAATACATACAAATACATACCAACTCATACATACTTCTATCACAAACGGAAGTAATATGAATAGTGTTCCACTACCCCACTGCTCATTCTGTTGAATACATTAAAAATTCATGAATTAAGAGGTTTCAACATTATGCAGATTATGTACAAAAATCTGCAAAAGAAAAAAAACACCAGTTATCTCCAGGTGTCCAGGATTTGTTCCAGCTGAGAACAACCAATTATGAATTAAAAAGGAATATTTCTTTTTCAAAAACCTGAGATACAAACTAATGTTAAAGAAAAAAAAACAGTTTTTCTTTGACTGGAGTAAATGAATGCCAGTGATGTATTGAAGTTACATGGCACTTCTGTCAAAGAAACATAAATTAATAAATATATAGATGTTTGATTTCTTTGAAATTATTGTAATTATGAAATACTGTCTTCTGTTGCAGCCTCAGTTTGTGTTTAGCTAAACACTGTATTATTTATGAGAGGTAGGCGCGTATAAGCTGTTACTTCTGCCTACACACTTGTTTCCTTGTTTTTGAAAAATACTGTTTGTTTTGCTTGGAAATTGAATGAATTAATGACATTTTCAGGAACGTGACAGGATTACACTACAGGAGAGTCTGAGGTTTTCTTTGGAAGGAAAACTGTCAAAGAGTATGGAGAGTCCAAGAGCAATGGAGAGTGGGCAGGCAGGTGAGTACAGGTGAGAGGAATGACTTCTTTTAATAACAGGTGAGGACCAGTGGGTGTTTCAGAAGAGTGCTTGCTACCAGTGAGAGGTCGGTTCTTAAATGGGCCGAATCTGAGCAACAACGACGTATGGAGGTCAGATCTAGACCCCTGAACCACTGAAGACAATCATTTTCACAACAATTGTTTTTAGTCAGCTGCTATAATGACCCGTGGACTAAAATGGGAGCAAAAATGTCTATATTACTATATAATGTATAACGTACATGTTCATATAGGAGTGCTGGAATTAGTTAGTTCAGTTATGCTGTGTGTGTGGTTTCCAACATTCAAGTAGTGGAGATAAGTTTTAAGATTTATAAATATACAATGTACAATCAATTACACAATGTAAAGTAATAGTTTAATGGTGGGAAGTTTAGCTGCCAGTAGTTTTTCTGCTATACAAAAGGGAAATTTCTCACAGTGTGGCGCCACTGTCTACAAAAGTAGCACAAGGTCGAGGATTTCTAATGGGTTGTATTAATAAATGTGATGATTTTGTTCTGCTCAAAGTCTAAAGGTTTTAACTTTTAAAGTGCGTACTCAGTCCGGGGCTTTGGGAATCTACTTTATAAAGGTTCCGAGATGAAGAGGAAAAATTACAAAGTAGTAGACCAGCAGAAGACACTGGAGTTCTCATATCAGTCAGAAGTGGAGCTGCACACAAGCACACGGGCACGGTTCAACAGTCAAATTTGATTATTTTTCTCACCCGAAACAAAGAGGTGCTCTTCCTCGTGGACAACCTACACCTGCATCTCATCTCATTGCAGTTGTTTGGTACTGCCTGAGTTTGGTGCTCAATTTTGTCACCTGAATGAATCACTTTAAAGCAACAAACACTTTACGTGCTGAATCCAAACATGCTTGTGAATGCAGGGAAAATATGTTTTCTGCCTGCTGTTGTCTTTGTTTCACATTCACCCTCATTTTTTCCCTTCCTTCCTTCCTTGCTCCTTGCATCTTCTGTCACATCCTTTTCCACCCCTTTTTCCTTCCTTTCTATTTCCTTCACTCACCCCATCTCTCTGTAATTAATGGTGCTTAAACGCAGCTCCAGCTGTCGTGGCATTGGGACTAAATCACAACAATCATGAGTTATTATCAGCAGCGTGCTGACTGATTGTGCTAATGTCTGCGCTGATCGTATTAATGCTGGGGCTGATTGGAAAACATCCATCATAATATTCCTGGCAATGAAGAGGTAATAACTGGCATTATCCTGATAATGAAAACGACTGTTAGGCTGAAGATTAAAACTTAACAGTGATAACAAGGGACTTCATATTTGGGAGAGCAGGAGGAGAAATTGCTGCTCTGCTGCTCCCTGTCTGCTCCCTCTCTCTCATGATGTCCTTGCCTCTTCTCCTTTACCTTTCATCCCGTTTACTAATCACCAAGTAAATGCTTCATTTTGTTTGCTTCACATCATTTCTTTATCTCTTCTTCTCCATATTCACCATCTTGAGCTTTCTTTGTGAATGCTCCTCCTTTTTCCTCCACATTCTTCTTATCCCAGCTTTTTAGCAGAGATGCCACACAGTTTTTCTCCCTATTTTGTCCTTAATTTATTTATTTATTTTTGCTTTCCTCGTTAACCCTCCTAATTCCTCCTCTTCAGTCCTTCTATTTCTGTGTCCTTCTTATTTAACATCCCAACAGCTTATCCTCCCTTTTCCGGACTGTTTGTCCTTTCCCCCGTCTGCTCATTCTTCATCCTATTTGTAGAAATCCTCCCTCCTCCTTCCTCATTTTGCCTGCTTATTCTCTGACAATCCACCTGTTTTTTCCCCCTTCTTCTCTTTCCTCATCTTCTCTTGTCTGACAGCCCACCTGCTTTTCCTCCTCATCCTCCCAGACTCTCATTGTATGTGTGTGTGTGTCTGTGTATTTCTCTTTCTCGCTCTATATCCCCACCTCCATAGCAGTAAAGGAGCCCTGTCCATTTATGAGAGAGAGACTGATGGGGAGGTGTGGGAGGGAGTTTCAAGAGTTTTAATGAGTCGGTGCTCACACTTATGACAGGAGGGGTAAGTGATGGAAAATTAATCTGTTTTAGAGAGACAGGAAGTAAGTGTGTGTGTGCGGATGTGCATATGGGAGTTTTGGGGGGGATTTTGCGTGTGTGTCTCTGTGTCTGAGTGCTGTTTTCCTATGAGAATTCACTGGCTCACCAAGCAGAGACATTTTTAACTTGTGCAATCAATATGAGTGGGTGCGTGTATATGTAGTGTTTTGTGTGTGTGTTATTCTGATGAATGACCAAGCTCTTAATGTTCTCAACCACTCTGTGGACTAACTAGACTATTTAATCACCTTCTCTCTCATCCCCCGCCTGCTCCTCTCTGTTTTTGCCTCTCTGCCAAAGCTCAGTGTACTGCTGAGGTAAGACAACACCTATTGTACAGTATGTTATTCGTGTGCGTGTGTGGTGGGAGAGGTGGTGAGGGGCGGGAGGGAGGAGTTTGTGAGCATTACCGCTGCATCAGTCAGTGTCCAGCCTGCTGGCTCGTACACCTGTCGGCTCGTTATGGAGCGCAGGAACAGGAACAGGCATGCGGAACATAAATCTAACACACACTCGCACGTACGGCACGCAAACACACCTTCACACATCCTTGTTATACTTGTGTTTGACTCAAACTCACTCTCTAACTTGCTTTAACTTCTCCTGTCACCGCTAATTGCCTGAGTGCCGCCATTACCTTAACTTTCACGCTTAATGGTGACACTTAAAAAACACTTTTCGTAATGCAGTTTGAAAAAGGGCTGGTCACAAATTAGTCTTTTACCTAGAATTTATAAGGTAGTGAATATACTGTAGTGTGCATGCACACACACACACACACCTTGAAGAACAGACCTGTAAATTTACCTGTAATTGGAGGTGGGTGTTGGCTCCCGAGTCGATCAATTGGCATGTGGTTGAGCTCGAAAAGGTGTACGTGCATGCGTGCGACTATGGCAGTAATGAGCACTGAGCCATGGGATGCCCAAAGGCAAGGTTCCTTAACAGGGTCAGACTCAAGGACGTCTGGAATGGTTCCACACGCCCACCTACAGTACGCACACACATAAAACATACTGGACCAGCCGACTGCAAGCTGATCGAGCACCATTAAACAATGTGAGGAAACAACATGCTTTTTGTGCATTACACTCACCCATTGGCTTTTCTCTCGTTGTCTGTCTTCTCTCTCTCTTTTATGCTCACACACACACACACGCACACACGGTGAAACACCCTCTATTCGTCCCCAAACGAACGGGAGATTCACGCTCCACTAGCAAAGACTCTCAAAGTGTAGGTTATTAATGAGAGCATGTCCTAACAACATTACAGAGCTACTGCCCCATGGACGAGAGAGGAGAGTGAAAAAGTGTGTGAGTGAAGAAGAAGAGAAAAAAGGGCAGAGAACAGGAAGTGCCAGAAAAGAAGAATATATGAAAGAGGAGGAGGAGGAGAAGAAAAGGGGAAAAGGAAGGAGGTGAAACACTTAAAGAAAAAGGGTAAATTGGAAACAGAGGGGGGAAGTGAAAAAACATGACAGAAAAGGAAGGGTGAAGGAGAAAAGAGATGAGAGAGAAGAGACTAAGGTGGAGCAGAGGTAAACGTGGGAAGGAAATTTGGGAGTGCAGGGAAGATTTAGAAGAAGGGGAGAGAGGAAAGATGGCAAGAAATAGAGGACACAAGACACGAAAACAAAAACTGATGAGTAGAACATCAGAGAGGAGAAAAGAGAAAGGGATTGGACACAGGGAAGAAAAGGGCGAGCAGAAAGGTAGACACAAGGACAGAAGAGAGCAAAAAAAGAGAAGTGTAAATGCGAAAGAAGGGAGAAAATGAAAATGAAATGAGAAGAGGAAAGTGAGAGGAAAACTGGAAAAGAGAGGATGCTGAAACACCCTGAGGAGCGTCAGTAATGTGTATGCCCTCTGGCATTATAATGGTTTTATTGGAAAAAGCATTAATGAATACACGAACACTGCTGAGTGGACAGTGCCATCTAGTGTTTTAAATTTAAAACCCTGAGCGTGCATCTTCTGTCACGCTCCTTACACCTATGCACACTACGCTATATGAACGTCCTCCTCCCCACCACTTCACATTTAAACAATCTGCTGCTTGTGGTCATTTTTCACCCAGTTTGGGCCGTATTATGGATGCAACATGTGTGTGTGCATGTGTGTGTACATGCTTGCCATGCTTGGCTGTTATTGGGGAAGTGATCTTGGAAGCATTGTGGAAGCAGAACGATAAGCCTGGCGTCACTGGCGTCTAATCATACTCTGTGTTTCTTATCAGCTCTGGGCTCAGGAGACGGAACAGAGGAGAGAGATAGGCGGAAGAGGAGGAGGAGGCGGGGGGTATGGTGGGAACTATGGAATGGAGAGGGAGAAGTGAGGAGCAAGAGGGTTAGGTTGAGGGTGAGGTCGATAAAGAGAGGTGAGGGGAGAAAAACGTGAGCGATGAGAGCTGTGAGAAGGGAATAGAAGGCATTAGAGAGGAAGAGGTGGAGATTTAAGGGTCTACTGCACTAAAAGCATATAAAGAACTAGTGCCAAGTTCTGTGTCCCGACTCACCTCACCACCCACACAGCACAAATCCACTGTGTGTAAGAGGATCTGCTAACCCATTGCAGCTTCCAACTGCATGCACACACTTGTAGCCTGTGTGTGTGTTTTAGGGTTATCAAGAGTGCTAAGGATGGGTGGTAATTGAATAATGACAGTAACGCCTCTGATGGATTACCTGTCACTCCTCTCCCCTCTCCCCCTCCATCACTGTCATCCCCTTCATCTTTGGCGCTCTCGCCTGGCAACCTCCGGTCAAACCATTCGCGCCATCACCCGTGTCGGCGCAGATGAAGACACCCACAAACACGCAAGATGACACTAAACATAACTTTTGTAGGCATTATTGTATTAAAAACAATAGGAAAAACATCCAGAGGTTTCATTTTTAGTATTGCTAGCTAAGGCTAGCAAAATAACATTAGCAACTGAAGTGGTTCTTTTATAAATGGCTCCAAAGTGTTCAGGCTGATTTATAGTTGTGTTACAGCTACAGCCTGTGGCCTGACGTACACCTTCACAGAAATCTTACCACTTGCAGCGACAGACCACAACTTTGCTGAGGTGTAAACACAGTAGTTTGATGAATGTATAGTAACCGAAATAAAATTTATTAAGCTTTCATTTTATCTAGCTTCTTCACAATGTTAATGCAATAGCCAGGTTTTTTCCTATGTTAAATGTGCTGTTTACTCATTTTGCCTCTGCAGCATGTTCATGGATAGGAGCTTGTCAGTGTGCTGCATATCACTTATTTAGCGACTTAGAAATACGCAGTAGTGCGCACACATTAAAAACTTTACAGTTTTGCTACTGTTTGTGTGCACTTCTGCTATCTTGGATCATGAATTTGGAGTTTGTGCTGCACATTTCCCAGTTTCAGTAATTCTCTGAAGTAGCTTGTGAGTGCTTGTTGACAAGTCTTCATGTTCCATGCAAACTACAGGTGATCACCTACAATCTGCTGGCAATCAAATCAAGGAGTTTTATGCCAGACTGTCAGGGAATACACATTTTCCACTTGTGACTCGTGGTTGCCAGTGTGTCACATATTAGTCTCTAGGCCAGTATGACTGGGGCTTTAGCAACTGATTTTCTGGTGACCGCTGTCAACTTCCAGCAATCGCTTGCCAACTGGGGAATACCTCACCTGGTCATTGCCAGATGGTTATGGATTGGCCTGTAAGCATGTGTATCTGGTGCCTTGTTTTCTTGATACTTTATTATCAGGATTAATTATCGCAGATTCAAAGTGTTGGACACACGAATGCCACATGGTAAGTGTTAATGTGTCTGCAAACCCTCAATCCCGTCATAATAGACAAACTACATAATACACGTCTTTGTAGTAAAGCGTTAAAAACAATGACATCTGGAGCCAATGTGTTCTTTTGTGTGTGAACTTTTTGCTCCTTTTCCTGTTCAAGCATCTTTTTATACACATTCACCACTCTGCCCATGCACAACTGCTGTTGACCTTTTTGGGCTACTGCACAAAATAACATCTAAATGCTTAAGATCTCCTGCTATCTGGACCTCTGGTTATACATAAGGCTTCTTGTTAGATAGTCCAATAATCTTATTGGAGGTGTAATGGCCTTTCTAGATGTGCACAAAGCCTCTGTGTAGGTAGAATTCCCATAATCCCTCTCTCTTTGTAATCAAAGACATACACAAAGCCAAAGCAAGACAATAAATCCAGCAAAAGTTTCTCTTATGTTGGCAAAGCAATGCAGACACACCAGTGCACAAATATAAATGCAAACAGCTATAGTATGCTTTGGTATAAGTGCAAAAAAACCTCAATTTCTAAACGACTAATTATCACTTTCCAACACTTGAACTGACACGCTCCCTTCTCTTATATACTCACACTCAAGTTTCAGAGAACTGAATTGAATTAGTTGTTTTTATTTGTGCATCACAGCAAAATGGGCAGCAAGAGAGCTGAGGATTGAGAATGATTGCAGCACTCTGCTGCAATGCAGTTCAATCTACAGTATCTGCTCACTTCTAAATGATACTGCTCCATCAAAAACATGGGCTTTCTCTAAGCCGCTGGCGTTGTAAATCTGGTAGCTTTGCCAGCAGGCGCATTTAGCCTACCCTGAATGGAGCTCTGTTTGCACATGTAGACCACCTATGAAGATAGTGTATCTCTGATTCACCTGTCCACCTGGGAGGTGCTTCTCGCTAACGAGTGAACACCTGAGCCTTTGTGCTTTTCTGCTTCTTTTCATCCTCTTGTGTCCCTCTCCAAATGACTGAGAGGGAGCAAAGTGACTATTTTTGAGTAAATGTGTGTGCAAGAGGCAGCCAGAGAGTGGGTGATGAAGCAAAAGAGCTGATATCAAATCTAATTCATTTCCACACAGATATATAGCTGTTTCAGGATAATTAGAAGCCAGCGTGAAAAGAAGAAAGGATTATTCTCTTTATCATCATTCGTTTAATTGGTTGAAAATAAAGAAGGTTTGCAGCACTACACATTCACGAAGAGACGATTATTTACATCAAGCCTCTTTTAAGCCTGTTGGACAAAAGTAGCAACAAACAGCACCAAAACCAGAGTTGAAGAAATACAACAGAAATGCACACACAAAAAAATCTGCCACCAAATTTCTGCAAATTATCTGTTGTACCAGCTGTGGATTCTTCATGCATGACGAGGTCTAAAGACCACAGTTTGATGAGGAGAACTTCATCCGGCTTATCAGTTGATTGCCAAGCTCAGTGATGCGCTATGTGGAATAACATGAGGTGGACATGAGGTGAAAAGCCCACAATTACAGTACACGATTCAGTAGGTCAAGTAAGGTCAAACTGGTTGCGTCTCTTTAATTATAGTGTCTTATAAATGCTTATAGATGCTGTTTTGTTTTTCTTTTTGTCAATTGCAGTTACAATTTCTTCACAGACAATTTCTTTAGTAATTCCCCAGGACAGTTTTTTAATAAGATTAAATTCAAAACTGACTAATTAAACATCCTGCTGTTAGTAACTCTTACACATTATCATTATTATCATCTCACTACTGGTGGTAATGTTAAATTATAAATGACATATTATAGGAAATAAAGACAGGAGTGTGGGAGAGGCTGCAAATCTTGAGGAATCTGGGTGACGCAAATGTTGTCACAGATGAGAAAATTATCATTTTTTTAAGACTCCCTCAAGGGTCATTGAAGGCAACTCAACTTTAAGTCCTCCCCCTTTTCTAATCGTAAGATGTTAAAATACACTGTGAGCTGACACAGCCTGGATCACCATACCGGACGTGAGAAAGCAGTGATCCAAAGGAGTAAGCTATACAAGGCATGGGAAAGCAGGAATGCTATCAACACTAACGCACATATGCACTCACACACATGCACAAACAGTATAGTATGCCAGAGCACCAATTAGGGCATTAATGGCTGTGGGAAACAAAAGTGTATACTCTCTTTCTCTCCCTCTCTCTGTCTCTCTCTCTCTCACACACACACACACACACACACACACACGCACACACACACACACACACACACACACACACATAAAGTAACTGAGACTTCTAAGCAAAAAGTTAATAGCACCCAGTTGTTCAGTGCCAGAGACAGACCCTGTGGGAGTGAGGTGGAAGGGTGGTACCGAAGCTTAGTCTAATGAAACAAGCCAAGAAGGCTGCAGTTTCCTAACAAATATACAGGGCAGCAAATGTTAAGAGAATTTTTTTGGTATGTGTTAATCAAACACAAAAGAAAAACCACAACAATCATTAACTTTTTTTGTCCTATCCCTTTCTTTTCTACACTCCCCCCCTCCCCCAGCGTCCTTTAAAAAACATGTTCAATTTTAGTTATGTTTTAACAGCCAACTAGCCACTCTTTAACCTTGTCATAACCTGCCAGCAAGCATATTAAAAGACATAAAAGTTTGGAGGAGGGCAACGATATAATATTAAAGATTGGGTGGTGAAATGCAAGGGGGAAAAAACATTAATAAAGCAAAGCTAAAAGAAGAAAATATGGTGAGACGGGGGACACAGATGGCAGGGAGGGAGGATGGAGAAAGCGGGATGGGGTGGAAGATGATGTGCTGGATGTCTTCCTCCTCTTCCATCAGCAGAAGCCTGGTGGTGGGAGAGTGCAATAATGAGAACAGCTGCAGTGGATGCGCTCACACATACACAGCAAAAAACACTCCTCCAGCCACTTAGCCACCCACTCTTCATCAGCAATTCCACATAAACACATTTTTACACACAGGCAAATAGGCACACGTCATCACTCTTACCCTCACACTCGAAGGCTTGCAGCACAGTGGTATAAGTGGGGCCCAGCCAAGAGGAGTAGCTACCCAGAACTCTCTGCAGGTGGTGGGTGGCATCACTGAACAGCAGATCGGATTGGCCATAGCCTGCTGAGCTGAACAGGCTGAAGCCCTCCGTGGCATTGCCAAACACATTCTGCAGGAGAGAGGAAGTGTGTGACTGCGCTTAATGCATGAGGGCATGCATGGATGTGCGTTGGCGTTCTGTGTACATGAGTGTCTTTCAGATTGTGTGTAAGTGCAGGCTGGGTGGATCAGCACAGGACGTATCAATCATTCTGGAGTCTCCCACACATTGAGTATGGAGGAAGGGTGACAGTTTAGCAGATACCTGCATACTAAGATGTGCAGATAAATAGCACAGGCTCCAGAGATCCACACACAGCTCTGTGGAAAAACGTGCATACACACAGACACTCTCACACACACAAAAGCAAAGCACATGCAGCTTATGTCCACACCCACCTGTAAGCGTTCCAGGTACTTCCAGACACGGCACTTGTCCTCCATACGCACCACCACAGCGTTGGCAGGGACTGCGGCAATGTGGCATCGTTCATACTCCTCCAGACCGGCATCCGTTCCATCAGGACACAGCAGCTTCAGGTCCTCCACCTCCAGATCCAGGGCCCAGGACTCTTGGTTCTTACCTGGGCAAGAGGGGAGATATATAAACAGGAGATTGGGATTTTGGGAAATGCACATTTGATTTCTTTCGTTACATAAGACAAATGAAACCAATCTGTCTGTTAAATGTAAAGCTCAGCTACATTAAGACTACAAACAGTTAGCCTGACTATTAAGGGATTAGATATCTCTGACTATCACAGAGCAAATTCCACATGCCAATGCCTCTAAATGAATATGCACTTTCTTTAACATGGTTTTACTGTGGTTTAGAGAAACTAGTGTATTTCTTGGCCAGCTGTAGAGATATCCTGGGTCCTCATCATGATGATAAGATTACAGTAAGTTGTGGGTTGCCGGTTTAGCTCAGTGGGTGAGCAGGCGACCATGTGAAAGAAAGTAGCGGCCTCAGTTCGAGTCTGACCTGCGGCCCTTTCCTGTCTGTCTACACTGTCTCTGTCCAATAAAGGCTAAAATGCCACAAAAATGATATTTAAAAAAGGTTTACAGTAAGTATACCAAGACATAGTTGTCCATATAATTGCACGGTCTCCCTCTGAGTTAAGTCTAAGGAAAGTAACATCATATGCATTGACCTCCTTATCTAAAACCATTTGAAAGCTGTAATGTTTAGTATGTAATTATTCCTCATACACTGAATAAGCTATTTACATTAACTAAGAACTACTTTAGTTTTTTCTTTTCTTTTGTGCATTCATTAATTTGTTTATGATGACACATTTATCAAACAGTGCAATCCTGATTTATGACTAATTTACCAATATTTTATATGCCGTTTTTGTCAGATTTGGTCGGTCCCCTGAGAATTTTAAAAAGGGAAACAAAACCCCGTTTAACAAAACAAACAACTGTGTGAAAAAAGGGTAAACCACCTTGAAGCCTACAGCGTTCCCAGACAACAGCCCAGACCTTCTGTGTTTTCCTGACCTCTGTTAATCGTTCTGACTCTGGACATTTCTGAACCATATGATAAAACATGCTTCGTTAAGCAGCGACAGCATTTTGTGGAGCTGGCGTCAAACTGCTCCTTCTCGGCTATACCAGCAGAGCCTGTGTAGCGTGACGGCGATAATGATCGCCATTAATTTTGGATGTTGCCCAAAGCAGAGGAGCAGATGCAGCAAACAGAGAATTAGGGCACTTCACTGCTGGACAAAATGTCTGCAACTCTGTGACTATCCTGTGTGTGCGTTTGTGTGTGATATCTGTTTCTTTTTCATTCTCGCTATTATCTTCTCTTGTTTTCAGATTGCTTACTTTTCTCTCCGCCTCACATTCCCACATATTATCATATGACATCATAATTACAGTGCAATCCAATCACTGTATTCCACTTTCTGTAAAAAGCACAAATGCGTTATGAAACACTGACATCCTATGTCTTGACAGGGAGTTGCACCCTCTGCATATTCCAAGCAATGTAATCACAAATTGAGACATTATGAAAATTATATCACACAACAACGACTATCATAGTCTCTAAAATAAACAATATTTTGCACACTGACCATCCAAATTGTCAAAGACTGTTGTGTGTTTGACAAAAGCCACGTCGCCGAGGTTCTCAGCCACGCACCTGAACGAAAACACACAAACAGCAAGGCACATTCAGTCTATAAATAGATTGAAATATGAATAAAATCAGCACAGTTGCCAGTGTGCTACTGTTAACACACTCTGGAGACCATAAGTAAACTCCCTCTGCCACTTACTCTGGCACTTTAAGAAATCACCCCCTGTAGTTCTTTTGTTCCCCTCTGAAGTACATTCAGTACTGTGCCAAAGACTGTTCTGCACAGACGGCAGTACTGCACAGCACAAACAGTATTATATATTTATATTTTAATACACACACGATTTTTTAAACAAATTATGCGACACAATCACAGGAACTGTTAGATTTATTCTTTTCTGTTCTCTTATTTTAATCCGGTTGTGTGTTCCATCTGTTCACTATATATATATATATATATATATATACACATACAGTAATTTGTCACTGTATTGTTATTATCTCTACTGCATACCTTCAGATAAGGCATACACTAGAGTTCCACTATTATTTTCTTTATTGAGGCAGCACGCTGGGATGGATATAAATTGAGGGCAGACACAAAGGCAGCAGTCATAACATCTACTTCACCTCTGGGTGCTGTTGTTGTATTATTTCCCATGTTACTAATGTCAGTGTACCTCAGAGCTCCCGATTCTCCGTAATGCCGCTCTCTGTGGTTGTTGGCACAGATGTGTCTGTCGTTTTCGTCTCCTATACAGGCCTCGCAGAGGTTCTTTGGATTGTTGCCTCTGGGATCGTGCTGGGGATCCTTAATCCCCGGCACGCAGCTATAGCCGAAGAAGTTCCCCACCACTAACAATAAAAAGACACAGACACCAAAGAATACTTGAAAAGTCTTCTGCACTTTCATGCTTAAGGTTTTTGTCCTGTTTATAAACTGGTCAGCATATGGACTGCACAAGGCTACAGAACGCTCTAAACTCAGTTCCTTCTGCTATTGTTGGGTTTGTATGATGTAATTGACCTTATTGTGGTCATCTTAAGCTCACACTACTGTGATCACAGAAGAAATCTCAGACAGGATGAACTGTGAGTCATGCCCAACTACTCAATTCCAAGAGTTAAGAGAGTCCAAGAATAAAAATATAGTACTGGAAATGACCATAAAGGGTCCCTGTCAAAGTAAATAACTCAGGTCCAGTGTATTAAAATGTATTTTAAGACCAGTCTCTACAAGATTTGGATGCTGGATTTTTATAGAAAAAAGACCACACTAAATTCTTGATGGTTGGGAACCATGTGTCCAGAGCACCATAATAATAAACTTTAAGAGACAGCATTTTTCCTGTTTATCTTTCCTTCTGATTTTTTTATCCCCTTATCCACCTCACATTTACAGAAAGAAGCACTGTTGTGTGACTGTCTCCTCTCCTTGCACCTCCAGTCTGCCTCATTTCTTCACCTCTTTGTTCCCCTTCACTGCTTTCCCGATTTCCCCTCCTTTCATTGAACATTTCATACACCTTCCACCAAAACACACCTACACTTATATCACCCCTGTCCCCTCTGACTCACCTCTCGGGAAGTTGCACTGCTCTCCTACACTGATTTGGGATGTGTTGACCAAATAGCCAATGGGAACAGTCCACCCCACTGTGGTTCGAATGCCGGGGTGACAAGAGCTGCGCTCATGCATCTCGAGCAGGGACAGGTCTGAGGAGGAGCGGCGCGCCATTGCCACCACATAGTAGCTGATACCATCTACAGAAGACACCAAAAATGAAAAATAAATAAAAGGAATCAATTTTCAAATTAGGATTAAGCAGTGGGTGCAAGAAAGTATTTTGTGTGCACAGTATCTGCATTTTGGCATAAGCTGCAGAGACTTCAGTGCCTTCCTGTGTCACCTGCTGCAGACCTTAAACATGTGACTTACCTACACCATTGTAGGACTCTCCTGCAGCAAGCTCCAGGCCATGGCAGAAACCAGCAGCATAGATGTCATCTCCAAACATGGAGGCTGCATCTGCAGTTCCATTCTGAGCAAAATATATATTCATATTTTTATATTTCACATTTTATGTCTCACAGATACTTTTTATTTTCTTTTGTAGTCACTTTTTAGATATAACAGTTCCTATTAATGTTAAGAAATTTCAACTGCCATGCATCTGACAGAGCTGATATAAAAATTAATTAAATAAAATAAATTAAATGAAATGTAAGACAATTTTTTTGGTAAGAATCTACTTTCCCCATCAGTTGTTCTTTGTGTACCTTGATTTTTTCCATACAGTCCCTAGTGTTTAAGCCACGGACACACTGCAGTGTTCCTTTTACATGTCGTGCTGTAGCGTTTCCGGCCAAATCCAGACACTTCTGCTCCTCAGCATCAGACAGCACACACCAGGAGACTTTTCAAACACAGTAGGGACAAGTTGCAAATTACATATGTGCAAACTTTAAACAGTTAGACCTCATATTCCACAACTCATGCAGTTCTGCCACTAAAGCCTCCCTTTAAATATACAAACAAGCAGGATTTGATCACTGATGTGTTTAGCATTAATCTGACTATCCAACAGTATTAAATTGATACCTGTAGTTTTTTGATTGGAGAGACATCTGACATACAGAAGAGGCAGAAAAAGCAGGAACGCTGAAAGCAGTCTTCTCCCTGGATACTCCATGTCAGCTCTGGATGGAAACCTGCTTGGGACTAACTCGCTAACACAGCTGAGATGAGGAACAGGTGGAATACATTAAGAAAAGTCACTTGTGTGTCCCTTCCCTCGCTTATTATTTGGTCTTAGGAAGAGAGAGGGTGAAAGGTAAGAGAAAGAGATAGGTAGGCTGACTGTAGAAGAAACAATCACATTATTCCTCTTTCCCCGCCTCTTCAGTTGAAAGTCCTAGTAGATAATCCTTCCTCCATCTCATGACAGCAGTATAGCATTTCCCTCTCTAATTATCCACTGAGACTTATCCCTAGTGGAGAGGATAGTGGTAGAAACATGCAGGCTTGGAGCAGTTCAGGTCACCTGGCACAGAGTGTCGACCGGGGGTCTTTAATTAAAGAAAGCTGCGGATAATGTGTCTCTGTGCTGGAGCTCTGTTCCTGGAGAATAGATACTGGCTGGGTCTTGCTCTGACTCACTGGAGACCTAAGCCTCAGGTAAGCAGGAACAAACAGCACTGGCCATTGTTCATGGTCAACGGACCCTGTGAAGGGAAAACGTATTGGATACTTGATACAATTCTCCTTTTCGCTCTCTGCTCTGCACACACATAATAACACATCCACACGCGTACACACAAACACACACACACAGAAACTCACTGCCATTTTTCTTGACATCTACTGTGCCAATCAATAATTGAAGGAGTCTTCAGAGGTGAAAAGTGAAATTAATATATCATTGAGTCCATATTTTAGGTGCAGTATTGTGTAATAATAGATCTGCATGAGAGCTCAGGGCACGAAGAGTCCTATTGGTTTTCATGAACCTTTTCAGGAAGAGGAAAGTTGGGAGATCTGATCTTCTGCACACTTCAGTGAAGGGACAGGGAGCACAGAAGGACTTTTGAAGTCTAGCACTCACATAATAATGGTGATTAAATGTGGAGTTTTGAGAAATTAGTGAGAGAAAATAGGGTTTTCCCAAAAGAAGCTGTTTAGATGAACCTCTGAAACATTCAGATCTTATCTTTAATCATTTGGTTCATATCAATAACTGTGCTATTTTCCTTTTTTCTATTAATTTATTTACCTTGCAAGCAAGCAAGCAATGTATTTATATAGCACTTTCGGAACAACACAGGTGAACACTTGGCATGCCAAAAATGATACATGAATAAGTAAAAAAAAAAAAAGAAAAAAAAAAGATTTACCCATAATAAATAAATAAAATAAATAAAAACTTAAAATAATAAAATAAGCACAAATAGCACAAAAAAGTATAAAATGATAATTAGAATTAAAAACAATAAAATGAGCACAATAGATTAAAAACAATAAAATCAATAAAATCAGGGTCATACAGTGTCATATGCCAAGGAGTAAAAATGGGTTTTAAGACGCGTTTTAAAACCACCATTGACCACCATCACTGTAAATGTTTTATTCCTTGGAGGATGAAGACAGCATGAAAACATAGGCAAAAAGACAGATCAATTCAAAATGCTCTGTAAGGCTAATGCTAGCGTAGCAATGGCTCTACTGAGTCAAGTTCAGTCAACAGAAACCTGGCAGATCAGGTGACCTTAACACCTGCTGAAGGCTCAGCCGATGCTTGTGGCAAATCTTATACGGGACATGTTATTTATGTTGCTTCTGCCTGCATAAAGCCTGATAACCTGTTTAGATGGACCTCTGCAATCTGCAAGTCGTTTTGCAACCCACCTTCACACCAGCTGCTCCATTCATACTTAATTTAATGTTTGTTGTCTCTGCTGTTCCAAGAGGGAGTCTTGCTGCTCCTCGTCCCGCTTTTGCCTTTCCACATCAAAGCTGCATTGCCAAAATAATTACTAGAGATGGAATGATATTTGCCTTGCAATTGAGAACAATAGCAATTTTGAGGTCAATATATTGCTCAGCACATTCAGGAGGAATGTGACCTGCTCTGTACTATATGCAGGAGTTGCAGGAGACAGATGTCTTAAACCTGAAATAGAAATGTGACCCACCTGGATGGATCACTACTGAATCTTAATTAAGAAGCATTTCTTCATTAGTTTTAAAGAGGTACAGAAACAAAAACCCTGACATGCATAAAAAGTGTGTTACAGCAATATGTTATTGTAGTGTATCACTCTGAATAATTAGGCAGCAAATCATTTGATAACTGGTTCATAATTAAAGAGAATCAAACTCATCTAAATGTAGTCATTGCCAACTTTTTCCCAGAAAATAACAGTGTCTTTAGTTGTAATGTGATGTTCACCAACTTTTATCAAATAAAATAATCAGCAGTTTTTACACAAATTTCTTAACTGGGAAACAAAGATTGCATCATGTCTGAATACTGCTCCTAATGGAAGTAACTGGTTATTTTTAGTCTTGTTTCTAAATGTCTGTGCAGCTGTAATAATAGCAAGAAAGTCTCCCCCACACAGACCAAAGTATAAGCAAACTGTAAGTTTTTTTGAGCTAAAATTAAAGGTGAGTTCATAACTTCTCCTCTGGGTTGTTGCTGTGAGTCATAGTTTGTATTTGGAAAGCCTGTGCTCTGACACTAGTCCTCTACTAAGTCTAAATTTAGTCTACTCAAGTGAGACAAAAACAGATATTTGCCAGTGTCTTTAACTTGAATATGATGACATGATACATAAATATAGGTTTTGATGGTTTTAGATTTTTTTTTTTTATTACAATCTGATATAGGTAACAGGAGGTTCAGTGCTTATTTCAATAGTTTAGAGGTTGGTGCTATCCCTAATACGTGATGCTCTGCTCATGTATCTTTTTCCTGATGTGAGAAGATTGAATAGGTAATGTGCAGGGTTTGAGGGGCCAGTGATGATCCTGGTGATTCTGGTGCGATAGTGTGAAGCTATGGAAGATAGACCTCAACCAATGACCTTGGAGGCTCTACTTACTACTTTTTCAAGCAATTGTTTGCCCTGATTGGTTGTGTTACTATACCAAGTCAGGATGGAGAAATAAATCCATAACAGTTCTATACAAATGAATTATACTTTCCCAACTAACCCTGTATTTCCTTGGTTGGAGGAAATAGAGCCCCAGGTGCACTTTACTAACAATGTGAAACAGTGTTTAAGTCCCATGATGAAGACTTGTATAGGCACATGTAGCCTCTCTGTAGCCCGTCGATAGAGAAAGAGATGTTGAAATGCCTTCTTTATAAAACCAAAAATAGTTTTAGATGTGTTCAGGATCAGCTGTCTGGTATCCAGATTTGATCCAGATTTGATATGGATGCATATGTGACCTTTTAAAAATGTATTTATTGAAATTCACCTTACGTAAATAAGTGATTTAATACAATGCACACTCTTTCAGTGTAAAATTATCACTGCTGGATTTTTTTTTTTTTATCAATGTAAGAGGATTTAAGCAGGTTTAATACTGTAGCTGGTCACCGTGGGGCAAATTTTAATAGCTCAATGCATCTTTGTGTCATTTAATCTATAACAATACATATATAATATTTTAAACATTGATCTGAGAATTAACAAGGGTATGTTGTGAAGTAAAAAGCGAATCTTTCACTATTAGAAACCAGCATAATGCTAAAAAATGCACTTAAATTCAATAAGTGCTTACACAGACGTGTAATGATTGCAGCCTAGGACCCATTGAGCAGCATTTACTGACCACAGAGGTTAACATACAATAGTCTCTTCTCATTTAATTATCATATCATAATGGCTGAAGTTATTAACACTTCAAATACACATTAATATCACTGGCGTTACACTGATTTTAAGTTGGCGGACTTCTCTGCCCCACAATGCAACTTGATGTTAATGTTTTGGTGACGTCAAGTGTAGCTGGAAGCGAAAACAGCCAGTGGGTGGGCTGGGCTGTGGTCCCTTCTTTTAGCGGTTTTACATCGAAAATCACGCCGATACGATTATTTAATACTCGTGTGCGAATGTGCAGGCTTAACAGCATGAGTTAGAAACTGCGCTGCGTGTGCGCCAGGTAGGTGGGTGTTGTTTTAATGCTCTGTTTTGGCTGTCCTCGTTCGGCTGTCAGTCTGCGCTTTGTGCTGTGTGGCTAGCTTAATTTAGCTTAGCTTAGCTTAGCTTACAGGGCAGCAGCACCAGGCATCCTGGCGCCTCCGGGGCGCCTGTGAGCGGCCAATGTGGTCGCCTGTTAATGGCCACAGCAAACAACTAGGTCCCCTATCTTTTTTTTCCTTTTAAAGAAGGATTTGCTGATAGCTTTGGTTGTTTCGGAATGTTAGGTCAAAACCAGAGGCTGACTTTAGTGTATGTTTGTGCATGCTAGCCTGCGGAGGAACAGTTATAGTACATCAAGTCTTATATATACAGCAATTAGTCTATTAGTGAACCACTTAAGAACGAACCACACGATTATATTATGTTCAGGTGAAGACATTTATACATTTGGAAGTAATTCATGGTGACTGTCTTTTTAAAAAGGCTTCTGTTTAATCCATTGCACTAATGTATACTAAGTAGTGCTTTCTAAGACAAACTGAACTCATTCAGCCTTTATAATTTGTTGTTTCATTTCTGTATGGAGCCTTATGAGGCTCGTCAGATAACATAAAGAGGCTAAATGTAATTATGAGTGTACTCCTCTGAACTCTCAGGCTCATCTTGCATCTTCTCCCCACTCTTAGTGCACTGAAACATGGGTCGTTGCAGTGTCCATGTCCTGCTGCTGCTCTCGCTGCAGACTCTGTCGATATCAGCTGAGGGTCCAGGTATTGTACTCATGTGCTTTTTCATTTATTGTTTGTGAGACTGCTTCTCGCTGCTTTGTGCTCAAGCCTGAAGATTAAATTGCTGGAGATTGTTTATTTGTAGTAGAAAAATAATACCTGGAACAGATATGGTCTTTAATTTTATGTGTGATATACGACAAAAAATAAAAATAAATACAATTTTTACAAGTGATGTACTCTGGATTTGGAAACAAAAAAAAAAAAACAAAGAAATTAAGATGTAAGCTGATGTGTGGCTGGAGCTAACTGTCACAGACTGATAGCAGACTCACTCTCTTAAGGCAACATTTACTTAAGTGGCAATGTTGTGCTGATTTTGTAGCGAGAAAATAAGTGACATCAGATCATTTTTATCTTATTGAATAAAACGGATATGACAAAGTTTAAATTTGATGACATAATTTGCAGTTAAAAACATTTGAGAAGTTGCAATATATATCACTGTAACACTCAGCAACCCAATAATTAAAAACCCAATAATATATTGTGGGTTTAAAGTATTGTGAAAATATTGTATCACGGGGTGTCTGGTGATGCCCACCTACCTTCTATCTTGAACACACTGAGAGTCCATTACTTGTCTTTTATTATGTCTTTTGCTTTATTAGAACCTGTTACCTTTAATTCAAAGTTAATATTGTGAACTTGCATCCTGTTATTTACAGATGGACAGCTGCAGTGTGCATGTGAAGGTCCTAAATGCCTCCACCCCACCCGGTGCCAAGGTACCCAGTGCTTCTCTTCGGTCAAAGTTAGTAAGAGTGGAGTTTTTTTTGAGCGTGGCTGTTTGGATGACGCAGACCAAATCCTTCTCCAGTGCTTCACAGCTACGTCCTACCACCAGGCTATTCAATGCTGCTCCCAGGACAGGTGCAACAGCAATACCACCAGGGAATATCTGATGTCTCTGCTACCATCAGGTGCTTTATGTCTACAAGGAAATTGGACTGTCCTGTAGCTCTTTTCCTTACTATAAATTTTTTCCCCCAATTTCAAACTATACGTATCTCTTTTTTACATTTACCCACAGCCCCAGAAGGTGAGCCAGTTCGATATCGTGTGGAGACATTAGCTCTCTTCGTACTTGGCCCAGTGGTCGTTCTGGCTCTGCTGTCTGTAGTATCTGTGCTGGCTTGCAGAAGGCTCCATCATGGACGTCTGCAGAGACTGCAGGAGTTTGACGCTGAGCAGGGAGCCATAGACGGTCTCATCACTTCCAATGTCGGAGACAGCACTTTAGCGGTAAGAGTAACAGAGATAACCATGAAAAGGGATTTGGCCAAAGCAAGAAGAAGGCCCATCTCACGCTTTGTGTTCTCTTCCAGCCTCTGAGTATTGGGATATTTTTCACCTTCAATTTACAGTTATTGTCAGAAGTGTACATACACCTATGGGTATTAACTTTATGGTAATCTTGGCTTTTAATGATTCCTTGGAACTGTTCTTTCTCCAGGGTGGAATAATTGTACAACATAGGCATTTAATGACTTTAAAGAACAAGAACTAGGTGCACAAGTCTGAACTTATTTTGGGAGTTTCTCTAAACTACACAGTCAAAAGTAAAAAAGTGTAGTAAAAGTGAGCCTTTCAAACCTAAAAACACTGTGACAACTGCCTAGCATGGAGCTGTCTTGTTGCCTATAGTATTGGTACATTGCACAAAGTGGATGGAATAATGGAGGACAATGACTACCTGCCAACTGTGCCAGTTCTGCAGAAAAAGTAGTGAGATATCTTGCCAGAAACATGTAAATGACTACCAAAAGGTTCTGGTCTAGATGTAACTTGGGGCTTAAATCTGGGGCTCTCCATCATTTGACCCTAGAACTGAAGAAGCTTCTCGGATGAGAGGTGAAACATCTTCAAGCAACTTAAAAAAGTCCAGATGCTTTTCTTTCCAAGCTCCTTAGACTACGATGACCTGGATGAATGAGAACCTTCACAGATATACTTTTCACCCCATGCGGATTTTAGAAAATCCAATTAAATTGAAACTTGTGAACCCAATTCTTGAAGAAGTCATTAAAAGTCCAAAATTGCCATAAAGTTCATGATTTACATACACTGATGAGTGTATGTAAACTTCTGATCACAACTGTAGCTCTCAGCAAGCATATTAAACATACACCTGTATATGACTCTACATGCTAGTTACATTTGACAAAGCAAAAATCAAATCTGTCTATCTGCAGGACCTGTTGGATCACTCATGTACGTCAGGCAGTGGTTCAGGTCTTCCCTTCCTTGTTCAAAGAACTGTGGCCCGACAGATTAGTCTGATGGAGTGCGTAGGTAGGTATAACACGTAACATTTCAGATTCATATCTGTTTGACTGGCAGATCTGATAAGAGTTCTACTGAAAAGCAAATTGTTCAGATGACATGAAAAAAAATCCAAAGTCATGACACATAAGTTATTCATCACGAAAATAACAAATTCTTATCATTAATCAGGAGGAAAGGGATATATTCACACATTAGTTAGTTTCCCAGAAGCGAGCATGCTTATAATTAACGCCACAGGCGATCCTGACTACAGTTATGACTGTACATATCCGTGGAATCTGAGTGATGTCAAAGAGACGGGAGGTCAAATCATCTGTGACTTATTTCAAGAAATTGTCAAAACATCTTATCAGTTCCTTTTTTATTTGTGTGAGTTGTTGACCATGTTCAAAACTGTCACCTGTCAGAAGTTAAAGATAAAGATAATGTCACTGTAAAAAGCACTATAAAATCTGACAGATTTTGATGTAGCTTTCAAATAAAAGTATGTAGGTTACTTGTCTTGGGGTCCTTTTTATATAACCACAGTATCATGAGTATCTCTTACAGCTTGTAAGAGTTTGGTTTTCAAGTTTGTGGCTTTGTGCACTGTGTGCTTTGTGCACAGTTGAGCTTTTGATGTGGAAACATCAAATCTGTGCCAAAAGAATCTCACTGCTGTAGCAATGGAATAGAGTGAAAATTCACCCCTCAAATTTTAAAAAGTAGACAGTGATTGTCTTTTTAAAATGCATGCATCTGTATTTTTTTCTTTTCGGACTTCCTGTTTCTTGTCTCCTCTCCTCTTGTGTTCTCTTTATTATACATATATATTTTTTCCGCCAGGCAAAGGACGATATGGAGAGGTGTGGCGAGGACAGTGGCAGGGCGAGAATGTGGCTGTGAAAATCTTTTCCTCGAGAGATGAGAAGTCTTGGTTCAGAGAGACAGAGATCTACAATACAGTGCTGCTGAGGCATGAAAACATACTGGGTGAGTCTGTTACGCTTAATGTTTTGGTCTTGCTGACTGTCCCCAAATTTGGTTAGGCTAACATGTGTATTTCCTTGCATAGTAATGGCAGCTCTGAATTTTAACCTCAGCTTCCCTGAATTGGAGAATCTCTCAGTTTATTTTAAAGCACTAAGTCATGGAAATCATGATGTCAGAGGGACAGCTCAGGTTAGAGCTACTGGGATAGTGGATATATTAAACAAAGGGATCTTGAATATGGAGCTGCCAGGCTTGAGGAAAAGTGTAAGACCACGAAGATTCATGAATGCAGAAGAGGAGGACATGCAGAGGGTTGGTATGACAGAAAAGGATCCTAGGGACAGAGTGAGATGGAGGCAGAGGAGTCACTGTGGTGACCCCATAAAGGGACCAGGAAGTACAAGATGATCTGTGTAAGATAATACAAAAGGATACAGCAAAATGCAACAGTAATAAATGCGATTGATGCCAGAGGAACTTGACTTACGTCTGAATCAATAATACACAATTTCATGATATTACCTTTCACCTTTCTGTCCCTCAGGGTTCATGGCATCCGATATGACTTCTCGAAACTCCAGCACTCAACTGTGGCTCATCACCCATTACCATGAAAATGGTTCGCTTTATGACTACTTGCAGCGAGTCGCAGTGGAGACATCAGAAGGTCTGGCAATGGCTGCATCGATAGCGTGCGGCCTGGTGCACCTGCACACGGAGATCTTTGGCACAGAGGGGAAACCGGCCATCGCACACCGGGACCTGAAGAGTAAAAATATCTTGGTGACCAAGGAGCTGCGGTGCTGCATCGCAGACCTTGGTCAGTCACTTTTCTGCTTTTTGTCTCCTCCGAACTGTTGGGATTTTCACCTGTTTCAGGGATTCAGATAAACTGTAGGCATGTGATTCACCAGTACTACCTGCTCAAAAGAGTAAACATAACTTAATTAGATACTAAAAGCTTTATTAAGTCCAGACAGCATGTTTACAGTTGGCTTGTTTTTTAAAAAATTAAGTAATAATAGTATTATCAGCATTATCCAATGTTTTGCTTAGAAATAAATATTCTTGAGGTTAATTATTTCCAGGAAAAAATAATTAAATAACTATACATTTTTGTTGGTATACTGTGGGATTTAGGGCTGCAACGATTCACTGAATAATTTGCTTCGATCCCTTGTTTAATGCACGGCTCTGTAGCTCGCTGCTGTTTTAAACAATGTAATTGTGAGCATTTCAGACCTGCAATAGAAACGTATTTAGGAGCAGTGTATGAATAAAACTTTTGACAACACTAAGCCCACACAGCCCCCAGTTTTAAACAAAAACACTGATAACACAACAATATCAGTAATGATGATGCTACCACAGTTTAACGTGGAGCTGTTCTGTTAACACACACTCCAGGATGACCAAAGAGGCGGAGCCTTTACCGGGATGGTGAGGTTAAATGAAAAAAAAACAAACAAAAAAACATGTTTCTGGCATCCCAAAAAGGCATCGAGTCCTTTATCAAAGCACCTGATCAACAAACTCCAACGCGAAGAAAAACATACTTTGTCACTGCTGTTTGTTTTACACAGCGGAAAATCTGCAGTAAACCTCCAGAAGTTGTATGAAAATCTGCAGATTAACTGTTAACTTAGTCCGATACGATGTTTAAATTATACAGCGTGCTGATGTTTAACTTGTTTTCAGCAGCACAAAAACTTGCCTCCTGTTAATTTCAGAAAGCCTATTATTTTAATATACTTTAATCTTTGACTGTACTTGAGACTATATATTTATACATTTAATATAATGTTTTCTATACATTAAATTTCAAAGGGTTTAGTTGAGTTTTTATAACAGATGTTGTATGCAGTTAAACTTTAAAACATTGGTTTCGATTTTAGAAATTGCAATGAGCACTTCATTCTGAAAGACCTGTTTTTTCTCTTATGAATATTTATTGATGCTGATTAATCAGACAAAAATATTTCTTATCCGATTACTCGATTAATCAATGGAATAATCAATAGATTATTCGATTACTAAAATAATCAATAGCTGCAGCCCTCTCACACAGCTATGCTATGTATCCTTAATGAATATGTAATGTGAAATTCAATGCTTTGAATCTTGCATTATCTACAATGGATTGCAGGGTTGTATTGTTGTATTACTTGGTGTCTCCGCACCTGTCAAACCTCTTTCCAAAATCATACGCTCATTTCAGGAGACATCAATTTCAGGTCCTGTTATAACACTGTGTGTAACTGCATGCTACAGGGCTGGCCGTGACCCACTCCCAGGCAGACAATCTGCTGGATGTGGGCAACAATCCAAAGGTTGGCACCAAGCGCTACATGGCACCTGAAGTGTTGGAAGAAACCATTCAGACAGACTGCTTCGATGCTTACAAGCGAGTGGACATATGGGCCTTTGGACTGGTGCTGTGGGAGATAGCGAGACGCACGTACAGCAATGGTGAGTGTCATGCACATAGTGCATTGCTGTGGATGTTACAGAGAGTGGCACGCTAATGTGATCACGATGCACTATGATGCAGTGTGGTGATCTGTGCCAGGCCCTCTGGTTGTCTCTTCATTCCTTGTTGTTTAAATTGTCCTTAAATTTTCACTAATTTTTCCCATTCAAATTCCATTTTCCAGGCATTGTTGAAGAGTACAAACCTCCGTTTTACGATCAGGTGCCAAATGATCCCAGCTTTGAGGATATGAGGAAAGTGGTGTGTGTGGAACAGCAGAGGCCTTTCATTCCTAATCGATGGTTCTCTGATCCTGTGAGTAAGAATCTTTTTGTCAAGAGAGACAGACAATAGTGACACAACTGATGTGACGGGTGCTAAATGTCAAAATATTTCTCAATAGGATGAAGGCGTTCAAAAAGGCAGATTTTAGCCATGTGGTAATTATATAGACCTTCTGCAATGTTTATGACAAATACTGACATGAGACACTTTATTTGCCGTAACATCTACACGTACTGTCCATTTATATTGAATTGGACCCCTTTGAACAGAATTCCCTGAGATCTTTGTAGCACAGATTAATGGCCCAGAGATTTTGGTCCATGTTGAAATGATAGCGCCACACACCATATGTGCTCAGTTGGATTGAGATCTGGTGTCTGTGGAGGCCATTTGAGTTCAGTGAAACGAGTAGAGCTGCAGAAATTGAGACTCGTCAGATGAGGCAACCTTTTTCGAGTCTTTTGTTTTTCAATTTTGGTGAGCCTGTTCTTTTAGTGCCGCATGGTGCGGTCTGCTGCTGTTGTAGCCCATCTGCTGCAAATGTTGATGTGTTCTGACGTGCTGTTCTATATACCTTGGTTTTAACAGCCGGTTATTTGAGTGACTGTTGATATTTGATCTTTTTAGGTCATTCTCTTTAAACCATAGAGATGGCTATGCAAGTTGTTGTTACAGTGCATTTGGTACCCGTAATAATGTTCAGAGTCTCCTAAGTCACCTTTCTTCTAATTCTGACGCTCAGTTTGACCTTCAACATGAAATCTTGAACATGTCTGGATGTAATGCACTCAGTTCCTGCCACATGATTGGCAGATTGCATTAACAAGCAGTTGTACAAAATATTTGACATTTTGTCTACTCTCAGCTTTACTAGACAGACAATTATACTTTGCCTATACTAAATTTCTTCAGTCTTCATTATGTATTATGGGTCTAATAGTTAACTAGAACAGTCCATCAAGTATATTGTTTTTTTTTTCTGCAATTGCTTAATAGCACCTGTATATGATGACGAACCAACTACTCTTGCTCTTATTTTATCCATGACTCATGAGTGCCTACATATATGTGATCATTATCTGGTGATGGGCCAACATCTGAAAGTGCTTGCAGTCACATTGATTCTTTTCAGAATGGATTCATCAGTGTATGATGTTTTTATTCATTCTTTCTCCCTCAGACTCTCTCTGCTCTGGTGAAACTAATGAAGGAATGTTGGTACCAGAACCCCTCTGCCAGGCTTACAGCACTGCGCATCAAGAAGACCCTAGACAAGATTCACAGCTCTCTGGAAAAGGGCAAGGAGTCGTGAGAGGGTGCCATGTTTCAGAGGCAGCTGCCTGGTGTCAGGGATTGGCTTCAACAAGACTCCCAGTGTTTTGTTAAAAAGAGAGAGGGAGATTAGGCAGATGGAAAGAGGACTAGAGGAAAGAGGTGTTCCAAGAGTCATTCAGCCTCATCCTTCTCTCACTTTCTCTGCGGATGCTTTCCACTAACATGTTTGACTTGAAGCCCACACAGACATTTGGACCTGTCGTTTCTGAATAAGCCAGCCTTTGATATGAGGCAAACCAATTGCCAGTGTGTTTCCACCAACTTGAACTATGGACTGTTACTGACTGTGACTGGCTGCTATATTATAGGAACCCCATCCCAATGCTTTAATGCCCATGTGGGACTACACTGGGGTTTGCCTTCCAGTACAAACACTACAAGACTGAGTGTCTACTCAAATTTCTGATCTCCAGCCTTTTGGCATTCTGCTCAGAGACAATCAGAAATCTGTCACCCATTTATTACTATCAGCCATCACCACAGAAACACAATGTTCACTTATAAAAGGAAGAAAGAGCCAATCGAATCAAAATTGTTTTTAAACCTTTTTCTTAAAGAAAAAAAACACTAGTATGTTATTTATGTATTGAATCGCCATTGCTAACACACTACTGAAGATACAGATTAATGTGCGATGGGTGTGTGAAACTGACTGCATACATATATAGGCATTTACTCTACTGGACTTCCTCTACACGTCATCATTATTTGGATAGGAAATGATTTTTTGAGAAATAGTGGACAAGGGTAGGGAAGAAGATCAAAACACTACAAACATGTTTATTCTGATGGTTTGTGGACTAGAGAAGCAGCAAGTACCTGCCAATAGGAAGTAGTGTGTAACTTGTGATAGGGATAGGAAATGACCTGATCCTCTGTGTGGCATACTTTATAAACTCACTGTGGCTGATTCTGAAAAAGTCTTCTGCTCAGGCAAGGAGGAATCACAAAAGGTTTGTGTTCTAATGTGCATTTTATTTTAAGAGACTGGAGGTGAAATCTAGTTATGTACAAGTTGCCTGAATAATGGAAAAACAAACACTCCGTCTTCATTTGGAAATGTTTATTGAAGACTTTAAATTTAAAGTTGCAGGTGTATGAAGGATTTTGTTTTCAAATGCTGGCTTTGTTTTTTGGGGGGAAAAAGTTGTTTTGCCTTTTTATATGTAATAAAACATTTACTGCACTCTTGCCTAATGAATGGGCAGTATGTGCTCTGATTTCTACAAACAAAATTGGAAAGCTTTAATCTGCTACTGCATGATTATACATTCAGTACATGTACACAGTCAGCTGCCGACACCTACAATGGCTACATCCAAATCCAGAACATCTGGATTTTGACAGGAAAACAGCTGGCCACCAATTACAAGCTGTGGCATTCATTGCATAAATGTATCAAACATCAGTTTATCCAGACAACATTTTACCCACACTGTTATACCCACCTGCCCTCTAGTGGCACTCAAACACCATATGAAGGACAGTCATTGTTCATTTGTTTCCTCTGAGAAAGTGGAATTTTTTTCTTTTCAAGCTCTAAAACCCACTGAATATTCTATAGTATATGGAGTGCATCAGACTAAGGCTACTCTATCAGTGCAAGTAACAAGGGTAGTTAAAATATTTAAACTGGAACTTCACTTACGCAGCTTGCTAAAGAAGATATCTGTCTGAAAGTAATGCTTTGTAGAAAATGAAACTATTTTTTCTTTTCGTTTTTGCAAGACTGGGTTTTGTGGCTTGTGTGACAAATAGGGTTTTTTGTCAGCTCTGCACCAAATGTGTGAAAAGCACCCTAACTGCCACACACGGCATATAGCGGTGAGGTTGGAACTAAAGTTTAACTCGAGCATGACCTCTGCGTACATCACTGCTTCAGGTTGTCTGGTAAAGTCTTGTACGGGTTGAGGATGCCTTTGGGGTCCAGCATAGCCTTGATGTTACCCATCAGTGCCACAGCCTGGCTCTGTTTACTGTAGTAAATGTAGTTCCTCTTTTTCAGGCCCAGTCCATGCTCTGCACTAATGCTCCCACGACAGCTGGCTGTCCATTCATAAACAAATGGCTCAATGGCAGCCAGGAGAGCAGGGTCTTTAGACGGAGAAGTGACGTTCAGGTGGAGGTTACCATCACCTACAGGATAAGTAAGAGAGAATTGGATGATAGCTGACAGTAGTATGTGTATAGAGTATGTGCAGATCATTTTATCAAGTCGTCTTACCTACGTGTCCGTATCCCACCACACTTTTGGCCCGGTTTCCCAGATGCTTCCTCATGTCTGTCACCAGCTGGTAGATCCGTTCCACTGGAAGGGAGATGTCATACTTGTAGGTGAAGCCATCGTGAGTCAGTGCCTCAGTGACACGTTCACGCAGTGACCACAGAGCCTGAGAAAACGGGAGCAGAAAATGTTTTTATAATTTGGCATTATATTTACCTATGCAATTACATAAAATGATCTTGGATCAATCTTTGAATACTTAAGTTTCTTCACTGTATGCAACAGAAGCATATTTTTTTCCAATCATGTCCACCGACCTTTATTTTTGCTTCCTCAGTTGCTACCGTTCCATCACTGACCAGCGATGATGTCATTGCCTCCTCAAGAAAGTTGTGGAGTTTCTGCGCATCGTGGGTCGGGTCAGATCCCGAAGTTTCAATGACGATGTAGAATGGACAGTCTGCACAGCAAAGGGAAAGGTCTGCGTGTGCTCACTCGTTTTATAGGATCGTTACAGATGTGTGTATGTGTGAGAGAGAACATGCTTATACCAGATATAGGATTGGGTAGTTTGAGATGCGTATTCAGCAGCCTCATACATTCACTGTCCAGGAACTCGAAGGCGGACAGAATTTCTCCCAGCATGCCTTTGCAGAGCTGAAATGTTTTCAGCAGCTGCTCAAAGGTCTCACAACCTAACAGCAGAGATAAACACATGAGTTTTGTTGCTAATCTCCAAGAAAAGCAACGCATTTAATGGTTTACAAAACTTTCTCTATCATCTTTTACAAAGGTATATCTGAGAAGCAAATAGAAAATCCTACCCAGGAAAACAACATTAACAGATTTGGGTTTCCGTGGACAAAGGACGGACACTGCAGTAATGACTCCTAAAGTGCCTTCTGACCCTATAAAGAGCTGTTTGAGGTCATATCCTGTATTATCTTTCCTCAGGGTGGATAAGCAGTCCAACACCTGCCCATCTGCCAATACCTGCATGTGTTACAGATTTGCAAATAAGCTTTATTTTTTGGGGGGGTAAGAGCATCAAAAGTCCAGCACTCACCAATTCCAGACCCAACACAGTCCCGTGTAGGGACCCATACCGCAGCAGCCGGAGACCACCTGCATTGGTTGCTACATTGCCACCAATTTGGCAACTGCCTTTTGCCCCAAGATCCAGTGGCATTATATAGTCTCTCTCCTCGAGGTAGAAAGACAAGTTCTCCAAGACACAACCTGCCTGACAGGTCAGAACACCTGAGAGGGAAACAAAGTGATCTTTGAGAATTTTCAGCACAAGTAACCATAAATCAAAAACACATTTGTCAGGTATTTGTCAGTCTATGGCGAAGCACTTCTTTTGAATTCAACTTTTAAACTTACCAGAGATACTGTCAAAGTTAAGGATTTTGTTCATTAGAGAGGTGGAGAGAATTATCTCATCATAAACTGGCACGCTGCCACCAACCAGCCCAGTGTTTCCTCCTTGAGGGTTCACCGCCAGATTACGACTGTTACAGTAGCTATAAGAGAAAAACAAAACATGTGAAAAAGTCTGATGACTAGATAAACACCTTTCTGTTGATTTGGTTACCATCTACCTTAGAATTTGTGATACTTCCTCTGTTGTCTGAGGTCTAAGCAACACTTCACTAGAACCTGCAGGACATATAACAGAAAAATGAGCCATCAACAGCAGTAGATTATTATTATGAACTATATTAAGGATTCAATTGTGGCCTTCACCTCTCACAGACTTTAGCCAATCCACATTACTAGGCTCCACCAGATCAGGGTCGACAATGGTTCTGCCTGGTAGGATCTTCCTGAAAAAGGCCAGATCTTCCTCAGTTACTCTGCAGAACGGCAACCTCTCTGGTGCTGCAGAAGGAGATACTTTAGACCCGTCAGCCCCAGCATGTAGCTTACGAGTGGAGGCCAAAACCTGTTCTGAGCTGCAGGTCAGAAAAGGACTGTGAAAGTCAACAGGTGAAAGAGTGGCTGTAGATCGTGAGAGCGTGTTGTAGTCGTACAGACATCTCAGAGCTGTCCTTAGCCTTAGTGCTCTTTGGAAAAGTCCTGCCATGACTGTAGAGACAGGCGGCAACACAAGCTGCAGAAAACAGGTGGAACAACAAGAAGAGTTGGATATTTTCAAAAGCATTTTTATCTTGTAGTTGAGTTGAAAGCTTCTAGTTATTTTGTCTCTAGTCATCTGCAATGTTAGGATTGTTAGCTAGAAGTTAACTGCATTTTCTTTGCTTCAAAGACGCAGAAATAAAAAGCCAACCTTGATAAAACTCTACATTGGTGGCAATTCGTTGCATCTCTTTCTGCATCCATTAATAAACACAAACAGCAATAGGAGATAGAAGATATATGAGGTATAAGAGACCTAAGATATGAACAGCTTTAGTAAGTGCACTAACTAAAGCTGTCTTTTTACATGTGTTTTGCAGCAAAGACGCTTACTTCCCAGCAGTAATGCATCTTATTACCCTCTTTGCATGTTTTCTTCTTGCAAATATCACCACCTGAAGCAGCTGCAACTTCAGTTAGCTTAGCTACTTTGCTTAGTACGCTCCTTTCCGATATTTCCGAATAACGGCTTCATTTACTCACCAGAAGCGTTCATTTAGCAATGTGTGTCTCTTTTTTCACGTCATGAAAGTGACAAAGTTCAAGGGCAGTTCAGTTACATAAACATGGTACATCGCGTGTTTTTAGCTTGCTAGCAAGTGCATGAAGCTGCTTACTGAGGTTGACAGGGTAAAAAAGCAGAGGAAAACGGACCAATCAGAAGCATGTTTTCAGATTGACGCAATGGATATTAGCCTATGGGTGGGAGCCTTTCTTTATTATTAAACAGAGTGATGACTGAATAATCAAGCTGTGAATCGAGGTTTAGAGAGAAAATAATTAATTACAGACCTTTTTCATTTATTGATTAATTTAGAACAGGACCAAATTAATATACTTATGAATCTAAAACTAATCTATAAAACTAGGGCATAAAAAACAAAACAAACCCCCCCCCCCCAAAAAAAAAACAAACCCAGACAACTCAAGGGATGAACCACACGTCTTTGTTGCAAGCTTATGGCAAAAGCACATTTGTTTCCCCCCTTTTTAGTTGATCTGAAAATATGTCAAAGACAACATTTTACAGGCATAAAGTAGTATTTCTGCATCAAAATGATGATTACCAAATACAGTGTCCTTTTCATCTTACATCATTCATTACTCTTTTATTTGATATTTAGAGTAAAATTACAGTAAATAAGAAGAAGTATCACACAAAATGAGTACAAACAGATTTATTTGAATCTCAGACAAAATCATAGGTAATGCATCATGCATTCTGTAAAGTACACAGCATGCAATTACGTCTTTTCATATTTCGATTCCTTCCCTGAAACAGTATAATAACTTCCTTCCAGACAATTAAAACCTATTTTAAATTTACACTTTTACTGAAGCTCGTGCGGAACACACATTCCCTGATTACAACTTAAAGTTCACATGACATTCAACATAACAGTCTTCAGTGATCCAGGAAAATCACCTGAAGCACAGTACCAGTGGAATACTATGAATCGAGTCCAGTTGGAGCGCAAGGCAAAACTCAGCAGTCACAGCCAACTGGCAATCTCACCAAACCCGAAGAACAGGACAGATTCTTCTCAAGACACATCTGCGTCCCAGCTGCCATCAGACATTAACCTTCACCTGCCATTTGTATGAGCTGTCTGGGTGGGTACAGCGTGTAGTTTATTATTTTTTCATGTTTATAGTTTAAACCTCAACACTGATGTGTTTGACAGAACATGTTAGTAAATACTTAAATTGATTAAATTCACACAAAAAACCCAAATCAACGACTAAAAGGTGTAATAGGGATGAGAATCTCCAAATGCTTTTAAGGCTTTTCACCTCATTTCCTCGTGTGTTTGCATTTTGAGGAGTAAGACCCTAGTTCTAGCTTTTAGAGCAAAACTACTGTTACTCCCGTGTTGCTGCAGTAGCATCACTTTGACCACTTTCAAAGAAAATCCCTCATCTTGCCGTCCGATCACTCCAGCTCCTCACAAAAACCCCGCCAACAATCGCAGTAGATCTAATGATACTATATTTAGCCATTAAGACCACAGATCTAAGCATGATGGCACTGAGCTCAGCAGCATGAATCCCCTTTGGCTGGGGATCTTCTTTCGTACTCGTGAAGTTCACTCGTCATTCCGAGTTAGGCTCTTCAGTTCATAGCGGCATGCTCCACACGGAGCTGCTGCTGGTCGTACTCTGATATGAGCTTCTTGATGTGTGCCAGTTTGTTGTGCAAGTATTCACAGCGAGCCTTGTCCTGATTGTAGTTTGGGTTGGACTGTAGTGAGGAAAGGAAAACTTGATTATTTAAAAGCGGTGGTTTAAAAAAAAAAAAAAGTGGGGAGTTTTAAGAAAGTCATTACCTTTTTAATTTTCCGATACTCTTGAAGAATTTGATTTCTAACCGTCTGCCAGGGAAAAATACAGAAATAAAGATTAATTTAAATAAAGTCTGTGAAAAGTTGCAATATAATCCTTATGTGACTATAAGATCACAGAAAAACTATAATACATCACTGTTTGTCTTCATGGTTTTTAGAGGTGGGAATCACCATACATCCCACGATACGATATTAACACAATACTTAACGCACAATACGATATTACTGCAATTTTTTATTATTATTATTTTTTGAACGGTTTGTATTACAGTCTAGTCCAACTTAACTGAATGGAACCATCTGGTACAATTATAGCTATTCTGAACTATGCAATTTATGAAAACTATGCAGCCCCTTCAGCAACTGAAGAATTTGAAAGTAAATTAAAACAAAATATAATTTTACATTAAATAAAAAAAGTTTTAAACTTAATTAAAATAAAACATGTCTTAAATTAAAATAAGTAAACTGTCATGTTTATTGCTGCCAAAAAAAAGTTAAACACATTTGGACAGTGAAGGAATGTCAGGATTCTTGCTCAGAAAAAGGAGCTGATCAACGTGCTCTGAAGTCAGAGCACAAAAACCTTTTTTGTAACAAAATGTCGATTTCTGCTGTCCCTGTATCGATACATTATTAGCAAACAAAATATCACGATACTACACAGTATCGATTTTTTCCCCCACCCCTAATGGTTTTGTTTATTAGGCTTCAGGAACCATGACCTAACAATTTCACCCCCCCCCCCCCCCCCCCAATGCTGGTACAGGGGCCCCATTGTGTGTGCAAGTTTGATATAGGAAAAATATGACTGAATTTGCCACATACACATGTCACTGCTCACTTTAATAAGTACACCTGTTCATCTGCTCAGTCTAATAAGCCAAAAATAAATCCTTCACCCATAGTGGCAATTCTGTAGGTGAAAATGTCTTACTGATGTTAGAGGTTGCTACTTTGGGGATTCCCAAAGCAATGACTTTAACAGGCCCATTTGCTTTGGGCCAACAAGTATAAAGAAGAGCATTGCTGAATGCACGTGTCCAGCCTTGAGGCACATGGGTTATAGAAGCAGAAGACCTAACTTGTTGCCACTACAGGAAACTGAGGCTACAATTTGCATAAGTTAAACAAATTTAGGCAACAGGTCGTATTATGGTGTGGGGGATATTTTCTTGATACATTTTGGAAGTCCTAGGAACAACTGAGCATCATTTAAACAATACAGCCTATTTGAGTATTGTTAGTAACCATGTCCCTCCCTTTATGACCAGAGTGTACCATCTTCCGATGGCTGCTTTCTGGAGAATAACACACTGTCACAGAGCTCAAACATTATCAAACTGGTTTCAGTTGTCACTGCACTTAATTCTGCTTCCAGTCACCAGATTTCAATCCAATGAAGCACCTTTGGGATATGGTGGAATGGCAGATTAACATCATGGATGTGCAACCGATAAATCTGCAGTAACTGTGTGATGCAATCCAACACGGACCAAAATCTCTGAAGAATGAAACTATGCCATGAAGAACCAAGGCAGTTCTTAAGACCAAAGGGGGTCCAACCTAGTACAAGTAAGGTGTACCTAATAAAGTGGACAGTATGTGTCTAACGACTAACTACAGACAGCAAAAAAAGATGAGAGGATGTTTATGCAAACTTCCTCCATTTAAAAAAAAAGAAAAAGAAAAAAAAAAAAAAGACTTTCTGTACATCTACCTTATATTTATGTGATTCATGGTGGAGTTGCTTGAGTTGTGTGTCCAAATCCATGAACTGCTGCGTCACGCTGTCAATGCGAGCGTGTAAATCTCGATACTCATTGTACTCCTTGTTAAAGTCCTGTTTGTAACTTTGTCTCTGCTCGTGGCTACAAATCACTGTGTACTTCCTGTGAAGAGGGCGGGACAAAAGAAGAAAAGGAAATTATTAAATAAAAGTGCATTAAGACAAGTAAACAACCCCTTCTGACCATTGCAAATACTTGTTCAAATGAATGATGCTTACAATAAATAGTCTGGTGTGTCACTGTCCACTCCAAGTGCATTAGAGTCAAAATAAATGTCAGCTGGCTCTGAAAGAAAAACAGACACATGTCAGCTAAGTGAAAAACTAAACAAGCAGCACATGTGCTGATGAGTCAGCAGCCATTAGGCCTCACCTGTGCAGTCCAGAGAGGCTTTGTTGTTTGGATGCTCTGAGCTGGGTCTTTTTCTTTTCTCCATCCTGTCTCTCTTCTTATCCTTCTCCTTGACAAATGAATACAAATCCAAATTAGCAATGTGTCACGTCAAATGGAATAACTATTAAAAGACAAATAAGGAGCAGTTTCTCACATGGTCTCTGTGTTTGTGTTTGCTCTTCTTCTTTTTTATTGCATGTTTGGTAAGATCTGGCACCGTTAGAAGGGACGGGGGGCGATCTGAGTTATCCTGAGGGTGATCTTGTGGAATTTCGGGTTCTTTCGGGGGAGCGTGAGGTGGTTCTAACCTTTTAGCCACCTTTTCTTCCTGCTGACAGACTGCTGACAAGGAGTCAATAAGTCTCTGAGGATCAAGCGATACTCCTTGCTTGTCATCTGCTGTGACGTCCTCGTGAGCTTGTTTAGAAGGCTTCGTTTTTGACTTGTCACTGGCTGCTTTGCTGGAAAAATGGGATATCCTAGGCTTCTTGGAGGCCAAAGGGTCAGTGTATTCCTCTGGCAGGGAATGCTTTGGACGGTGTGCTGGTGAAGAGTTGGGCGTGTCTCGCAGTGGGCTGACCTGGGCCTCAGGGACAGCGAGGAGGTTCTGTTGCGGTTGAAACAGTCGCCTGCACAGAAAACACAGGGCATCAGCTTTAATTAGCATTTCCCTGGAATCCATTCTTTTTTCTTGCATGTGCTGTACAGTGCAATGCAACAGCAGAGCCCTCCAGATAAACACATAATAATATGGTACAAAAAAAAAAAAAAGTTTAATGTTTAAAAAGTCTAAATTAAAAGCACCACAATGCTACGCTTTTAGAGGCTGCCTTTATTTCACTCTGTGATCAAACATATCCCATAATTCCCCTGACTCTCCTTCTTGGTTAAATAGCCTTTACAGAGCCTGGAGGTGTCCACTGGCTCATTGTCCTGTTATTTAAATAAATAAATGTCCCACTAAACAAACCAGATGGGATGACGTGTTGCTGCCGAATATGTTGTTTCAATGTTGCACTGAATCCTGAATAAGTCGCCAACACCATCACACCTCCTCCTCCATGCTACATAGTGGAACCCACATATGCAAATACCATCCGTTCACCTTCTGCTTCAACCATACAGGCCTAATTCATGCAGTCTCCTCTGAACGGCTGACGGTGACACAGATCAGATCATTAAACTCTAAGATGTGGCCTCTTGCTAACTGAATTTATCCGCAGCACCAGAGCACTCGCTGTGAGAATAAGTTTCATCAGAGCCTTCGATCGCTGTGCAACTGCATTTGAAGAGAATTTCAAACTAAGAGTGGTTTATGCTACCTGAGTGCTTCCTTCTGTATTATGAGTAACTACAACAGTTGAATAGGGATGTTTGCTGAATACTAACACCATCTCGGCACAATTCAACCAAGATGATATGAAGCTGGCATCAAGGATGATCATGAATGGCTTGGCAAAAAAAAGGGAACTGATTTCTTTTTTTTCTTTTCTTTTTTTTTTAAATGTCGATTACGGTAAACTTTCATTTTGGTTCAAAATTCCACAATCGCTGCATCTCCTGTCCAAATATGTCATTTCATACTCTCGAATTATCGCAGCAGCTTAAAAAAAAGAAAAAAAAAACCCTACATATGCAGGTCTGAACTGTTGCTCCCAGTGTAACGGTCTTTTTACATAAACATGTAAAAAGATTTTTTTGAAACTGATTCTTTACAGAAACACAAATTTGAGAAATTACATCACTGCAGAAAAGCAACCTGTAACCCTCAAAAACACTTGGACATAATCACTGAACTCAAAAATTTTGCCACTATAGTGATTTACAAAGTGATGAAAATGAACTAAAATGCCAGTTATTTCCATTCCTTAAGCTTAACAACTTATAATGAAGAAACGCAGGGCCTGAGAGCTCTGCAGTAGTTATAAAGTATGAAAACAGCAGCAGGTACATCTTTATCTAAGTTACCTGACAAGGATGCGCTTGAGGAGCTGCTGGTCTCCAGAGGTGTAGCCGGGCCAGTCCTTCTGCAGCTCCTTATACAGACTGTCCTTCAGAACATATGTGCTGTCTCTACTATTAAGCTGAGCGACCTGAACACAAGCATGCACAAAAACAGGGGAGAAAAGACTTAAGACAATTGTTTTTGAGGAGTTGACTTAAGAGTTTGATTCCCAAACTGACCCACGTGTGTTCATATTCTTTACAGATTTAAGATAAGATAAGATAAAACTATATTAATCCCTCGGGTGGGTTCCTCTGGGAAATTTGGTTTCCAAAAAAGCACAGCACCGACAGAAGTTACAGAGTTACATTTGTCAAAGGTTGCAAAAACATAATCTTGATATTAAGGAAACCAAGAGTCACGTGCATAAAGGCAGTTTTAACACAGTCTAATGCTTGCATGTTATGTTTGTATAAAACCGGAACAGAAATACCTCCATTAGTACAGAGTCCAGCATGTTTTTGTCTCCTGCTGTCAGCCCATCTTTCTGCAGCCTCAGGATCAACTCGGGCCTCCTGTATGGCCTTAGAGCCAGCAGGTGCATTACTCTCTCCCTGAGGGGCTTCTCTTGCAAATCACAACTGCTTCTCCTGTTTGATGCACAGGCATCTTTCTTCGGCTTGGACGCACCGACTCCCTTCTTAATGTTGCTGAGAAGAGACGAGTGTTTTGGCTTGGTGAGTCTGGCCAGAGCAGGGGCTGGGGCTCGCACTGTTACCTTCTTGCCTTCAAAGAAACAGGAAATTTTTTTTACATGAATGACATCAGGGGAGCACTTTCTGAGATTTCAATCATCAAAAATAACCTTGTGCTACATTTCCTAACATGTATTGCTATTTCCAGACAGAGAAGCAAAATCAGATACTGAGGGGGAAAAGGACTTTTTTCCTTAACTTTCTCCAAAAGCAGAGATGTGGATAAACACAAAGACAAGACCTCGTTTCACCTTTCAGAAACCCACATTTAGGTTACGAAGCTGCATGCACACGCATCTCAGTGAGCAAAGCCTGCTGTCTAATTTAAGAAGTAACCACATGGTTGCACAAGCCTGTTGTAAGGAAGTTTTTTTTTTTCTTTTTAAGGCTTCCTCAGAATCAACAAAACCCATCTACATATATACGTGTATATTTATGTGCCCTTTCGGTGAAAGCAGTTGAGACTCAGGCTATAATATATCAGTTCATACGGAAATGGTTTGGTGGTTTGTAAAGAAAAAAAAAAAAAAAAAGCTAAATCATTGGTTTCATCATGCACATTCATGTTTGAGGAACATGTGCAGAACGCAGTTTCTGTATGTGCATAGAGACCATGTATTCTTTAAAACCACTGTATCACATATAGAAAGTTTACAGTTAGCTACACAAAAGGACAAAACATGCAGAAGAAAACAAGACAGGCCGTTACTATGTCACTGGTTACTACACATGTTGCCAAGGCAACCAATGCAATATGGCTGTCTGTGCTTATAAGCACAGAACAAATTTTTCTTCAGGCCAATCTTCTCGCTTAGCTGGAGTTATCTGTTGTATAACCGAGTACGCTCTGTGGACGTGCAAGTGTTTTCTATACTTCATACCCTGGTAGCGGCTTCCGTGTTTGATGACAATGGCCCCTCGGCTGCGCGTCTCCTCCTCGGCTTGGGCCATGCTCTGACGAGCTTTATCGTACGACTCATCTGTGGCTTTGACTGTCATCTTCTTCTGAATCACCCCGAGACATGACAGCTCCTCGGCGGCACTGAGAGGAGGAGGGAAGACAGCGTGTAAAGACAGCGTGTACAGACAGCGACCTGACAGTGCTTTAACGACTCCTTGCAAAGGTTATCCGTGTCAAATAAAAGATTGTTTCTCAGGACGCAGTTGCTTTAGGTAGTGTTCAGTTAGATGTATGCTGGACTACTTGTCTGCCTCGCCAATACATGACATTTAAATCCACTTCAGTGCATTTCTATGCTTATGCAGTCAGGAACCCTGAGTTTTCTCTGGCATTTAAAGGCAGAGAAACGTTAGCAGCAGGGTAACTTTCACAGAGCAGCAGGGGGCAGAGACATTTGAAAAGATTAATACTCATTGAGGCAGTCAGTTATTTCTACATCTATATTACTAAGTAAACATATAATCATATAACCACCTCAGACAAAACAATACAGTTAAAGCCTTACAACTCTATTTTAATCTGAAAACCCTTCCTATATCGAAACTGATGCTTTTTGCTGTCTTTACCTGGTGGTGAGCTGTTTGATGCAGTCAAAGCTTCCGTAGGGATTATCACGGGCAACATTAGTCACACCAAAGGTGAAATTCCTGACTTCATCTCTATTTTCCGAACAAGGGATGGTGATTCTCTGTAATATGAATAGGGAAAGAAGAAAAAGAACAGATTGAGATTGAAAGATTGAGATTTATCAGCTTTAAAATGTGTTAGGATCGCTTTGTGTCAGCAGTAAGACGTCCTTCTTACCCCTTCATTTCCACTAAAACAGATGGTGGGTTGGGCCGACCAGCCCTGTGGTGGGGAAAAAAAAAACATTAGATGGGTGTGCATCTAAAACCCCACAAGCATCAACATTCTGACTCGTTTTCTCACAACCCCCTTTGTGTGAGTGCTTCATTTGCTAACGTTGACAATGTCAAACAAATGCTTAACCTTAAACTTGTGGAGTCCAGTTATAATAGTTTCCACAAGGTTAGCAGATGCCACAAGTATAGTAAAACAAGCTCACACATATACATATAGAGCAGGGCAGCAGAGGATGTTTTGTGGTCTGCACTACTCATCTGAATGCTTCTGGCTCCACCTTCACTGTGGTTTTCTGGCTGCTAGTAGCCCATTTTCATTTTGTTTTGTGTACAGTTGTTCTTCGTAATTGTGAACAGCATTTCAGAAAATTTTCCAACATCTTTTTTTCTCACCACCCCACACCAGCTTGCAAGTGAAGGTAGTATCCCTTCTTTTGCTGTGGCCCAGTAAGGGTCTGATTACAGGTCTCAAGTGCTACAGTTGGAAGATTATTTATGTATTCCTTTATTTATTTATTTTTGAACAGGGTTATCGATTTAGAAAGATGTGAGCTTTCCTAATTAGCTCTTAACCTGCATAGTGCACACAAACTGTATATAAAATATATAAGACAATGCTGTTGTGACATCATCCATTGGTTAGCAAGGCCCATTCCTCTCTTGCTGTCTAGAAACGGCACGTAAACAGCGAGGGATATGATGGAAAAACAAGGGAGATAAGCCACTTTACTGTCCCTCTGGACACTTATTGAATCGTGCTGTATTGAATAAGCTGTGAAACTAGTAATTAAAACCATAAAGTTATCAGACAACCATATAATAAGGGTACAGATCAAGTGAGCAGCAGGGTCATTTTCCAATAGGCTTCTACAACTGGACTTCTTCCTGAAACTAGAAAAGTCACCTCCTGCTGGCCATTAAAATGAATGCAGGTTTAAGTCACTGTTAAGCTCTGTACTTGCTTCACTTTCACCACCCAGAAGCTACTTCCCCCTCCTACTTAGGAATCCGAAAGAGAAAAAGAAACCCTACACCCATTGCGTTCATATCAAGAACAAACCCAGTCCTATTAATAAACTCAGGATATTAACCAAGCATGTCAGGTATTATTTGAGTGCTCAGTTTCTATTTAAACAGATGGGTACATGCACCATTGTCTGCTCCAGGTCCTGCTGCTCCTCCATCCCCTTGCTCTGGCTAAGGTCAATAAGCAGCTCCACAGATAAAAATATGATGAAACACAGTATCATCTCTCACAGGGAGCAAACTAGCCAAAGTGACACGTTTGCAGCGGGGATGGAAAGTATGTGATGACTCGATTCTGACCTTTGCATAAGTTCACCTGTGGATGAGTGCAGAGAAAGTGAGGTGGCTGCTAGTACAGAGTAAGGTGTGGAGGTGTTTTTTGGGTTTTTCTTTTTTGGTATCTGTGATCCAGCCAAGTAGGATTTGAATAGACATGCTTAAAGCTAAATAAAGAACCTAAATGCATGCTCAGAAACAATGACATATGCATATTACAGCCTGCTCCTCATCAGGTGTTTTCCCGCTCAATCTCATCACAGCTGTATTACGCTGAAAGCCAGGACATGACATGAGCAGCGTGGTTTCCACCTTTCATCAGAAAAGCTTGTAGCTGTCATTTCTTCATTGAGGAGTTTCCTATCTGTATTAGGAGGAATTAGTGCATTGAGGAAGTGTACATGACTGTTCTCTGCTTTACACTTCCTGCAGCGTCTGATTCATTTATGATTAACTGGGTCAAATGTTTGCCTGAGTTCGTCCATCTGTCTTCTGATCTTTATGATATTCAGCAAATTAAAAAAAGAAGAAAAAAAAAAATCACACAAGTACTCCATGTCTTTAAATCCAATTCAGAATATCCTCCCACAACTAACCTCCCTTCCTCCCCCCCTACACACACAGCCTGTCCTCCTTTTTCCTTTCTCCTCTCCTCGACCCCGGCACTGATTAGCATTCCTAGTACTTGGCCAGCAGCTTGTGAGCAGTGGGCCAGCAGCTCGTTACAAACATCCGCACACAGGGAAACGTTTCTGCGTTGTATTATGCAACATGTATTTCCATTTCATAGCTTGAAAAGGGGGGAGCTTGTAGGAGTCAACAACCGGGGAAGGTAGTGGTGAACTTCGGCCGAAATTTAAAGCACACACAAAAAACAAACCCGCGTTTAGTATCACTTCGTCTTTTCCTTTGTTAAAAAACCCAAAAATTGTTCCTTTGACAAAGTGGTACGTTAAATTTAAATGCCAGTGTACTTAACTAGTAATTATTTGAAAAGAAAATACTTTAGAAAATGACCCACCTTGCCGTTTTGGAAGGTATTAATGGCTGTTGCCGCGCTGTCAGTGAGTTTTACGTGAAAAACGGAGATGTTACCGCCGCGGCTCAGTTTGCCGCTGGACAGCCCGTAACACTGGTTCTCCTTTAACGCCGACATGCCGCCGCAAATCCCGCCCTGCCAGCCTTATTCCGGACCGCACGAATCCGACATAAATAAACAAACATTGGCCAGACGGTCCGGAGAGAGAAAGAGCTGAACGGCACCGTGAGGCTGCTCCTCCGCCGCGCGCTATTCTGGAGTAGATCGCATTACGTCATGACGGCTGAAGTCAGAGCACATTTTATTGGCCCACCGACATAAATAAACCATTACGTAGGACTTTACGTAACCACCTCTACTGTTTTTTCTACTTCCCCTCTCACTATGCTAATTCTCTTTCTTTGGCATGATGAGGGTACTTTGCACAGTGAGTGCGAGGACACAGGTGATTTCGTTTCGATTCGTTTTCAGCGATTTATAAACGGCTGGATGGAGATTTATCTGAGCGAAATACTGAGATACAATTATTATTAATTTACGCTGATTTTTTTGGTACTTTTTTATATGTCAAGAATAAAAGGGTGTGAGCAAGACAAACCTAATATTTTAAGCAATGATTGCTATGCATACAGAATAAACAATGTGTTTAGAAATGAGGAAGTTATGCAACATTATTTGTGATCTAGAAGTTATACCAGTCTGGTTAGCACGTTTGTGCACAGCTATAGAGAGGAAGTAGGTTTTCTCTAACCACCTTTTCTTTTAAACTACATTACAATTTGAGTACAATTTGACTAACTGACAACTACTCTGTTGTAAAAGACAGAACTTTAAAGACACATGAAAGTTCCAGAATATTAAAACAAATCTAATCACAACATTCAACTTAGATTAAACAAAAATGGGATGCAAAATGGTCACAAGCCATTACATGATATTACTAATATATTACAACATTAAAAATATCATGTGTTTAAGGCAACCATTAACAAAACGTGTGCTTTGCCTGTGTTGTGCATGTAAAAGTTAATCTTAGATCTACATCCACCAGTGGTATCAGACAGACTAAGAAATCTGTGATGTATACTCAGGTTAGTGGCGACACCAGTACAAGTGTTGAGACATCTCTCATTTCTTAATCGTCTGCGTCCAAGGAGCCAGACTTTCTTATAATTTTTAAAAAATTGTCTTGAGCAATATTTCACCAGGCTCTCTGTAGGTCTTTTAAATGTTTTCATCAGACATTGGCTGCTTTTTCACTGATTTTCAGTCCATTCCTTGCACCTGATCATTTTCAGATGAATGTTTGTGTTTGTTCTTGTTTGTTAAGCTGCTTAACACTGACCTGTGAATCATTCAAGTATAAAAAAAAGGCACCTAACTCAAGGGACGGACTGCTGTTGTGACGACACGTAAGAGACATCTTAGCAAAGAACCAATTTTACATTATATCTTTAGACACATGCTCTAGCCGCCTGTTGCAAAACAGAATTTGTGCAATTGTTTTGGGCTGAATCACTGCTACAATGCTCACAATTACAACTCTAAGTGATGCATTTAAATTTTTTGACTAGTAACGTCAAGATATAAATGTGGCACCATGTGACAGTTCAACACTGAAATATAATGCAGAGTGGCTCTGAGGGAATCTACATTCTCAGCTTTTCCTGGTGGATTTTGTCGCTGCTGAGTCACACATATAGAGATAATTTAGTCTTCTGTGTTTGTCTTTTTCCAGCTGTGAGAGACCCAGTGAAACAATGCCAGAAACCAAATGCTTCCCAGCAAATTTTAACAAGATAATGTTGTATTTTTAGGTGTTAATAATTACAATCTTAACAATTTAATTTTGCCTATTTTAGTTAGATGTGGTGGACATGTATCACTGGAATTTCCCTTGAAGGGCTTATTTAGGAGGTGGTTGTCATTTCACATTGGTGTAACCATGACAAAATGATGTTACTAGGGCAGTACTCATTCAAAATGTGTCTCTTCAGAATGCTGCAGCATGAGTGAGTGTTGAAGTCATTCCCAGCAGGAGGAATGGGGTGTGTCAGCCAATGCAATGACTCAATAACACTGCATTTTGGACTGCAATCCACATATATGTCAACATCTAAATGGATATTAAATGCTCAAGCTGATATTTCACATTGTTTGTCACACACACAGATGAAGCTTTCATTTAACATATGCACCTTTGAGAAAGTGAGCCAGCTGACATTTACTATAGATAGCACCCCAAAAAACTTTGACAGATAATACGTTTGCATACAGTTCAAAATCAGCCTGTTGCTCTATTACATCTCTGTAGATAGAAGACAAGATCTTTAAGGATTTTGCATGCTGAGATAACCTTTTCAAAAAGGGAGATGATTGCTGCTTTTTGAGGCACTACTGTGTAGTAAAGCTTTTAGCCCTCAATACTAAAAATAATGTAAATAACATAAGACACAGTGCTGCTTTTTTCACACTGCCTTATAAACATGTTATACATGCTGCTTTTGCTCCGGGCTAAATCTGTTTGCTTGACCTAATTGTGGTTTGGCCCAAGTACACAACCGGTGTGCGGTTTGCTGAAATGTTTATCTACTGTCTCTTTCTCCTTCTTTCTTTCATTCAAATCAAAAGTATGTACACTAAAATGAAAGTAAACACACTTTCATTCATAACATTTTATGTGTCGGGACATAAAAATACAATTTTACCTTCGGCAGGTCGGGTCAACTACATAACACAACAAGTAATTATATATTTAACAAAAATTCAGCCACTTTGCAGGAGCAGTATACAAAAACTAAATGTAAACACCAACCAGGTGCTGCTAATCAAATGCACTCGATTATCCGATCATCAATAAGTGTAAGCACCTCTATTATATCCAGATTCTTTCTGATTTATAGTCTTAGCTCTCACCAGTTATATTTGACACAGTTTGATTAACTGAATTCATTTGTATTTCAATCAAAAGTTCAGTATTGGAAGCAGTATTACACTCATCTGCATTTTCGTACACTCTCCTTCATATTTGAGGTTTTATATGTCAACATATCTTAAAATTAGCTAAATACAATCTCGTATGAACAACAAATTACATTTTATTTTACATGTAAAATATAAAAATATAGTACAACTTTACTGCTTCTATAGGAATTAAGAGGGTAGGTTGTGAGCGTCTCTAAAAAAAATAAAAACGAAGTCATTGCTTTGAAGAAGCAGTTGTTGCTGCCTGTCAGTCTGGGAAAGGTTACAAAGTTTTAAATTTGAAAGATTATTCACAAAATATTCAAGATAACTGTATCACCCTGAGAGGGAATGTCCCGACTTGACCGAATTGACCTTGAGGACAGATTGTGTAATACTCAAAGAAACTGCAAAAATACAAAGAACTACATCTCTGACTCTACAGGCCTTAGTTGAAAAACGGTCCTCCACCAGGATAATTCACTTAATTGTTCACTGGTGCAATAAGTAGGTCAATGAACATGGGGTGTACTTGGTTTTTCACACACTGTTCTGCATTTTGGCTTAGGTTTTGTTAAATGAATAATGTCACATTATATTCTAATGCGTTGTTCTTTTGAGGTCGTATTTACCTAATTTATCCCGATAAGAATTGTATAGGTGTACTTCTTTTTACCATGACTGTATATTATTATATTGTTCTCCCACTAGGAGCTCAGTCTGAGTGGAGTTTTTTTTCTTCTCCTCTTACCTCATGTTATATATTTTTGTTGTTTTTTTCCTATCAGCCTACCTTTCTGACATGTCTCCCCAATGTGATGTTTGTGTAAAGTTAGTCAGAAGGTTCCTTTGTAAGTGCGCATGCGCCATTAGCGTGCTGCCTGCTGTAACCCTAATTTCCTTCGGGATTAATAAAGTATTCTGATTCTGATTCTGATTAACAGCCGCTTAGTGCTCTGAAAGGACAAAAGATTAACATACAAACAACAGAAGTGCGTCAAAAATGTTCAGATACAAATGAGCTGCCATGAGTTTAATGTGTGAGCCTGCTTAGCCTTAGTTCTGTTTCTCATCTATGTCTCACTGCCAGTGTTTGAACACAGATGGTCTCAAAGCAGATGAGAACTGTTCAAAGCTGACTCATATCAAAGGCCCTCTGGCTCTTTTGAAGTGTAGTGTTTGCAACAGGTGACATTTTGGGCTTAAAACCATTTATGACTTTGAACAGTAGCCGTGGGCTGAACCTCCCTTTGACCCAGCAGGTAAGGAGAGGACAGATCAGGACGGAGGGAGACATAGACCGAGGGAGTACGTGAAAGTTAGTATCCTATCACTTCATGTTCGGCTGATTGCTGCAGGCCAGCGACACGAGGACGCTTTATGCAGAAAACCAAGCTAGTAAAGAATCAGGATAAAATTCGGAGCAGGGTAGTAGGTTTTTTTTTTTGCATCGTATCTGGATAACTTGAAGATGACTGCTGTCTTTGTGTTTTGTTGAAGAAGACACTCTGAACAGAAAAATTAAGGTAAGAATGATGTTGAATTTAGGTACTTTGTAGATACTCTGCTCATCCATTAAAAATTTCACTGATATTAGAAGAGATTTTAAAAATGGCATAAGGAAGAAAATCTAAAATCTTTCCCCAGTCTTCTTTAAATTTACTTTTTATAAGCATCTCTGTTGCATGCACAACTCTAATGTAGAATTTCTGCACATCTGAATGAGCGACAGGTGCATGAGAGGACGACTGCTGACACAGACACGAAATAGCCAAAAGCATTCACTCATCTGCCTTCATGCACATATGACAACCCATCCTTATCCAAGGATTTAATATGATGTCGGCCCACTTTGTAGCTAAAGTAGCTTCAACTCTTCTGGGTAGGCTTTCCACAAGGTTTAGGAGTGTTTATGGGAATTTTTGATTATTCTTGCAGAAGCATATTTGTGAGGTCAGACACTGATGTTGGATGAGAAGGCCTGGCTCGCAGTCTCTCTCTAAAATGTTTTTCTATGCTGAAGCATTAAGAGTTCCTCTCACTGGAATAGTTCTCCACTGCTTTAGAGTCCAGCAGTGGCGTGCTTCACACCACTCCATCTGGCTGCTTGGCCATGGAAAGCCATTCCAGGACATTCTCTATGCACGCTTCTTGAACTAATCAGGTGAACATATGAAGTTTGCAGGTCTGTAGAGATTGACTCTGCAGAAAGTTGGGGACTTAATTTTAAACACCTGTGGCCATGGAAGTTATTGGAACACCTAAATTCAATTATTTGGACGTATGAGTGAATACTTTTGGCAATATAGTGCATGTGCATGTCATAGTAATCCAATTAGTGCTCTAATTACAGGATTGAGGCATTTCTGCATCTATATATATGATATGATATTATTAGTATCAGAATGATAAATGACTGAATGCCCCTACAGCGGTGATGTTGGACCCTCTGTCAGACTGTAGCCCGCTCATCAGTGCAGCATCCTCTGGGAAGCTCCGTCTGGTCCGTCTGCTGGTAGACGGTGGAGCAGAGGTAAATGGGCGCAACCCTAAAGGAGAGACAGCTCTGCTGGCTGCCTGCAAGGCCCTGAGAGGGGAGCCTGCTGGGCCTGAGACAATTAAGCTCCTCACATACCTCCTCCAGAACAAGGTCAGTCCGCAGTGACAAATAGTCACCATTAAATACAGACACTTGAATGTAAACATGTGCATACAAGTTCAGCAGTTTATTGACTTAGGTGTATTTTTAATGCATACAAAACTGTACTTGCTCTAAGAGGGGAGAACTTTTAATGCATAGTAAACAGGCTTGTGATCTATCCAGCTCTGCTTGTGTACCCCATCCAACTAAAAGGGTGTTCCTGAACATGCTGGCACCAGAGAACAGAATATAACACACTGTGAGTCACAGTTGAGAGCCACAACACAAAAGCAACAGTGCTAGATCAGTTGTAATTAAGAGAGCATTAGCCAAATTGCACAGAGTTCTGCTAAATTTGGTTTCTATAAAATATACACTTGAGCTTTCCGAGTGACTCCTAACACTAGACCATGTCCCTTCTGGGATAACCATTTATCACTGAATTAATCACTCAATTGGATCTTTTGCACCGATCAGGCAGATCCTAATGCACAAGACCAGGCGGGGCGTACTGCGCTGATGTACGCCTGTATGGAGCGTGCGGGAGCTCAGGTCGCAGCCACACTCCTTGCTGCAGGAGCCGACCCAAGCATGGAGGATTACTCTGGAGCCTCAGCTTTGGTCTACGCCATCAACGCGCAGCATCAGCCTACTCTGAAGGTTAGTAAGGAGCAAAGAAAAAAATGAAATAAAGTGTGAATCAATACATTTAAAGGATGGAAGAGGATATTATGAGGTTTTGCATTGTTTATAAGTTAGAGTTTTAACCCTATACCATCCTAAGATGGAGTTCATTTCAATTAATTGATATCATTTGGTTCATTTTAAATGATTATCATTAAAACGACCAGGATGTAATAGAACTCCAAAAGAAGGAGATTTCAACACCTCCACAAGACCTGTAAAGTTACTTTACCAGCATTCTTGTACTTCAGGTATTGATGGATGCGTGTCAGGTCAGAGGTCGTGACATCATCATCATTGCCACAGAGGTGGGTGTGCATGGAGGCCCTGTGACCAGACGCTATCTGAATGTTCTCCCATCCCCAAACACCTCACCGGTGTCCTGCATGTCCCCATCTGACATCGTCCTGAAGACAGGCTCGCCAAACTCACCCGAGGGCGAAAACATCTTCAACTTCAGAGCAACAAGTGAGTAATGAGCTTTGTTTAAAGGAAAATGCCTTGGTTTAATTGAATTATGGTGTATCCCACACCAGCAGGCTGTACACTGAAATGTCTTAAATAAAAAGAACTGGGTGCATACATTTGAATTTATTTTGGACTTTCTCTAATACCCAAGTTATTCAGACATATCTGAATAACTTGTACTTACATACAACCGTTTGAACTGATGATATTGGAATATGCAGTTGTTTAGAAATGGCTCAGAGAGACATTACCAGTTTGTTTGAATCTTCAGTTCTATTTCTTAGATCTTCAGTGAATTCCTTGTATACTTGAAAAAAACTTATGCATCCAATTCTTGTTTTTTAAAGTCAATAAAGATGTCTGGTCTGCTGTATAATCATTCCACCCTGGAAAAAGCAGAATTCAAAGGAAATCATTAAAAGCCAAAAATGATCTTGACAGTCATGCCCCTGATGACTCCATGTAAACTTCTGACCACAACTGTATTTAAAGACACTGACACGACTGTTGGTTTTAGTTAAAGTTCCAACAAAGCTGCACTTCTGACCACACCAAACCAGTCAGAACTGCTACTGCAGCCCTCACGGCATTTTTCCATCTGAACAGAAACATTTCATCACAGGATGAGTTCTGATTTTCAAAGACGCTTCTCTTTAAAGGATTAGCGGACCCGATCCATGTCAACAAAACACTCCCCCACAGCATAACGGATTCCCTAACCGGCTCTGAATAATATTATCAGAGTTGTCTGGCTATACCACCTTAAAACAGGAGATCAATACTGCAATCTCTATATGCAGACACTTGCCTCTCCTGGATAATAGCAGATCAGCACTGAACAAAAACAAGTCTAGACAGATGAGAATAAATGCCTTGTGGTTGAAATCATTAGCTGCACGCTCATTCCCGAGGAGAGAAAATGAACATGTGTTGCCAGGGTGAGTGAAGCTTGTAATGAAGGAAGCTACAGGTCCCGACTATGAACTCGATTTGTACCATAGAAGCAGAGTGAATAAAGACAGATGGTTGTCATGGGAAAGATGTGTCATGTGAGGGTAAGTGATGAACTGGGGAAAACCTGGCTGTATATTTTTAGAATTTATATCACACGCTAAGCTTTGCCTCGCTTTATTCTGGACTGAAATAGGATGGATTGCCATGGCTTCCTGCGTGGCACTGTGAGAGGTGTTCAAAGTGGGCAGATGTAAATCACAGGGACAGAGATATCGTCTCACAATGTGATGACTGCTGCAGCTTATATCTTCTAAACAAGACATTATCAGTGACTTTTATCATAGATGTTCACCTTTTTTAAGACACTATATTGGTAGATTAAAAGCCTTGTATGTATCCAACAGGGAGACAGCTTTATGACAAATATGAAGAAACAGTACAGCAACAGAGAAAGGATGCCTCTTCTCAACAGCTTCTACATCTATGATTTTAACCCCTAAAACTGACTTCTTGTCTTCCACCAGGCCAACGAGGAAGTAGCAGCAGCATTAGCAGCAGACGTCCCTCCTGTGAACCACTGAGCCGGTGCAGCTCTCCCCCTCTCAGACAGAGAATATCATCTGAACCCTGGCTAGTGATTCACAACCTGGCCAGTCTGAACAGAGCTTATGAGGAGGGCAGGAGGGAGAAGAGCCCACAGGAGGAGAGAGACAGAGAGGATTTGAGAGGGGAGAGAGGAAGGAGTAAGGGTGAGGAAAAGGAGGAAGAAGAAAAGGAGTCCCATTTTGATCAGTCCAGAGTGGAAGAGAGCAGAAGAGGCAAGGTTCTAAGGAGAGATAACGGATATGGAGGAGAGAATTACAGCCGCAGCCATGAGGATTTCTCTTTGAAGGCTTCTCATTTAGTCGTCTCGCTCACTGAGATGAGCTCTACTCATGCAACGCCCGGCAGCGTGGTCCTCAAACGATGTGTCACTCCTGCAGGGTCACTCTCAGACAAAAAGCTCCCCACAAGCCTGCCCCCTCACTCCCAGCTCCGCAGGAATACCCTCCCCTCTGTCACAGTCGACCCTCCTCTGCTTCACCTCCCTCCTTTGGGAAGCCAATCCACATCTCACCTCCAGGTTCCAACCCAGGTTTCACCAGCCAAAAGCAGAACCATGGTGTTTCTGCCTCACCCACCCAGCTCCTCTCCTCCCTCTAGAGCATCAGTGAGGCCAGCTCTACTCCCTCCACTGCCCTCAGCTTCCTCCGTCACCTCGCTGGTTCCTCCTTCTGCCTCCTGCTACAATGAGAGAAACAGGAGGTCACTGCGTCGTCACTCGGTGCAGCTTGAACAGCTAAAAGGAGGAACACGGATGAACTATTTAGACATGTGAGACCATATTGTATTTGAAGGATAATGGTCCCAGCGTCATTTTTACAAGTTAGGTTCGCCAGTACTTGGACTAGTTTTAGGCTCTACTGTATAATCATGGGAAGAGAAAAGTTTGGAGAAGGAACAGAACAGAGGATTTGAAGCATACTGCATGATGATAAGAAAAGGAAATACTTACGATCTATCTTAATGCATCAAACATGGTCAAGGCAATGGTATAGACACATGTCTGCCAGTGGAACAAGGAGTTTTTATTGATGGTGTGGCTTTTGATAGAAGTCACAGGATAAATTCTGAAGTGTGCAGGGCTACAACACTTGGATAATGAAAGAAAATGGGATATTCTTTAATCGCCATGTCAGCTACCTGATCGTAACCCAATAAGACATAAGTTTTAAGTGCTTTAATTTTCTTCAGATACTCCAGCTTCCACCCCACAATCCAGATATGCATGTTAGGTCTAGTGGTGACTCTAAATGTATGTTGTAGGTGTGAATGTTAGCATGAATGGCTGTTGGTCTCTGTGTTAGGCCTTTAACAAACTGTCCAGGGTGTATGACAGCTGGGACAGGCTTCATCTCCCCTCAAAACTTTGAATTAGATACAGATACAGCCTCTGAAAAATCCCTAAACAATTAATGAAACACTTTTGTTAGACCCCATGACTCAAAGCTGAAAAACAGCAGTTGAGTCGCATTTTGATTGTTTGATTTAACACTGTGGTGGTGTTCAGAGGCAAGTTAGGAGAAAAAAAAATTGTACTGCTGCCCAAAAGCTTACAGAGCTTACTGTATACTCAGACTTGTGATTCTGAGATGGAGTACGGTTTATTAACTAATTTAACTTTAGAGGATACTTGCTTGAATTCTAATTCAACATAAGCAAGCAATCAACTCAAAGCTAGCTGTGGAAACCATTCACAAATATCTGGGTTAAAACACTAGTGTTTTGTCACAGAAGTCGAACGTGAACCAGCGGAACATAAAGAAATGCAATGGAAAAAAAAAGGCTGATATGATAAGAAATTGAATAGTCAATCAACAAATAACTCAAACACACTAACAATGGGAAAGTGGATTGTTCTTAGAATTAAGTAACTTAAGGTTTCTGCTTTTAATTTCTGCAAAACTGTGTAAATAATGAATTATAAATTAATCCCTGGCTGCAGCCCTCTTGTTGATTCTATATTGAACACAATGGAGATATAAACTGTATGAAACAAATATTTAGAAAGCTGAAAACTGACTCCTGTTCATCAACGTTTGCATTTATCTTGGAGGCAAAAATTTATATTCATGGCAAAAGGAGTGAAGTCATTTTATTTATTTTTAATATGTATCTACAACAAGGGGGACACAGGCAAAAAACGACTGACAACTTGATGAAAATTAAAACAAAACAAAACAAAAATACATTATCAATGCAGATTCCCACCTTTTTTCCAATAAGCAACATTTTTTTTCGTCTAAAGAAACTTTACAATATAAAGAAACATACGAAGGAACCTCTTATTTTACTACACAAGACATTTAGGATCTGAAACTACCCTAACATGAGATACAAAGCAACTCCCCAAGGACAGACTGCCTCATATTCAATACTGCTTTGTCATCAAGAGGAAAAATGAGGAACTGAACAGGAAAAGAAACAAAAAACAAACAAAAAAGAAAAAATCTTTACTCCCCACCCCCTCCCCCAAAAGTCCTCTCTTAACCCTCCCCACCCCTGAATGTTACAGTATTATACATCAGCACAATAGAAATACAGAAATGATCAACGTTGTGACGGCTTTACTTACAGGACAGAAAGAAGTCGGACTGCATTTTATACAACAGCATTTCAAAGTACAGGGGAGGAAAACGCCTCTTCCTGCACCACCTCCACCGCTTCTTAGCAACAAATCTGTCCCACGTTTTATTGTTTTTCCCATTTTTACTTTCCCAAACATTTCTCTTGCCTCATTTTTAAATAGATTAAAAAAATTCCTTCATAGTAAAGCATGAACTCTGGTCCCTGGTGCTTTGGATTGAGAGCCAGTGTCCTTTGTACCCCTCCTTTGCGATTCAGTTGTGTCAAGAGACCACAAGTTTAATTATAAAAATGTCCTCTTTACCTCTGTTTTTGCAAATTCATGGTCAAAAACAGAGGTAGGTTGTCCCCCCCCCCCAATAAATTTCCAATAAAAGAGGCAGAGGAAGAAGACTTATATCTCATCTGAAGCTGAGTTTTTCAGGTACATGTGTGTGACAGTGAATTAGCTCGACTACAAAAGGTTTTTCCTCCCTTGTCCCGCTGGACCCCTTGACACAACAGCGCCGATGCACAGTAAAAGCCCCACGTTCGTCTGTGATGAGGTGAAATAGCATAATAGTCTTTAGCAGCTCCAGTTTCTGTTTCTCTCGTCATTCATATTATTTCTGAGTAAAAGACACGCCTTCTCTGAACAAATACACAGTTGCCCAAATCAGCTCGTTTCTGATCAACTGTTAAAGTTGTGATTTGAAATATCAAAACATGTCAATGATATCAAAATGCATTTTACAGTATTTACAAAAAAAAAAAAAATTAAAACATGGAGAGTTGTACCAAAAAAAAAAAAAAAAAAATCAGAGAGGGGTGGTGTGTGACTGAGTGTCTGTGTGTCAATGCTGGCCTATTAGAGAGGTGAGAATAGGGAAGCAAATGGAAGGGAGGCCACTCGCTACAGTCAACAGAGCAATGCCATTGCTGCTTCCTAACCTGCCGTTCTCCAAAATAAAGAAAAAACACCGTTGATCCGATCAGCAGATGGCCAGAAGCCATTTCACCACAAGCAACCATAAAAAAGAGGAAGGACAGCACATATTTGAACGAAAACACCTGCAAGCTAAAATGAGCGGTGTGTGAAAGCAAGCGCCCGCAAAGTGCAGACGGACATCACAGTGTGTGGGGGACCTCATCGGCAAATGAAAACGATCCAAGTGTTCACTACAGGTCAGCAGACAGACTAACATGTTACGTATGTACACGACAGAGTGAACAGTGGGAAGCATTAGTGGGAGCGGTGTGAGTGTGGTCAAACTGTGGACTCGTGATAACGTCAGCACCTTTCGGGATGGATGGAGGGGGGTCTAATGATGGAGATAAGGAGATGCTGCTGAGTGGATCTGCATATTTACACAGTTGCTACTAGTTCTGCAGTTGAGAAAGAAATAATAATAATAATAATAAAAAAAAAACCAGGGATAACACTTAAAAAAAAGGAACAATGATTCATAAGACAAATTAAAAGTACATAAATAAATAGAGCTGTGCATTTTACTGCAGGGAACCTAGGAGACTCTTCTTCGGGTGTGAGTTACTGAGCAACAAGTTAAAATTTTAGATCTTATAAAAGGAAGTTGCCAACCTCCCAAAAAACAAAACAAAACAAGAACGAAAACAAAGAACCAATTAGTACCGTGAGGAATAAAATCTTACCTGCAGGGGGCAGTGTGCTCACACGGAGCCTCATGTTACACAGCAAATAATTACCGATTTGTGTGCACGTATACTGTCTTCATCATAATAAATGTGCCCTTACAAACAACAGAAAATTAGAACCTAATCTTAAAATGATCATACCAATAATCATTAATAACAATAATAAAAATAGCAATGATACAATACATACACAAAAAAGGAAAATCCTGTTCACTGATCATCACAACACCTCTGTTACAAATGTACACACAAGGAGAACAATGTGGGGGGCACGAAGGTCGTTTCTTCCCGACCCACCGATAACCCCATCAGGAACAGCAACAAATCAAAAGACGATGATTAAAAAAAACAAAACAAAAAATCCAAAGTCGTGGTTGAGATGCTTCCAGGCAGCTGCTGAGAGACCTGACACTGTGTCATTAGGGGGAGGGCTGTGTTTCAAGTCTCCTTTCTCCCCCTTTCTCTCCATTTGTCCTCCTTCCCTCGCTCATTGTCTAGACCCTGACAGGAAGCCAGGGAGGCTGGGGCCGGAGTCAGAGAGGAGGCTCTTCCTGTTGCTCTGTGACTGCTTCCTATTCACACCCGCAGCCAGCTTACACGCGCCGGGAGGGCCCGTCTTAATTAGAGTCCCAGCATGCTCAAGGGCTGTCCCAGAAGGCTGTGGCCGTAGAGTTCCCGAGTGAGAAGAGGGGAAAATTAAAAAAACAAAAACGGGGTGGTGGGTTGGGTAGTAGTGGGTCCCCGTTTGAGGAGGGGACAGAGGGTGTGTGTGGGCGGAGGAAGGGAAGTGATCCAGTCCAAGGTGAAGTAAGGATTCAGTTGAAGAAAAAAAAAAAGAATCAGGTGTAGGGTTACAAAAAATAAAGAGGGGCAAAGAAATAAATGAAAATACAAAAAAAAGGAAAATAAAATCACACACTCATCGTCATGTTGGGTGAATACTGAAAAGAGAGAGAGGGAAGGGGGAGGAGGGCACAGATGAGTGGATATGTCACTGACAACATTTAAACACCAGAGGGCGCTCAAACCCCACCCTGCAAAGCTAGAGGAAGCTCAGACTATGGTTGAAACCAAGCTTTAACTCAGGAGACTCGGCCAATAAGAACTTTCTGCTGTATGTCTAATAAGGGCTGGGAATGGTACATATATAATTTGTATGGACTGAAATGAATCCTAGCTTTCAAGCAGATATTTAGCAGTTTTAATGATCATTTATCCAGCAGCTGTTTAACTCAGATGATACCGAGCCCCGCTACTGATTAGCTGAATCGAGTGATTAAGGCTTGGCTCGAGTTCTAGTCTGTGCACCCCGTGGCTCTTCAGGCCAAAGGTAAGAGAGCATTACAGTTGTTTATGCAATACAAGGAGCAGTACCCCCCTCCACCTGCTCTGTGCCAAACATAAGGCTTACAGATACTACCACTTCTAGTCATTTAGTAAATTTTTAAAATGAAATAAATCCAGGTATTTATAATATACTCAAGCGCAGCAAACATTTATGTCAATCAACTGCAATCACATCACTGATACAGAGGGAACTGTATGAGCTTTTAAGTGATTAGTAAGCGGCTACAATGCAAGCAGAACACAAGTTATTAATCCACTATATATATATATATATATATTTAAAAAAAAAAAAATTCTACACATCTTTTTTTCCCTCTTTTTTGGACATTGAAAGTCTTATTCAGTGTAGCAGGTTTTGCTTTTCAGGTTTATCTGGCTGTGTCCCAAATTACAAAGTATATCATAATATATAATTAAACCTAAAGAGGAAGAACAACTTTTTTTTTTTTTTTAAGGAAAAAGTTCAGTCCAAGTCCAAGCTCTAAATACTCACCTTTAGACATTTTTTAAAATTCTTGCCTCTTTATGATTAGTTAGATATAGTCATCATAACTGAACAGCTTGGGCTGTGAACACACAAACCTACTGTTTGCGAGGGGCAGCCAATCAGAAGAAAGGTGGCTTAAAGTGTGAGGGAAGTGAGCTAAAACAGCATGTATCAGACAGCAGGTGAAATGAAGCACAAAGCCCAGTTTTAGACAAACTGGGATTATTCTGATTTGTGAAACATGCAAAGCTACTCTACTCAAATCTAAGAAGAAAATATGGAGCATAAAAGAAGCTCTTTAAAAGTATAAAGACTAAATAAGAAATAAAGCTGCACCTAAAAACAAGCCTAAAACTAGTTATTTCAAAAGGTCTGCTTGCTTCCTTGTTACCAAAACGTGAACTAGAAATTGAGCTGGGTCTTTTCAGGCTCTGTTGTGTGGCCACAGGCCTCCTTTGCGTGTGAGCAGAGTCATGGTATTAAAATTAGTTTTGGCGTGAACTGCTGTTATTTTTGTCTGTGACTGATTGTTAATTCCTACTATGTCATGCTTCTCCCATGTTAGTGATACCCTCTTCTCGTCCATATGTGTCTATTTAGTTGTGGTCTGACGGTCACTGGTTTGGTCAGGTTTGCCATAAGCTAGTCATGAATCTTTTACTTTTTAACACTTGCATGTGTCACAAGACTTTCTTTATGGGATCCATTGAAAAGCAACACTGCTACCTTACTGCTCCAGTATTAAGATGTGTTTAGACTAACCAATTCAGCTAAAGTAAATTAATAAACTGAAGTGGGACCAAATTTCATAAATATTACCAAAACATTTTCAACAGTCAGATTAATTCTAAAAAACCAGGTGCACCCTCTGCTTGCATTCTTCCACTGGTTCATGTCAAGATGTCAAGGAGAACTGTTAAGGGGTCATGAGATGTCATTCATTCGCTCTACTCACACTTTCGCTTTGGAATGGGTTCAAAAAGTTGCCGCCCATTTCGCCGTCATCTCTCGGCGTCCCTGGAGGGTTGTTCATGCCCCCCATGTTATTGGGAGAACTCTAGAGGCAGAAACAGAGGGTAAAAATCAATGTTAAACTGAAAAATTGTTTCTTATTGGCAACACAGTTGAAGTGCAGAAGGCAGAGATTCTAAAAAAAGAGCTTTAGATCACAAAAATACCCAAATAAGAAGCGTTTATAGAAAATCTGATGTCGACATACCTTTGGCAACCCATCCATATCCCCAGACCCTGAGGAAGTGAAAGGAGATAAACAGGTCAATTGTTTCTGTAAGCAGTTTCTGTTTGTATACAAACCAAACCATCAGTGTTCAAACCCACCTAGTGATCCATTCATGTGGTGTGGCTCCATGGCTCCCATAGCTCCCATTGGCCCATCAGGCCCAGGTCCCATAGGGAACTGGTGAAAAGGTGTGGAACAAATCTAATGAGTAACCGCTAACACGATTCTCCATCCGTGCCCTCTCTGATATAATTGTGATGTTTTCAGCCCGAGGTGAAGTTGTGATTGTTTAATTTATTCTCCCTACTTCATTCCCAGTCAATTCTTATTGAGCTCACTGTGGCAGCATTTGGTTTCTCTAATGCTGGATTGTACTGGTGCCCAGTGATGTGGTTATAAGCCCTATTAGAACTGGATTAAATTTTGAGGTCAAGACTGTGTAATTTTAATCATTACAATAGCATCCATTATTTTAGCCAAGAATCAATGTCCAATATCTGAAAAATTAAGCGAGGCTGCAAAGTTAAACTTCTAAGAGAACAGTATAGTATTACTGTTAAAAAAGGAAAGTTATGGAAGACTCACATTGGGTCTGTTGCCTCCAGGTCCAATTGGATTCATCATCGTATAGATGTTTTCACTGGAATTAGTTGAATCTAAGAAAAAAGAGAACAAAACGTTCAGTTTTGGGATATCAGGAGGTTGATATAAAACCTCTGAATCAAATATGAAAACAGGAAAGCAGACATGAAATAATGAGAGGACTCAGACTGACAGCACTCGGTGAGTGGACATACTCATGCTTTTTTTTTTTTTTTTTAGGTAAAGGGGAAAATGGGAGACACTTCTATTTCTAACGCACAAGTGTTAGTGCTGGGGACATAGTTAGGTGACGCACCACCTGGGCTTGGCATGATGGGAGTTCCAGGTGGACCTCCTCCGCCTGGTGGACCCTGAGGAAGGAAAAAAGAAAGCTGTAAAATTATACTCATCGGAGCATAAATGAAGGATTCTTTAATACAAAAAAAGCCTACACTGCATCCTAGTCAGCGGACATGCTTTTATATAACAACTCACCACATAGTTTCCTGGAGATGAGGAGGAGTAGGCTATCTGCAAGCGGGAGGAAGAAATAAAGAGTCAGATCTGAAGGTTGAAAGATAGAGATGTTCATCTAGACAAGAAAATTAAAACTAATGCAACAATCCTGCAGCAAACGGCGAGTCTGTCAGGGAGATTTTCTTCAGCTGGTGAAAATGCTTTGTCAAAAATTTCCTCGATTTTTGTGCAAGAGCTACCCGTTTATTATCTTTGGGTATTTAACAAAGGAGATGCATGACTTTGGTTTAGCATCACAGAACAGCAATGAGAAAGCACATTCTTCTCAGAGGTTTAATTGGTGTTGCTTAAACTTTAGTCATCTCCAAATGTACTTGATGAACCTGGTTTTAGGGGACAAACCTGCCGGCACTGACTGATGCAACACATTAGCAGTGTTCAAAATGATCTCCAACATTGTTTAAACATGTTAAACACTTTAAATCTGTTTAGGAAAACTAGACGAATTCATTATCAAGTTATTATACAATGCATTGAGTTTGAATATTGCCAAGTTATTGCTCTTCTTGTTGCTATAAGTCTGCCTGCCACCTATTGTGTATGTGCAGAGGGCTTCAAACTCACAGAGTTAGCATTAGGACCTGGCCAAGGCCCTCTTCCTCCGGGACCCCTGAGGGGAAAAAAAAAAGAAAAGTTTAGAAAGCAAACCAACAATAAAGGGAACTGGGAATATAAAGGAAATATGAGAGTTATTTAAGTTTACTACATCCAAGGATAAACTCTGGACACCTTTTTCCAACAGCTCCTCAGAATTAATGAAGAACATTTAACTACTGAGGTCCTTTTTTTGGATTCTGCTTGCTACTAAAACTACTTGCGAATGAACAGCAGTATGTTGAAGATGAAGCAAATGGGACTTACATGTTCATTCCTGGCATTGGACCACCCATTGAGTTGGGAGGAGGCCTCATACCTCCATAATTCTAAGAGACAAGATGTTTAAAAAAAATCCAACACACAGTTAGAGCTTCGAAGCAAAGTTACAAGAACTTTAAAAAGATATGATTTTGTTGAGTGCACAGGTTTCAGTGTTTTGTTTTATATTCACACATCATACACAAAACATGACTGGACTGTCAAAGGCAGATAACAAAAGACAAAAGTCTTTACCATAAGTGAGTAATGACAATTATAGCAACAAATTCAAGAAAAGTTACATTTCACCCTGTAAGAGCCTCTTCCATACAGTTATATAACAATTAAAAGCAAGCCTAAGTGCACAGCTGTCTCATTCACTATTACAATTACTAGATGTAGAAACTAACTCCCATCAGAGTTTCGTGCCCTCTGTGCAGCCGATTTGTCATACCTGTGGGCCCATGGCCATTCCTCTGGGAGGGTTCATTCTCATTGGTCCACCCATGTTAGGATGACCTGCAAGAAAAGACCCCCAGAGTCACACACTGAAAGCAACACAGGAATTAAGAAATGCCACAGCCACTTAGAATGGTTCCTTCTAAGCCCTCTGGTAGCAACACTGGACCTCTGAAGCTATAATCTGCAGTTAAAATCAGCACAGACCCCTTCCTGAGCCAGACACACCCCCACATATTCAATCTATTCAGGAAGAAATAGCCACACAATCTGAATTTATACAAAATCCCCCAAAGCCCTAGTATGAAGACAATACAGAGGTTTTTTTTAACTTCTTGATTACAGACCAAATCTTTTAAGGTATTTTAAAATATCACCACTTTTAAAGTAGATTCAAGAAAATCCAAACTAAAACTTCGGTTACAGACCTATCATCTGCTCTGACCTGTAACTACGACCGGCCTTACCTTGCGGTCTTGTTGGGTCCAAACTGTTTGGCAGGAGAGGCTGAGATCCTGGGATACCACCAGGAGGCTGAGAAAAGAGCAAACTGATCAACACACTGGCATATGTTGGCATCACAGATTCTCAGTGGTGTTAAAAAAAATAGATAAACACAATTCAAAATGCTGCTCAGTACCTGATTTGGCATTCGGAGTGAGGGGCGCGGTCCACCTGGATACCGCGGTGACATGAAAGGCTGCAGTAAGAAACAGGGGAAGAAAGAAAAACAGAGGGAAAGGAGGGTGGGAATTATAGGGCAAAGGAGGACACAGAGAAAACACAGTTTCTATTATTGATAAATTCAAACGCACTCAAACAGGGGTGATGGTGAGGACACAGATGAACGCAGTGGTGTTGGAGAATGAGAGATGACAGTGAAAAAAGTGCAGATTCATCAACATAATAACTTGGAAACCAACAAAATACACTAGCCTATTTTCAGATTTTTAAAATCTCCCGCTTATACTAACAACATGCACATTTGTGTGTGCTTAACGGCAGCGCTCACACAGCTCCCTGCACAGCACGCGTGCTCTCACTGTGGTGTAAGCTGATTCGGCCTGTGGTCTGCCTGGCGTAGTTAGAGACACCTCAGGCCAACAACACCGTTCAAAACCTTAGCGGAAGCGTGTCCACACTCTCTCGCACATAAGACGGAAACCAGAAACCACAAGAATGAAGAGCTGAGCTGCCGCAGTTAATGGGTAAAGGCTAGCTTTACCTCCAGAGTGGCATCTGTAGCTACTGTTCTGGATAACTGCTGAATGACTGAGGATTGAAGTTTTTAAAGACTGGATACGTGTTTGTCAACTGGCAGGCTGTAGCAACCCAAGCCTCTGGTTGTTCTACGTGCATCAGCAAACCCATGTGTTTTGTACGTATATGTGACGTGTTTATAATGACTGTCCCCTGTTTTATTTATAAGGTGTTAAAACAAGTAAGCAGGGGGGAGGGGAGAGGTATGAGCATGTGTGTGTGCTAAGAGTGACGGAGAAGATAAGTGTGCAACCCCCCACAAGCTGCTCCAGGGGAGGGGCAAGGAGTGAATTATTCATCCCACACGGGGACAGCTGATTCTGGGCCTTGAAGAGGAGCTTGCGTTGCTGCCTCTGGAAGCTCGGCTTTCATAAAAAGGGGGCCGACATCTATGGGGAGTTACCCTGAACAAAACTGGAGCTCACAGGGCTCAAGGGTGGGAGAAGAAGAAGAAGAAGGTGTGTGTGAGCAGTGAATGGGAAGAAAGAGGTAGTGTGTGGGTGAGGGGTAGAGGGGAGATTTAGAGGGAATGGAAAAAAAGAGGGGTGTTTGAGAGAAAGCATTTGCTTCTTACCTGGCCATGGGGTCCCATCATGGGGTTGCTGGGGTTGTGTGGGGGGGGCTGTGCATGGGGGGACTGCTGAGAGCCGGGTGGTCCCTTTAAGAAAGAAGAGCGATATCAGAAAGGGGAGGGGCAAATTGTGGGTTTACACCTGGAGGAATTACCCAATCAAAGTTATGAGAGGAAGATGATGGGGAGGGTTGGGAAGGGGGGGGGGGTCAGTGGGGAGTCAGTGGGGAGTCTTTAATTTGAGGTAGAAGGAAGCAGAAAAGTGAGAAAAGCTGCATCTTGACGTGGAGTTAAGAGTTACTCCTTTAAAACCCATAAAATGAAAAGTCATATAGGAATAGTTTCAATGTGAGTTTGAGTTCAAACAAGCTGACAGAAATCTTAAAGCATAACCATCTCTCTGATACTTTGGTCCTTCTTGTTGGAGGATTAAATGTATTCCCTAAATCCACATGGGGGCAGTGTTGCCCAAGGCTCACTGCAACAGGACAGGCAGCAGCAGGACAGGCACAAGAGGTAACTTCAAACCAGAAAGATGATACTGGCAAAAACAAGAACAGGTTGGAAGTTTTTCCCTGCTTATCGTGAGCCTACTTCAAAGTAAAAAGCGTGATCCTGTGAGGGACCCCTCTGCTCCTCTAAAACACTGCATCGTTATTGCCCACTTCTCACCCAGAGACACGAGGTTAACGGCCTCTAATAAAGAAGTCATTATGCAACAGTCTTGTTTCTGCTCCATCACTGTTAGTGCCTTCAGTGCTTTGGTTTTTTCCTTTTCCAGTTGTCCGAAGAAAACAAAAGCTGGCTGATTTAATGGTAAATGGAATTTTCCATGTATCCCTCCTAGGCATCCGGACACACACAAAGACAGCACACCGATTACCTCAGTGAGTCTGGTAGTTTCCAGTCAGGGCCATAAGTATTTGGACAGTGACAACATTTTTTGTGAATTTATCTCTGCACACACCCAATAATGGATCTAAAACAAAGCAATTCAGTGTAGACTTTTGGCATAATCCTAGGGAGTTCAGCAAAAATACTACAGTCAAAATAAATTGTTGCAATTGTTTAAAAAAAAAAACAAAAAAAACAGTATTATCGGCTCAAAAGTAACTACACAAACTCTCAAAAAAAATCATACCAAACGGCATGATTTTAAATACCTGATATACCAAACTCTTGCAGTCAGTGACTGCCTAAAGTCTCAAATGCATTGACATGACCAAAGGTTAGGTTTCCTCCCATGAAATGCTTTGCCAGCCTTTTACTGCAGCCTCATTAAGTCGCTGCTTGTTTGTGGGTCAGTCTGCCTTCAGTTGTCGTCACTAAATGAGAAACATGCTGGGTTGGGTTGATGTCCGGTGACTGACCCAACCATTTAGCAACATTACATTTCTTTGATTAGGAAGCTCTTGTGTTACTTCCATTGTACATTTTGGGTCATTTTAGAGTCCGACTGTGAAGAGCCATCTGGCCAGTTTAGCAGCAGGCTGCCTCGGTGCAGGGGCTATAGCCATGTACACTTCACAACTCATCCTGCTACTGCTATCAGCAATCGCATCAGCAATAAACACAAGTGACCTCGTTCCACTGGTAGCCATATATGTCCATACCATTGCCTCGACCATGTTTGACGGATGATGTGGCATGCTTAAGATCGTAAGCGTTTCCTTTTCTTCTCCATATGCTTCCCATCATTTTAGCAGAAGTTAGATGTGGTGTGGGCTTACAGGCCTTTTGATGTTGCTAAGCTCTCCAGCGCATTCCTTCTTTTTAAGAAAGCACCATATTGTTGATTAGACCACTCCTAAAGTTTCCACCATCTTTGTTATGTTTTTTCAGCTGAATGACAGCCTTCTTCACTTGCATCAAAATCTCTTTGGACCTCATGCTGAAAGTCCCAGTGAGCAGCTACCAAATGCACATTCAACTTCAGACCTTACTTAATCAAGCGGGGGGGCTGGCCGCACCTGCTTGGCAGTTTACGTCCCAACTACTTCTAATGCTTTAAAATGTAAGGGTTAAATTTTAAAAATGTTCATAAGTGCTAAACAGTCAGTTCAATATTATAATTTTTCAGATGAAATGAAGAAATCAGCTGACCAACAGAATCTGAACCAATCGCTTTGTACAGCTGACTACCAAAAGTCACTTCTTTTTTTTTCTTCTTCAAATGCATAGAGACACATCAATTCCATACAACTGCTTGTGTTTGCTGGACAGACAACAGACCAACTGCTTGCTTGAGTAAGAAATAGGTGTACTAAATAACAACAAACAACAACAAGATTAGATGGGGTCTACTTTATTGTACGGACCAATATCTGTCTGGGGCAGCAGATCTGTCAGAAGGGCTGCCTTGATAAAAAGCTCTTAATGAATGCAATTCATGGAAAGAAAAAATACTTGAAACTTTGTAATAAAAAAAAGAAAAGAAACCACTTGACCCAATTAATATGAGGTCAGCATCTCAGAAGAAAATTTGAACAACCAACAACTATGATAATCTATTAGCAAATTATTTTTAAACACAAAAATGTCAAACATCTCAGCTGCGAAGATTTGCTGTCTTTTTGCAGAATGATGGAAAATTGAACTGTTTGTTTTTATTTTGAACTCTTGCTCGTAAATTGTAAGTCATATCTTGAAGCTGTCATGTCTTATCTGACATGCTGTAGACAAAATAACAACTCAAAAACAAGAAAAACATATAGACTGGTTATGAAAGTCATCAGCAGCCGCTGCTTGGATCTCGTATGTCCTTGACAGATTTCTGCATAGCTGCTTGTGTTGTATGTTAAGAGCATTTAAATTTGTGACTGCTTTACATTTCTTAAAAGTCAAATATCAGAAGATGTATTGTTTAGGTGTCAGGCCTGACGTTCTTAACAGGATTTCAAACAACGCTCTGCCTGCGTGAGCCACATTTGCAGTGAACAACCGAAGCTTTCTGTTACAGTAAGGTCGCTTGAACACAATGTGCACACAAACACAGACACACAAGCCATCGTCCAATCTTACTCCTCCACCAATGTTATAAATAGCACTTCCATGCATGTCTCGTCACCCCCTCTCCCCCCTACCCTTTCCCTTGCTTATTCACAGTCATACTCTCACTAGCCCCCCCACCACCATCAGCACCACCACCCTCACTCTCAGCCAGCAAACAATAGGGTGGGACGTAGCCACAGAAACAAACAGTGGGCCACAATCCTGGTGGCACTGATCTTTCACATTTCTCTCTCTTCTTACTCCTCCACTCACCCCTCTTCCTCTCCATCCTTCCCTCTCCCTTAATGTGTCACTCGCTTTTTCGCTCCTACTCTTCGCCATCACCTTATCGTGCCTCCTGCCAAATGCCAGTGCTGTCCATCACACCACTGCCTCACAGTGTTTTTGTTTGTGAATGTGTGCTCGCATGCTTGCACGTGTTTGTATACTGTGTGCGCGTTTGCATGTCTCGTTCTCGTCACTCTTCAGACAGCCATCTCCCACACTAAAACCTTTCCCTTCACAGACCCGGGACAGGTCAGAGACAGACGAGATGGAGATGGAGGAGTGGAGAGAGGATGAATACGGGATGGCTGAATCACAAATCGGCTGAACAGCAGCCCAGCGAGCGCAGAGCCACAGATGAATGAACAGTATGAGCTTCAGAGGCTCTGGTGGGTGTAAATATCTAGAGTGGAATAAACAGTATTTGGAAAAATGTGGAGGGAAAAAAAAAAACTGCAACCCAAACTGCAACTATGCTGTCATCTGATTAAACTCCATATAGATTTTACTGTGAAAGTCTTAATTAGTAGAACCTGACTGATATCGGAAGTCAAATTAAAGGCTTAAAAAAACGAGTATCTGATCAGTATCTTAATAAGTCTAATAACTGAGAAAAACCCTCCTTTTACTGTTTATAAATATAACAGATATTTTCAATTAGCAGCAAAGCCATGCCTTTTTCTTTAGATAAACTTTAGGTTAAGAAAATGTTCCTGTCTTCTTGTGTAAATAAACCACCAACTGGGCTAATCAAATATTGCTCAGTAATTAAGGTGCAAACAAGGCTGCTTTAATTTGCTACTTAAAAAAAGTTTTCATAAAATAAAAGTCAGCTTCTGTACAGAGAAGACTGTAATTACTGTCAGAATAATAACATGAATGAAAATTTAAAAAGAAACCTGAATAATTTCTCAACTGGGAAATGTCCACGTTTAGTGCAGCTACTATAAAATGTGCTAACAATAAAATAAGAAATTGCTAGTATATTGCTCTACAGAAATAAGTGAACATCGGTTAACCATTCTCTATTGCTGGACAAGGAAGTCAAAGAGTAGACTAAATATAGATTATTTGTTTTGGGGAAGTCAGAAATGAATGAATGGCAGATGGGGTAAAATGAGAAGTGGGTTTGGTGATGACACAAGAGTGCGGTCATACCTGGAAGAAGCCTGGGGGCATGGGACCACCTGGCATGGCATCATTGGGTGGCATGTTGCCCATCACTGGGCTTGGCGCTGCCGCTGCGCTCTGGAAAACACAAACAGATGAATTCAATATGGTGTTCAACGTGTACATGCATCCTTCACTGCTCTACCCTAATGTATATGTGCATGATGCTGCATTGGCCAACAAACGACAACAGGGAGCAGTGGCTGCACCTGCATTTGCCACCCCCCAACTCCATTTAAAGTTTAAATGTTAGATAGAAGAGAGATGCATTAACCCCCCCCCATCTCTTTCTTTAGGCAAGGCCAGCAATGAAAAGAAAGACTTCAGGGAGAAACATTGCAAAAATATTCAAACACTTCAGAAGAGGAACAATCGTAAAATGTCAGTGACACGAAGCTGTAAAGAGACCTGTGCCTGTACTCTGATCTATTCTATCATACACCCAGGAATAATGTCCTGAACAACACAGCAGTTATTTATCTGCACCGGTGATAATGAGTACATACTTTTATGCTTCTTTCATTAAAAAGTTTTTTTGTCTCTGTCACAAACAACAGAAATATAACGGCTAATATTAGCAAACTCCTTAATTTTCATTTCTTGGAGATAAATGAAAACAACACTGACTCTATAATAACGTGCAGCTGATTTGCTGAGTGATCTAGGAACACCGCATACGTAGGAGTTTGTAGCTTGAATGTACTCATATGGAACTAATCACCCTGAAACTGCACTTCAACATCCTAACAGATGCTCCATAGGTCAGCTAGTAAAGTTGAAAAATTTTGCCAATTTGTTTTTTGAAGTTCTCAACGACTATTCCACAGGTCCTTTCTCATTACAAAAAAGCCAAGTGTCAGTAATGGCATATTTGGATGCAGTTTAAAAATCTGACACAAAATACACAATTTGTTACATTTAATTTATTTCAAAATTCAACTAATTTTAATGAATTCAGGAAAAATCTTCATATTTCATGTCTTAAGAGACATTTTGATTGATTTGAAGTATAGTGATTACTTCCTGGTCAGATCACAACAGAGACAAGTGTCATCTCGTGTTTCATGAGCTACATATATAAAAAAAAAAAAATGGTTATGAAATACAGTTCAGCACCAAACCAACTTACATTAATTTACTGTAAACAATTAAATTACTCAAAACTTATCTTCATTACAAGCTTTTATAAGTACCTAATGAGTACTGACAGAGGTTAAATATAGTAACAAGTCTTCTGCAAATAGGTTGATTTTGTACTACATCTAACAGAGTTCTTGCTAATTTTTAGAAAATGAAGCAATCAAGATATTTGAGACACTTAAACACTCTTAAAGCTGTTGTTTGTGAGAAGGCCACTGTACAGCCCCTGAATCTTTTTTTTTTTCCAGTTTTTCTGAATAACATTTAACTCCAAAGCAATTGTCCATTAGATTTTTGGGCTAACATTCCCTATAGAACAAACACAGTGTCTTTAATAGTACTCCATTTACTCTACAACTGTAAGGATTTTTAATTACAAATGCTACATTTCTCGCTTAGTTGAAATTTATAAAATCAGTGAGTAATTATGTTATTGTTATCTTAAGGACAAACACTGCAAGCATACCACTAAATTTAATGTAAGCAACCACTTAACTAAAACAAATCAGATGTAACACCAGTACTGTCTCCAATCCCCTTTACGTCAGTCAAACAATATGGGAGAATAAAATTAGAATCTAGAATAGGAAAAGGGGGGCAGAATGATTCAGCCCGGGAGTTAAATATGATATAACTGTATTCTTGTCAACACACATAGAAGGAGACGCATGTTCAGAGTGCTTACATAAGCAAGCCGGAACAAACACATGTGCACGCAACCACATGAACGCGCAATCGCACAGACACACAAAGGCTTGCATCACAGCCTCATAAAGTGCAGCCCTTCAGTACAGAAAAGCAGACAGGGGAGAACCGCAGGCTACAGGACAGAACAGAGAGGGGGTTTAAGACCCAGGGGAGGGAGTTGCTCTAACAAATACACAGACACACACTTTTGCACATCTACAGATCCTCCAGCACGCACAACTGACAAACACACTATATCCATATGACACACGCTGCATGCATGGACAACACATACCACCAGTTACACAGATGTACACAAACACGCTCGCCGTCCTCCTTCTCCCATCTGAAACCAAAGCACACAAACTGAAAAATCACAAACGCACGCACACACACCTCCCCCCATCTTTATGCTAATTCTGCTAGTGAACATGAGCAGGCCACCGAGTCCCTGGGGAAGAAGCAGGGTAGGCTGCCTCTTTCTCTCCTTCTCCATCCTTCCTCTTTTTCTTCTGAACACTTTTCTCTCCATCTTTTCTCCTATTCGTGACCCCCACACTCATTTGTCTTGGCACTGGTGCACACACATGCACAAACACACACACGGCACACACATATCCCTGTGCCCCAACCCTTGTACTATCCCTCCCCATCCACAACCTCTCCTCCCCTCAGTCCCCCCAGTAGGGTGTCAGCAGCTTGCAGAAGCTGTTGCTATGGAGACCGGTCCTATCTGCACTCTGTCCCCCTGGCATCCCCCGCTCCAGGAGCACAGAGACAGAGAGAGAGAGAGAATAAGAAGATGCAGGAGAGTGAGATTGGAGAGTGAGTTAGAAGATACAAGAGTGAGACAGAAGGAGATAAAAAGAAGAAAGAAGAAAAAAAAACACGAAGGGAGAAAAACAAAGAACATGCACCAAAAATGGTTTCTGCTCACAATCAATCACTCAGTCACATTATTTTTATGGACTATTAATGGCCAGTTATCTCCTCACACATTCCCTAATTTGCTGATTGAAAATGAATGCAGACTGAAAGCGTGTAGACTGAGCGCGGTTGCCACGAGCAAAAATGAAGGTAGATTTAATATGCAGTTGGACTTTATTAAAATCAACTGGCCTGGGGAAATACAAAAGAATCCAGCAGTGCCTTTTTTCTGTGTGTTTGTAGTGGCACTTACAGTAGTGTTTATATCCACCTCCCCATTTCTACCTCTGAAGTGGAAGACAGTCAGAAAATCCTGCCCCCATCTCGTTTTATCACAATAACGTGATTTACGACAAATCAGATCTCCAGGAACGGGTTGACATTTGTGAAGGTAAACGTTAACTGCTAATTCGCAAAGAACATGCGTGTACAGGGGCGACAAGTGTGTAAACTTATGAAAAGAAACAAGTTCAAGAAGACATAACAATCCACAGCAGATATTAGTACTGCACTAATTAGCTGATATAATAGCAACGTGGAGTTGAGTTGAATTATTCATTTCCAGGCAGAAGCATAGAAAAGTCTACAAAATAAGGAGTGCATGAAAGAAGCACCTGGTGGCAACACAAACTCTTTAATGTCTGACATGCAGCAGAAAGAAGAATGTGTCTCTTTCATAGAAGCCGGCAGAAAAGTTCAACAAAACCCACGGGACGCATTTTCAAATGCCTGGCAATATTTACACTGTTTAAACTGTAAACTATATTTTAATGGCCTTCCGCGGCAGCGCTGCACAAACACTGTGTCAAAGCATCCTGATGCAGCATCTGCTCAAAAACAATATCAGGTGAGTTTTTTATGTTACCTGGCTATCAACAACACAGAATCTGGGCCAGAGACCTGATCTGTACCTGTGCTATATAAAGAAAAAAAACAACATTATCTTTTAAAAACTCAAATTCAACTGGGTGCACCTTCATGAATTATGATTTTGTGTGTACGATTTTGGTGACAACAGGTGGACTATGGCTTATGGAGATTATCCATTCAATTCAATTAGGTTTTATGTTTACAACATACTGAGCTGACAAAGGGTCGCAGCTGAAACAACAGCACAAGTATCAACATTGAAAAATAATGGATTTAAACTTTCCTAATGAAAAGTATTCAATTATTTGCATTAAACTTACATTATGTATTCTTTCCTTTCACCAACATCTTTACCTTTTTAGGGTTTTCATTTCTCAGCCACTCCATACGCGTTCACAACTTGGCAGGAGAGCGTAGCGACCTCTGGACTTACATAGTCACATAGTGTTGATCTTTCTTTAACTATTAAACAAGAAAGGCTTCAGTAACATTTATCACCCTAACCTGTACAGGCTATGATTGCCACACAGGTGTTTCCATTCTATTCATGATATTCTACTCAGAAATTCAAATCTCCATTATTCGCACAAAATATATTTACAGCTAGCAAAATATACTGAAGATAAATTTGAATCATTCAGAAAGTGGGCCCGCCTGTAGCCCACTCTGATGAGTACATCCACAGTTTATTAAGACTCTGACAGACACCTCAAACGAAGCATTAATTGGGTACACTGACAGTCAGAGAGCCTTGGTGCATATCATCCGACTGTCTTCCCATGCTTCCTGTTCCTCTCTATTGCACACTTGGACAAAAGGCCAAAAAAATGTCTTCTTAATAGACTGATGTTTGTACTCTTATCACACCTTTCCTGATTTGAGCCTGGATAATGATTTCTATGACAAGTCACCCTTCATCTTTTCCTGTTATTTCTGGATTATACACTATCCAGTGAGGCAAAAATACCTCCCACTCACGTACCAGCAACAATAATAATATTCATTCAATCCTATTGATTCAATTTTCTAACATATGAAGACATTAGTTACCAAGCAAAGAGTGAAGATGGTCTCTTGGGCTCTGTAAAACCTTTGACGTGCATTTGTTTGTTCCATGAAAATAATTTTACACTTGAGGCAGCTTTCAGTAAGCTGACTGTACCAAACTCTTCAATGACCTCACTTTATTGAAGCCATTTCCTCCTGGTTGGAGTGAGATGAGTTTAAGTAGTTTAGCCTGTGGAAATCAGGATGAACTCAGACGTATTCCACCCTCTGCCTCGCTACAAGGGTGGCAAAATATTTCAAGCTCTGACACCTTAATCCAGAGTTGAGACTGCTTTTCCTTTTCAGCACAAACTCATAGTGTTGATGAATAATCTATCAAAGAACAAGACACTAATGATTCTGATTGGCTCGTATAGTACAGTATGTAGATAGCCTATACAAAATAGCATTGATCCTTCCCTCTCCATTTCCCTCTCCCCACTCTCACCCATAGGACCTACCGGACAGATCAATAGTGCTCAACACATTATTGACCTCCGCCTGATACCTTTCACAGGGATAAAGACAGAGATATAAACACTGGATGGAAAGAAGGGTGTGAGGTAGGAAGAGACAGCAGATGCATCTGTATGTGTGTGCTTGAGTCTGTATTTATGTGTGTCCCTGCCTGGAGAGGTACTAATCTACATTCTGGTTCACACTGATATGTACCTCATCACTGTCTCCTTGACCTGCTGTCCTTAGCGAACAGAGTAAGGGAGAGAGAGGGGGGGGGGGGGGGGGGTAGAAAGGCAAAGGAGTGAGGATGCGAGACAGAGTATATGGAGATGGGAGGGGAAAAAAAATAGCTGACTGTGGTGATCTGGCTAATTTATCAGCCCAGACCAAACAGTATGTTTCACTCTGGAGCAACAGGATATGGCTGCTCCTCTCACCGTCACGTCTGACAAACACGCGTGCACACACACAGTCTCTGAAAACCCAGCTGGTCCTCAAAACTGGCACAACGTGCACGCTAAACACACACGCACTTCCCCAAACGCTGCTGCCAAGGTAGCAGTACTGAACCAGACAGGCGGACTTGTGCGCACACACCGGATGACAGCACTAATACATGCTGCAGACACAACATCCACTTAGCCAACGCTCCAGAGAGATGGCAGAGCGTCCAAAAGACAAGACTATGGGTGGGATGAGAACAGCAGTGAATAACAGTATAGATTCAAATCAAGGAGAAGGAAGAACTGAAATTATTATGGATGTTTTAGTATTATTACTAGTATTCTAAGTAATACAGTAATAAATCACTAATATATATAAAAACACTTCTTTCTCGCTTACATACTTTATTCTGCAATGCAAAAAGCAGAAAGTTCTCCATTTATCTGGAGTCAGCCAGTGACAAAAATATAGATTGAAATAAAACATGCTTGTGTTTTATGTCTCTTTGCTTTTAATAGAGGAATTTGTACATACATACATACTGTTTTAACAGGATTATAGACATTTTTAAAAATCACTGTGGTAATGCAACTTATGTGAAATTTCAGGAATTTAGAGACAAGATTTCTGTTTAATGTGGTCAAAAGAGGAAGAAAGCAGCAGTTACACAGCAGGCAGCAATTTGGCAGAATAGTTTGGTTTTTTTTATTCAATTGCATCTAAGAGGCTTTCTCCTTAAACTATTCACAATGAAAACATATTGCAGGTTGTTTAATATGCTGCATAATGTCAGCTGGTTTTAATGGATTTTATTCAGGAGAAATTGCTGTATAACAAAGAGCTGCTTTCTGTCACTAATGCTTCATTAGGTTTAAACACTTTATGGCATTAAAGGAAATGGTACAAATATTATTACGCTGCTACTGTCCTCCAAGGCATCAGAAAGTGCTGAAAAGCACCAAAACACACACCAGTACGGATATACTATAACTTTAAATACATGCTGTTTTCAAATTTCCTGTAGTTTTTTTTATAGTGTTATTGATTTACACATAGTTGGAAATTACAGTTGCTCTATTTAAAATAATAAGAAAAGCAGCTCTATCTTTAATTTCCTTCTCTATCCATTTGGTATGTTCACTGAACTCCATTTTCAAATACCTCAATTGTCTCTCGGTTGTGTCTTTATACTATCAACACTGCCCTCTTCTCTTCAGTGCTAGTAGGCATTGTGGGTAAACAGCTAGATTAGCCAATCAATCTTGTCTCGAGAAAGGGGGTTGTAAGGGTGGGGGTGGTGGGTGCAACAAGAGGAGGAGACTCAGAGACGGAGCGAGTGATATGCGAAGTGAGAGGAGGGGGGGGGGGGGGTGGACTGGTTTGTTAGATCTAAGAAAGAGTAAGAGGTATAGTTAACAAGGAAGAGAAGTTTAAAAAAGGTTTTTGGAATGAATGGGGACAGAAGACAGATGTGGATGTGGGGGTGTTACAGAGGCACTCAACGCTGCAAAAATATGACGTGATTGGACAGAGCTGCACAGAGTGTATGAGAAGAAGACGGGGAAGGAGTTTGAGAAGGTAACAGAAAAGGGCAGAAGAGCTTCCTGAAGAAGCCTCAAAAGCAGAAAAATTAATTAAATAAATAAATAAAACTCAAGGGCCTCTATAGCCAAGCAATGAGCACTCGTGACCCCTCGTCCCAGATGAATCCATCCCTAAGCTCATTCAAAACATAAATTAAAATAAATCCATTAAAAAACAATTTAGCAGAAATACTCATTTATGAAACACTTTATACTATCACTCATTAACATAAGTGATCAAGCTAGCAGTGCTAAATTACCTAGTAAGCAAATACTTGCAAAAAGTTAAAAGATGTTGCTGAAAGCTGAATGACAAAAATTCACTTAATAGAAGATTACCAAGTAATACAACACAGCCCATGACAAGAATCCCTGGTCTTGGTCTTATTGACAAGCCCTGATTAAATTATACATACATATACATAGTGTTTGCCTTGGCTTGTTTTTCTCATGTTTACTGCACTTCAGCTAAATATTGCCACATTAAACACATCACTTTAAAGATGTGTTTGAAATTTATAAAGCTATTTAAGCATGAATTAAAAACCTATACAAAGAGATCTATGAATATTACAGGTAATTTTCTATTGAAAAAAAAATACACAAACAAATCAACTATATTATAACCCCTGTAGTACTTTTATAACCCACATCCAAAAACTAGCCAGACCTCATCTGTGTCTCTGCACCCAGCGGACAGAAGTGTAATAATGTTCCTTAAACGCTGGCATACACTCCTGCAATCCTCAAAAGAGTAAGAAACTGTTTTAACGTAAGGTGAAATGCCTTTTTCTTCAGTGCCTCTAACTGGCTCGTTCTTTTGAAACCAGTAGAAAAGGACCTGTGCTCAGAGACCAGCCTCGGGGGACAAGAGCCAAAATTAAACCAGTCCCATCTCCTTTGCTTTATCGCTGCTAGGAGCAGACATGCAGTTCACCCATCTACATTTATACACAGGGTTAACTGGAAGGAGGGTATGAGCCCATCCACCCTCC